>NC_052151.1:133126120-133726724 GCF_902713615.1 Scyliorhinus canicula | reverse complement strand
CCCCCCCCCCCCCCCCCCCCCCCCCCCCCCCCCCCCCCACCCCCCCCCCCCCCCCCCCCCCCCCCCCCCCCCCCCCCCCCCCCCCCCCCCCCCCCCCCCCCCCCCCCCCCCCCCCCCCCCCCCCCCCCCCCCCCCCCCCCCCCCCCCCCCCCCCCCCCCCCCCCCCCCAAAGTGTTGGTCCGCCTGGTCCACATTTGTGGGAATCAGTGCTAAATGCCGCCTGATCGGGGTCTCCGAGGTGAAGTCGTTAAGTCCTAGTCGCTGTGTAGATCCGGTGTAGACATAATGGAGTCAGACTAACTGCTTACTTGAATATGCAAATTTTGGTCCCGACCTCAAGGGTGGAATCCAGATCACGACGCCTCAGATTTCCCGAGGCATGACGAGGCCGGTATAACTTATGAGAGGCCTCTTGCGAGATTTATCGGCCTTGTCATGACCTGAGTTGGGCGAGCAAGGCTGATAGATCATGTCCATTGTCCTAGGTGTGCCAGTGTCAATTACTTTTACCTCTCCCTGCTACCCTAAGCAGAGGAGATGATAATATGGATGGGATTTTTCGGCCGCGCCTGCCCTGAGACTGGAAATTCCTGACCGAGGTGAATAGACATTTAAATAGCCCCCATCCCGTCCGTGACGATCCTTGTGGCAGGCGCGGCCGAAGAATCCCGGCCAATATGACGCCTCGCTTTTGGTGAGAGTAAAATTCTTGAAATTTATATTGAAATCATTTGAAGGTATTATGTTGTTTGGTCAATTAAATGTCAGTAAAGGATATCATTATTGCTGTACTTGTAAAGGTTTTTGTTTGGTTATCTTTTACTGAAATCTGGCCATGAGTTTTCATAAGACCATTTTATATAGGAGCAGAATTACACCATTCAGCCCATGGAGTCTGCTCCGCCATTCAATTATGGATGATACGTTTATAGACTTTTGAACTGTTTGCATTGGTTTCCTGGTGATTCTGCCCAAGATGCAGCAGTAGTTCATAAGAACATAAGAAATAGTGGCAGAAGAAGTCCATTTCTCCTATTAAGCCTACTCCATTATTTGGTAAGATCATGGCTGACCTAATTTCCTGCCTGTCCCATAAATTTTAACTCCCTTGTTAAACAAAAAATTAATAATAATCTTTATCAGTGTCACAAGTAGGCTTACATTATCACTGCAATGAAGTTACTGTGAAAATCCCCTAATCGCCACACTACGGCACCTGTTCGGGTCACAGAGGGAGAATTCAGAATGTCCAATTCACCTACCAAGCACATCTTTCGGGACTTGTGGGTGGAAACCGGAGCACCCGGAGGAAACCCATGCAGACACAGGGAGAATGTGCAGACTCCGCACAGACAGTGACCCAAGCCAGGAATCGAACCTGGGTCCCTGGCACTGTGAAGAAACAGTGCTAACCACTGTGCTACCGTGCGTGACTCAACCTTGAATATATCAATGATCCAGCCTCTCCTGGTCTCAATGGAAGAAGATTCCAAAATCCAATGATGTTCAGAGAAGAAACTGCTCCTCACCTCCATCTGAAATGGAAAACCCCTTATTTTTAAATTGTGTCCTCCCTCATTCTAGATTCCCCCACAAGAGCAAACATCCTCTCAACATCTACCCTGTCAGCCCCTTCTGAATCGTATACCGTTCAAGAAGATCGCCTCTCATTCTTCTAAACACCAATGTGTATAAACACAACCTGCTCAACCTTTCCTCAAGCCAATCCTTTCTACTCCAGAATCAGCCTAGTGAACAGTCTCTAAAGTGCTTCTGATGCAAGGAGATCAAAACTGTACATTGTACGCCAGATATTCTCTCTCCCATACCATGTACATCTGGAGCAAGACTTCCCTACATTTATACTTTCCCCTTAATTCCAATGGGGATAGTGTTCCATTTGCATTTCTAATTGCTTGCTGTGTCAGCATGCTGCCATTTTGTGATTCATGTGTCAGGACACCCAGACCCTCTGTTATTCAGCACTCTGTAGTTTCTCTCCATTTAAGTAATATTCTGCTTTTCTAGTCTTCATTCAGTTGCATCATGCTTGTTTGCTGTGTGATCAATTGCACTATGGTTTATTTCACTGGCTGCTACATTATCTCAGCCTGCATTGTCTACAAATTATAATAGGCAGTGTCAGATGAATGCTCAAGAATTTGTACAGTATGCAAAACCAAGATGCTGTCAATGGCTGGAAATGTGAAATAAACAATAGTGTGGGAAAAAAACTTAATAGGCCGGGTAGCATCTTGGAGAGATAAACACAGTTCACGTTTCAAGTTTTTCAGGAGTTAAATTCAGCAAAGTATCCACAAGTAGAGAGGCAGCGAAAGGGGGAAGGGAAGGAAAGAACAAAGGATAAATCTGTGTTGGGCAGAAGACTGGAGTGATTTAAGTGGCAAAGCGGATGATCGTGCAATGCAAAATGGGTGATAATGGGATAAGTAAAGAAACTAAAGATGGATCTAGTAAATTGCAACAGCAGGATCATTACCAGAACTGGCTGTCTGGAAAAAAAATGGGAGTTGTGATTATGATCTGTAATTGTTGAGCTCTGAGCCCAGCAGGATGTAAAGTGCTGAATCAAAAGTGCCATTTGGAATAGTGTTTGAGGCTACGATCAGTGTAGGTTAGAGAATTCAAATGAAAAGCTCAGGTTCATGCTTGTCGAGTGAACAGATCTGTTCAGCAAAGTGATCAACCGATGTAGAGGCAACTGTATTGCAAGCAGCAAATAGACTACACTAAATTGAAAAACTAATTCACTATTTCACCTGGAAGGATTGTTAGATCATGGACAGTTGAAAGGGATGAGGTGAAAGAACTGCAAGATCATTAGTTCCCATAGTGACACTTTATATTTGAAGGCAGTGAGTGGAATTGAAGGAGAAGTTGTTCATTATAAAAAAAAACTCTTTCAGCCAGGCAGAGGTGGGTGATGGTGGATGAGTCTCAGTTCAAGGAAGAAATAGAGGACCTGCAGGAGAAGGGAATTGAACACGTAGAATGCACAACTGTGCTATTTTAATGCAGGCGTTAACTTGTCTTATTTGAACATAGTTCAATAACATTTATCCATTGAGATCACTGCTGGTAAATTGTGTAATGACTGCATAGAAATATGTCACCTTAATTAAGACTTCACTGGATGATCTATATTGCAGGAACAACTCATCCATAAACAATGTTTTATATGACCAAGTTATCTGGGATGGTAGACATTGCATTTGCTGCAGCATTAACTATTTCTTTGCTTTTATAAGTTCTCCAGCAAGATTATTATATATACAGCCGTTTTCATTGATTACAGAACTAACAGCTTATATTTTCTTGAGTATAAAAATGATACATGACAATTTTCTAACTGTTAATTGCTATTAAACCTGGGCAAGCATCTGTAATGTAACTTATTCATGAGGTTTCATCCACCAATAGAGTTTCCAGCTTTTAACTTTATGGAGATTTGGGAATATTGCTTGAGTTATTTTGGGCTAGAAATTGATCATGGCCTTTTTCAGGTATAACAATTCCATGAAGACAGTGAATACATTAACTGAGGCCTGAAGGTCATCTGAAATTGGGACCACTGGTCTCATTTTGTTACAATGAATGAACTGCTGGTATTTGTCTTGCCTTCAGAGGCAGCAGCCCCATTTCACAAGATCCATTTGGGTATTAATTGTCCCGCCGGCAGTGATCCTCGAGTACATCTTGTTGGTGGAGTTTATGGCAGGTGGGAGTTGCAGTAGTGGTGAAGGTTGGTGGAAGGACAATGGGAAGAGTGCCAATCGTGGATCAGTAGCATTCCTTGACAGTGAAGCTGGAAAGTGATTCTTGATCCAAAAAAAATCATCAAGTGTAAATGAGTGGCTGCATCCATGATAGGAAAACCTTAGAGAACAGGCCTGATGTACACGACCCTTAATCCCGGCTCCAATTTAACAAAGGGATGCTCAGAGGCAATAGGCCCCTTGCATATGATTGACGCATGAGTCATTTAGCCCGGTGGGAAAATTGTGTCCATTTCATGTTGGAAAAATGGGCAGAAGAAGGACCAATTTCTTTCTCCGTTTGACTTCTGGAAATCCCACAGCTAAGTTGAATTATTTTTTGAAGTGTAGCCACTGTCACATTGGCAAAAGCAACAGCCAACTTT
Source organism: Scyliorhinus canicula (assembly GCF_902713615.1). NCBI lineage: Eukaryota > Metazoa > Chordata > Chondrichthyes > Carcharhiniformes > Scyliorhinidae > Scyliorhinus > Scyliorhinus canicula. The sequence continues at coordinate 133,722,562 of NC_052151.1, read as the reverse complement.
GTACTCATCAAAGTCCCACGGGCAGAATTCGCTTTTTGGTGTTAGTTGAGGGCTAAATATTGATAAGAAAAACCCCTCTGCTCCTTTCAATATTACCATGAGTTCTTTTTTTTATCCACCTGAAAAGGCAGATGGATCCTCTGTTCAACATTTTATCCATTAACCTTCAAAAGTTCAGATTTCCCTCTGAAATACACTGATGTGTAAATCGAGGTAATGTGTTTGAATCCCTAAAATTGGATCTGAGCCTTTACCCTTCTGATTCGGATAAGATTGCTGCTACTGAATCAAGCTCTCACCATGTGTTTCATCAAAGCCAATTTGTACATGTTATCTTGGCATTTACCTTCAATTCTTTATTTCCAGAACAAAGCCTGTTAAGTAGATTCTGTTTGTACAGCAGATACATTGGGTGGGATTCTCCCCTACCCGGCGGGGCGGAGGGGTTCCGGCGTAGGGGAGTGGCGCCAACCACTCCGGCGTCGGGCCTCGGTTGGCACCACGCCGACTGGCGCCAAAACCGGCACCAGCGGCCTTTCAGGCCCGGCGCTGGTGCTGGCCGAAAGGCCTTCGCCGGTTCGCTCATGCACCGGTGGTGACGTCAGCGGCAGCTGCTGCTGACGTCACCATCGGCGCATGCGCGCTGGGGGATTCTCTTCTGCCTCCGCCATGCTGGAAGCCGTGGCGGCGGCGGAAGAGAAAGAGCGCCCCCACGGCACTGGCCCGCCCACCAATCGGTGGGCCCCGATTGTGGGCCTGGCCACCGCGGGGGCACCCCCCGGGATCCGGTCACCCTGCGCCCCCCCAGGACCCCAGGGATCCGCTCGCGCTGCCGATCCCGCCGCCACCAGAGGTGGTTCAAACCACGGCGGTGGGAGAGGCCTCCCTGCGACGGGACCTCGGCCCATCGCGGGCCGGAGAATCGCCGCAGAGGGCTCGCCACGGCGCGATTCCCGCCCCCGCCAATTCCCGGGTGGCGGAGACTTCCTGCCACGGCGGGGGCGGGATTTCCGGCGGCCCCGGATGATTCTCTGACCCTGCGTGGGGTCGGAGATTTTCGCCCATTGTATCTGTAGACGAGGAGTATATTTTGAAGAGACATTTGCACGTTACACAGCAATATGTACCATTGTCAACATATGTAATGCAAATTAGCAGAGATGCACAAAATCTCTTCAAGTTTGTTATAATGATCAAGTTCAAGGGAGCAAGCCCCAGGTGATAAATAGACTTTTCAAACCATGAACTTTTTTCTAAGATTGTGATGGAATCTTATTTTTCACCCCACAATTTGTTCGGTTTGACATGAAGTGCCCATATTCTACAATTCGTCGTCTAAACTGTCATGATATGCAGACACGCACATAATGATATACAGACAAGCAGCTAATGGACACAGAAAACAGGACATGACCAATAAGCAGGCAGGACACTCGGGGGTGGGATCTGACTATAAAAACACGAGGCACTCTCACTCCGCCTCTTTCCACTGATGAACATCTAGAGAGTCAGTCAAGGGTGTTGTTACAATCTCACCACGTGGCTAAGAGCTAGTCTGGTTCAGTCAGACAGAGTAACCACACTTAAGTTAGCAGAGAGTCGAACTCGCAGAGAACTGTGCTATTAGTTAAATCAGGTTTATTGAACTAACTTCAAGGTCTGGAGTATCTTTCTGATCCAAGCTGCAACCAGTTGCAGCCAGTGTTAGACCAGTGTACCTAAAACAACATAAACTAGCGATGGGGAATAATGGGGATGGACTAGCCATTGATGACCACATCCCACAAATGAATTTTAAAAATATATATATATTCCAGCATTTTGGAAAGTTCACTATATGTCATAATGCAGATGGGTTCATAATTCACCTCAGCTACTTTGCAAATAGGGTCACATTTTGGATCATAGGAAGTACATTGCATGCCTAAAGAAGCTAACTATCACATGGACCACAAGCAGGAAATTCAGTGGCTGACCAAATTGAAATGTGAAAAACGCATGAAGGGATAATTTACCCATTGACATGAACTTTCTTCCTGTAGCTGCTTTCAGATTATTTGAGGACCCAGACTTGGGTGAAACTTTCCAAGCAGGCGATCCTTTGTTACTTGCAGCTGCCAAAGGTGGTGCTATGAATCTAAAGCTTGATGAGGACACTGAAGAATTATTCAGGTATTTATTAGTTCACAGGATAGGCACCTCTCTTGTAAGTGAATAGGGTTTTATAATAAATACTTTGTTGTTGGTCAGTGTTACAAATTTTAGATCTTCCATAGATACTCCCAGGGACAACAATGGAGGTCACTCTCATAAGTAGTTAATGTCTTCCACTTCTCTTTCTCCCCAACCCGGGTCTTCTGACAATGCAAATATAGCCACCTCCAGACTCGGGGCCAACCTCACCCCCAGAACCTTGGAGGTAACATCCAGAACCCCTCAATTTTGGATATGCCCAGAACATGTGGACACGATTCCCACTGCCCCTCCCCCCCAACTCTGCCCGCATCTATTGTTCACCCCAGCAAACAACCTGCTCATCCTGGTCGTCACCATATGGGCTCTATGCACCACTTTAAACTGGATGTGGCTTAATCTTGGACACGACCCACAACCACCTTCTCGAGAGTAATTAGGGATTGGCAATAATTGCTAGCCAAGCCAGCCAATGACACCCACATCTTGTGAATGAATGAATAAAAAAAAGATCCTTTTGTGATCCAAGCTTGATCCATTCCAAGTTGACTGTAAGCAACTGAAAAATACTTGGTTGAGATACGTCAATTTGTTAAAGTTGCTTTATTTTAGATGTAAAGCAGTGGGCAGAATTTTCCAGGTCACTGCCATGTGTTTGCAGGGGGGAGGGGTGTATACAATTACCCAGGTTCACTTTGAGTTGCCCTCCTTGTTGCCCGCACCTGTCTGCAATTTTACAGGGTGGAAGAAGGAAGGCCCACCCACCCTATCCCCAGTTTGCAGTGCTCAAGTGGCCATTTATTGGTCAGGTCCGAGGAGGAAACCCAGCTGGTCACCCTGTTTGGGACTCTGGTGGGAATATGAGGGCCACCTCCTTTTTCCACGTTGTTGTTTCTACATGGGCCTTCATCTGCCCAATATCTCCAACAAAACTGCCTCTCGCCACCTCACGGCCTCCCTTCGACTCCACCGTGAGACCGCCACACTTGCCTCCACCATAGTCCCGACACTAAGAATCTGGGGACTATTTGTAGTTCCAGAAATGGCCACTGCTCCTGGTGGTGCTATTGGGATACAGGGCTGCTGGGCAATCCAATTAGCTGGGTCCTTGGCTTGCTTGCGTACCCCACTAACGTTTGGGCTGGCAGGGCAGAATACATCCTCCATTAAATTCTGCTTAGTGTAATTAAATAAATCTCATTGTATTTCCTTTAATTGGGCTGGCAAGGGCTTCTTTTTCCCAACATTTCCTTTCTTCTTAAACAACGACAAATTGAAAAAAACCTATTACCTGCATTTTAGCTCTCATCAAAAGGTCCATATGTGGCTTCTGTGTTCTCTGTTCTATCTTCTACAGTATGTCAGAACTAAATCGATAAATCACATTTGAAAGGTTTTTATTTTGGTTCAGTTTCTGCTGAGAATACACTGATTTTATATGACTTCAGTTTTGAATCTGGGGTCAGAGTCACTATAAAAATGGAAGCAGTAATTTTAAAAATGTGTTCTGATTTCTACAGGAAATGAAAATGAAATGAAATGAAAATTGCTTATTGTCACGAGTAGGCTTCAATGAAGTTACTGTGAAAAGCCCCTAGTCGCCACATTCCGGCGCCTGTCCGGGGAGGCTGGTACGGGAATCGAACCGTGCTGCTGGCCTGCTTGGTCTGCTTTAAAAGCCAGCGATTTAGCTGAGTGAGCTAAACCAGCCTCTGCTCCCTGCACCAGTTGTGCTCCCGTATGAATTTCACAAACCAAGTTATTTTAGTGGAAATAAATTGCCTACTTTATAAAGCTTGTTCCCATCGTGATTTGCACATTTACTGAGCTACTGATTGTATTATTTCTTTCAAAACAATAGGAATGTATTCATTATTTTGTTAACTCGTTTGCTTCTAATATGTGACTAGCATTCGTTGTTGCTTTCTTTAAAAACAAGAACTGCTGCGTTGGTTTAGGACTGCATCTTGTTCTGTCACCATGCCATGGCACCTTGCAACGTCTGCCTGTATTCTGGGCCAGAATTCTCCAGCTGTTGGGAATCTCTGTTCCCGCCGACAATGCCCGTGGGTTTCCCCACAGCCTCCAGTGTCTTCAATGGGAAATCCCATTGACAAGTGGCGAAAATCCTGTCATCAGTGAATGGCGCGCTGTTGATAAACTCATGGCAGGGGACCCTGTATTTCTAGTGTGCCCAAGTTAATTGAAAAATTAATGTCATAAAACAGTTCAAATTTTATGTTTATTTATTTGAATACTGTAGACGTTGGAGGCCAGTACTTTATGTAAAATAGAATGAGACATAATGATGGCCTCTATAACCATATTGGAGTTGCTTTTTGGTTTGATTTGTATAAACTACCAGGTACTCATACCAATCATTGATTAATTAACCATATTGCGGGTTGATGACCACAGGCCATTGTTACATTTTTGAGGCAAGGAAATAAGTTTTGTTTAAATTCTATTTAAAAAAACATGGCTAGGATCCAAATGTGACTTGTATATCCTTCAGTATTTCTGATCGCAAAGGCATCAGTTGAAAGTTGTACATACCATGCAAATAAAATATGCATGTACTGGTGTCAAAAGGTCATATTATTAATGGTGTACACTTTGTGCTGTTAATATTTTCAGAGTTGAAGATGACTTGGATAAATTACTGATGCTAAATGTCAGCAATAAAACAAAGCCAAAGGTGCCAACCAGACCCGCTGTGCCAACCAGACCCGCTGTGCCAACCAGACCCGCTGTGCCAACCAGACCCGCTGTGCCAACCAGACCCGCTGTGCCAACCAGGCCCGCTGTGCCAACCAAGCCCGCTGTGCCAACCAACCATTCTGCAGCAGAATCTGGTTCCCTTAAAAGCATTGTGGATGATATGGATGAACTGGATATTCTGAAATACATTCAAGAGAATGAGGCGTTGAATACTGACACACTCGATCTGTTTTGAACAGATCCTCCAGCAACACCACACCAACTGCTTTAAGTGGGAATCTCAGTTACTCACCAGTGAACTACCATGAAACTGAATGTATTAAAACAATTTTCAGCAGTGTTTAATTGCACTCCGAGGCATGAATGGACGAGATTTAATTGAGAGTGCTATTTTCATGTTTCCGAGGTTATTCAGCTCTTGAAGTTTATGAAGTAGAAGGGAAGGGAGTACATTTTAAATCCCACTCAGTCCGGTACCTGATCCACAAGTGCGTGGATCAAAAGATTAGAGACAAGATACCTGCTATTTTTCTTTTTTTCCCCCCAATCTGTGGTCATGGTGGTACATGCATTGTCCTGGGCAAGTATATGGATAATCGAACAATTAAATAGACAACATATCTAGCTGGGTACTGAAAAGGGTTGAATTGGATTATAAATAAAAAGGAAGAAAATTCTGTGGCATATGAAGGTGATCTCATGAGAGGAATATTTTGTATATCAAATCAGTGCATTTCTTGATTCATTATTACACTTAAGAAATTCCTGATGTCACCTGTCCTTACAAATATGCTCCTTTCAGAAATTAATTCAAGAGATAGCTAGGGCATTTTTTGGGGCTCTATGCCTCACTTCCTTAAAGGTTGTTTTTACAGACCCACCAGAAGGCAATGCTTTTTTTAATACCATTACCATGTAGACCATGCATATGTACTTAGAATTACTGACCAAAATCCAAAAGGAATGCACTGTTTTGATTTGGTATTCAATACAGTACTCAAACCTACTCTTCTGACTAATGTAATGTTACTACAAGCTGCTTGTCTAAAGTTTGATTGTAAATCAGTAATTGCATCTTCCCTCACGAGTGTTGAGGCTGGCTCAATTGTGCACTTGAGTTCTGAATCTGTTGGCCTCGACAAGCATCCATGCTGCCTTCAGATCTTTGTCAATCTGGATTATGTGATAATAAGTTTGTACTGAATTTTCTCTTCGGGATGATTTACATCCAAGAATAGAAATGGTAGCATAGCAGCCTGGAAACGTATGCATCTGTTTGCTGAGAAGAGGCTATAGCTAAGACAATGCATTCGTTCTGGGTCTCCAGTGCATTCTCTTGGGTCTGTAAGCTATGCTCTACAGCAAGACAACAAGAGACTATCATGAGGATAACATATATATACATTATCCTTTGTTCCTCTACCTCCAAAACCCTCCATTTGCAATTTTCCTTATCACTTCAGTTTCCATTCTGTCCTTTATGCAGATTGTCCCACTCTATTTGCGCTCATGTATATGACTCAATAGTGCTTTTAAATTTTCTCAGGTATTCGTACCAAACTCCACAGGAATTTCAGTAGATTTAACTGGTGAGGATTTCATTGCCAAATCAGTCGAAGATCAGCTCTTTGTGCACTGGAGAGATGGTGCAACAAGTAGCAGCTATATTGAAGTCTCGGAGCAGCATTGGGGATGAAAACCTTGCTTTGGACTGGATCAAGGACTGGACAAGGATGAAAAAGTTTGTTAAAGCTGTGGTTGCCATGGGTATTATAGCAGTACCCCTGTTACTTATTTCTGACTAGCAGAAACTGTGATGTTAATTATAAATAGGTATGTCTGAGGTTTCATTACAGCTACAAGCAAATTCAAAATTCTGCCAAGTATATTTGATAATATATAAATGTATATAATATAGTGCAATACCAGTGTTGAGTCTACTTATCTGTCAAATGTACAGTATCTTTTTGACGCTTTTGAATGTGATAACAGAATTTAATTTAATAATTGCATTAGAATTTGGTAGTTAACTTGTTCAGTGTGCATAGTGAGAAGGCTTTTCATGAATCTAATTACAAGTCTTCTGTCTGTCAATGTAAATAGGAGTATTGCATGTTTCCTGATGGTTTGGCAAGTTTTGAAGAGCAGAAAATGTTCTCGTTTTTTTCTGGTCTGTGCTGATTCATCTGATTTTAGCCAGATGAAAGCCCTGACCATCTGAGTTGAGAGATAAATAAGGCATGCCCTCCCTCTCTCGCACACAACCTCTCTTGTCCCTGCTCCCCCTCACCGTCCCTTGCACCTTTTCACCATACACTGTTGCAATGTCACATGCATGAACGTAGGGTGATGAGATAGCTGGGATGATCTGAGCAAAGATTCAATTCTTCAGTCGAGGAAGAAAATACTTCATGGATGAAAAAGGCTTTTCTCAAACGTAATGACTCTTGATGTTCTTAAAAGATGCATTTGTTTCCAAACTCCTGCATGTAGTTTAAATTTTGTTTATGAAAAGAAATATTAATAATTGTGCTTTTAAGACATGAAGGTGATGTTGGAGTGTTAATACGTCATCTCAAGCACTTACATTCAAAAGAATATGATGTGCCAACCAAGCTAATCTTCTCACAGGTACTGATTACAAGGATCAGAAGTTACTCAACCCAAGACTATTTGTTGGACATCAAAGTTAATATATTGAGAGGAAATGTAGTCAAGTCTTGTTTGTCTGTTTTGGTGCAGCTTCCTCTCCTTTCCCCACAAGTTCACTAAGAGACAATGGCCTATGGATCTGTGAAGTAAGAGTTTCTGCACTACCTTGCATTTCTTATGTGTGAATATAGACAGGGAGCATAGAAAGTCATTCTAAATTAATACGTCCTATTGTTATCTAGCCATAACAGGAGATGGGTTGGGACCTGACTGACTGTTTGATCTCTGTGGATGGAGGCACGGAAACTAAAGCAGCTTTTATATTTCACCGGTGCCAATAGTTTCTAATAATAGATTGTGCAACCAGAAAGACAGCCATAGTAAAATGGGCACTTATTGTTAAGGTGGGCAGTTCAGCAAATGTTTTAGGAATTCTCCTTTCCCAGTCGCCAGCATAGCTAATGTCTGCACTTGTGCAAAGTTTCTTTAGCATTTTTCTGACTGTTGTGATGACTTAGTGAGAGGTTTCTGATTTATGTGCAGTCCAGTTAGATGATGTGGGGTAGGGAGCTTCTGGGTATGTGGTAATGGAGCTAATCCACTGACCTTGTTGTAGCGATACCTGACAATATTGTTGAATGTCACTGAAAATCTAATGCACCTTTATAAAATTAAATTTTGCACCACTTAAAGGCACAAAAAAGTACTCTGTTCTGATTTAAGTGTTCAATGAATATCCCATGCAACAAGAATATAACAAAAATAATAGAATATCTATGTTCACAGTGAGTTCACATTTTTAATGCAGGCTGTAGTCTATTATAAATTAATACAAAATTATCAGAAGGACTTGGGAAACTTTTCCATTTCCTATTAACTATTATTTTGGGGATGATAAAACTTGATGTTCCATCAAAAGAGTACCTTTCTAAACTGGTGTTATTGGGGGAGAATTATACATAACCTATGGAGAAGATTAAGAACAGCAATTACTTGCTAGAATTTTTTTTAAATTTGAAGCTTTATTTTTCAGCTACTATCCATATCCCATTTTTTTTTTGTAACCTCTCGTATGGACGGACTGAGGTAGGCTTTTCTGTGCATATAATTTAATGTCAGTAAACTTTGCTTTGTGGGAATTAAAGTACTTAAAACTTAACAAGATGTTTAAACAAGACTAGTTCAAAATAAATGTTGTAGTAAAGAGAATTCTCTCCAACCGTGCTTCATTTCAAAGCAACACGAGCATTGTTCATTGTTTGCCAGACTGGAGGTTTGTTTTAAAGCTATAAGCATGTTTGTGTTACTCCAACGATGTTGTAGCCTGTGGAGGGACATTTGATTGTCTTCTCTCAGCTGGGCAAGTTTTTTTTCCTGCTCATGCATTCAGACGGAAACACCAATCATCCCCCAATGATCCCTTCCAATGACTGGCTGAAAAATGCACCTGTCTAGTGTGTTTGTTTTTCCAATTAAGAGGCAAATTAGCATGACCAATTCCCTACCCTGCACATCATTGGGTTGATGGGGTGCGACCCACGCAGACACGGAGAGAATGAGCAAACTCCATGTGGTCAGTGACCCAGGATCGAACCTGGGTTCTTGGTGCCATCAGGCAGCAGTGCTAACCACTGCACCAACGTTCCGCCCCCTATCTGGTTGTTAAATGAAGACTGGATCAAGTTTGATGATGGCCCTCTTCCACTTAGCTGCTAATATTCAATAGGCTCTCACAAGGCAGGTGCCCATAGAACTAAACTGTGCCATTAGTGTTCCTCCCCAATGTAAAATCTGGCACCTGCCTATCATAAGGAAGGGGCACATCCCACCCATTGGTAGGACCCACTTATGCCTAGCTGGAGGCGAGTTTGTCTCCTCTCGCTGTCTATCGACCCCTTATGTTACAATGAATTCTTAATGAGACTAGGGAACCAGGAATAACGTGGAAGTGATGGGTCTTCGCTCTTTTGTGCTAATATTCTAGCAAGAACAAATTACAATTTTTCTGCAGAGAATTCTCTCGCCATCACTGAAACTGCCATCGATTAGTTTTGCTTCAAACGTGAGAGAGTTTGGTGCCTGTTAATTTCTATCTCAAGTTCTTAAGAAAATGGCTTTATACTGGCTAAATTCTGAGTCGATGATGCAAACATACAACCAATAAAGGATATTTTAAATAAAACGTAATTGAATCTGTTTGTTAGAAAAAACAAATTTTGAAGATACATATACACAATATTTATGTCTTGTACACATCTGTTTCTAAGAAATATAACTCTTGACTATGTCTGGAAATTTTCACCTCGCAATGCAATTCTGCAGCGATTCTGCAGTATGGAGATAAATTGGTGCTGCTCGCAAGCAGCATGAGTCTTGGTCTCTGGCGTCACACGTCGAGTAAATAACAGGATAGAGCTGTCTCCTACAGCCTTCCAAACTGTAATGAGCAATAAAATGTTATTGTTCTGCTCAGGAAATTAGGCGTCTATGAACCATAGTAGTGTAAGTGCCACCCGGTCAAAATTGCACTTCAAACCCTGCATGCTTAACAAAGAGTCCAAAGAAATACAGAAAGCTGAATATGTGAATAATTATAAATTTGTAGCACTTTACTACGATACTGTAAATTATTGAATCTAATCCACATTATGCTTGCATTAGATAAATTAAAATGTATTTAGAATCTTGGATAACATGTTGCTTTTTGACTATCTTTAAGGGCTTAGTTTGTTTTCTCTCCTCCCATTACCTGCATTTATTTTTTGACCAGATTTGGTTATTTTAAGCAAAATCTCTCCTTACTGAATCAACAATTTAAGATTAAAATCATACAAGCCTGCAGAAGGAATGGCTGATCTCTTCCAGGTGGTGAAAGGGAGAATTACCTCCAGAATTTCTAATCAAACATTAAACCCGTGGTTTTCGTAAATATGCCAAACTGTTTACACAAGTTTTATTTTTCTTCGATTAAACTTCTGAAGTAGAATTTGGAGCGCACATTTATTTGTTTCAGTTTTGCTTTTGAAGGTTTAATCCTGCAGAGTCTCTGATTTCACAGGGGCAGCTCTGCTTGAAATTGTAATTCACTGCTGTTGGCACGTCCCATCGGTTGGTAGGCTTGAAGGGCCGAATGACCACCTCCTGCTCCTATTTTCTATGTGAGAGATTAGAATATAGGTAGTACATTTCAATCTGTATTTGCATAGAAAATGTTGACATGCTCAAAGATAGGGCCCAGCTGCTGCACTCGCTTGAGAATTGGATCCATGGGTTGCAAGCACATCAGGAATGAGGCTTTAGATCAAGGGTATGGCTGAACAAATTACATAGAATTTACAGTGCAGAAGGAGGCCATTCGGCCCATCGAGTCTGCACCGGCTCCTGGAAAGAGCACCCTTCCCAAGGTTAACACCCCAACCCTATCCCCATAACCCAGTAACCCCACCCAACACTAAGGGCAATTTTGGACACTAAGGGCAATTTACCATGGCTAATCCACCTAACCTGCACATCTTTGGACTGTGGGAGGAAACCAGAGCACCCGGAGGAAACCCACGCACACGGGGAGGATGTGCAGACTCTGCACTGACAGTGACCCAAGCCGGAATCGAACCTGGGACCCTGGAGCTGTGAAGCCATTGTGCTATCCACGATGCTACCGTGCTGCCCTGGAGCTTCTTAGTTCAATCAACTATACTTTAATTTATCCAGAGGCCTTCGCTGTTCATTTCCTGTAACTTTCTCTTCCTCTCATTTAAAACACAATATTTTCTCAGGCTTGCAATTTAGCCTGAAGACAAATTATGCCATCAGTGTTGTACTTTACAGCTCTCACAGTCACCTTCACAGTCCTCTCACTGTTACAATAATTCATCAGTAAACGGTAAAATATGGGTGCACCATAAACCACACCATCTAAATTACTGATGGTTGCAAAAACTAAACTCATATCTTGCACATTTTGTGATGAGCTTTTATATAGACCTTCAATATTTCCTGTCACTGTGCCTGTGCACTGCCGATCTTGCTGGCTTGCATGTTTTACTCACAGTTCACATTGATTTTATATTTTGAAATTAATATACTGAAGAAAACCAGATGCATTAGAAAAATACCACTTAATTAGGGGATAGCCTGGTGGCACAGTGGTTAGCACTGCTGCCTCAACTCCAGGGACCCAGGTTCAATTCCGGCCTCGGGTGACTGCATGGAGTTTTCACTTTCTCCCGTGTCTTTTTTTCTCCGGGTGCTCACGTTTCCTCGCACGGTCCAAAGATCTGCAGGTTTTGTGAATTGGCCATGGTCAATTGCCCCTTACTGTCCAAAAGAGGTTAGGTGGGGTTTCTGCATAAAGAGGATAGGGTGGTGTGCCCTTTTGGGGGGGGGGGGGGGGTCTCAGTGCGGACTCGATGGGGCAAATGGCCTCTTTCTGCACTAAATTCTATGAAATATGAGCAAGGATGTCTGCTTCAATTCAAGACACCATTAGCATAGTGTGAAGGGGCTGGTTTAACACAGTGGGCTAAACAGCTGGCTTGTAATGCCAGCAGCACGGGTTCAATTCCCGTACCGGCCTCCCTGAACAGGCGCTGGAATGTGGCGACTAGGGGCTTTTCACAGTAACTTCATTGAAGCCTACTTGTGACAATAAACTATTATTATTATTATTATATGTATGTGTCTCTCTTCCTGCTTTTAAAAATAGTTTAATCCCTACTTCTGAATCTCCACTACATCTGTAATGTAGTTCTTTTTAGCAGAGTTGGCATCAGTTCAAATAATTTCAGTTGTGATGGTAATATGTTCAATATTTAGGCAATGAAAACTCTGCTGTAGAAGTCCTTGTCTTGTGAGTTTCCAAATGCTTAACTAATACAAAGCAGTCTGATCCCTTTATCATATTTGACCCCATCATCTACTTTAGGTTATTTTCCCTTCACTGTTCTTTATATTGAACGTGTATGCAATAAATTAGCTGCAAGTTTTGACACTTCCTCAGGTATGCATTGTGAAATGAAGTAATCTGTAATGACGGATAGACTTGGTAAAAACAAGTTTGTCAGAATAATACAATAATTTAATAAATTATTACAGCAAGTATGAGTGGAGAACTAGATTGTTCCCCATGCATCGTGTGATTATCAATAATCAATTCAATTCCACTTCAGTGCATCTTTAATATGTAAATATACTTTAATTTACTTGTGGTGGTGGTATGTTATAAATCAGAGTCCAAGTTGCATATGAACGTAAACAGGAGTTGGCCGTTCAGCCTTTCAAGTCCTCTCCAACATTCAATGAGATTGTGGCTGATCTACTTCTGCACCATCTCTGTATGTATGCCTTGCTGTTTTTAATATGTGGAAATCTGCTGATCTCAGTCCTGAACATATTCCATAACTGCTTTCACAGCCCGCTGGGCCAGAGAATTCCAAAAATTCACCATCATCTGAGTGAAGAAATTCCTTCTCATTTCATAGAAACATAGACATAGAAAATAAGACCAGGAAGCGACCATTCATCCCTCAGGGCCTGTCCCCCCCAATCCGTATGATCATAGCTAATCATCCAACTCATATCCTTTAATCCCCCTCGCTCCAAGTGCTGTGTCCAACTGCTTTTGAAAACATACAACGTTTTGGCCTCGACTGCTTTCGTGGTAGCGAATTTTACTGGTTAACCACCTGAGTGAAGACATTCTCATCTCCTAAATGATCTATGCCGCATCCTCGGACCTGTGAGCCCTGGTTCTGGACACCCCCACCATCAGAAACATGCTTCTTGCACTTACCCTGTCTAGTCCTGTTAAATTTTATACGTTTCTATGAGATTTCTCCTCAATCTTTTGAACCCCAGCTAACACAATCCTAACCCATTCAATCTCCTCAAACGTAAGTTCTACCATCCCAGGAATCAGCCTGATGAACATTCTCTGCACTCCCTCTACAGCAAGAACATCCTTGCTCACATAAGAAGAACAAAACTGCACTCAATATTTCAGGTGTGGCCTCACCAAGCCTTCGTATAATTACAGCAAGACATCCCTGTTCTTGCTCCTTTTGCTATGACGACCAACATACCATTTGCCTTCTTTACTGCCTGCTGTACCTCCATACTTACCTTCAGCGACTGGTGTATGAGGACACCCAGGTCTTAGTGCACATTCCCTTCTCCTAATTTATGGCCATTCAGATGATCTGACTTCCCATTTTTGCTGCCAAAGTGGATAACCTCCCATTTATCTAAATTATACTGCATCTGCCATTTATTTGTCCACTCACTCGATTTGTCCAAATCACTGAAGGATGCCTGCATCCTCCTCACAGCTCAGTGGGCGATACAGCACATTGGTTAGCACTGCCTGACAGCACCAGGGACCTGGCTTCGAATCCACCTTGGGTGACTATCTGCATGGGTTTCCTCCGGGTGCTCCAGTTTCCTCCCACAGTCTTGAGGTGGATTGGGAACATCTTAGTGTCCAAAGATGTGTAATGGTATGGAGTTGTATGAATAGGGCAGGGGAGTGGAATTAGGTAGGGTGCTCCTTTGGAGGGACGGTGCAGACTTGATGGTATGAATTGCCTCCTTCTACTCTATAGGGATTCTATGATTCTTGGTCCTCAGTCCTAAATGACCTTCCCCTTACTCTGAAACTGTGTGCCCTGGTTCTAGTCCTGTTCTCCCCTCCCCAGAATTACTTCCCACCCACCACCCCCAAAGCCAGGGGAAACATATATCCTGCATTTATCCTGTCAAACCTTGAAGAATTTCATATGTTTAATGAAATCACCTCTTATTCTAATAACCTCAAGACTTTAAAGACCGAGTTTGTTTAATTATTCTTTACATTAGAACCTCTCCATCTTCAATTGCCAAGTCAACATGAACTTTTAAATGTATGTTATGGTCTGGAGCTATGGATAGTGAGGGTAGAGGTTCCAACTTTGTTTCCACCACCTGGCTGACCAGGAGTTTCTCCTGCTCCTACCCCTGTGTTTGAGGATTTTGAAGGTTGATGATCAATCTGTTTTCCACCATGAATTCATCTTCTTTGGTCATCATGCCCTGGGGTGGGATTCGAACCCTGACTTTCTGGCTCAGAGGCAGGGATGCTACCCATTGTGCCACAAGATCTCCCTGATTCACTTTTAGTCCTTAGTAATTCCCTATTTGATTGATAATAATTGGTTGACGCCCTTGCACTTAATTGAAAACACCTTACCAAAATGTTGCATAATTTAAAAAGTTCTATTGACACCCCCTCAGCTTTCTCTAATCAAGAGAAAAAGAGACTCAACCAGGTCATCCTTTTGGTGATGGGTAAGAACCCTTAGATATGGTATGATCCTTACAAATCTTTATTGTATCCTCTTTAGTGCCTCTATTATTTTAATAATATGGTTATTAGAACTGTATACGCACAGCGCATCATGTCTAACCAAGGTTCAATTTCGGTTCAGTACAAAACACGAGCATAAATTCTCAACTTGTCAATTTTATTTGTTGCGAAATGAACTTTAGTGCTTGGTTTGCTTATTTTTTTTACGGCCTTATTAGCATATACCACTACTGTTCATGATTTGTGTGTTTGTACTTTCAGACCTCATCTAACTCAATTGGATCCTTATTTTCCAAGTAATATAACCTTATGTTTCTTATCAAAATGCTGTTTTTTATTCCAACGTCTAAATTATTAATGCCAATCCTGAACAGCAGTAGTCCTGGCACTAACCCCCACATTCTACCTTCTGCCCCTTTAGCCGACCCACTGCTTTCTGTCTTTCAGCCAGCTTGCTTATCAATGCTGGTAACCTCTGCCTCGATAGGTGTGGTACAACAGTAGAGTCTGATCAGTTGCCTACTCCGCCGAAGCGGGCAATACAATTAGGCTCGTCAGGGTGCCAGGTAGGGATGGTTTTGCAGCCTCTGCACCTGTGGCAGGCTAGATGGTCATCGGGCCTGGTGTCCCCATGCCTCGTTGGCAAGATTGCAATGTCGGTCAAGCTAAGTATGGTTGATCCTTTCCATCGCTAATGACTTGCCAGGCTGGAATTTATTATTCCTTCAGTGCTGTTCAGACCAGCCCTCATGGCCCCCACAGTACCCACCATCTCCCAATGGGAGTGCCGATCCTCCAGAGTAGTCAGCTCTGTAAATGGGCCTGCAGCATTAATAAGGTGAATATCGAGGCAGCCAATTAGGAGGCCGTTTCCCAGAAGTTGCTGAGCCACTCCTGCTGCCAGCAAGTCTGGGCTTCGGAATCCATTTGGTCCAAGTGTTGGGATCCTCAAATGTGTGGCACAATCTCGCCCCTTCTTTCTGGCTCAGTGATGATAAAGGGATAGCCTTTACCTACTAGACCAATGGGAAACAGAAGATCGGTTGAGCTGGTTCACTGAACACAAACTGCCAATTAAAAATACTAATCAAAACTTCTCAATTTACGTAGCTGATGGGCAAAGTAGTTGCAGCTATATAGGCAATCCTCGGACTTATGACACAATTGGCTTCTGAAAACTGCGTCTTAAGTTGAAACGTAACACTGAACTGATTTTCCCATAAGAACAATATTATAAATGGAGGGGTTGATTCCTGAACCAAGACCCAATACTCGATGCTCACCAAAATAACCTGAAATTTTGTACTCCACCGGTTATAGATGAGTAATATAGCACTATTAACGTGTTTGTTGTGAATAGCAATCATATTGACATAAAAAAACACTTGTAAAAAGTACATAAAGAAATATAATACTGTCCTGTACATTACCCCTACCTACACCATGGACATTTGAACTTGTTTGCTAGCGTGGCGTCTTGAAGTTGAAACCAAGTCAAAACGATGTCAATTTATGAACGTTGTAAGTGTTGTTTGTCAAAACCTGAACATCATAAAAGTGGGGGAATGGGAGAGGGGAATGTTGGGAGGAGTAAGATTAAAAGTTACATTGATTCAAATAACTTCTAAAAAGACTAATTTGCCAAACTACTAACCAATTGTTTAGCCGTGTTTCCACCCCGGAACCATTATTCTATTAACTCAGTGGTGTTAATCAACAAACGGTGTGATTCAGCGGCCTCGTCTTTCCCGACTTGGTGTCGGGATGAGGCCTTTGAATCTCATGAGAGGCCTACATTGAGAATCGCGGCACTCTCAATATCTGGCGAGATTGAACGGAGATCCAGATTGCAAAGTACAGCGCGATTCAACGGAATCTCGCTATGCATTGCGATCTGGATCTCGTTCTCGCTGGGCGAGATCCAGCCGTGCATATTAAAATGAGCCATTAAGCTAATTTGAATGTGTGTACGTCAAATTCACTCAGGGCCTAGGATTCACCAACCTGGTCAGGGAGGCCTCAGCCGGGTGCCAAAGTCGTGAATCAGTCATGATGACACCTAGAGGGCTCTTGCTGGGGAGTTGTGGCCCCCAGGAGGTTGGACACGAGGCAGTGTGTTACCCTGGCACGCCCCCAGGATGTGGAGATGCCGGCGTTGGACTGGGGTGGGCACATTAAGAAGTCTTGCAACACCAGGTTTAGTCACTCCAAACAAACCTGTTGGACTTTAACCTGGTGTTGTAAGACTTCTTACTGTATTACTCCCCCAGGCACCTGGAAACCCTGGCACCGCCACCACGGCACTGCAAGGGTAACAGGAATGCCCATGTGCCAGGTTTCCCGTAACAGGGGCTTGGCCGTGGGAGGGGCAGGGGGGGACCCTTGCCCTGGTGGGGTGAGGGGATGTCCTGAGAACCCTGGAAGAGGGGCTGGCCCTGAGGCCACTGAGAGGTGTCGTAAACTCAGAGCTGCCTTTAAAAATGGCACCTTGTGCAGCATGGTGGTGCAGTGGTTAGCACTGTGGCCTCACGGCGCCGAGGTCTCCGTTTCGATCCCGGCTCTGGGTCACTGACCTTGTGGAGTTTGCACATTCACCCCGTGTTTGCGTCGGTTTCGCCCCCACAACCCAAAAGATGTGCAAGGTAGGTGGATTGGCCATGTTAAATTGCCCCTTAATTGGAAATAAATGAATTGGGTACTCTAAATTTATAAAACAAAATGGTGCCTTGATCAGCAAGTAGTTTTGCTGAGTTTGCCTGTGCAGGAAATGTGGTCTCGACAGGGGAGTTCCTCGCTGAGGCCAAGAAAAAGGCAAAGTGCCATTGAATAGCTGGGTCTTTCATGGAACACCCGGCGAAATGTGCCAGTCAGCGGACTTTAACTTGAGTCTGCCGTGTTGGTCGACCATTCGGTCCATCTCCCTTTGGAAGACCGAGACCCCATTCGTGACACCGAAAGGAACTCTTAAAAAGTGGTAGAGTCGCCCATCCGCTTCAAACGCAGTGTACTTTCGGTCACTCGTGCGGATGGGGAGCTGGTGGTAGGCGGACTTAAGGTCCACCGTGGAAAAAACCTTGTACTGCGCGATCCTGTTGACCAGGTCGGAGATACGTGGGAGAGGATACGCGTCCAGCTGTGTAAACTTGTTGATGGTCTGACTGTAGTCTATGACTATCCGATTTTTCTCCCCGGTCTTAACCGCCAGCACTTGTGCTCGCCAGGGGCTGTTGCTAGCCTCGATAACCCCTTCCTTCAGGAGCCTTTGGACTTCAGACCTGATGAAGGTCCGGTCCTGGGCACTACCGTCTGCTCCTGGTGGCGACGGGTTTGCAATCCGGGGTGAGGTTTCCAAACCAGGATGGGGGATCGACCTTGAGTGACGCGAGGCTGCAGACAGTAAGTGGGGGCATAGAGCCGCTGAATTTGAATGTTAAGCTCTGGAGGTTATACTGGAAATCTAACTCCAGGAGTGCTGCCGCGCTCCACGCTGAGCTTATAGTTTTTAAACACCCTCCCCTGGACCGTGATGTCCGCTATGCAGCACCCTGTGAACTGGACCGAGTGCGAACCGGAGGCCAGAGCGATTCTTTGTTTTACCGGGTAAACGGGAAGTGCACAGCGTCTTATCGTGGCGGGGTGGACAAAACTTTCCATGCTTCCGGAGTCCAACAGGCAGCTCGTCTCGTGGCCATTGAGGAAGATCTTCGTGGTCGCCGTGGAAAGCGTGCGGGGCTGTGACTGATCCAACGTTACTGAGGCGAGTCTTGGCAGGAACTCCGAGTCGTCATCCGGCAGCGAGTGGTCACTTGCGGGATCCTCGGTGCCGATTCAAGATGGCGGCGCCCGTCGGCCGCACGTGGTGGGGTGTGAACAAAATGGTGGCGCCCAGGGATCACTCGTGGCAGCGGGGGGTGGGGGCAGAGAGGTCCGCGGGGCACGTGAGGAGCGCGGGGGGGGGGGGGGGGGGGGGGGGGGGAGACCCGTGGTCGCTGCTCGGGACTGCAGCGACCGCCTTGGACTGACAAACGGCCGCAAAGTGGCCCTTTTTGCTGCAGCTTTTACAGGTTGCGGCGCAGGCCGGGCAGCGCTGGTGGGGATGCTTGGCCTGGCTGCAAAAGTAGCAGCGGCGCCCCGTAGGTTTATCGAGGTGCCCTGCAGCGCAGGCCTGAGGGGGTTCCGAGTCTGCGGAGGCGAGGGGTGTCGCGTTCCATGCCGCCCAGGGGGCCGCCGCGCGGTCGGGAGCGTACGCGCGGGCGTTGCGGTTGGCGATATCGAGAGAGGAGGCGAGGGCCCGTGCCTCAGCGAGGCTTAAAGTTTCTTTCTCTAAGAGTCTCTGGAGGATCTGGGAAGATTGAATACCCGCCATGAAAGCGTCTCTAATTAAATGTTCGGTGTGCTCTGCCGCAGAAACTTGTGGGCAAGCGCAGTTTCTCCCCAGAACAAGGAGGGTCTGGTAGAATTTGTCTAAAGACTCGCCAGAGAATTGCTGTCTCATGGCCAGAAAGTGCCGTGCGTAGACCTGTTTAATCCGCCGGATGAAATGTCCCTTTAGCAAGTCCATAGCTGCGTCATAGTCTGTTGTGTCCTCTATGAGCGTGTACACGGCGGTACTATTGAAACACGCCAGCCAGTGTTTAAATGCAGCTGTTGCATTTGCTGCGTGCGGGCTGAGTCGAAGGTACTCCGGCTTGATACGAAGCTCCATCTTTTAAAACTTGTGCATTAAATTGATGCACCACCAATTGGACATGAGACGAAGATGTGATCCAAACAAAAGGCTTTAATGCACAAGATGTGTGCCCGGCAGCAGACGTACAGAAGAATGGCCGACTGCCGGGAAGCACGGGTTCTTATATCCCACCTTGTAGGCGGAGCTACCTACCTCTCAGCCAATCGGCTGAGAGGCACAGGACTTACCCGGGCCAATGGGCAGCGAGTCCTAAGGTACCGTAATACCCCTAGTCATACTACTGCAGCTGATTCGTGCCAAAATGAAATTTTATCGAACAGAAATATGGGGCGAAGTTCTTCCAAAAAATAACAGTGTAATTTTGGACAAGCAAATCGGTGCAAATTATGCTGGCTGTTCCCCCCCTCAGTCATTTTCTTCAGAGCCAGGGTGATTTGCACTGGTACTAACACTTGCAGGACCCAAAGACGCTGGCAAGACTGGATCCTTAGAGATGGGGATCCCCAATCTCAGAATACTGCAACAGACCCTTCAATCACCAACATCAGGCAACTGTGCCCCCCCCCCCCCCCTTTCCCAGGCTAACCGTACCCTGCATGGGGCTGCTAAAAGGTACCACCCACTTCAGGGCCCTGCCCCTTCAGGCCCTGCCATTTGTCACTAGGGTGCCAAGGGACACTGCCCTACATATCCCCGACCACCAGGGGGCTACAATGGCCTTTGAGGCCCCGGTGTAGTCATTACATCTGGCCTCCATTTGTGGAGACCTGTGGAAATTCGCACCGGCTTCACGCTGCACCAACGGGCGGGAGAATTGCAGGAGCCGGGAGAATCCGGCTTGAAACAGATACTGCATATTTAAATGTTTCAAATAAATAAAATTTTATGTAGTCCTTTAATTCCAGCAGTTAATACACTAATGTCTGAGCATGAATATATAAACACGATTGCAATTTATTTGATAATCACTTTCCGTTACCCGTATTGTACAGTAAAACTGTTAATAGTTTTGATATCGACTTGAGTCCTTGGAGAAGCTGGCCCAGGATGCACCTGGTGCAACCAAATAAAAATGCCACGGCCTCTTTCAAAAGAAAGTGCGTGCCAAAGACAGGGACAAAATGCAAGTAAAGGAATTCCTGAGTCAGCAACTCGTCCAAAGCTCAAATTTCCATCGTACCCTGCCCTATTTGCAGCATAACCTGGGCAGAGATCAGCCTTGACATTCACCAATGTACCCACCAGAACCCTACCAAACATGCCAGACGATGAACATGGTCATTTTCACATCGAAGGATAAACGAGAAATGAAAACGAGAGGATTTGACAAACAAATGGGTGAGATAGTCTGGCCTCCCTGTGGCGTGTTCCTCAGCGGCAAGAGGCAGCCCGCTGTTGAGCGGCAGCGGGATCTTCTGGTCCTGCTGCTGTTGTGTTATGCTTCTTCACGTAGCATAAGCTGCTTCCTTGATGTATACTCTGACAAAGGAAGGTTCAGACTACAAGATTGATTTAACACATTTATTGAACAGTTAACAATTCTCCTACTTGGGTTCGACTCTCTTGCTAATCTAACTATAATAACTCGATCTCACGAACCAGTCTGCTCTAATTCATGCGGTGGGTGTGATGCTTCCCTGATCTGCCCCTGTCTCTGAGTGTCGCCAATGGAAAGAGAAAGAGCATGTGTGCCCTGTCCTTTTATATGGGTAGCCCCCTTGTGGTAGTGTCACCTCTGGGTGTGTCTTGACTGCCCATTGGCCATATTCTATCTTACTGGCCTATTGGTTGAAAGTCTGTGTGTCATGATGTCTCTGTTTATTTAGTCCCAGTGTATTTACATTAACCCCTTGTGTATTCACAGTGATGCATATCACCACAGCTACTGCCATTGGGATTTACCATTGAATTCCCCCACGCCAGCTGGAAACCCATGGCAGGGATGGGACCGCAAGATTTTGTTGACGTGAACAGCTAGAAGGTCTTTTCCAATATGTTCTTACAGTGATCACATATTATTGTAAAATGTTATATGCAGTAGCATTAAATAATCACAGAGATACACTTGCAGTTCAAGCTTAAAGATAAAATTCAAAATTTCTCTTGAAATAAAGACTGAAATAAGTGTTAAATTGTCAGATAGTGACTTATTTTTTGTAAAACTCAGCATCAATTACATTTTGAAAACTATATAGTTATCAAATGCATATTGGGGCCGCAGGCTTAACGTCCTTTTTTGTTTCTGTAGAAAAGATGGCGATCCTCAAAAAACATTTGTTTTTATAACTATTATTTTTTAAATGGTTTTAATGCCAGTCTGTTGAGGGTCAGCGGCTGGGATTTATCAAATTATCATAGAAGGGTTGACCTACATAACTGAACAGGCCAACTCAATTGAGGTATCATTGAGACGTAAATCATTTTCTCTTTCCATGGGCGCTCCCAACCTGCTGAGCTTTGCCAACACTTTGTTTATAACGCTACACTCCTCTCTTTTTTCCCCTTCCTTCTACGACATTCTTCTTCATTTTGCGGCTTGAGAAAGTTCTGCCACTTGCTGGCTGTGTACAGTCCCATGGACCTCCGATACTTCATTCAAATATTCTCTCTTAATTAATTATCTATTGCATTAACCACACTCCGAGCATGAAGCAGTGACCCTGGCTGTTCTGTCCTGCAATAATGTGTGAGCGAAGAAGCTAAGATTAAATAACTCGGCACAAGCCAGCTACCATCTTAGCTTAGTTGACAAGACCATCATCTGAGGAGGGTCATCTTTGCTGCAATGCACTAAACATAATGCCATCTCTAGTTTGTGAGCGTTTGTATGCTTCATTCTGACTTTGTTGTTTGCTTTTCCCTGAGTTTAATATGGTTTACAGCCTGGGTTCAGGTAATGTTTAATATGCCCTGGGTCACTGTCCGTGTGGAGTTTGCACATTCTCCCCATGTCTGCATGGGTTTCACCTGAACAACCTAAAAAGATGTGCAGGTTAGGTGGATTGGCCATGCTAAATTGCCCCTTAATTGGAAAAGAAAATAATTGGGTACTCTAAATTAAACATTTAATATCCCAATTCCAACCTGTAAGACAAAACTGATATTAAATGTTGTTATTTAGCATGTATTTCTAGTCAGAAACAGTTGAACATTTCATTTATTTTACAAGTCACACACTTTATGTCCAGAAGGTATTGATATTTTCCCACGTTCCATTTTTTGGGAAATGTTTTTCTGTTTACTCCAAGATTGTTCTACGTTCAAGTTGAAGAAATACTGCTGTTCGTTTTAAGGCTGTAGAGTCCTATAGTTTACCTGCAGAGCAAGTTTCAGTTGATTTTTAAAAAATGATGCTGCCAAAACCTCAGACAACAACGGCATTGGAAAATTGCATGTTGAACTGATCCTGTATCTTTGGTGTCATACTTGCTTTTGACCCCATAATCACAGAGTGTCTATTTCCACTTGTGCAACGTTGCCCAACTCCACCTTGCCTCTGCTCATCTGTCACTTGTGATGGAACAGAATCTAGCTCTGTATGTTTTGATAAAATCTACCCAGATTGCTATTTCTTATGTTTAAACTGTACTTTTTGGCTGAACAAAGACCATTAGGACGGCTAACACTCAATTCGCATCGGTGAGTCTCCATAGGAATGTCATACCTTGGTATGATTAAGGAACTTGTAACAGTTCAGCTGAGGCTACACAACCCAATTTCAAATGGAACTAGCGGAAGGCCATTTGCGTTTGGCAAATCATGCTTGCTTGCGTAGTCTGAGGACCTAGGAAGACAATTGCTTCCCAAACACCAGACCCATAACAAATAGCTCCTCTTCAAACCTCTAATGGCTGAGACCTTATCAGCCTAAAACACACAATCAATTTCCAGGCACAGGATCAACATTCTTTGTTAGCATTATGGAGAGGTGAGGTCAGATGAGTTGAGACTCTGGCTTGTTGAACAGGTTAATGTTTCCTTCCTGAGCTGCGAGTTCCAGTCTATTTAACATCTGACTGGTTGGTCACACCAAAGCAAGCCCTGGCTAGACTGGACAACTGGCTCCCATACAACCTGTGCTGGAAGTTCATCGCCTACAAAACTGGTTCATCTTTGCATGCCTACTTGATCTTGTTACGTCTACACCACCAGGAATGCAAATTGTGTTGTACTGGTTTTCAGCCTGTTGCCCTCCATGAATAATTCATTTATGGACTTTGATTATGGATTTTGGAACTCGCATCAGCCAATATGTATTTTCTCTTTACTTTAAAAGCTGCTTTTCTCTGTCCTTCCCTAAGCTGAGAGAGGGAGAAGTTGAAGGCCAGCCTTCTTGGGTTACCATTCAGAAATGTATCAGAATATTTTTTAAAGCACAGCAAAATAAACTTTTGTTCTTTTTTGCCTCATTCGTTTAGATTTTAACATTATGATTTTGCGAATGAGTTTGAGCAAAAGCTTGAACCATTAATTCCCTCCTTGATATATATTGTTGTAATTCACAACTTCAATTGTCACAAGCCACTAATATTTGCAGCTTTTCTGTGGCTTTTTTCCTCCGCCCTGGAGCAATTAAAAACCTTACTAAATAAAAGCAAATTACTGCGGATGCTGGAATCTGAAACCAAAGAGAAAATGCTGGAAAATCTCAGTAGGTCTGGCAGCATCTGTAGGGAGAGAAAAGAGCTAACATTTCGAATCCAGCTGCTTTGCCAAAGGATCATCTGGACTCGAAACGTTAGCTCTTTTCTCTCCCTACTGATGCTGCCAGGCCTGCTGAGATTTTCCAGCATTTTCTCTCCGCAGTTAAAAAGGCCTTATGTTCAGTAGTAGATCATTTATCAGCCATTGGGAGGGGTAAATATAGATTCAACTGCACATCGCGCTTTTCTTGAATGCTAAATGACTTCCTAAGATCCGGATATGGTGAGCAGGAAGTTACATGTTCATTAAAAGCCAGAAGCATGCCATAGTGGTGCAACCAAAAGAGTAGGTATCCAGGACCCATGCCTGAAACTGGTGATCGTCTGTATGCATATTCGAAGGGGCGGCACGGTAGCACAGTGGTTAGCACTGTTGCTTCACAGGTCCACAGTTCGATTCCCAACTTGGGTTACTGTCTGTGTGGAGTCTGCATGTTTTCCCTGTGTCGGTGGGTTTCCTCTGGGTGCTCCGCTTTCCTCCCACAAGTCCCGATAGCCATGCTGTTGGGTAATTTGGACATTCTGAATTCTCCCTTGGTGTACCTGAACAGGTGCTGGAATGTGGCGACTAGGGGCTTTTCACAGTAACTTCATTGCGGTGTTTATGTAAGCCTACTTGTGACAATAAAGATTATTATTAAATACCAGCCTATTGCCTGTTTTGAGATCCCATTCTGCAACTTTGGGCATTCTGAACTCAGCCAGATGTTCTGACTTTCTTCGTTGTAACTCCAATTACCTGAAACGGTGCTATGTCTTTTCGTCCGACGTCATTTCGTCCAACGACACTTCGTCCACGTCTTTTCGTCCAACGTCTTTTTGTCCGCCCGTCTTTTGGTCCAACGTCATTTTGTCCGGTGATTTTTTTCGTCAAAGATTTTTTGTGACTTTTTACGTGTTTTTGCTGGATGATTTTTTTTGTAAAAGACTTTTTGTAACTTGACTTTTAGTAACTTGCTTAGTAGCACTCCACTCCACTTTAACTTTTGTACATGGAAATCTTCTCTAATGCACATAATATACAATAAAGGATCTTTATTACCGGCCTCTTTCCTTTAACGAGCCTCGTTAAAGGATAGTTATTATCGTTCTCTCCCCTTTAACGAGCCTCGTTAAAGGATAGATATTATCTGTCTCTTTCCTAATCCCGAATTCGCCCATCCCGAAATGGCAAAGTTCATTGTGTCAACGAAGAGTAAACGGAAGGTGGCTGATGGAAATAACTTTATCTATGATTTTCATTCGAGCAGTGCAAACCTAGGAAAAGAATACTGGAGATGTGAGAAAAGAAGGCTATGTTCAGTGCGGATTCACACGGTCACGGAAAACAATGAGCCTAAAATTATTTATTTCTCTAATGAGCACCTTCATCCAGCTGATGTCGATTCGTTAAATGCTAGAAAAGCAGTTGCAGAAATAAAGCATGAAGCAGTGGAAAACATAGCAGCAAGTTCGCGTAGCATACTAGCGGCCAAGTTTACGCAGCTATCAGAAAATACCTGCTCTCAACTCCCAAGGCTGCCCGTCGTCTCAAGGACTATTCAAAGGTGCCGACAAAAAAATTCTGGATTTCCCGCTAATCCAGCGGCTAGACACGGTTTTGAAATACCTGACATATTGCAAGCTTGACAATGGCGAGCAGTTTCTGAGGTTCGATTCGGGCGTCGAGGATCAACAGCGCTTACTAGTATTCGCATCAGAAAGTGCTCTTCAGGATTTAGCATCATATCGTCATTGGGCATGTGATGGAACATTCAAGATTGTGCCACAACAGTGGTTTCAACTGTTCTGCATTCATGTACAAGTTAAAGGTAGCAGTCTACCACGGGTCTTTGCATTACTGCCGAATAAAAGGAAGCAGACATACGAATTATTCTTTGACCAATTGAAAATTATGCAACCTGATGCAGATCCGATTGATATCATGGCAGATTTCGAAGCTGCAGTTCACAAGGCAATTAATTCATCATTCCTTAATGCATCTGTCGTGGCATGTTTGTTTCATTTGAGCCAATCTGTGTTTCGAAAAATTACCGATTTAGGCCTCAAAGAAAAATACAACACAGACTCTGAATTCTGTCTTAAAATTCGATGTTTTTCAGCATTAGCTTTCCTCCCCGTTGAAGATGTTGAAGAGGCTTATGAAGATTTGATAGACGATGAAGAAATACCTGCTGAATTCATCGTTTACTTCGACTTGACTTACATAGGCATTGTGAGAGGACGTGGTGCCAGACGAAGGAGAGAAACACCTATGTTCCCGACAGCTGTATGGAATGTTAATCAGCGTGTTCTACAAGATCTACCGAGAACAAATAATGCTGCTGAGGGGTTTCATTCTGCGATAAAGCGTTCGGCGGGTGGAGCTCATTTGAATATCTGGAGGTTAATCAAAACTCTGAAGGAAGAGGAAGGGTTAATAATAGGCAAAAAGGACTTCCGGTTGCGGCTATGACCAGCTAAGTCGCACATTTGGCAGCTCCTGCGACAAAGGTGTTTAAGGGCCGATTGGAGGGCCCCGACGGTACTGTAAAGACGAATCCCGGTGGGGGAAGGCTCCCTGAGGAGAGTGAGACCAACTTTATGGTCGGTACTCGGAGAGGGGCGACAAAAAAAGCGGCAGCAGCTCCCCAAAAAAAGCGGGGGAAGAGGACCAAAATGGCGGCCGGTGGCGCACTAGAAGATTGGAGAAAATGGGCGGAGGAGCAGCAGGCCGCTCTCCTCCGGTGTTTTACGGAGCTGAAAGTGGAACTCTTAGAGTCCATGAACGCGACGACCACAAGGCTGATGGGGGCCCAGGCGACCCAAGAGGCGTCGATAAGAGAGCTGCAGCAGGAGATGGCGGTGAGGGAGGAGGAAGCCACGGTCCTCGTGGGAAAGGTGGAGGTGCACGAGGCACTCCACCTGAAATGGCAGAGCCGCTTTGAGGAGCTGGACACTCGAATGAGGCGGAAGAACTTGAGGATCCTGGGCCTAGCAGAAGGCCTGGAGGGGCCTGATCTCCCGAAATATGTAGCGGAGATGTTGAGCTCCCTGATGGGAGAGGGGGCCGGTCCATCGCCCCTGGAGCTGGAAGAAGCATATCGGGTCATGGCTAGGCGGCCTAGGGCAAACGAGCCCCCGAGGGCGGTGCTGGTGCGGTTCCAGCGTCTCTGCGATCGGGAGAAAGTGCTGAGGTGGGCCAAGAGGGAGAAAAGCAGCAAATGGGAGAATTCGACGGTGCGGATATATCAGGACTGGAGTGCGGAGGTGGCAAAGCGGCGGGCCCGGTTTAACCGAACGAAGGCGGTGCTGCACGCAAAAAGGATCAAGTTTGGAATGCTGCAGCCAGCGCGCTTGTGGGTCACCTACAAGGACCAGCACCATTACTTTGAGACCCCAGAGGAGGCATGGACTTTTGTTCGGGAGGAAAAGCTGGACCTGAACTAGAACTTGGGAACGCCGGCGGTCGAGGCCGCCCGAGTACCCTTGACTGATCAAGTGGCCCATGTCTTTCTTAGGCCAGGTCGGAACTTGGTTAAAGTTGATGGATCGTTTGGTTTCTTTGAAACTTGTGTTATGGGGGGTTTCTTTGTTCCTTTTTGTGTGTCTCTTCCCGTTGCCAACTTCCCTTAATTATTGTTGTTGTAGGGGGGGCTTTTTTACTGTTTTTTGATCTGTTCTTTAAGGGTTATGGTTACTGTTGTTTAAGTACGTTATTATTGGGTAGTTATTTAGTTATGCAGGCATAGTTATGTATTTATGTATATATTTGCGATTTGTTATTTATATTGTTATATTGTTAAGTTGGGGAGGCGGGACGGGGGGGGAGCAAGTGGGTTATGCGTGTTTTCTTTTTCTCTTTTTTCTTCCTCTCGTTTTAAGGGGGCTTTGTTATTGGTGTGGATGGGGACGGGGGTGGAATTGAAGATGGCGGGGTAGGGGGTGGCCGGGCGAAAGCGCGGGCTTTCCCCTGTTTCCCGCGCGCGGGACGGAGGAAGGGGGAGGAGAGAAGAGTGGGGTGTGGCCAGCAATGGCGGCTTTTCCCGCGCTGAAGCGGGGTCAGAGAGGGATGGCAAGGGGGGGGGGGGAGGCCCCTCCCCCCCCCACATCGGGAGGAGTCGGAGTGTGGCAGGGGCAGCCGGGTCAGCGAAAACCAACTGACTCTCGGGAGTACGATGGTGGATACACTGCGGCTAGGAGGGGTCCTAGCCAGGGGGGGGGGGGGGGGGGGGGGGGGGTTGGGGGGGATACCGGGTTGCTGCTGGAAAGGCTGAGGATGGGAAGGGAAGAACGGGAGGAGAGGGGGGGGGGGGCATCGCCATGGGGAACGGGTCAGAAGGGGAGGGTCGACCCGGGGCGAACAGGGGACAGAATATGGCTGATAGACAGGGGAAAGGGACGGGCCGCTCCGCGACCCGGTTGATTACTTGGAATGTGAGGGGGCTGAACGGACCCGGTCAAGAGATCAAGGGTTTTTTTCACACCTAAAGGGACTGCAGGCGGATGTGGCAATGTTGCAGGAGACTCACTTGAGAGTAGTAGACCAGGTGCGCCTGAGAAGGGGGTGGGTGGGACAGGTGGTCCACTCAGGCTTGGACGCAAAGCACCGGGGGGTGGCGATTTTGGTGGGAAAGAGGGTGTCGTTCGTGGCGGCGCAGGTGGTAGCAGATAAGGAGGGTAGGTACGTGATGGTGAAGGGTAGGCTGCAGGGAGAGAATGTGGTGCTGGTAAATGTATATGCCCCGAATTGGGATGACGCGGGTTTTATGAGGCGCCTGTTGGGCCTCATTCCGGGTCTGGAGGCAGGAGGCCTGATCATGGGGGGGGACTTCAACACAGTGCTCGACCCTGGGCTGGACAGATCGAGTTCCAGGACGAATAGGAGGCCGGCAGCGGCGGAGGTGCTAAGGGGGTTCATGGAGCAGATGGGGGGGGTAGACCCTTGGAGATTTGGCAGGCCAAGGGCGAGGGAGTATTCTTTTTTCTCCCACGTCCACAGGGTGTACTCCAGAATAGACTTTTTT
Source organism: Scyliorhinus canicula (assembly GCF_902713615.1). Lineage (NCBI taxonomy): Eukaryota > Metazoa > Chordata > Chondrichthyes > Carcharhiniformes > Scyliorhinidae > Scyliorhinus > Scyliorhinus canicula. The sequence continues at coordinate 133,693,258 of NC_052151.1, read as the reverse complement.
GTACTGAGCAGGGGGCTGATTTCGAGAGTGCAGGACACGGAGTACTCGGCCATTGCGATTTCGGACCATGCACCACACTGGGTAGAGGTAGAACTGGGGGAAGCACGGGACCAGCGCCCGCTGTGGCGCCTGGATGTGGGGCTGCTGGCGGACGATGAGGTGTGCGGAAGGGTCCGGAAGGGCATTGAGAGATATCTGGGCACGAACGACACGGGCGAGGTGAAGGTGGGGGTAGTCTGGGAGGCCCTGAAAGCAGTGATCAGAGGAGAGCTGATCTCCATAAGGGCACACAGAGAAAGGAAGGAAAGGCAGGAGAGGGAGAGACTGGTGGGGGAACTTATAGAAGTGGACAGGAGATATGCGGAGACACCAGAGGAGGGGCTGTTGAGGGAGCGGCGCAGTTTACAGGCCCAGTTTGACCTACTGACCACTAGGAAGGCGGAGACGCAATGGAGAAGGGCACAGGGTGCGGTCTATGAGTACGGGGAAAAGGCGAGCAGGATGCTAGCACACCAGCTGCGCAAGCGAGATGCAGCCAGAGAGATTGGGGGAGTGAGAGAGAAGGGAGGGAACGTAGTGCAGAAGGGGCAAGAGGTGAACGGGGTCTTCAGGGATTTCTACAGGGAATTGTACCGGTCTGAGCCGCCCAGGAGGAGGGGGGGAATGGAGAACTTCCTCGATAGATTGAGGTTCCCAAAGGTCCAGGAGGAACGGGTGGAGGGGCTGGGGGCGCCGATAGAGCTGCAGGAACTAGTTAAAGGGATAGGCCAGATGCAGACGGGGAAGGCGCCGGGGCCGGATGGGTTCCCGGTGGAATTTTATAAGAAGTATGTGGACTTGGTGGGTCCAGTGCTGGTGCGAGCCTTCAATGAGGCGCGAGAGGGGGGGGGTCTGCCCCCGACAATGTCACAGGCCCTGATCTCCTTGATCCTGAAGCGGGACAAAGACCCTGTACAGTGCGGGTCCTACAGGCCTATCTCCCTCTTGAATGTAGATGCCAAACTGTTGGCAAAGGTCCTGGCAACCAGAATAGAGGATTGTGTGCCGGGGTAATCCATGAGGACCAGACGGGTTTCGTAAAGGGACGACAACTTAATACAAATGTCCGGAGGCTGTTGAATGTAATTATGATGCCAGCAGTGGAGGGGGAGGCTGAGATAGTGGTAGCACTGGATGCGGAGAAGGCATTCGATAGGGTGGAGTGGGAATACCTGTGGGAGACGCTGGAACGGTTTGGGTTTGGGGAGGGATTTATCAAGTGGGTGAAGCTGCTGTATTCGGCCCCGATGGCGAGTGTGGTTACAAACGGGAGGAGGTCGGAGTATTTTGGGCTCCATCAAGGTACCAGGCAGGGATGCCCCCTATCCCCCTTACTATTTGCATTAGCGATCGAACCGTTGGCGATGGCACTGAGGGGTTCAGGGGGTTGGAGAGGACTGACAAGGGGAGGGGAGGAGCATCGGGTATCACTCTATGCGGATGATTTGTTGTTGTATGTGGCGGATCCGGAAGGGGGAATGCCGGAGGTAATGGAAATACTAGCGGAGTTTGGGGACTTTTCGGGATATAAATTAAATGTGGGTAAAAGTGAGGTCTTTGTGATACACCCGGGAGATCAGGGGGAGGGAATTGGGCGGCTCCCCTTTAGGAGAGCAGTAAAGAGCTTCAGGTACTTGGGGGTGCAGGTGGCAAGGAACTGGGGGACCCTCCACAAGCTGAACTTTTCAAGGCTGGTGGAGCAGATGGAGGAGGAGTTCAAGAGGTGGGACATGGTACCGCTGTCGCTAGCAGGGAGGGTGCAGTCAGTCAAAATGACGGTCCTCCCGAGGTTCTTGTTTCTGTTCCAGTGCTTGCCCATCTTCCTCCCCAGGGCCTTCTTCAAGAAGGTAACTAGCAGCATTATGGGCTATGTGTGGGCGCATGGCACCCCTAGAGTGAGAAGGATTTTCTTGGAACGGAGTAGGGACAGTGGAGGATTAGCGCTACCCAATCTTTCCGGATACTATTGGGCGGCGAACGTATCGATGGTGCGCAAGTGGGTGATGGAGGGGGAGGGGGCAGCTTGGAAACGTATGGAGAGGGCGTCCTGCGGCAATACAAGCCTGGGGGCGCTAGTAACGGCACCATGGCCGCTCCCCCCCACAAGGTATACCACGAGTCCGGTAGTGGCGGCCACCCTTAAAATCTGGGGGCAGTGGAGGCGACACAGGGGGGAAGTGGGGGGTCTGATGGCGGCGCCACTGAGAGGGAACCACAGATTTGTCCCGGGGAACACTGGCGGGGGATTCCAGAGCTGGCACAGGGCGGGCATCAGGCAACTGAGGGACATGTTCATAGAGGGGAGGTTTGCGAGCCTGGGAGAGCTGGAGGAGAAATTTGAGCTCCCCCCGGGGAACACGTTTAGATACCTGCAGGTGAAGGCATTTGCCAGACGACAGGTGGAAGGATTCCCCTTGCTTCCCGATGGAGGGGCGAGTGATAGGGTGCTGTCAGGGGCCTGGGTCGGAGAAGGGAAGGTCTCGGACATCTACAAAATAATGCAGGAGGTGGAGGAGGTACCGATAGAGGAGCTGAAAGACAAGTGGGAAGCGGAGCTGGGAGAGCAGATAGAAGATGGGACATGGGCGGATGCCCTAGAGAGGGTCAATTCGTCGTCGTCGTGCGCAAGGTTGGGCCTCATCCAATTTAAGGTGCTGCACAGAGCCCATATGACGGGGACTAGGATGAGTCGGTTCTTCGGGGGGGGAGGACAGGTGTGTTAGGTGTTCGGGAAGCCCTGCGAACCATGTACATATGTTCTGGAGGTGTCCGGCACTGGAAGAGTTCTGGGAGGGGGTGGCGGGGACGGTATCAAGAGTGGTGGGAACCAGGGTCAAACCAGGGTGGGGGCTAGCGATTTTTGGGGTTGGGGTGGAGCCAGGAGTACAGGAGGCAAGGGAGGCCGGAATATTGGCCTTTGCGTCCTTGGTAGCTCGGAGAAGGATCTTGATTCAGTGGAGGGACACAAGGCCACCAAGTGTTAACACCTGGTTAAACGACATGGCAAGCTTCATCCAATTGGAAAGAATCAAATTCGCCCTGAGAGGGTTGGTACAGGGGTTCTCCCGGCGGTGGCAGCCCTTCCTTGACTTTCTGGATCAGAGATAGGAACTGGAGGCTGAAACAGCAGCAACCGGGGAGAAAAGGAGAAAAGGGGGGGGGGGGGGGGGGGGGAAGGGAGGGGGGGGGGGGGGGATAGCAACGAAGGAAGCACGTCAGCGGGGGGTCGCGGGCAATGACTGCCCGAGGCCATCGGCAGAAAGGGAAAAACGGTCTGGTTGCTAGACTGATAGCGCGGGGGGGGGGGAGGGAGGGTGGGGGGGGTGCGCGCGGGGGAGGGCGTGGGGAGGTTTTTCCAGGGGGGACTTGTGGTGTTATAATTTAAAATGTAATAGGGGTAAATGTTTGTATCGAAAAATTTCAATAAAAATTATTTTAAAAAAAAAATAATAGGCAAAAAGGCTCAAATTCTTCGGGGGGATCAGGCGACTTCATGTACGCGATATAAGAAAATAACTGAACGCCTCAAAAGATTGGTCGTTGAATATGATCCTACAGCGAAAATTCATTTCTTGAGGAATGTTGCTCACAATTTACATCAATTTTAAGTAATTTCGGGAATTCATCAGTAGTAAACTTTTAGATCTTTTTAACTGCATTTTTAGATTTTTTAACTTTTTAACTGCATTTTTAAGCTTGCATTTTACTTGAATTTCATCAATTACTTGCATTTTAGCAATTAAATTCACTTGCTGTATTGTGCCTGCTTTCTATCAATTAAATGCTTTTATACGGAGTTGATTTGCAATTGGTTAATTGGACGAAGTGACGTTGGACCAAAAGACGGGCGGACAAAAAGACGTTGGACCAAAAGACGTGGACGAAGTGTCGTTGGACGAAATGACGTCGGACGAAAAGACGCGACACGACCTGAAACATTCCTTTTTGAAAACTGCTTATGAAGGTAGTCTTTTTAAACATAACCTAACTGTGCTGTATATTACTGGCCAAGTGGTGAATAACCCCAGAGTGGGTTGATACTTGTTGAACTGAAAAATGAGCAGAAAACACCACATTTGAATTCATCAGAAACACTGATCTTCCTGAGAAATAAGGGATCGGCAATGTTAAGATGCTCTATGAAGGATTTAGACATAACTGAGCAGCGAGTAAAAAAAAACAACATATATATCTGTATTCCCTGAGACCTGGAGAGCTCTGGAAATAATAATGGTTCAGCAGCTCACCAATGATATGAACCAGCGGTGCCCTCCTCGTGCCAGGGATTCTGTGAGAGTCATTTCACTGAGAGATTTATTGCACATCTGAAATCTGAAATGTTAAAATGTCTTTATGTAAAGTGTTATTGTTCATTGAGTAGATTTTTGTAAACCTGGAAAAGATCTTAAGTAATGTGCTGTGTCATTAAAATGTCTTTGTTTAGTTTGTCTCCAGGGTGATTAACAGATTTTATTTGCATTCATCCTTCAAGCAAGATGGCCTTTCACTGCCTACACTGGTGGTTTCCAGGGTTTCAGGCTCGTTCTACTGCTCATTCAGGTTTATCTCCTGGTATTTAAATTGGTTATCATGACATTATCATTTATCTGTATTCTAATGTTGTACGTTGGCCTTTCCACTTGCCCTCCAAATGTACAGGTTAGGTCTGCTTCGTTATCTTTATACCTTAATATTCTAAAGAAATTATTTTCTTTTCCATGTTTTCTCCCATTCTCTCCTGGAAAAGCTGAATCGATCTGCGATATGTTTCCTGATTCCAGCAGCTTTTACATTCATTCATTCATGGGATGTGGGCTTCTCTGGTTAGGCTAGCATTTACTACTCATCCTTAATTACCTTTGAGATGGTGGTGGTGTTGAGCTGCTGCCTTGAACTGCTGCAGTCAATGTAGTGTAGGTACACCCACAGTGCTATTAGGGAGGGCATTCCAGAGTTTTGATCCAGCAACAGTGAAGGAACGGCAACATATTTCCAGTCGGGGTAGTGAGTGACTTGGAGGCAAACATCCAATTGGTGGTGTTCCCATGTACTTGCTGCCTCTGTCCTTTTAGATGGTAGTGGTTGTGGGTTTGGAAAGAGCTGTTTAATGAGCCTTGATGAGTTCCTGAAGTGCAACATGTAAATGGTACACATAACTACCAATGTTCATCAGTGGTGGGTGGAGTGAATGTTTGTGGAAGGGGTACCAATAAAGCAGGTTGCTTCATCCTGGATGGTGTCAAGCTTCATGCACGTTGGAGCTGCACTCATCTAGGCAAGGGGAAAGTATTTCATTACACTCCTGACTAGTGCTTTGTAGATGGCGGACAAGCTTTGGGAAGTCACTTGCCACAGACCTGGCCTCTGACCTGTCACAGTTTTTATATGGCTAGTCTAGTTCAGTTCCTGGTCAATGGTAACTCCCAGGATGTAGATAGTGGGGTATTAAGTAATAATAATGCCCTTGAATGCCATGGGTCGATGGTTAGATTCGCTCTTCTTGCAAATGGTCATTGTCTGGCACTTGTTTGGCATGAATGTTATTTGCCACTTGTTAGCCCAAACCTGGATATTGTACTGGACTACTTCAGCGTCTGAGCCATCACAAATGGTGCTGATTATCAGCAGAAATCCCCACTTCTGACTTATGATGGAAGGGAGGTCATTGATGAAGATCATTTGCCCTAAAACACTACCCTGAGGAACTGAAATCATTGACCTCTAACGACCACAATCTTTGTGCCAGATATGACTCCAATCCATGAAGAGTTTTCCCCTGATACCCATTGACTTCAGTTTTGCTAGGGCTCCTGGATGCCATTGTCAATCAAATGCTGCCTTGATGGCAAGTCACTCTCGCCTCACCCCTGAAGTTCAGCTGTTTTGTATATGTTTGAATTAAGGCTCAAATGAGGTCAGGAGCTTAATGGCCCTGGTGGAACCAAAACTGAGCATCGGTGACAAGGTTATTGCAAAGCAAGTGCTGCTTGATGGCGCTGTTGATGACCCTTTCCATCACTTTGCTAATGATCGGCAGTAGACTGATGGGGCAGTGATTGGCCAGTTGGATTTATTCTGATTTTTGTGTACAGGACATACCTCGACAATTTTCCACATTGCCGGATAGATACCAGTTGTAGCTGCAGCATGTTCTGGAGCACAAGTTTTCAATAATATTTCTGTAATACCATCAGGGTTTCTAACTTTTGCAGTATCCAGTGTCTTCAGTCATTTCTTGATATCACGTGGAATGAATCGAATTTGCTGAAGACTGACATCTATGATCCTGGGGACCTCCAGGGGGAGGCAGAAATGGCACTTCTGGCTGAAGATTTTTGCAAACGCCTCTGACTTATCCTTTGCACTGATATGGTAGGTTCCTTCATCATTGAGGATGGGGATATTTGTGGAGTTTCCTCCTCCAGTGAGTTATTTAATTGTCCACCACCATTTATGACTGGATGTGGCAGGACTGCAGAGTTTAGATCTGCTTTTTTGGTTGCAGAATTGCTTGGCTCTGTCTATTACTTGCTGCTTATGCTGTTTGACTTGCCAGTAGTCCAGTGTTGGCACTTCACCAGGTTAGCACCTTATTGTTAGCTATGTCTGGTGCTCCGTCAGACATGCCCTTCTTCACTCTTCATTGGATCTGGGTTGATCCACTGGCTTGGTAGTAATGTTAGTAATGCCAGGCCATGAGGTTACAGATTGTGGTTGAACACGATTCTGCTGCTGCTGATGGCCCGCAGCCTTCATGGATGCCCAGTCTTGAGTTACTAAATCGGTTCGAAGTCTATCCCATTTAGCATGGTGATAGTGCCACACAAAGAATTTTAGCAATGCAAAGGTGGGGCATCGTCTCCACAGGACTATTAGATGGTTACTCCGACTTACGGCTGCATTTGCATAAGGCAGGTTGGTGAGGATGAGGCCATGTATGTTTTTCCCTCTTGTTGGCTCCCTCACCATCTGCCACAGACCTAACTGGCAGTTTAATGTCCGGCCAGCATGGTGTTTGGTGGTACCAGCAAGCCACTCTTGGTGATGGACATTGTAGGTTCCCCCCCCCCCCCCCCCCCCCCCCCCCCCCACCCCCCCCAAAACCTGGAGTACATTCTGTGTCCTTGCCACCCTCAGTGCTTCCTCCAAGTGATGTTCAATGTGGATGAATACTGATTCTTCATCTGTGGGTCGATGTTGCGTGGTAATCAGCAAGTTTCCTTGCCCATTTTTTACTTGATGCCATCGAATTTCATGGGGTCCCGTATTAATGTTGAGAACTCTCAGGGCATCCCACTCCTGACTGTAGACCACTGTGACTCAACTTCTGCTTGGGTCCTTCCTTCACTCAAAAATAACAATGTTTCTCTCTCCACAAATGCTGCCAGACTGACAGTTTTTCCAACATTTTCTGTTTCTCATTTCAGATTTTCAGCAAAAAATGATGGTGGTGTCTGGGCCATTATCTGTAAGGTATGATTCTGTGATTTGACTATGTCAGGCTGTTGCTTGAATGGTCTATCAGGCAGCTCTCCTAATTTTGGATGTTTGTAAGGAGGACTTTGGAAGGTTGACAGAGCTGGGTTTGCCGTTGCCATTTCTGGTGCTGAGGCCAAGTGGTCGGTCTGATTTCATTCCTGACTTTGTAGCAGTTTGATACAATTGAGTGACTTGCTGTACCATTTTAGTTGGCATTTAAGAGTGGTCTGGAGTCACAAGTTGGTCAGACTAGGTGGCAATGCCAGATTTCCTTCCCTAAAGGACATCCGTGGGTTTTTTATGGCAATCGTCAATGGTTTTATGGTCATCATTAAACATCCATTTCCAGATTGAATACAAATTCTACCTCTGCCAGGGTGGGGTTTGAATCTAGGATCCCAGGGCATTAGCCTGGGTTTCTGGATTACCAGGCCAGTGTCAATACTACCACACCACCACCAGTATTAGCTCTTCACTGCTTCAGAGGAGCAGTGGGGCTGAAGAGAGAAGAAAATTAAGACCTATTGGGAGAGATGGAAGGAATTGCTGAGATACTAAATGAGAACTTTGTATCACTGTTACTCTGGAAGCACAATTTTCCAAAGCGATGATAAAAAAGAAGGCTTCTGGTGAATCTAAATGGGTCAAAAATACAGCAAAGGTACTAAAAAGGCCGATGATACTGAACATAGAACATACAGTGCAGAAGAAGCCCATTCGACCCATCGCGTCTGCACCAACCCACTCAAGCCCTCACTTCCACCCTATCCTGGTAACCCAATAACATTTGCACACTAAGGGCTATTTAGCATGGCCAATCCACCTAACCTACACATCTTTGGACACTGGGAGGAAACCAGAGCACCCGGAGGAAACCCACGCAGACCCGGGGAGAAAATGCAGACAGTGACGCAGCGTGAAATCCAACGTGGGACCCTGGTGCTGTGAAGCCACAGTGCTAGCCACTGTGCTACCATGCTGCCCAATGGGTAAACCCCAACCCAGATGGGATACATCTATAGATTGCTAAGGAAGATAAGTAGATGCTGGCTGCAATCTTTCAATACCCTTTAGACATGGGAATAGTTCCAATGGAATGGGGGATTGCAAATGTAAAAGGGGAAATGTATAAACATGGCTATTAAACGCCAGTGATCGGAACGTAGGTGATTGGAAAGATTTTAGAAACAATAATCCAGAAGAAAATTAGCAGCCGGTTAGGTAAGCACGGACTAATAAGGGAGAACCAGGATGGATTTGTTAAAAGCAAATCATCTTTGATTAACTTGATTTTTCTTTTAGGTGAATGACTGTGGCTGTGAATGACTGCAGCTGATGTTTTGTACATGGACTTTTAAAGGGCATTTGATCAAGTACCACATATTTGACTTGTTAGTGAAAGTGAAGCTCATGGGATAACAGTGGTAGTAATAACATTCATGCAAAATTGGTGAAGGTTTAGGAAACCGCTTTGTAGTGAATAACATTTTTCTAGATTGGAGAGAGGTATATTCTGGCATTTGCGACAAGCCTGTGTTCAGACCACTGATGTATACAAACTGGGTACGAGGCACAACATTACAATTAACAAATGACTCAAAGCTTGGAAGTGTTGCAAGCAATGAGGAAAGTGGTAATAAATTTATAGAAGGCATTTACAGACTGGTGGAATGGGCAAATATCTGGCAGATGGATTATACTCAACTTGAGATGTTAACTCTGTTTCTCTCTGCACACGTGCTGTCAGACTGGTTGGATATTTCCAACACCATTTTTATTCCAAATTTGCGCTTTGAATTTCATCCACCATGTAAATGAATGTAAAGGTATGAGAGGTGGTACATTTTGGTAGAAAGAATGAGGAGACATATTAAATTGTACCATATTAAAGGATGTGCAAGACAGGAGAGACCTGACATAGAACATAGAACAGTACACCACAGAACAGGCCCTTCGGCCCTCAATGTTGTGCCGAGCCATGATCACCCTACTCAAACCCACATATCCACCCTATACCCGTAACCCAACAACCCCCCTCTTAACCTTACATTTATTAGGACACTACGGGCAATTTAGCATGGCCAATCCACCTAACCCGCACATCTTTGGACTGTGGGAGGAAACCGGAGCACCCGGAGGAAACCCACGCACACAGGGGGAGGACGTGCAGACTCCACACAGACAGTGACCCAGCCGGGAATCGAACCTGGGACCCTGGAGCTGTGAAGCATTTATGCTAACCACCATGCTACCCTGCTGCCCCATGCTTGTACATGCTTGTGCATAAATCTTTGAAGGTGGCAGGACTGGGTAACAAAGTTGTTAACAAGACGTATGAGATCCTGGGCATTAATAAATAGAGGTATACAGTACAAAAGCCAGGAGGTTGTACTAAACTTATATGAAATGCTAGTTTTCCTTAGCTGGTGCAGCGTGTCCATTTCTGGGGCTCCACACGGGGGAAAAATATGAAAGCTTTAGAGAGGGTATAGAAGAGATTTACGTGAATGCTTTCAAAGTTGAGGAATACAATTACATGTATAAATTGGTGAAGCAGGCATTTCTCCCCCTGTCCAGCAGCGAAGGCTAAGAAGATATTTAAAGAGGTGCTTCACATCATAAATGGTGTGAACCATCGACAACCACAGGAAAGGTGCCTGAAGATTGGAGGGTAGCAAATGTTGTGCCCTTGTTTAAGAAGAGCTGTAGGGATAAGCCTGGCAACTACAGACACCCGGTGAGCCTTACTTCTGTAGTCGGTAAATTGTTAGATGGTATTCTGAGGGACAGGATCTACAGGCATTTAGATAGGCAACGGCTAATTAGGGAAAGTCAGCATATCTTTGTTCGGGGAAAGTCATGTCTCACAAATTTGATTGAGTTTTTTGAAGGGGTAACCAAAAAGGTAGATGAGAGCAGTGCAGTCGACGTTTTCTACATGGACTTTAGCAAGGCCTTTGACAAGGTACCGTATGGTAGATTGTTGCAAAAGTTTAAATCTCACGGATTCCAGGGTGAGGTAGCCAATTGGATACAATAGTGGTTTGGCGACCAAAGCCAAAGGGTGGTTGTGGATGGTTGTTTTTCAAACTGGAGGCATGTTACCAGCTGTGTGCCTCAGGGATCAGTGCTGGGTCAACTGTTATTTGTTATATAGAGGAGGAACGGTTAGTAAGTTTGCAGATGACCCCAAGATTGGTGGCATAGTGGATTTTGCAGAAGGTTATATAAGATGGCAACAGGATCTTGACCAATTGGGCCAGTGGGCCGATGAATGGCAGATGGAGTTTAATTTGGATAAATGTGAGGTGATGCATTTTTGGAGTTAAAATCAGGGCAGGTCCCCCTCTGTTCTGTAACTCTTCCCAACTCCCTAACATTAACTAAGAGGTCTAGGGGTACACGTTCATAGCCCCTTGAAGGTGGAGTCGCAGGCAGACAGGGTGGTGAAGGAGACATTCAGCATGCTAGGGTTTACTGGTCAGAATGTTGAATACAGGAGTTGGGACGTCTTGTTGAAGTTGCACATGACATTGGTAAGACCACATATGGAATATTGCGTTCAGTTCTGGTCACCCTATTATAAGAAGATATTGTTAAACGAGAAAGAGTGCAGAAGAGATTTACGATGCTACCAGGACTTGATGGTCTGAGTTATAAGGAGAGGCTGGGACTTTTTATCCTGGAGCATAGGAGGCTTAGGGGTGAACTTGTAGAGGTCTATAAAATAATGAAGAGCATAGGTAAGGTAGGTAGTCGACATATTTTACCAAAGGTAGAGGAGTTTAGAACTAGAGGGCCAAGAAGAACTAGAATCTTGGTGGGCCACATAAAGACCTTTGGCGGGCCGCATGCGGCCCGCAGGCCGTAGTTTGCCCACCCCTGGTATAGAGGGATATGGGCCAAATGCGGGCAAGTGATACTAGCTTAGTGATAGAAACTGGGCGGCATGGACAAGCTGGGCTGAAGGGCCTGTTTCAATGCTGTAAACATCTTTGACTCTATGAATAGACTAAAGAGAAAATGTTTCCAATGGCTGGAGAATCAGCAATGGGAGGACACAGACTTCGTGTTTGAGAAAACAAGCAAAGATGACATGAGAAAGAATTTTTTAATGCAATCCGGTGGAGCTAAGCTGTCAGGTATTTTACAGAAAAGCAGTTCAGTTGAGTTGTAGATGGAGCTGTGAGCAGAAGTCAAGCATTTCGCTCTGACTGCAGTTGAAGATCTGTCTGTAGACCTGTTAGCGGTTTCTTTCCAAGTTCAGAATTGTCTGACTAGAAAGTGAGCTGAAGCAGCTTCTGAAGGAATGCAGTCAGGGTGGCTACATGATGCTGGCAGGTTTCGGGTCTTTCTTTATTTTTAATTTAGAGTGCCCAATTCTTTTTTTTTCCAATAAGGGACAATTTAGCGTGGCCAATCCACCTACCCGGCATATCTTTGGGTGTGGGGGTGAGACCCACATAGACACTGGGAGAATGTGCAAACCCAACACAGACAGTGACCCGTAGCTGTGATCAAACCTGGGTCCTCGGCAGTGCTAACCACTGCGTCGCTGTACTGCCCTAGTTCTTTCTTTCTTGCAATGTCAAAAGATATCTCTTTCTCAAAGTAGAGTATCCAGGTATCTCTGTAAAGCAGGTATTCTCGAATGCTAATTGTATTTAACAGTGGATTGAGTTTGAATGGGAATAAAGATAGAAATTAAGGGTGACTGTATCACTATGTTGATTAGCATTGTGTAAGGGGTAATTGTGCACTATTTTCTTGTGCGATATTAAAGATATTTTATACTGTGTTAGGAATGAAGTTTGTTTTAATATACTATTTCCTGTTTTTTTTCATGAAATCACTCCTGGGGCGAGGTATGCTTTTCTCACAGTCTTACAAAATTAAAATAAAATATTGGGGTTTTTGTCCAGTATCCTTGTCACTCTTGGAGTCTGCTTTGGGAAAAGAAAAGGAGGGTGTGATGGTCGGCAGGGAGATTGGGACTAACTGTATTACTGTTTTGAATCATTCATCTGAATATCCTCCTCCTATGTGGTTTGATTCCATGATTTCTGATTCACCCAAGTGGCTAATCTTGAGGTACCATCCTGGGCAGTCAGTGTTAACAGACAACATTAGCAATGAAGAAAACATAGGGGGCTTTATTAAGTCCTCATCTTTACTCCTCACAAACTCGCCTCTTTCCAGATGACTTCCATAGATACTGATCAAGAGATAAGACAAACAAATTTTGACAAAAGGTTCCACAACCAAAATGTTTTCTTTTCTGATCTCTTTGCCGATAACGATGCCTAACGATGAGAGTTTTGGTATCTTCTGGGAAGTTTTTTAAGGATCCCGTGCTAAACGTTTTTCTCTCTCCTGAGTTTGGGAATGACGAAATGAATGTGGCAAACCGACCACTGGCGGAGCTGGGAGTGGCTAGCCCAACACATCAAAGCAAACTCTGGTATGAGTTTGCTGGGAAGAAGTCTGCCTATCTTGGACTCGGTCATGGAGAATAATTCTTAAATAAAACAAAAAAACCCTACTGCCTCCCAAAAATAGGAGTGGGCTCTCAGTTTTCTTCTCATTCTGATTGCCCCCCTAATGGTAGTTACTGTAGGTCGTGCACTCGCACACCCCCCTAATGGTAGTTACTGTAGGTCCTGCACTCACACACCCCCCTAATGGTAGTTACTGTAAGTCGTGCACTCACACATTTAAGTAATCAGGGCAATAACAGGGTAATATTGACAGCTGGCTGATTAATAGTAACATCCATGAAGTCAGTTGAACAAGTTGTATACCACGCTGCAAATTGTTCCGTCGTGGTGAGCGGCGAGATAAAGAGGGACTCGCGGCTGCACCAGGAAACTTCTCTCCCAAACTCTCCTGAGAAGGAAGGGGAAAAAAAAAGAGAAGGGGGAAAAAGTAAAGAAAGAAACAAGGGAAGGGAGGAAGGGAACCAACCACAGCCGCGATAGGGAAACTCGAAGCCCGAGACAGACCCAGCGACAGCAGGGGAGTGAGGGAAGTGAGAGCAGCCTCAGGGTAAGGAACAGCAGCGGGAAAAGAAAGAGACACAGATAGATGGCTGGAAGAAAGAAAAACACCAAGGTGAAGGGACAGCGAGACGCAGGCAGCAGCGAGGGTAAGGCGCATGAGCGGCTGACACGAAGGCAGGCGGCCCCACAAGAGGAGACGGAGGTACAGGAGAGACTGAAAGGGAAAACGATAGTGGACCAAGCAGCAGAGCATAAGCAGGACGCAGTGACCAGCATAAAGGAGGCGCTCTGGTCGGAGCTCCAAGCAATGATGAAGGAGACGACGCACAAAATGCAGCAGACCATTGAAGGCCTGGTAAGGGAAGTGAAGGCGCAAAAAAAAAAGGTTTCTGGAGTTGGAGAGGGCCGCCTCGGACCAGAGCGACAGGGAGATAACCCTAGAAGCCAAGGTCAAAAGGTTCGTAACAACCCAGGGGAGCCTAAGAGGGAAAGTGGAGGACCAGGAAACTAGGTCCAGGCGGCAGTACATTAAAAAGTGGGTCTGCCAGAGGGGATAGAAGGCAGAGACCCAACAGGCTACATCACCCAAATGATGGGCAAGCTAGTGGGAAAGGAGGTATTCCCAAACTCACCGGAAATAGACAGGGCGCACAGGTTGCTCCGACCCAAGCCCAAAGCCGGGGACCAGCCCAGAGCAATTATTGCAAAGCTGCACCGGTTCTAAGTCCAGGAGAGAATCCTAAAGTGGACCTGGCAAACAAAATAGAGCACGTGGGAAGGGAAGACCATAAGGGTCTATCAGGACATTGGGGCAGATCTGGCCAAAAACGGGGCCGAATTCAACAAGGCAAAATCAGCACTGCACAAAAGCAAGGTAAAATTTGGGATGTTATTCCCGGCCAAACTCTGGGTAACATTTGAGGGGAGAAAGCTGTATTTTAACAACCCAGTGGCGGCTGATGAGTTTGTTAGAGCGAACAAGCTGTTGGAGGAGCACATGCAACCGTAATGGGAGACATGGCGATGGAAAAGGAAGGGAAAACCAGAACAAAGAGCGGAGGACAGACCGCAAACCAGGACAATGGACTCATGAACTGTGCACATGTGTGTTATGCCTTGCATTGGACTGTGCTGTCTTGTCTCAGAACTTGTCTCGTCCCTCAATGCAATGGGGGGAGTGGAGCAAGGGAAATGAGGGTGAGGAAAGCAAACAGGAGAGCGAGACAAGGGCCAGTAGGAGAATGGTTAACGGGGCCAGAACTGCGCAAATACAGGGAGGAGGCCAGCACGGAAGGAAGGAGGGCCACGGCACTCCTCTCAGAGGAGGGGGAGCCTCAGGCACAAGGAGGGGAGGGGGCAGAAGCTGGGGGGGGGGGGGGAAGGAGACTGGGGCAGAACACAGAACAAAAGATGTGGTGGTGTGATTTGCATAGCTGTCTGCCATTTGTGCAGAACACTGGCTTACCATTGGCCCTGGTCGGTCATGTGCCTCTCGACTGATTGGTTGAGACCAGTCATGTGACGGCTCCCCAATTGGTCGAGAGGCTGAGTTAACCCCACCTCCAGAGCGAGGTATAAATACCCAGAACGCCCGGCGTCATCCATTTACTGTAGTCGACCGCAGGGCTAACTTCTAGCTTATTAAAGCCTAACTTTTGTACAGCAACTCGTCTCGCGTTCGATTGATGGTTCATCAATTTAATAAGCTAGAATTTTGAAGATGGAGCTCCGGATCAAGCCCGAATGCCTCCGTATCAGCCCGCAAACTCAGAACGCTGCAGAAATCTTTCAACATTGGCTGGCATGTTTCGATGGATACCTGGCGTCCGCAAACAGCCCCCCACCATGGCACAGAAGCTTCACATCCTCCACTCCAGCGTGGGCACGGCGGCCTACACGATGATTGCGGAGGAAAAAGATTACGATGCGGCCATGCTTAAGCTGAAGGGACAGTTTCTTAAACCGGTAAACAGAGTATTTGCCCGACATCTGCTGGACACCAGACAACTGCTCCCCGGTGAGTCCTTAGACCAATTTTACCAGGCCCTCGCTGTCCTGGGGAGGAACTGTTCCTGCCTCCAAGTTTCAGCCACAGAGCACATGGAACTTCTGATTAGAGATGCTTACGTGGCTGGGATGCAGTCTGTCGCTATCCGCCAGCGGATGCTGGAGAAAGACGACCTCAGCCTAACTGAGGCACGGACTCTCTCCACCTCCCTGGAGGTCGCCGACTTAAATGCCCGCGCCTATGTCCCCAGCCGTGCTGCAGCGCCCTGGGCCTCCTGGCACGCTTCCCCACCACCATCCGCCGCTCCCGACCCCCCTCAGGCCTGCGCCGCGGGACGCCCCGACAAGTCCGCGGGGCCCCGCTGCTATTTCTGTGGGTTTGCTAAACACCCTCGATGCGCTGCCCGGCCTGCTCCGCCCTCTGTAAGAGCTGCGGGAAGAAGGGCTACTTTTCATCCGTCTGCCAGGCCAAATCGGTCGCTGCTGTACCGCGCAGCGTCCGGGGATCCCCCCCTCCGGGCCCTTGCGGGCCCTTCCAGTACACCGCACCAATCTCCCCCCCCCCCCGCCCCCGGGCCCCTGCGCCTGGCCTGTGCGCCTCTCTGCCCCCGCTCTCAGCCACTCTGGTCGGCCTGCCGGCACCGCTAACCCCGCCCCCAGCAACCACTAGGGCCCCGCGGGCGCTGCCATCTTGGGGCCCTGACTCCACGTGCGGGTCCTGGGCGCCGCCATCTTGGGGCCCTGACTCCACGTGCGGGTCCTGGGCGCCGCCATTCTGGACTGGCACGCAAGGATCTGCCAGCTACTACTCGGCCGACGACTACTATGACAATGGTTCTTCTCCACGGCTCGCGTCCATTCAACTCGACCAGTCTCGTCCACGCACGCTCGCCAAAACAACGACGCTGATCCACCTCAACGGCCACGAGACGGGATGCCTGCTGGACTCCGGGAGCACGGAAAGTTTCCTTCACCCTGCCACGGTAAGACGCTGCGCGCTCCCTGTCCATCCTGTAAAACACAAAATCGGGTTAGCCTCAGGTTCGCACTCTGTCCGCATCACCGGCTGCTGCATCGCGGACCTCACGGTCCAAGGGAAGGTTTTTTAAAATTACAAACTCCTTGTCCTCCCTGATCTTTGCGCACCGGCACTCCTAGGACTGGACTTCCAGTGCAACCTGCAGAGCTTGACCTTCAAATTCGGCGGCCCTATACCCCCCTCACTGTCTGCAGCATCGCGTCCCTCAAAGTGGACCCCCCCTCCTTGTTTGCTAATCTCACCCCCGATTGCAAACCCGTCGCAACACGGAGCAGACGGTACAGCGCCCAGGACCGGACCTTCATCAGGTCTGAGGTCCAGAGGTTACTAAAGGAAGGGGTCATCGAGGGCAGCAACAGTCCCTGGCGAGCCCAAGTGCTGGTGGTCCGGACTGGGGAGAAAAACAGGATGGTCATCGACTACAGCCAGACCATCAACCGGTTTACGCAACTGGATGCGTATCCTCTCCCCGTATTTCCGCCATGGTAAACGATATCGCAAAATACAAAGTTTTCTCCACTGTGCAACTTAAGTCCGCTTATCACCAGCTCCCCCTCCGCGCGAGTGACCGCAAGTACACCGCGTTCGAGGCTGACGGGCGCCTCTACCACTTCCTCAGGGTTCCTTTCGGTGTCACAAATGGGGTCCCGGTCTTCCAACGGGAGATGGACCGAATGGTCGACAAGTACGGATTACGGGCTACCTTCCCATGTCTCGATAATGTCACCATCTGCGGCCACGACCAGCAGGACCATGACGCCAACCTCCAGAAATTTCTCCAAACTTCAAAACTCCTTAACCTCACGTACAATAAGGATAAATGCGTGTTTAGCACCGACCGTCCAGCCATCCTCGGCTACGCAGTGCGTAACGGAGTGATAGCCCCTGACCCCAAACGCATGCGCTCCCTGATAGAACTCCCTCTCCCCAATACCCTCAAATCCCTCAAACGCTGCCTGGGTTTCTTCGTTTACTACGCCCAATGGGTTCCCAATTACGCCGACAAGGCCCGTCCCCTCATTCAAACCACGACCTTCCCGCCGTCGACAGAGGCCTGCCAGGCCTTTAGCCGCATCAAAGCGGACATCGCAAAGGCCACGATGCGCGCCATCGACGAGTCCCTTCCCTTCCAGGTCGAGAGCGACGCATCAGAAGTAGCTCTGGCGGCCACCTTGAACCAAGCGGGCAGACCCGTGGCCTTTTTCTCCAGAACCCTCTAGGCTTCCGAACTCCGCCACTCCTCTGTGGAAAAGGAAGCCCAGGCCATAGTCGAAGCTGTGCGACATTGGATGCACTATTTGGCCGGCAGGAAGTTTACCCTCCTCACAGACCAACGGTCAGTGGCCTTCATGTTTGATAATGCACAAAGGGGCAAGATTAAGAATGACAAGATCTTACGGTGGCGGATCGAGTTGTCCACGTACAACTATGAGATCTTGTATCGTCCTGGGAAGCTCAATGGGCCTCCTGATGCCCTGTCCCGCGGTACCTGCGCCAGCGCGCAGATAGACCGCCTCCGCTCCCGCCACGCGGACCTCTGCCATCCAGGGGTGACCCGTTTCTACCATTTCATAAAGGCCCGCATCCTGCCTTTCTCCATCGAGGAAGTCAGGACAGTAACCCGTGACTGCCACACCTGCGCAGAGTGCAAACCGCACTTCTACCGCCCCGAGCGCGCACATCTGATCAAAGCATCCCGTCTCTTAG
This sequence comes from Scyliorhinus canicula, assembly GCF_902713615.1. NCBI lineage: Eukaryota > Metazoa > Chordata > Chondrichthyes > Carcharhiniformes > Scyliorhinidae > Scyliorhinus > Scyliorhinus canicula. The sequence continues at coordinate 133,674,988 of NC_052151.1, read as the reverse complement.
AACGTCTCAGCATTGACTTCAAGGGGCCCCTTCCCTCTAGCAATCGCAGCATTTACTTCCTGGCGGTAATTGAATTCTCCCGCTTCCCCTTCGCCATTCCCTGCCCCGACATGACCACATCGACCGTCATTAAGGCCCTCCTCTCCATCTTCTCCCTGTTCGGCTACCCCGCATACATACATAGCGATCGGGGGTCCTAATTTATGAGCGACGAGCTGCGTCAATTCCTGCTCAACAGGGGCATCGCCTCTAGCAGGACGACCAGCTATAACCCCCGGGGTAACGGACAGGTCGAGCGGGAGAATGGTACCATCTGGAAGAACATACTACTGGCCCTCCGGTCCAGAGATCTCCCTATTTCGCGATGGCAAGAGGTTATCCCCGATGCCCTACATTCTGTCCGCTCACTCCTCTGTACCGCAACAAATCAGACACCTCATGAACGTCTTCTTGTTTTCCCCAGGAAGTCGTCCTCCAGATCCCCTCTTCCGATGTGGCTGGCCGCCCCCGGTCCCATCTTGCTCCGGAAGCATGTGCGGGTGCACAAGTCCGACCCGTTGGTGGAACAAGTCCAGTTACTCCACGCTAACTTGCAGTATGCGTACGTGGAGTACCCCGACGGTCGGCAGGACACAGTCTCCCCCGGGACCTGGCACACGCCGGCGTGTGGCCTTCCCCCCCCTTCACTACTGACCCCCCCCCCCGTTATTTTTCCCCCAGCGCCCCACCCCTTCCCCATCCATGGCGTCTCCACCACCAGCCCAGGTGACGGAGACTGTTCAAGGACAATCGCTCCCGGACTCCAGGACATCAGTGGAACCACCACCATCGGCTGAACCAACATCACCAACTCCACTGCGGCAGTCTGCCAGGACGTCACGGGCCACGAAAAGGCCGATTGAGTCTATTTAATTTACATCAACTCCATGGACCTTGTATGGACAATATGTACTATTGTGAATTGTCTGGGCCAGTGGCAAGCCAAAAAAAATTTTTCCCCTTCTCTGGCTGCTACTCATACCACCAGTTCTCTTCCCCCCCCCCCCCCCCCTCGTTGATACCCCCCCATCCCGGCTTCTTTCTCCGCAAGGGGTGAATGTGGTGGTATGATTTGCATAGCTGTCTGCCATTGGTGCAGAACACTGGCTTACCATTGGCCCTGGTCGGTCATGTGCCTCTCAACCGATTGGTTGAGACCAGTCATGTGATGGCTCCCCGATTGGTCGAGAGGCTGAGTTAACCCCGCCTCCAGAGCGAGGTATAAATACCCAGAACGCCTGGCGGTCATCCATTTACTGTAGTCGACCGCAGGGCTAACTTCTAGCTTATTAAAGCCTAACTTTTGTACAGCAACTCGTCTCGCGTTCGATTGATGGTTCATCAAAAGAGAAGGGTGAGATAGTGAAGCAGTACAGACATAGGCCTCGGCGAGCAGGGTGAGGAATCGAGGGCGCTGCAAACAGCCATTCGAGAGGGCATCAGGGCGAACGGAGACCCCGGAGCGCAGGGGTGCACCCGTGTGGTGTGTACACAGCTGTTGGCCACATTGGGTGCCCCCTGGGCAAAGGGAAACCCCTGAGCGCTGGGGCCTGACCCCATGGTGAGAGCAATGACCCTGGCCATTCTGGGAGGCCCGCTAGCAAAGGGAAACCCCGGAGTACAGGGGCTCATCCACCAGGTAAGTATGGGTGATCCCACAGGACCGGGGGTCAGAAACCCCCCACCACGATTGTTACCTGGAATGTAAGGGGACTCAACGGCCCAGTGAAAACATCCAGAGTGTTCGCCCACCTAAGAAGCCTAAAGGCAGACATAATCTACCTACACGAGAGGCACTTGAGGGAGAAGGACCAACTGCTGGTAAGGAAGGGCTGGGTGGGACAGACATACCACTCATGCTACATGACGAGGGCTGGGGGGAGGGTAGCAATATTAATTAGCAAAAGGACGAGGTTTACGGGAACCAAGACACTTATGGATCCAGGGGGAAGGTACGTCATGGTCAGCGGTGTCCTGGAAGGGGCACCTGTCGTACTGGTAAATGTGTATGCTCCCAACTGGGATGACTCAGAATTCATAAAGAAGACCATGGCGGAAATCCCCGACCTTGACACACACCGATTGATTATGGGGGGTGACTTTAACTGCGTGCTGGACCCACTGACCGACCGATCAAACCCCAGAATGGGGAAAAGGTCTGGCATGGCTAGGGGCCTTCATGGAACAGATGGGGGGGGGTGGCGGTGGACCCATGGAGGTTCCTGCACCTTGGAGAAAAGGAGTTCGCGCTCTTTTTGCAGGTGCACAAGGTATACACCTGTATCAACTTCTTTGGGGAAATCAGTGCTTCCAGGGATCTCGGGAACGGACTACTCCGCGATCGGTATCTCCGACCACGCTCCACATTATATGGAGGTGAGGTTGGAGACAGGCCGGGCCCAGCACCCCACATGGAGCCTGGACATGGACCTCCTGGCCGACAAGGCTTTCTCCCAAAATATATCGCAGACCATAGCGATTACGTTAGTAACAACCAAAACGGAGAGGTCTCACCCTACATGCTCTGGGAGACACTGAAGGCCATGATCAGAGGAGAGATCATAGACTACAAAGCAAGTAGAGATAGGGAAGAGAGGGTGGCCAGGCAACAGCTAGTGGACTCCACTCTGGAAGTTGATAGAAAGTACTCCGAGGCCCCGACCGTAGAGCTGCTGGCGGAGAGGAAAAAGCTGCAAATGGACTTTAACCTGCTCTCCACCAGGAAAGCAGTGTACCAACTCCGCCAGACACAGGGGACCTTCTACGAACACGGAGACAAGGCTGGCCTCCTATTGGCTCACCAGCTGAGAAAGTAGGCAGCCACAAGGGAAATAGCGCAGGTTAAGGATAGCAAAGGCAGACTGGTAACAGAGCCAAAGGAGGTCAATCGGGCATTCGAGACCTTCTACTGGAGACTGTACACCTCCGAGCCCCCCGACGGGGATGCGGGAATGAAACAGTTCCTAGACAGACTGGAACTGCCAGTGGTGGGGGAAGACAGACGGGGGGAGCTGGAAGCACCAATAGACCTGGGAGAAATCATGGAGAGCATCAGCTCCATGCAGGCGGGAAAGGCACCGGGATCCGACGGGTTCTCGGCGGACATCTACAAAAAATTCGCACCAGTCCTGGCTCCACACCTAAGGGACATGTTCGCAGACTCACTGGCAGGGGGCACCCTGCCCCCAATGCTAGCGCAGGCCACAATCTCACTAATGCCCAAAAAAGATAAAGACCTGATGGAATGTGGATCACACAGACCCATTTCACTGCTGAATGTGGATGCGAAAATACTCGCCAAGGTCCTGGCCAAAAGGCTGGAGGGCTGCGTGCCAGAGGTGGTCGTAGAGGACCAAACGGGCTTTGTCAAGGGTAGGAAGCTCACAGTGAACAACAGGCGGCTGCTGAATGTGAGAATGATCTCCCCTGGAGAGAGAACACCAAAGGTGATCGTCTCCCTGGACGCAGAAAAGGCCTTTGACAGAGTCGAATGGAGCTACCTCCTCGAGGTACTGGAACGGTTTGGGCTAGGAGCGGGATTCACCACCTGGGTGAGGCTCCTGTACAAGGCTCCCAAAGCGAGCATCCGAACTAACACCACCATCTCTGAATACTTCCTGCTACAGAGAGGAACAAGACAGGGCTGCCCCCTGTCCCCACATAGACATATCATAGACCGATCCAGAGGGCAGCAAAATGTACATAGTTAGTCAAATGACACAAAACAAACCTCTCTGTAAAATAAAGCAAATTAGCGCAGGCAAGAAAAATGTAATGTATATAAGTAACAACTGTTTATAAATACGAGAAAAGCCAATTTAAAAAAATGATTCCGTTGTAAACTTTCAACATATTAAGACATTTGCTAAAACTTGAACTAAACCAAAACAACAGTTTATTTTTACACGTGTTTCCTGTATAGCCAAGATTTGAAGTTCCATCTAAACATTGAGATGCAGTTGGAAATCAGTATTTATCATGTACCATTTACTTGGAATTTGGCATTCATTACTGCTCCACGGCAGTTCAAAACATTTCCATTTTTAGATGATAAATATTTGAAAGACTCCCTCTAAATCTGTATAAATTACTCTTTGTCTAGGTTTTCAAAAAAATAATTTCTCCTTTTTAGGCTTTCCAAGGCATGCAGGTCTCTCCCTGCAAGTTCCTATTGAAAGCATGGACCAGTGAGCAGTTCTCAGGCCCTTGCTTTTGAGGAATAGACACATTGCACCTGCCTTTGCTATTTCCCATCCCTGACTGAGGAACATATCAGATTCGCAAAGTAGAATTCATTACGGAGAGAGAACAACTTTTAGAGCTTCTAATAACATCATGAAGATGACTTGGACTTGAGAAGGCAAAGGTAAAGATATGTCAGAGTTTATTGCTTGGAGGTTGGAATAAAAGTGTAAGTAAGTCTTGCTGTAGTTTTATAGGACTTTGGTGAGGCCACACCTATAGTACTGTGGAGGGTTTTGGTCTCCTTGCTTAAGGAAGGAGGGAGTGCCACAAAAGTTCACTCAACCTATTTTTATTCTTTCACAGGATGTGCGTATTGCTGGTTAGGCCAGCATTTATTACCCAAGCCTAATTGCTCTGAGAAGGTGGTGGTCTGCTGCCTGTTTGAACCACTGCAGCCCATATAGTACATAGAACAGTACAGCACAGAATAGGCCCTTCGGCCCTCGATGTTGTGCCGAGCAATGATCACCCTACTCAAACCCACGTATCCACCCTATACCCGTAACCCAACAACCCCCCCCCCCTTAACCTTACTTTTTAGGACGCCTAATATAGGCCGACCATTAAAAAATTTTTTTTAGAGTATCCAATTCATTTGTTCCAATTAAGGGGCAATTTAACGTGGCCAATCCACCTAGCCCACATCTTTTGGGTTGGGAGGGGGGGGGGGGGGGGGTGAAACCCACACAAACATGGGGAGAATGTGCAAACTCCACATGGATAGTGACCCAGAGCTGGGATCGAACCTGGGACCTCGGTGCCATGAGGCAGCAGGGCTAACCCACTGCACCATTGTGCTGCCCAAGATAGGCCAACCATGACTTATGAACTGTTCCTTTTGTTTATAATAGGTAAGCCCACAGTGCTGTTTGGAAGGGAACTCCTATCTCGTTACAGAGTGCATTGTTGAAGTACCCCCAGTTTACAATCAGTTTCATGAAACAATTCATGCTACCAAAACAATGCACCATCTGGAAAAGCACAAAATCAATGACAACTGCTTGATGTCTACCTTTAGATTCTCATGTGCATGATTCAGAGGTTGCTGTCAGTTCTCATCCAAACAGCACTGTGGGCTTCCCAACACATGGGCTGCAGTGGTTCAAACAGGTGGCAGATCACCACCTTCTCAGGCAATATAGCTCCAATTAAGTATTGTGTGTGGCTTTGAGGGAATTTGCAGGTATTAGTGTTCATATGCATCTGCAGCTCTGGTCCTTTTAAGTGGTAGAGGTTGCGGGTTTGAAATGTGCTGTCAAAGGATCCTCGGTGAGTTGCTTCAGTACACCTTAAGTTGGTACATTCCAGTACCACTGTGCCTCCGTGGTGGAGTTAGTGAATGTTGTAGGTGGTGGATGGGGTGTCAATCAAGCTTTGTCCTGGATGTTATTGAGCTTCGAGTTTTGTTGAAGCTCCACTCATCCATCACAATCCCGACTTGTGCCTTGCAGATGGACAGGCTTTGGGGAGTCAGGAGGTGAGTTATACACCACAGCATTCCCAGCCTCATCTTCTCTTCTTGCTGCAGTACTTATATGGCTAGTCCAGTTCCATTTCTGCTCAATGCATAAACCTCAGGATGTTGATGGTGGGGGATTCAACTGTAGTAATGCCTTTGAATGTAAAGGGGAGATAATTAGATTCCCCCTTGATGGAGAAAGTCATTGCCTGGCACTTGGGTGGCATGAATGTAACCTGCCACTTATCAGAACATGCATGAATATTGTTCAAGTCTTGCTGTATATGGACATGGACTACTTCAGCATCTCTTGATAAAATGAGCTGATACTGTCTTCTTTCCACAGGTGCAGAAACCTCTTGCAAATTTAGTACCGATGTCCATTTCTCCATCTCTTATCAGACACTACCAATCACGTTTTTGACTGTAATGTGTTCTTCTGTGGCAAAAAGAGGAACCCTTCTTTTTCTTAATTCTTGCAGAAGCCCTGGGGACTCTCCCTTTCCATTGCTGCATTAACAATCTACAGTCTGGAATCACTGCAGTTAGTTCTCATCCCAGAGTTTGCTCTCAATGATTTATCCACCCTTTCACCAACTCTTTAGCTCTTCAAATAAGTGTAGCAATATCAGCAATCTCCCTGATAAATCAGTAAATTGCCAGTGAGCGACAAAATTACCTGCCAACGTGTTAAACTACGAGAAACTATGTAATAAGGTCATTTAGCTTTCAAAATCATTCTGTTCACAATCAGTGCAGACTCTCCCTTGCATGTACACAACCCGTTCCATTTTTTGAGATAATCGTCAAGGAAAATATAATATTTTTAGGGGTTTTAGTCTATAATCTCCATTATACTTTGGATCTTTTGTGCTGGTAAAGACAGCAAAATTGTCAGTGTTGCTGTCATCATTCCATGAAAACTGACAGCAACCTCTGAAGCATGCACATGAGCACCTAAAAGGTAGACATCAAGCAGTTGTCATTGATTTTATGTTTTTCCAGATGGTACATTGGTTTGGTCGCATCAATTGTTTCATGAAACTGTTTGTAGATTGGGGGGTACCTCAACAATGCACTCCGAAGGTTTTTAAACTATGTATGAAGTGTAGAATTACTTTTTAACAAATTTTCTGACCTTGAAAAAGTGATTCATATTCACGGAATGTCAAAGTTCTCTATTATGTAAAAACATCTCACATTTTAAAATACTTTTTAAAAGATGTTTGTTTACATTGAGACTTTAGCTTCTACTTTAGTCCAATCAATCATTTATTTTATTGTCTGAAAAGTTAATTGAAAGCGAAGAATAAAGTGCATTTAACTTCTTGGTTTGCGACCTGTGAGAATACTTCAATGTGTTTGGCTGCTGACCCAGCTTGCTGACTCCAGACATAAACTGCCGCCAGGAAAGTGGAAAACCATGTCACTGAGATTGCTAGAGCATTATAGGCAGCATGAGTTCAGCAGGGAGCTTCTTCGCTGCTATTTTCTGTCTATATAATATCATAGATAATTTTCCTGCTATAGCTAGAAATTTGTGCACAGATCGCAAGTTGGGACTTCCTGCCAGCAGCCAGAACATTATGTTGTCATTCCATTCCAGTATTTCCCATCCTCTCTCCTCTTTCTAAAATTGAACTTTACTGGAACCAACATGCCAATATCACAGTACTGAGGACAAGTAAATAAGTTGAAGGTTTTGACAGAGGAAGACTGCATTTGAAAACAATTCATAACTTGGCACATATATTTGAGAAAAACACATCACCATGTTTAAAAAAAAAACACATTTCACAATATGAAGTATTGGAGGATCAGCTAGACAATGTAAAAGCCAAATAAAACTTGAACTAAACAATGCTCGCTTTGATTTATAGCACGTACTGTAGAAAATGGAAAATTCCACTTCAGGTTATTTATTTTTTTGATTTGTTAAAGCTATTAAATCTTGCAGTTGTGCTTGATTTAAAAGCACTTCCAAAAATAGTTACGGACAGAAATGAATGGGGAACTGGAACCCCAAACCCCTTTCCTGACTGCCTTTAATCGGTGTGTTTTTTGTTCAAAGGGGGATATCTTTTTCTTACTCTGAGTGGATGATCGATTTAAATAATCAGCTGTAAGCTTTCATTGGTTTGAATAAAGAAGGTTATTTATATTCACATTCACTTGAAAAGTCTTAAAGCTATCTCATTCACTCATACATACACACACAAACATACACGCGTTACAGTTCAAGAAGATAATTACCTATTATAAATAAAAGGAACAGTTCATAAGTCATGGTTGGCCTATCTTGGGCAGCACGATGGTGCAGTGGGTTAGCCCTGCTGCCTCATGGCACCGAGGTCCCAGGTTCGATCCCAGCTCTGGGTCACTATCCATGTGGAGTTTGCACATTCTCCCCATGTTTGTGTGGGTTTCACCCCCCCCCCCCCCCCCACAACCCAAAAGATGTGCAGGCTAGGTGGATTGGCCACGTTAAATTGCCCCTTAATTGGAACAAATGAATTGGATACTCTAAAAAAAAATTTTAATGGTCGGCCTATCTTAGGAAAAATCATATTGTGGGCCCATTGAAGAAGGCACTCCTGAAGTGGGTAGTCCAGGTAGATTAAAATAGCCAGAGTCACATATCAAACTTGTTGTTGGATTTCCTTGAAGATATGGATTTGTCAGCAGGTCTTGAAATTGAGTACGTGTGGTTTTCTTACCAGGAGGTCATGTGTCTGTATTGGTGTCCTTGGAAAAGGAGCAGGTTTGGGAGACACTTGGGGTGTAGATGTTACTTCCTTTTCAACTGCTCCTAATTCTGCATGTGTGGTCCTGTCTTGACTGATCGAGTCCCTGGTTTGTGGAATAACATAAATTCTGTTACCTGTCTTGATCACATGGTCAACACTTGATATTGTCCACCAAAATAAAGCTAGAAACCATTGTTATACAATGGATAATTGATGGGGCTCTCTCAGACCTATCTATGGTGAACTAGCACCTTGACAGCTCCCCTTGTTGAATCTGAAAGTCCATTGATTTTAGTTTCGGATGAACAAACAATCGAAGATGTGAACTTCACAAATGGGTTTCATCTTGTTATGCCCTTTAAATGGGAGCCCTGGCCATGGTCATTCAATGGTGAACTTTCCGGAGGCCTAAGGTAGTCTGTGGAAATTGCAAAACGTCACCTGACCTTTGGCAGTCATTTGGACAGGCTTGTTTGTGTTCATTTTTTTTTAAAGAGCTAAGTCCAGAAAAGTATATACTAAATGCAGTCCATGTTTAAAATTATGAATATTACATGGACCGGGAATGCAAGTCCTCAAAATACAACAACATGTTAAGGTATAGCTGATGGCACATGCCACACTGCTCAAATCCTCAAAGGGAAACTTGAAACAACGCCCCACGTTTGTGTTTATTGCAATTTGTCCAGAAATGATGTTCCCAACTACTTAGTTATTTTATAGTAAAGTAAATAAGAAAAAATAGAATTACACTTGAACACAACGATAGCTTCACACAGTACAAAATACTTTAAAACAATTCAAGACAATCTTAATTTCATAGAATCATAAGAATTTACATTGCAGAAGGAGGCCATTCGGTCCATCAAGTCTCCACCGGCCATTGGAAAGAGTACCCTACTTAAGCCAACATCTCTACCCTGCCCGCGTAACCCAGTAACCCCACCTAACCTTTTGGACCAATTTAGCATAGCCAATCCACCTAACCTGCACATCTTTGGACTGTGGGGGGAAACCGGAACACCCAGAGGAAACCCACGCAGACACGGGGAGAATGTGCAGACTCCACACAGACAAGTCACCAGAAGCCGGAATTGAACCCTGGTCCCTGTAGCTGTAAGGTAGTGGTGCTAACCACTGTGCCACCATGCTGTCCATTTAACTACCATCAGAGCTTACTTCCCCTATATCTGTTCAGCAACTCCTTATAGATTTTAAAATCTATAAATGTCCAGTAATTGTTACTGCACAGAGTCTTTAATTTCTCTTGGGATGCTGTCTGAGTTTATCAGCAGTTGTCTTTTCAGCTCTGGCTTTGTTATTTACACTGCTTGCTGTAAGTTTGACAAGCTAGTCCTACTGTCTGCTGATATCTAAAACAGCCACTCTCCACCCCCCCACTCCCCATATATTTCAGTATTTCCTTTCATCTTTCCATTGTCTCATCAGTCTCTTTCGAAATGTTGTTTCTCAGAATTGATAAATTTCATTTCTTTAACTTTTAGAATAGAAAAGAAAAGTAAACTCACTCTATTCATACTTTACCTATTACACCCCGCATATCTTCTGTAATACGCTGGAAAAAATGATCTTTTAGTTACTACAAATGCTCTTAAAAGTGCCATGTAACACCTGGTGTATACATGCACGCTTGTGGGATAAATTGTGTCATACACAATTGTCATGCCCATTAATACCATGTCAAGTTATGAATTTCAGAGTAATTTTATGGAAGGCTGGGTAAGGTACTTGCCCAAGGTCACATGACTTCTTTTGTGGGTTCACGATAAGGAATCGAACATTCCGGACTAGTTTGCATCAATGCCATTGCTACTATTATCTGATTTTAATGGGTCCTTCTTAATCTAAGCCACTGGCTGTCTCAAATGCTCAGAGGTATTAACCCACATGACAGGATGTGGAATTAACATGTACACCACACCTTATTGAACTTGTGAAAGGATTCAAGGGACAACCATGTTTTCTTTGTCTGCTTAAAAGGAACTGTGCACAGGCAGTTCCACCAAAGTCATCAGAAACATCAGTTAAGCCAGTCTGTGAAGCAGACTTAGAACCAGGTTGCAAGGTATCAGGTAACCAGAATAGGTAATCTTTCAGTTTCAAGTTTGCCTGAGAACTAACGTCCTCGCTATTTCATTACAAGAATACCTCTCAACCTGGTGTGAACCCTATGATTTCCAAGACCCTCACACCAACTTTGTATCAGTGAATCCATCCTCAAAACCACAGGCCTGCCATGTGGGAGCCTGAAGAGCAAATTGGATATTGGGGGAATCTGTCAAAGTTTATCTGCATCCAATCTGTGGATCTGTGGATGTGTGAGTGTATGTGACATTGCGTTTATATCAGTAAATAGTATGACAGACCTTTTGTTGACTTGAAGGCTTCTGCACAAAGCAGTTGCCTCGAGATTCCTGATTTATAAAGGATAGATAGATGATAAGTGTGGTAATTTAAGTCGTGCCTGAAGGTAATTATACAGTTGGTGCAAGATGCATTCAATGACCTGAACAACTGGTCGTTGAACTTTTTGAAGCACTGCAATTCATATCCTTAGGGGTTGATTCAGGGCATTCACATCCACTGATATCTACTCCCACTTCCATTTGAGCATATTGTCATGATGATGGAGAAAGAAAACATGGAATTATACCCAAACAACTTTAGAAATCTGAGTTTTACATTTAAGGTGGATACAACTATGAGGATGGTCGAGAATGTGCAGTTAGCTACTCACAGGAATGGCTGCAGGTGTTTTTCTAAGTGTCAATGGAACCCCTCCCTGTATTTCCAGACAAGATACTTCTTAAAAACATCCAGAGACTGAATACTATCTCCAGTAAAGAAAAAAGATCTTGAAGATCCTGGATATAATTGCCTAGAACGTGAAATAATGTTACAACACCCTGGGCTAGTGCGTGGTTGATTCTAGACCCACTGAGCCCAGAATCCCAACAAAAGTGAATTAACCAATAATTTGTATAAGATTTGTGGAATCTTTGGCCCCTTGACTGCTCAATATATTATAATGTGGAGATGCCGGCGTTGGACTGGGGTGAGCACAGTAAGAAGTCTTACAACACCAGGTTAAAGTCCAACAGGTTTGTTTCAAACACGAGCTTTCGGAGCACGGCTCCTTCAGGAGCCGTGCTCCGAAAGCTCGTGTTTGAAACAAACCTGTTGGACTTTAACCTGGTGTTGTAAGACTTCTTACAATATATTATAGCCACCAGTTTGAAAGATGAACAACACAATAATAACAGGAGCAAAGTTGAAATATGGAATAACTGTCATGAAATAGCGGCCAACTAATCTATTTCTACCGCCCTCCTTTTACCGAACCACCCTCTACCCAATCACACACAAGACAGATGAGAGAGACGAGAGTCATTGTTGATATTGAAGTCATTATAGCAAACTCTCTTTTCAGGACGTAGAATTTTAAAATCACCAGTTGAATTGCTAACTACGATCTTCTGGCAGTAATATTCAGTCAGAATTCCCAGGCTGTAGGATTTCCTCTGGGGAATCACTTTCAATTTTATTAACCTGGGCCTTCACTCAAAAGAACAGCCGCAGACCTGTTAAATTATTATTTCTTTTTAAAAATAAATTTAGAGTACCCAATTCATTTTTTTTTCCCAATTAAGGGGCAATTTAGCGTGGCCAATCCACCTAGCCTGCACATCTTTGGGTTGTGGGGGCGAAAACCACGCAAACACGGGGAGAATGTGCAAACTCCACACGGACAGTGACCCAGAGCCGGGATCGAACCTGGGACCTCGGTGCCGTGAGGCATCAGGGCTAACCCACTGCGCCACCGTGCTGCCCCTGACCTGTTAAATTCTTACTTGTTTCCAGCTCTATCAGAATAACCATCAGCTTGTCTGAGATCAGAACAGTTCGTCACATGAGAGTTTAAAAGCGGTTTTAAAAACTGACCCAGCCTGCAGCTGGAGGCTTGTCTTGATCTGCGTTAGATTTTCTTTGTCTCCCCTCAAACTCAGTTCTCAGCCTTGACTGTATTCCTACCAGAGTCATTAAATGTCCTCCAGCTTTACTGAGAAGAAAACAGAGCGGGATTCTCCTATGCCGTGGCGTATGGGAGAATCGGCGTTTGCGCAATTTTTTTCCCGGAACGCCGGTCCGATGCCATTCTGCAATTCTGCCAAACGGCGAGAACGGCGTCATCGAGGTCGGCGCCGCGCCTGCCTGAGAATCACCCGAGGTACCAAGTACCTTGGTTTCAGCGGCCCGGATTGGCTGAAGTCCCGACGGCGAGAGCCCAGGTCACGCCGTTCACGCGTGGTAAATAAAATCGGCAGCCAGTCGTGCTGGCTGACGGTGTGGAGGAAGGAGGTTAGTGGCCGGCCTCACCGTAGTCAGCCAGATGTGGCGTCCACAGCCAGTGCTGGGGGACGGTGGGAGTATTCTCGGAGAAGAATGCCATAATGCCCGGGGGATGGTAGGAGAAGAATGCCGCCATGCACGGGGGGCGGCAGGAGAAGGGGGTGGAGGAAGAAGGAGGAGGAGGGGTGAAGGAAGAAGGGGGTGGAGAAAGGAGGAGGAGGGTGTAAGGAAAGGAGCAGCGGGTGGAGGAAGGAGGGGGGAATGGAGCAGGGGTTGGGGAAAGGAGAAGGGGGTGGGGAAAGGAGGTGGGTGGAGGACTGAGGAGCGGGTGGGGGAAATGATATAGTGTATAGTTATGGTCTGCTGTGTATTGCACAACATTGCCCAACAGAGGGGCGATGAACCCGGGAACTATCTGGGTGGCAGCTGGGTTCTGGGCCTGGGCTGCCCTCCGACCGTCCAGCTCCTCAGCTGCTCCTACCTCCACCTGCTGTACCGGTTCGGTTGTGTGGTGCACACCAGTAACGGAGCCCGAAGCCCACTTATGTGCCCAACCGAGATGAGTGTATCTGCGATGGTGGACATTGTGGGTGACAGCAGTGTCGCAAACTCAATCTCATCATCTATCCCCATGCCCGGGGTCTCCTGGGTCGATCTTTGGATTGACGCAACTAGTCCGCGGCTCACGTTAGGTGCAGTGTCCGGTGTGTCCGTCGACTGTCTGGCCATCCTCGGTGCGTCATTGTCCACAGTCCTAGTCCTCTCTCCGTCACTGTCCCAGCTCGCAGCCCTCTCCTCGTCCGACTCACGGCCATCAGTGTCCTCAATGTCCATTCTGTGTTCGTCCGTGGCATGTCTGTCCTTCCTCTGTGCATCCTCCTCCAGTGCCCCGGCCTCAGAGGATGGCCCCCCTGTCACTCCTCCTTGCCCCCTCTGCCGTGCGTCCGTGGGGATGGATCAGCTTGTAGCTGGACGGCGGGGGCTTCACTACGACATCTCTGGACAATCGGCTCCTGGCCCTGGGGAAACAATGAGGCATGCATCGTTTGACACTCGGAGTCGTGTGTGAGGGGTGGAGGGGGCAGTGTGAGGGGGTGAGTGGCATGGGGAGGTTAAGGGGTGGAGGGGTATCTGTTACGAGGTGGGTTGAAAGGGGGGGGTTAGGGAGTGGAGGGGGCAGTGGGAGGGGTGGAGTGCCGGGGGCGTTGGGGGTGGAGGGGGTGCAGTGTGGGGGAGGGGTGACGGGCTGAGGGGGTGTAGCCAGGCAGGGGAGTCTCACTTAGTCCTGCGCCTCCGACCTGGCATGGTGCTACCTCCCGGGTGGCGGCTCCCCCAGTGAGGTCCAGAGCCCTCTGCTCATGGACGGTGAGGGGGTGCAGCACAGGTGATCCCCCTCCGGTTCTAAACGCTCACGTTGGTTGTGAGCAGTCTTGTCCTGCGGGGTGGGGGGAGGAGCATCAGAGTTAGGCGGTCAGCGTCAAGACGCGCAGACGTTGTCAACAGTATGACTGGTGGGGGACATGGGGCACCACGCCATGGCAGCTCTCAAGGGGGTGTGTGTTGCCCACGTGGGTCAGGTACAACGTGGTATCCCCAACCCCGCCCCAACGTGGGTAGGGGGGGTCCCGCGTGACATGGTGGCTAGGGGGGGGGGGTTGGCCCGGGGGAACCCTCAGGGAACTTACCCTGGCAGCCCTCATGAGGTTGTGGAGCTTCTTGTGGCACTGTTCTCCAGACCGGGGGGGGGGGGGGGGTTTGCCCCACAGCGCTTACCACGGTGCCTACCTTATGCCAGCCACGCCTCACAGTGCTGGATGGTTGCCGGTGCCCACATCTTGGGCACAAGATATCCCTGCGCTCTTCTACAGAGTCCAGCAGCGTCTCGAGATCAATGCCCCGGAACCTGGGAGCGGCTCGGCTGGGCTCAGCCATCTCGATCGTTCGGGTCCTGTGCGCGGATCGCGCACTTTAAATGACGCGGCACGGCACCAGCCGGACGTCGCGCGATGACGCCTCTGCTCTGGCACCATGCCCACAGCATTTCCCGCGGCCCCGCTGCTGGCCCCTTTTCGCCACCTGAATCGATCGTTTCTGCAACCGTTTTGCGCTGTCGTGAAACACGGCGGCGTTCGCGACGCCGCGGACACTCTGCCTCATTATCGGAGAATCCCGCCCAAGGTATCCAAAGGAAAGAGAACCTTTTTTTAGATTAAATCTTTGTTGCTACCAACCAAAGGTGGGCTGGATAAAATCGCAGAGCCAGTTATCCCTCCTCACCCATGTTTTAACAGTTTTGGGGTATCCCAGCTGGAAAGTATCAGAGGGATCTTGCCATAAGACCATAAAATATAGCAGCAGAATTAGGCCACTCGGCCCATCAAGTCTGCTCCACCATTCAATCGTGGCTGATATTTTTCTCATCCCCATTCTCAACTTTTTGCCCAGATCAACAACTTTTGGGAATCCTCATTGGGTTGCAACAATATGTCTGGAAAGCCTCTTGGCCCCTTGCAGATAAAGGATACCTTTGCACCTGCCCCATCAGGACCTCCAGGTCAACATTTGAAAACCTTGGGAGTGCCCTCTCTTTCACACATTGTGGCATTCTCCACTGTTCTTGTAAGTCAGATTCAGTTCCTCCATGGCTGCCAGCATCTGCTTCAATGCATCTACTCTCTAAGCAGTGCAAGCAAACTTTAACTGGTGCTGGCAGCTACAATTTGGGCCCCCTGCTGATGCTAACAGCTAATCAACAATGTGATCAATTTAATCTGCAGGCCAAAATCATTCAAATTCATTGGCAGCCTTGAAGTATGAGAGCTGCCTGCATCACAATTAGCAGGCATGGGCTAATTGCGCATCACAACCTACAAGCTGTTTTCAATATTTGTCCAATTTGGCACCCAAAGTATTTGATTCTACCTTGTTTTACAGTGATTATTGCCACAGGAGTTAACAAAGACTGTGATGCAAGAGATGATGATTCACAAGAACTGCATCTTTGGAAGTAATGCTTGCACATCAGCCTCAAGCTGCTTTTTAATCACAGCAGGAGCACACACTGTCAAACAGATACTGGCAAGGTTTTAACCCCTTCTATTTATATTGTAAGGATCCTCCGGTTAATCCCAGTCTGTCCCTTGCTGTTCCTTATAATTTCTGTTATTCTGCTATTTCAATGTCTGTACTTGGACAATTAGTGGGATCTATGCTGGAACAGTCCATGAGTTGCGAGAAATAGATGACGAGCATTGCTGCCGTTACAAATTGAGCAAATTAAGCAATGTGCTCCCTATGAATTGTACTTCATGCTGAGGTGGCAGAAATAACTCATATAACAAATGCTTACAGTGGGTGCCCATATTTCAACAAGCTTCTGTCAGTACTCCCCGAGATGCACAAAATGAAATAATTTCCCCAGTGGTTAGCAATGTTGCTTCACAGCGGCAGGGTCTCAGGCTTCGATTCCCGGATTGGGTCACTGCGGAGTCTGCACATTCTCCCCGTGTCTGAGTGGGTTTCCTCCCGGTGCTCCGGTTTCCTTCTGTAAGTCCTGACAGACGTGCTGTTAGGTACTTTGGACATTATGAATTCTCCCTCAGTTTACCCGAACAGGTGCCGGAGTGTGGTGACGAGGGGATTTTCTCAGTAACGTCATTGCAGTGTTAATGTAAGCCTACTTGTGACAATAATAAAGATAATTATATTATTATTACATTCCCCAATCCCACACTTTACACTAGGCTGGGCCAACGTGATGAAGTTCAATTGTTAGATGGCATCATAGGAGGCTTGATGTTGAAAATGGTTCTACCATGCAGAGTGTAGACATGCTTCAACCACCTTCCACCCAATAGAATGTCTCTTGAAAATTAACCTTCATGCAAATAATTTTTAAAATTCCATTTCACAAAATACCATTTAGTAGATTCAGTATTCATCTTATAGTTATGCTTTATACTGAAATCCAGCAGAACATATGGTAGTGGGTTGAGGTACCTGTCTCTTTAAGACAGCACAGCAGGGGCAGCAAAGTGGCCTAATGGTTAGCACTGCTGCCTCACGGCGCCGAGGTCCCAGGGTCGATCCTGGCTCTGGGTCACTGTCTGTATGGAGTTTGCACATTCCCCCCATGTTTGCGTGGGTTTTTCCCCCACAGCCCAAAGATGTACAGTGTAGGTGGATTAGCCGTGCTAAATTACCCCTTAATTGGAAAAAATGAATTGGGTACACTTTTAAAAAAGGCAGCACTGCAGAGGTAGGTCACCTGGCTTCAGCGACCAATGGGGACTAGGAGCGGTGATCACCCCAGAGGGTGGAGTCCCCTCCCAGGCAGAATACATTGGGGAGTCATGTAGTAGAGATGAAAAGGCTCCGTGCTATTCCAGGTCGAAGCCAGTGGCCTCTGTTTTGTTATGCTCTTGACGTAACATAAGCTGCTCCCTTGATGTGCACTCTGACAAAGGAAGATTCAGACTTGGAGATAGCTTTAACACATTTATTAAGCTATTAACAATTCTCCTACTTGAATTCGACTATACTGTTAATCCTTCTATACCTACTCAGACTAACGAACCAGTCTGCTATAATCCACGTGGTGGGTGTGATGTTCAATCAACCCTGTGTCTGTACTCACTGAGTGTCTCCACTGGAAAGAGGAAGATCATGTGTGCTGTGTCCTTTATATATGGGTTGATGTAATGCCCTCCTGTGGTAGTGTCACCTTTGTGTGTATCGTGAATGCCCATTGGTCGTGTCCTATCTTACTGACCTACTGGTTGAATGTCTGTGTGTCATGTCTCTGGTGCTCCCTCTAGTGTCTATCTAGTCTACGTGTACTTACATTAACCCCTTGTGTATTTACAGTGATACATATCACCACAGCCTCTGTCCATTGTTCCTTGTTATCAGTAAACGCTGCTCACACGAAGACCCTCCGCCTCATCACTGTGGACTATCACACATAGCCCACTTTTTATATTCCATTGAAATCTATTGAACAAGAGTTTGTCTGGTTCTAGAAGTGGATGATCTTTCTCATCCAGTTACTGCTCAGGCAGCTAAAGAAAAAGTCGATCCCATGTTGACATTTTGAAAAATGTGAGATGACATAAGACTCCGAGCTTTAGAGGACTCTGAACTATTTTTCCCCATGACTAATCTTCCCTACTATTGAGACTACTATTGAGCTGTCGATATGTAACATGCATAAATCTGTCTGTTCTTCACACCCAGGCTTGCTCTTACCCAACATAAATGGAGGCAGGAATGCACTTGACTCAAGCACCAGCTTCTAACAAGAGTGAGCAACTAATTAATTGCCAAGTTGAGAATGTTTTGCCAACATCAGGTAATTACATAGACATGTGACAAGGAATGGCTTTGTGTGAAATCACCAGTCAAATTAACTCCAGCTCAGGCAAGTGAAAAAGGCAACATTTCATCACCTGTCCATTTGCTGTTCCAGGGGAAAGACTTGTACACAATGGGCAAATTCTTCAAGCTTGGTTGAAATTATTGTATCAAATGTATTTGAAATTATTTACCTGTAAAGAAGCTTTGGTGATTTCTACTTCTAGTACACCAAATGCTATTTTTTGAAAAAATGTAAGTGTAAATGCTTAAAGCATACTGGTTTCCATGACAACAACAGTATCTGGGGATTGTATAAACAATACGGAAATGTCCATTCAGCCCAACTAATCTATTCTGACAATTATGTGCCATAATAGCCTCCTTCCATCTCTCTTCACCTAACCCTTGCATTTAATATTTCTGATTAAACATACAGGGATCTGGTCAGGCTGAGAAAAGTAAGTTCTCCCATCAGTGTGAATAAGCCCCTTGGATGTCAGATACATAGATGAACAGAAAGCCACTAGTTTTGTGAAACAGTTGTATCAGATTATTGAGACTGAATATACCTATGCATTTTCATCTGGTTAATCATGGCATCACCCAATCCTCTCTGTTTCCTCCCAACCTGTAACCACCCGACAAGAATCGAGTTTTGTGTAGCGCTCCCCAACTGTGTATAACTGTCTATGCACCTTCCTTGGGTAGCTCTTGAACAAACTCAATACAACATTTTCTTTATGTGGTGAAAATGATCACTGCTGTAGCACAAAAGTGTTTCATTTCCATGTCCTCAACCATTAAATTTTTAAACAAAGCATGCAATAATAATCTTTATTGTCACAAGTAGGCTTACATTAACACTGTAATGAAGTTACTGTGAAAAGCTGCTAGTCGCCACATTCCGGCGCCTGTTCGGGTACACAGAGAGAGAATTCAGAATGTCCAATTTGCCTAACAAGCACGTCTTTCGGGACTAGTGGGAGCAACCAGAGCACCCGGAGGAAACCCATGCAGACACGGGTTGAACGTGTAGATTCCACACAGTGACCCAAGCTGGGAATCGAACCTCGGACCCTGGCGCTGTGAAGCAACATTGCTAACCACTGTGCTACTGTGCAGGGAGATTAACTTTGGACTTCACACACAGTTCTGGGCTGAAAGAATGTATTGGAAATTTCTTTACTACAATATTTTTGACTTTTAATGGAGGGCCACATATTCAAATTCATTATATGTGTCCCTGGTGCATAGCGCCCTGAATACAAACATATGCAGAAAACCTGCTTAAACTGTTCAAAATATTTGTCCCAAGCATAACCCTCTTCTGAGGATATTTATACACAGGTGGCGCTTTTTTGTTACATTTCTGGTTGTTCTGCTCTTCTCTACAGTAGAAACAAAGAATGACAGTAGATTACTTCACAAGCCAGTCATATTTTATTAGAGAGGTGCTGCTTGCTCACAGTCTTGAGGTGAAAGGGAGGGGAAATTTTCCAAGTACCTCTGATGATGTCACCACATAATCATGTGACACACTACACAGAGATGCATTTTTTGACAATACATACCATCCTTCCCTTCACTAGTCCGACAACTAACATTAACTTTAAATTTTATCATGAACAATAATTATTTTATCAAGTACACAGTAATTTATATATATATTTTTTTATATGTACAAAAAATATTTTAGGTGGACGTCAGTTCCACCTAGGTAGAATCTGTTGATCAGGAGCCTTTGTTTTCACACTCTTGGCAGTCTGTTCAACACTTGGCTCAGGCACATCATCTGCTCAAGTTGGTTCTTCTTCAGCTTCTCCAAATGTTGGTTCAACTGGTGTAGAATCTGTATTTGATTCAGACACGATCATTAGTTTAATAGTTTCAGATACCAGCTCTGCAAATTATCTTTTTGAAGTGAGAATTTGATCTGTATGTCTCC
Organism: Scyliorhinus canicula; assembly: GCF_902713615.1. Classification (NCBI taxonomy): domain Eukaryota; kingdom Metazoa; phylum Chordata; class Chondrichthyes; order Carcharhiniformes; family Scyliorhinidae; genus Scyliorhinus; species Scyliorhinus canicula. Next base: position 133,654,827 of record NC_052151.1, on the reverse strand, counting down.
TCCAAACTCTCTCATCATCGGTTTGCACCGTATAAGAAATAAGTCTCTGCAAGTTTGTGGCAGATGCCCACTGGCTTCTCACTAAAACTCTTTCTCCTTCATCAAAACTTCTTGGTTTCAATGTTTGTTCACTGTGAGTAACTTGTTTTTTTTATTTGTCACGCTACAGTGGTAAAAGTGTCGGGCGGTAAAGAGCAAATCAAATTTGGTTCTCAACTTCCTTTTTAAAAACAATATTACTGGTGAGTTTTGGGTTGTTGCATGGACAGCGTTTCTGTAGGAAGAGAAATTTGTTTACTCTTTTAGCTAATGGTCCTTCATCCTTTGCTTTCATGGCATTCTTGAATGACCATACCAACCTCCCCACAAACCACATTGGTAGAAGGAGGATAAGGTCTATTTTTTTATGCTACATGTGATTGTTTCTAAATTAGTCCATGAACTCCTTTGACTGAACTGAGTCCCGTTATTGCTAACTAATTGTTCCGTTTTGCTGAACCATGCAATATTCGGTCCAGTCATTCGAATGTCTTTTCAGTAATCATCGACTTCAACATAGGAAAGGATGCCCCGAGGCATGTGCCGAGGCATGGTACATTGGCGAGACTATGCAGACGCTGCGACAACGGATGAACGGACATTGCACGACAATCGGCAGGCAGGAATGTTCCCTTCCAGCAGTCAAGGGCATTCAGCCTCTGATCTTCGGGTAAGCATTCGCCAAGGCGGCCTTCAGGATGCACGACAACACAGAATCATACAGATGAAAGATCTGACTGAGCTTTTTTTGGTGAGCAGCACTAGACTCACAAATTGAAGAAAGAGTCTCAGTCTTGTGCTAAGATGCAAAATACTCCACCTCTGTAATCACTCTGCTCTTGGGATTGGCCAAAATAGCTGTGGCAGAGAGTATCCATTGATTTCAAGGGACCAATTGAAGGATATACGTTTCTCCACCCCATAAATCGATGCATCACATACGAGTTGTATTTTTTAAGTTAGGGTCGAAATTAACTAAAACTTTGATTTCTTCAGCACATTTATGACTTCATTGCATGCCTCTTTGCTGTTTTATGTCCAAGTCCTTTGTTGGTCTGCACATGATAATGTATGAAGTAGTTTTAATATGGTAGTGAGATTTGGAATGTATTTTCCATGGTAGTTGATGAGTCCTAAAAATGACCTCAGTTCCGATCCATTCTGCGGTCTCAGTGCATCGCATTCCTTATGGAACCCAGCCTTACCAATCACATGGCCCAGATATCTTATTGGTGACTAGAGAAATTCACATTTCTCTCTCTTGAAGGTTGTGTCTTTCAAGAAGCTCCAATGTGTTTTCTAAGTTCTTCCAGTGCTCCTGTTCAGTTCTTCAGGTAATTAAGATATCTTCAAAATAACACTGAACACCATTTAGTGCACTAAGAGTTTGATCCATGACTTTTGAAATAGGGCCAGTGCTGACGTTATTCCGAATGGTAGGCACATGTACGAACAATCCTTTGTGTGTTACAATTGTTAGAGGAGGTTGCGACTCAGCTGCTACCTTCATCTGGAGGCACGTTTGGGACAAATCTATCTTACAGAACATTTGTCCACCTGACAATCCAGCAAATAGATTCTCAATTAATGGTAAACAATACTGCTCAGCACACAAAACTGGGTTGATCATCATTTTAAAGTCACCAGCTTGATAATTGTGCCATGGATCTGCCTAGTAATAACCATAAACCAATTCAGCAAAGTATGAAAGGATGCAATTTGCCTAGCATCAGGTAGAAATCTGCGTAGTGAGAACAGTAGCCAGCATTCAAAGAGCATGATGAGATGCAACTTTCCCAGTAACAAGACTAACAGGCAACAGAATCGGGTGTTGATTGCCCTATTACTAGAAACTGTTTACCTAGATGACAGAGATAAGTGAAGATATACACATAATCATTTCTAGAGTAAGGAATTTGAGAGAGGGAGACACCCAAATACAAGAATCCAAGGGGAAAAATAGTATAACTGCCAGCATCCTCCAAGGCAGAGAGGCCAGCTTGCATCAAACAGCCTGTGACACCAGTTTGCATCTATCAGCCTTTGAGGCAACCATCAGCCTCTTTAGCTTTTGTTGCTATTAATTTTCAGATATGAGAGACACCGCGGCTCCTGTATCTACTTCCATTTTAATTTTGTTCCCATTCAATTTTAGATATACCTCAAATTTCTGTGCATTGCCTTGTATTGATAATACACCAAGTTTGAGTTCCTTAATCTCACTAGCCATTGTAGTTTCCTGGGAATTTTCATTATTTTCAGTCATACTATAGATTTTGTGTGGGTTTGGTGACGTCTTACATTTACCCACCTTTGAGGTTTAAGAATTCTGTCTGGCCCAGCATGCATTTGTTATGTGACCTTTCTTTCCACAATTACAACATTTGTTTTCTCAACACCAACATTCCTGTGGAGAATGCCTTACCTTGGCACACTTATGGCATGCTTGCATGTTGAGAGATACTTTTCTCAGTATTTATCTTGTTTATTTTGGCACCAGCTCCAATTTGAAAAGTTTCTTTAGCTGTCAACCCCATAGACACTACTATTTCAACAGCGAGTTTGAGTATTAGAGCTTTCTGTCAGCAATCGTCTTTGAATTGCCTAGTTTCTTTATCCACACACAAGCCTGTTTTGCAGTATGTCCTCAAGGGTCAGCCAAACTCTTGATTCTTTGGTACATGGTACAACTCCAAATTGTTGAATATTTTCACCCTCTCCTTGGCTATGTTGATGAAATCTGAATCTCTCTGCAATAATCAATTGGGCGATAAGTCTCTTCATAGGTACTCCAAGCTTTCACTTTCTCATCAAATGGTTCCATACCGTTACCTTTTTCTGACATCGCAGTCACCTGTTCTTAAGCTGTAGTACTTTCTTTAACTTTTCCTTCCCTCTAATTTACTTTTCCTTGTTGGACTGTGGCTTTAAGAAAAACATGTTTCTTTCCTTTGCAAACATCAATCCGTTTTAAAATTAGAAGATTTCTACTTTAATTCTGCTTGATCTAGGTTAGTATTGCATTGTTATTTTTTCAATATGAGCAGGTGTTTCTCCAAAAATAAGTCTCTCTCACTCTCTCTGACATTGAGGATCTGGCACTGCAGCCCGCCACTTGTGAAGGCATGCAGCTGAATAACACTCCCCAGCTTCGTCAAGCAAACTCATTTACTTTTTTGCTCATTTTTCAGGCGGTTTTTGAGTCACCAATTGTTTATCACTCCATAATGTGGTCAACGTGCTGGCTGAGAAAAGGACATTTCTTTTCCTGCCTCCAACTCTGAGTGCTCTCGTGGTTGCGGTTGAGTAAATAAAATTAAGGAACAGTACGGAGTGCTTTCTATCAATTTCAAAATTAACGTAAACCTTTAGCAAAGGCAAATATCTCTTCTTGACTCGAGGTCCAGTCTGAATTGTTTCTTCTGACCATTTGTACTAGAAAACCATCCTCATCGCCAGCTTTGTATTTATTGTTATGTTTTAATTGTTCTGCTCTTTCATCACAGTAGAAACAAAGGATGAAAAGTATGCTGCACAGTAGTTCACTAAACCAGCTAGTCAGACTTCATTAGAGACATGTTGCCTGCTCACAGTCTAAGGTGAAAGAGGGGAAAGTCTCCCAAGTGCCTTTGATGATGTCACCATGTAATCATGTGGCACACACTGCATAGAGATGCATTGGTTTACAATACATAACATTTTTGCTACTTTTTGTGAAAAAGATATTCCATAAACAGGCTGGTGAAAGTGGCAGCTGTTCTGTCACAGTAAAAGATTGAATTACAGTTATTGCATTCATCTGCACAAAGAAAATGTTACATTTAGTGTGCTGAATAAAGACCAGTCCAATGAAAACCTACCACTGAACTATTTTGTCATACAATTTCTGGGAAGAAGAAAATAAAAGAGTAACTTGTGACTAATTTGAATAAAAGCTTTAGGAAGTAAAAAAAGCTTCTTATGGGATGTGCGCTTCACTGGCTAGACCAGCATTTGTTGCCCATCCCTAATTGCCCATGAAAAGGTGGTGGTGAGCTGCCTTCTTAAACTGCTACAGTCCATGTGGTGCAGGTACACCCATTGTGTTATTTGGGAAAGAGTTCCAGGATTTTCAGCCAGTGGCACAGAAGAAACAGCGATATATTTCCAAGTCAGGTTGACAAGTTACAGAGGGGAACTTCCAGGTTGTGGTGTTGACAGGTATCTGCTGCACTTGTCCTTCTAGATGGTAGTAGTAGTGGGTTTGGAAGGTGCTGCCGAAGGAGCTTTGGTGAGTTCCTGCAGTGCATCGCATTCATGGTACACACGGCTCCTACTGTGCATCGGTGGCATAGGGAATGGATGTTAGTGGAAGGGGTGCCAATTAAGTGACAGCTTTGTCGTGGAAGGTGTTGAGCATTTTAAGTGTTGTTGTAACTGCACTCATCCAGGCAAGAGGAGAGTATTCCATAACACTCCTGACTTGCCATGATGTGGAGATGCCGGCGTTGGACTGGGGTGAGCACAGTAAGAAGTCTTACAACACCAGGTTAAAGTCCAACAGGTTTGTTTCAAACACGAGCTTTCGGAGCACGGCTCCTTCTTCACCTGAAGAAGGAGCCGTGCTCCGAAAGCTCGTGTTTGAAACAAACCTGTTGGACTTTAACCTGGTGTTGTAAGACTTCTTACTGTACTCCTGACTTGTGCCTTGTAGGTGATGGACAGGGTTTGGGGAGTCTGTAGGTGAGTTACCGGCCACAGGATCCCAAGCCTCTGATCTGCTCTTGTAGACACAGTATTTAAATGGTTAATCCAGTTCAGTTTCTGGTCAATGGTAACCCCCAGGATTTTGATAGGATTCATTGAAGGTATGCCATTGAATATCATGGGGCGATGGTTTGATTCTCTCTTACTGGAGATGGTTAATGCCTGGCACTTGCGTGGCGTGAATGTTACTTGCCATTTGTCAGCCCAAGTCTGATGTTGTCCAGATGTTTTTGCATTTACACCTGGACTGCTTCAATGGCTAAACATTGTGCAATCATAAGTGAACATTCCAACATCTAACACTTATGTCAGACGGAGGTCATTGATGAAGCAACTGAAGACGGTTGGGGCTAGGGCACTAACCTGAAGAATTCCTGCAGTGATATCCCGGGACTGAGATGACTGACCTTCGACAACCACAATCATCTTCCTTTGTGCCAGGTATGACTACACCAGTGGAGAGATTTCCCCTGATTCCAGTTTTGCTCGGGCTTCTTGATGTCTTACTCGGCCAAATCTCAACAGCAGTCACCCTCATCTACCCTCAGAGTTCAGCTCTTTTGTCCATGTCTGAATGAAGGCTGTAATGATGTCAGGAGCTCAGTGACTCTGGCGGAACCAAACTGAGCGTCAGTGAGCAGGTTACAGCTAAATACCGCATGATAACACTGCTGATAATCCCTTCCATCACTTCACTGATGATTGAGAATAGATGGAAATTGGCCAGGTTGGATTTGTCCTGTTTTTGTGTACAGGACATACCAAGGCAATTTTAATGCTCCTGTCATGCCCTTTTGCACACTTCATTGAACCATGGTTGATCCTCTGGCTTGGTGGTAATGGCTGAGTGGGGATATGCTGGAACATGAGGTTACAGATTGTGGTTGAGTACAATTCTGCTGCAGCCCACAGTGCCTCATGGATGCCCAGTCTTGAGTTGCTGGATCTGTTCCAAATTTATTCCATTTAGCACAATGGTAGTGCCACACAACACAATGGAGGGAATCCTCAATGTGAAGACAGAATTTTGTCTCTACAACGACTGTGTGATTGTCATGGACAGATGCATCTGTAGCAGGCAGGTTGATGAGGATGAGGTCAAGTATGTTTTTCCCTCTTGGTTCCTTCACCTGCCACAGTCCACTCCAGCAGCTATGTAGTGCTGGGCCTCTGCCAACTTGGTCCCTAGTGGTGCTACCAAGCCACTGTTGGTGATGGACATTGAAGTCCCCAATCCAGAGTACATTCTGTGCTCTTGTCACCCTCGGGACTTTCTCCAAGTGATGTTTAACATGGAGGAGCGGAGGAGCCCTGATTCATCAGCTGATGGTGGACGATAGGGGGTAATGAGGAGGAGGTTTCCTTGCCCGTGTTTTAAAATATTTTTATTACAGTTTTTCTTTTTGTACAAAGCAAAGGTGAATGTGAACATACACAGAAACAATGGGCGGGATGCTCCAACCGTCCTGCCAGGTCGGAGAATCCCCGGCGGGCAGCGCGAATCCCGCCCCGCCGCCCCGATGCCGGCTGCCCTATTCTCCGGATCTGTTTTTCGGGCTGGGTCGGGGTTCGTGCCACGCTGGTCGGGGGCTGTTGGCAGCGCCCCCCTGGGCAATTCTCCGGGCCCCAATGGGCCAAGTGGCCATCCGTCTTTGGCCAGTTCCGCCGGCGTGGGTTACGTATAGTCCCACATGGCGGGACCTGGCAGGTAAGCCGGCTGGGGCTGTCTTCGGGGTGCGTGGGGGGGATCCGACCCCCGGGGGGCGGCCACGGTGGCCTGGCTCGCGATCGGGGCCCACCGATCTGCGGGCGGGCGTGTGCCATGGGAACCCTCCTTCCTTCTGCGCCGGCCCCTGTAGGGCTCCGCCATGGCTGGCGCAGAGAAGACACCCCCCCTCGCACATGAGCCAAAACATGCCGGCGGTTCCGCACATGCGCGAGATCACGCCGGCCCTTTGGCGCATGCGTGAACTCGCACAGTCCCTTCGGCACTGGCTGGAGCAGCGCCAACCCCTCCGGCCTCCACCTGGCCCCCGAGACAGGTGAGAATTTCTCACCTTGGGAGCCCATTGACACCGGAGTCGTTGCCGCCGGTTTTCCCTCCAGCGTGGGGACTTAGTCCGGGAAAGAAGAATCCCGGTGAATATACATCGGTTACCATTCACTATATACATCTGTTATAATTTGTATTTCTAAGCAAGTGCCTAGTTTTGGTAAGGCCCCCTGCTCCTGACTTTCCCCTTTGCTCCCGATCCCCCAACCCTTCCCATTATCTGGCATGTCTTCTTTGCTCGTTGGGTCTTCCAACCTTGGCCCTTTTGGGGTGGCGTGGTGCTACGTGTGCTGTTTCGTGTTGAGTATGGTTGGGTTTTGTGCTCCTGTGTTCCCTCCTTCCCTCCTCCGTCTTTTTTTTTCACGCCGATTGTGTCTGTGGTTCTTCTGTGGATCCCCCCTCCCTCTGGCTTATTGGCTGATGGCTAGAAACAGGTCTTGGAACAGATTGGTAAATGGCTCCCACGTTTTGAGGAAGTACACTTCTGTAGGTCCCTTTTAACTTCCTCCACCAGGCTGATCAGGTTCCACGTACGTATCCGTTTCCAGTCATGGGCAATTTGGTAGCGGAATTTGTTTCGGGTCTGTTTAAATGTCCTTTCCCCCCCAGCTCTGCCCCTCCACCTTGCGGGTTCACTGGAAAGATCTCACTTTTGCTCAGGTTGAGTTTGTAACCCAAGACGTTTCCAAAATCTTTCAAGAGCGCTATGATTCCCCCCATGCTCCTTTGTGGGTCTGCGACGTAGAGGAGCAGATCATCTGCATAGAGCGAGACTCTACTCTCTGTCTCCTCCCTGGATCCCTTTGTCATCGGCCTCGAAACGTTAGCTCTTTTCTCTCCCTACAGATGCTGCCAGACCTCCTAAGATTTTCCAGCATTTTCTCTTTCGTTTCAGATCCAGCACCGTAGTAGTTTGTATTTACTTGGTCAGGTCCACCCCAATATCCTGGTAAATTGTCCTGGTAAAACTGCAGAGTGTGGGGCCCAATGTATCACACAAGCTTGCCACCCCCACATTGATTCTGTGTACACCTCCTGCTGCCTCAGGAAGGCAGACAGCATTATCGGAGACTCCTCCCACCCAGTCATTGCCTTCTTCCAGACCCTTCCATCAGGCAGAAGGTACAGAAGACCCGCACATCCAGACATAGGAACAGCTTGTTCCCCACAGCTACAAGACTCCTCAACGACTCCCTCTTAGACTGATCTGTTCCCTGTAAGAACACTATTCACGATGCCCTATGCTGCTCTTGCTCATGTATTTGCTTTGTTTGACCCCTTGTTCCGCACTGTAACCAATCACTGTTGTTGATGTACCATTTGTCAATGTTCTCTGTTGATTATTCTTTTTGTCTACTATGTACGTACTGTGTACATTCCCTCGGCCACAGAAAAATACTTTTCACTGCACTCCGGTACATGTGACAATAAATCAAATCAAATCAAATTCTGATATTGTGTCCTTCCCATTTGTATGCCTGGCCCAGAGCAAGATTTTTTACGATCTTGGTACCAGTACATTTTGGTGATTATTGCCCTCAGCTGCACTCCGGCCTTGGGTTTTGACCGAAGAGACCAGTGGGCTCTATCTATATCTTATAGGTTGGGGAAGCTGTCCCTTCCCACCTGGTTTCCCAGCATCTGGGCCACATAGTCCGTGGGATCTCTGCCTTCGATCCCTTCTGGCAGGCTCAATATTCTTAAGTTTTGCCACCGTGACCAGTTCTTTATTTTCCCCTTCAGACTCCCCTGGACCGCGACCAACCTCGCAATTTATGTCTCCAGGGGTCCAGTTGTTCTGGTCTGTTGAGGTTTTTTTCTAATTCCGTTATGGGGTTCCCCTGGGCCTCCAGTCGCCTCTCTGCCTTGTCGAGGGCCACCATCATGGTTGCCATGGCCTCCGAGACCGCCACCTGACCGCAGCTTGGATATTGGTCTTAGTCTCTTCCTTGTGTTCTCTTAGTTCCATGGAGAAGAATATCCTCCATGCACCCTCTGGTGAGGGTGAACCCCGTGTGCAGCTTGCCGGTCCTTCCCGCTCTGGTGTGGCCGATGCCTTGTTGCCTCATGCCATCTTGTTTCTCTTTGTTTCTCCCATTTATCATCTCCTCATGGTTTCTGGAGTTACTATTGCTCAGCATCCTTCCTTGTATTATTAGCTAGGGTGAGGGGATACTTTTTTCCCCTGTTTCAGCAGGTTATTTTGGGTCGAAGCGCATGTGTTCGGATTCATAAGAGGAGAGCCACCTGATGTGCGACTTCTCAGCACATCCCCATCACAGGAGGTCTCCTTGCCCATGTTTGGCCTGAAGACCAGAGTCGATGTTGAGGGCACCCAGGACAATTCCCTCCCAACTGTATACCACTGTGCTACCAAGTCTGCCAGTGAGACAGAAAACACCCAGGAATGGTGAAAGTGGGGACATTGTAAGGTATGATTCCATGAGCATGGCTATGTCAGGCTGTGGCTTAACTAGTCTGTGAGACAGCTGTCCCCAACTTTAACACAAGTCCCCAGATGTTAAAAAGGAAGATTTTGCAGTATCCATGGGGCTGGGTTTGCCATTGTCGTTTCTAATGCCTAGGTCGATGCTGGTGGTCCATCCCATTTCTTTCCTTTTAGTCTTTGTGCAGTTTTTAATACAACTGAGTGGCTTGCTCAGCCATTTCAGAGGGTAGGTAACAGTCAACCACGTTGCTGTGGGTCTGGAGACACATGTAGGACAAACCAGGTGAGGATGGCAGATTTTCTTCCCTAAAGGACATTCATAGATTTTTTTTCATAGAATTTACAGTGCAGAAGGAGGCCATTCGGCCCATCGAGTCTGCACCGGCTCTTGGAAAGAGCACCCTGCCCAAGCCCATACCTCCACCCTATCCCCATAACCCAGTAACCCCACCTAACACTAAGGGCAATTTGGACCCTGAGGGCAATTTAGCCTAGCCAAGTCACCTAACCTGCACATCTTTGGACTGTGGGAGGAAACCGGAGCACCCGGAGGAAACCCACGCACACACGGCGAGAACGTACAGACTCCACACAGACAGTGAACCAAGCCGGGATTTGAACCTGGGACCCTGGAGCTGTGAAGCATTTGTGCTAACCACAATGCTACCGTGCTGCCCTTAGTGAACCAAATGGGGTTTTTACTGCATTCATAGTCATCATCAAACTTTTACTTCCAGATATTTATTGGATTCAATTTACATAATCTGTCACAGTGGGATTTGAATCCGGTCCCCAGGATACCTTGGGTCTCTGGATCACCAGTCCAGTGACAGTACCACTAAGCTACCGCCTCCCTTGGGTACAGAAATATGTGATTCTGACATCCCAGAAATTAAGTGGGGATTGCTGAGAATCTTCACTGATGACTTCAAAAGGTGTTTTGCTGGATTGGACGATGCTCTTTTCTTTTTGCATGATAGTAGTGGGGGAATTTCTGGATCCCAAGCTAGTTTGTGGGCCTCACCACCACCTTCCAACCCCTGAACATCCACCCAGAGTTGCGATAGGAGTGTGCCAGAAAGGCCAAAGATGCTTGATCACTTCTCCCAAAGTCAATTTCAAAAGTCCTTGGATGGTACAATAATTCAGAAGTTTCCCTTATTATGCAGCTTTTCAATATGGGAGGGGGTGGCGCAGTGGTATTGTTGCTGGTCTTGAGGCGCAGGGTCATGCTCTGGGGTATCATGTTTGAATCCCACCATGGCAGATGGTGAAATTTGAATTCAATAAATATCTGGAATGAAAAGTCTAACGATGGCCATGAAACCATTGCCAATTGCCATAAAAACCCATCTGGTTAACTAATGTCCTTCAGGGAAGGAAATCTGCCGTCCTTACCCGGTCTGGCCCTCATGTGACTCCAGACCCACACAGCGATGCGGTTGACTCTTGACTGCCCCCACTGAAATGTCCTAGCAAGCCACTCAGTTCAAGGGCAATTAGGGATGGGCCTAGCCAATGTTGCCCACATTTCCAAGAACAAATAAAAATATAAAATTACTTTTCAGTAAGTCATGCATTCTCAGAAACCTGTTAAGTGCAATCCTTGGGGCGGTATGAATGGCTATTTTAACTTGTGAAGTTGAACAATTTCAAATATTGCAGTATTGAACAATTCTGGCAAATCCCTGCCTCACAATCACAGGTTTGCTGCAGTGCAGGAGGCCATTCAGCCCATCATGTGTCCACCAGAATGTGAAATTAGATGCAGAATCTTTGCTGTTGAGGACAAAGAACAAAGAAAAGTAGAGAACAGGAACAGGCCCTTCGGCCCCCCCAAGCCTGTGCCGACCATGCTGCCCGTCTAAACTAAAATCTTCTACACTTCCGGGGTCCATATCCCTCTATTCCATCCTATTTATGTATTTGTCAAGATGCCCCTTAAATGTCACTATCGTCCCTGCTTCCATCACCTCCTCCGGCAGCGGGTTGCAGGCACTCACTACCCTCTGTGTAAAAAAACTTGCCTCGTACATCTCCTCTAAACCTTGCCCCTTGCACCTTAAACCTATGTTCCCCTAGTAATTGACCCCCCTACCCTGGGTAAAAGCCTCTGACTATCCACTCTGTCTATGCCCCTCATAATTTTGTAGACCTCTATCAGGTCGCCCCTCAACCTCCGTCATTCCAGTGAGAACAAACCGAGTTTATTCAACCACACCACATAGCTAATGCCCTCCATAGCAGGCAACATCCTGGTAAATCTCTTCTGCACACCCTCTCTAAAGCCTCCACATCCTTCTGGTAGTGTGGCGACCAGAATTGAACACTATACTCCAAGTGTGGCCTAACTAAGGTTCTATACAGCTGCAACATGACTTGCCAATTCTTATACTCAATGCCCCGGCCAATGAAGGCAAGCATGCCATATGCCTTCTTGACTACCTTCTCCACCTGTGTTGCCCCTTTCAGTGACCTGTGGACCTGTACACCTAGATCTCTCTGATTTTCAATACTCTTGAGGGTTCTACCATTTACTGTATATTCCCTACCTGCATAGACCTTCCAAAATGCATTACCTCACATTTGTCTGGATTAAACTCCATCTGCCATCTCTCCGCCCAAGTCTTCAAACGATCTAAATTCTGCCGTATCCTCTGACAGTCCTCATCGCTATCCACAATTCCACCAATATTTGTGTCATCTGCAAACTTACTAATCAGAACAGTTACATTTTCCTCCAAATCATTTAGATATACAACATTCAACACTCCCTTTTGATGGTACAAGTTTATGCGTCTATTTTTTGGCCTTAAAGAGAACCAGTATGTGTTCCAGCAGAAAATAGATGAGACATACACAGAATGCAAAGGAGCAATCAGCACAGCAGATGATATCCAGATATATGTTGTAGATGAGAAAGACCCTGACTACCCTCAACACAAAGCCATGCAGAGAACAAGGAAAGCTGTGATCAGGTTAACTGCAAATGTACCATGGAAGTGACAGAATGCCAGTTCTTTGTAGTGGTGTGCACACCTGATGGAATCAAGCCGAGCCTTAGAAGAACCGTAACCAGCTCTGGGATGGAAGACCCAAGAGATAAGAGAAAGTTGACAAGTTTACTTGCCTTGGTCCAATACATGAGCTCCTTCATACCTCATATATCAGAGAACACAACCTGTGGGAGCTGATGGCAGATGTCGAGTATTAGTGATCAGAGTCAGACGACAGGAGTTTCAATAAAAGGTATCATGTCAGGAGACAAGTCTGACATACTACGACAGAAAGAAGCATATCATTCTAAGTAGAGGCTTCCACAAATGCACTGGGAGCAGTCCTGACATAAGTGAGAAAGTTAATAGCATTCACATCCAAAACTGTAATGTTAGCTGAGACCAGATATGCCAACATAGAGGAGTGCTTTTGGCAGTTATGCATAAATGTGAGTGTTCCATACATCTCACTATGGGAAAAAGTTCATGGTAGAGAGTCACCATTGTACACTGGCGCAGATCTAGATGAGGAATCTGCATAAAGCACAGCAAGACTACAGAGATTACTCTTAAGGCTTCAGTTTAGGTAATGCCCATGTATGTGGGTGTGACATTGCCCATGGATCCCACACGTCCATTTGGTGATTGGGGCACCCTTTCAAAATGGTGACCCAATCTCTGAGGAGCCAATCTGGCCAGTGAATTCAGCTCCCCAATGTGGGCTAAATCGGGGAGAAACTCCCAAATGCCTGAAAAAGTGACGTGGTTAGATAGCAGTGGGGAACTTGCTGGCAGAGCTGGAGTGAAATGCTCAGCAAAACCCACCACAATGACACTGAGAGAGTGCTATCTCAGAGAAACACGAGATAGAAGATTGAGGGATAAAGGTATAAAGTGGATGTAACACCATCGGAACTGAATCAAATTAGAAATGAGACCAGCAAAGATGAGGAGTTACAGATGCTCTCTCAGCAAGTGATCAAGCGATGGCCTGACAAGATACAGCACATTCAGCCCGCTATACGACAGTACCGGTCAATCAGAGATGACAGCTCATTGGAAGATGGTATCTGCAAGCCGGGTCCAGAATAATCAGAGAGAACCAACATAGGAAGACCTTCTCCAGAAGAATGCCACTTGGGGATGGAGAAGGGCAATCTCTGATCCAGATCAGCTGTGAACTAGATAGGTATATGCAAAGTCATTGAAAATATGCTGTCTACATGCATTGTATGCCTTAAGTCTAGAAACGCCCATTAGAAAGAGGAAATAATAGCATTGACCAGACTGTTGGAGATGATTTATTCACTCTTAACCAAGAATGGTATTCTGCAGTCACAGACTGCTGCTCAAAGTTTCCTTTTATCTATAAGATGAAAGACTTGAGAGCCACAACAATTGTCTCAGCAGTAAGAGTTCTGTTTGCTGAGCAAAGGATTCCTGAAAGATTAATATGAGATAACGGCACCCAAAATTTGATGAACAGTATGGATTTAACATCATCACATTCTCCTTGCGGACACAGGTTTATAGAAAGACACATCCAGAGGATCAAAATAATCCCTGTGAAATGCCAAGAGACAAAGGAAGCCCCAAACTCTGCTTTATTGTCACTCTAATCCACACCTCTCGAGGCTGACATGAAATCACCTGCAGAGACGCTGAATGGAAGAAAATATCAGACTACTCTGCCAAGCAAAATACATCCTCAAAGTGACCAGGTGGAAATGAGACAGCTACTCACTGAAGCAAAGGAAAGAGGAGACCAACACGTTAGCAAACATGTTAAATCCCGATCTGATTGGTTGAAAGGACAAAGGGGGCGATTCTCCAATATGGAGCCCAAGTGTTCGCGCTGTCGTGAACAGCGTTGCGTTTCACGACGGCACGAACTGGGCCCATCTGAGGCCCCCCCACGGTAAAGGAGCCCCCCTCCCCCACAGTCCCCCCCCCACCGTTTGCGCAGAGTTCCTGCCGGCAGGGCGGGCTCAAGGCACCGGCAACTCGGGCTGTCGCCCGGGGCGCCATGTGCTCGGGGGCGCCAGAGACTCGGGTCCCGCGCATGCGCAGATGGGCCGGTGCCAACCAGCGCATGCGCGGTGGCCGCCCGCCCCCAGGGCGGCCCCCCGGCTCAGTCCGCCCCCCCGCTCGGTCCCCCCGGCTCAGTCCGCCCCCCCGCTCGGTCCCCCCCGCCCCCCTCGGGTCCGCCCCCCTCGGGTCCGCCCCCCGCCCCGCCCTCAGGTCCGCCCCCCCGCCCCGCCCTCGGGTCCGCCCGCCCCCCGCGTCCGCCCCCCCGTGTGACCGCCCCCCCGCCCCCCCTCGGGTCCGCCCCCCTCGGGTCCGCCCCTCCTCGGCCCGCCCCTCCTCGGCCCCGCCCCCCCCCTCGGGTCCGCCCCTCCTCGGCCTCGCCCCCCGCCCCTCCCCGCCCCCCCCCCTCGGCCCCCCCCCTCGGCCTCGCCCCCCGCCCCCCCCCGGCCCCGCCCCCCCAAGGGCGCCGAAGTTCAACTTGCCCGGGGCGCCAGCAACCCTAGAGCCGGCGCTGCCTGCCGGCAGCGAACAGGAGTGAACGGCGCCGGCGGGGCTCTGTCGGATCCGTGTAGCCGCTCAGCCCATCCGGGCCGGAGAATCGGCGGCGCCACTGATTCCAGCGGCCTGTGGCCGGTGCCGCGCCAAACATGCCGGCGCAAATGCCGCTGATCCTCCACACCTCGGAGAATCGCGTGCCGGCGTCGGGGTGTCGTGGCACGGTTGCAGGGATTCTCCGGCCTGGCACGGGGCTCGGAGAATCGCCCCCAAAGTGTTCACGTACATAAGCCAAGCATGGAAAGCTGGAACCCAGCCAGTGGCGTGCAGAGGTCTGGTGATGCCCGGGGCAAATCTTGATTGTATGCCCCAAAGACTCAAGTATAAGGCCTAATATACTGAGAAATATTATGAGAAAGGAAAACATTTTGAATATATAAACACAGATGAAACATGAAATAACGCTTTATTCGATTTTAATATAAATCAATCAAATTTATTAAGTTCTTTTCCCCAAATGATACCTCCTGTCACAAAACACCTGAACTACTTCACTTTTTACATCAGCTGTGAGAAATTCTTTTTCAATGCTTATTAAAGCCAGGTTGGACAGTCGCTCCTGTGACATAGAAGACCTCAGATATGTTTTTATTAATTTCAGTTTTGAAAATTACCTTTCACAGCTTGCGACTGAAAATGCGATTGTAAGCAGTAATCTGTATGAAACACACAGCGTCGGAAAGACATCCCTCCCATACTGCAGTAAAGACTCCAGAGCATCTTTAGGATCAGGGGGAACTCTATTCCCTCCAGCTCGAAGGAGCATCACAAAATCAATAATTTTGTCATATAACTGAATTGCAACCACATCATTGTCATAATAATTTGCAAAGTCTGAACATTCCTTTTTGAATTTCTCTCTTTCTTGTTCATCTTCAATCACTCCTGAATTCAAGTTCAGAAGAAAAGAAAATCGGTCACTGAGTCTTTGAAGACGGACACTGCGGTCTTCAATTTCAGTTTTTAATCTGTTCACAATCTCTACTATTACTCTATTCATTTCTTCTTGTGCCGTCAGTCCACTATCTCTTGCTGACTCTCCAGGCATTATTCTTCTTCTCCTTGTTCGTGCAATTGGTATTCCCCAATTTTGACAATATTCATTGGCTAAATCTATTGCATTGTGGATAATTTCGTCATTCTTCAAATTCAAGATATGAATAAGTCCTCTCAGATCACAAGAAGCTTCATGGAACCCCATTTTCGGATCCTGCAAACGTTTTGAGACTTTATCCACTGATGATAAAACTGAGTACCAAAAATTTAATAAAGCTATAAACGGGAACTGTTGAATAGAGTTCAGTAGCGATCCTGCATCAGATTTAGTTTCCCTTGAAAATTCTCCTTCCAGTAGGTGTTGAAGGCTTGCAATAACGTTGTCACACTCTTCGTGGATTACTTGCACAGCATCATGGCTGGAACTCCATCTTGTGTCACACTGTCTTTTCACAATCCGAGTGACAAATGATTTTAACACTTCCCAACGAGAAGTAGATGAAGAAAAAAAAGTAGAGTTTTTCTAGAATGCCAAAAAATGTAACAACAACAGGTTGCACCTCACTTGCATGGACACAGGACAAATTGAGGCTGTGGTTCTCGCAGTTCACAAACACAGCTTTTGGGTTAACTTCAAGAATTTTTTGTTGAACACCTCCTCTCACTCCAGCCATAACTGCTGCGTTATCATATGCTTGACCACGACAGTCATTCATGGGAATTTTGTCTTCTTCCAATTTTTCCTGAATTTTATTTACCAGGCTGACTGCATCTTTCTTGTTGACTTGAAAAAATCCCAGAAATGTCTCCTTTATTTCTACTTTTCTGTTTTCATCAATATGAACGTAACGCAGAATTTCAGAAACCTGATCTTCATGGGCAATATCTGGAGTTGAATCCAGCATTATGCTAAAATATTTTGCGTCCTTAATTTCGGAAATTATATTTTTCTTGACAGTTTCACCAAGAAGATTGATTATTTCGTTTTGAATTCTGTTGGACAAGTAGGTGACACTTTTTGGTTTCTCTTTCCCTCTCTGCAAGTGTTTTGCTAAGATGTCATCATATTTGGCCAAAAGTCTGATTGTTGCTAGAAAGTTTCCTGTATTTTCACTGACTGACTCCCCTGGCTCTGATAACCCAGATATTCCTTCTCCTCGATGTCCACGATAGGCCAGATTCTGTTTTGCCAGAAAGAATATAACCTCGACAATCCGTTCAGTTATAGCTTTCCATCTTTTCTTTTCAGCAGACATTTGCTGTTGAAGTTCAGCATCTATCGTAGTTGAATGATGGAGTCGAACTACAAGGTTCAGGTATTCCCTCATGTGAGCTCTATGAGAAGGGCTTTTCTCATGGTCAGGTATTGTTGGATTTAATTTTCTCCAAGTGGAGAAACCGTCTTCCTTTCCAAAGTTTGACACAGATGACAAATGCTCCTTTGAAAACAAAAAGCAAACAAAACAGTAGCATGTTTTCCGATATGGAGAGTATAACAACCATTTTCTCTCCACAATTTCTCCGTTTGTGGAAACTTTATCAAACCACTGTTTGGAAAATGATCTCCCATCCTTCTCAGCAAATGGACCACTTTTATTCTGATATCTTTCAGGGCCATGTTGTAATATTGTCATCTTCTAATGATCTGTAATCGGTTTCTTCAAACAGCCAAAATCGCTTCTTTGCAAAAATATGCAAATATCTTCTTTATTTTCTTCACATGGATCATTATCCTGACAACGAGACTGAGGAGAGAGAGTATTATGTTCTGACCGAGCTGAATCCGTATCAGAAAAAACCATCTCTGCACCCACATCATCTTTTACTTCTCCAGGTTCTCCTATTTCTTCTTTACTTCTTTTTATCCATGCATCTAATGCCCCTCTTTGATGGGACTCTTCTTCGACTCTGGCCCTCTTTTTTTTCCTGTTCTGTGCTCCACTCGGTTGCACACGAAATACTCGTAACATTTCATTTTCTATCTCAAAAACCGTAAGACGCATGAGAAAATGGGAAGAAAATGGTAAACAATCGGTCAGTTGCAGACAGATAAACCATATTTCATTTCTTTGTTCCTTCGTATCAAATTATTTCACACTGATTCTCCACTGATAATTTTGTGCAATTTATATCATAGACTTGCAAATTAGTGGTATCTGTATTCGAATATTAGCATGTTAAGGAATAAATGTCTCCTATTCCGAGATTAAATGCCATAGCAGTCCTCTGATCACCCAGGCTTCACTCTTACTACATCCCACGTAAATATTTCATTAAATATCGCCAAAAAACCTATAAAAACCGTAGTTGCACCTGTTCTAGAGCTATTCACTGACCTGAGTAGGTAAAAGAACTAATCTAGATGCACAAAAAGCTGGAGAAAAGACGAGTTATGACTCGAGGAAACGCAGGAACGAACAGCCACGTCTGCTTGTTGCTTTTGATGGTTGCACCACGTACATCATGCGCATGCGTGTGGGGGGGATGGGGAGAAGGACCATTTTCTCTAGACAGAAAGGGTACACTATGTTAAAGGAATAAAGGGCTAACAACTGCCTCTGCAGTGTGGTGAGCCTCCAAAAATTGATTTATCACCGCTGAAATTTTAAAATTACTATCTTATTTCCTTCTCTGGGGCAACACGGTGGCCTAGTGGTTAGCACAACTGCCTCACGGAACTGAGGTCCCAGGTTCGATGCCGGCTCTGGGTCAATGTCCGTGTGGAGTTTGCACATTCTCCCCGTGTCTGCGTTGGTTTCGCCCCCACAACCCAAAAAATGTGCAGAGTAGGTGAATTGGCCACGCTAAATTGCCCCTTAATTGAAAAAAATAATTGGGTAATCTAAATTTTTTTTAAAAATTAAAAAAAAAAAAAAATTTTTTTTTTTTTTTCCTTCTCTGATTGGATGCCCCCATCCAATGGATGCCCGGGGCCAATTCACCGTCGCCCCCCCCCCCTCTGCACGCCACTGAACCCAGCAATATTTATTGCTGAAGCTGACAGACGACTGAGACCTAAACTTGTAAACAAATGGGAAGAAATAGAGTTTAGACCTGCTGAGTTTATCCAACACTTTCTGTCCTTATTTAGGATTTTGTAAACTGTTGACCCGCAGCTTCCATGTTCCTTTGCAATAATTCTGTGCCGTGTTTCTAAAACTGGACCTAGTGATTCTTCACGCTGTATCCCATCTACTTCTGTCTACTTCAATGCAAGGAGCATCCGGAATAAGGTAGGTGAACTTGGAGCATAGATTGGTACTTGGGACTACGATGTCGTGGCCATTACGGAGACATGGTTAGAACAGGGACAGGAATGGTTGTTGGAAGTTCCGGGGTATAGATGTTTCAGTAAGAGTAGGGAAGGTGGTAAAAGAGGTGGAAGAGTAACATTGTTGATCAAGGATAGTTTAACGGCTGCAGAAAGGCAGTTTGAAGGGGATCTGCCTACTGAGGTAATATGGGCTGAAGTTAGAAATAGGAAATGCATGGTCACGTTGTTAGGAGTTTTCTATAGGCCCCCAAATAGTAATAGAGATGTGGAGGAAGAAATTGCAAAACAGATTATGGATAGGTGTGGAGGTCTCAGGGTAGTTGTCATGGGTGACTTTAACTTTCCAAATATTGATTGGAACCTCTATAGGTTGAACAGTTCAGATGGGGCAGTTTTTGTACAGTGTGCGCAGGAGGGTTTCCTGACACAATATGTGGATAGGCTGACAAGAGGGGGGGGGGGGGGGGGGGGGAGGGGGTGCACATTGGATTTGGTACTGGGTAATAAACCAGGCCAAGTGTTAGATTTATTTGTGGGAGAGCACTTTGGAGATAATGACCACAATTTGGTGTCTTTCACTGTTGCAATGGAGAGGGGTAGGGCCATACGGTCCCGATCATGGGAGAAGCACCCAAGAGCTGCTACCGGCTTTTACATTGAGAATGGCGGCCACTGCTTCCGAAACCTTTGAAATGAAAATAAATTAGGCTGCATAGAATCTTCAAGCCAGAAGCAGCGGTAGAGAGCAGGTCACAAGCCTTGTACATACACTTGGCATCAGGTGCCAGCCAGGCACGTGGTTTAGACACCAAATCACTGAGCAGTGTTGTTTCCATTTTCCAGCTGCTGACAAGCAAGGCAAGTGAACTGTGAAGATGAATGATTTTCTTAAAAGTAAGAGATGGCCAGGAGACTTAAATAGGCAGTTTACCTATTGGACAGGATCTCACAATAGAATCTGCTGGAGAGAGCTGCACAGGAGAGTCCAGGACAGAGCAGTGCTACTGTTAGCTCTGTACAGAGCTCCAGAGCCCCTGGTTATCAGCCCACAAAGAAGAAACTCAACTTGGGAGCACAGCAGTATAAAGATGATTTCTTGAGGTATGTTTTTGTCAATTGTGCCAATGCAAATAAGGATGCAAAGCCCAAGTGTGTTATATACAGGGAAGTACTGGCAAATGAGAGGAGAAGTTTCAGATTTTGAAAGAAATGAGGTCAGTGAAAAATTCCTTTTTTAGGTTGAGACTACAGATCTAGTTATTAACTTACAGCTGATTCCAAATTAAAAGACTATGCTGCTGTAGCTGCCCTGTAATACCACATTAAAAACACACCAAAAGCCATTGAGGCTGTCAGCATCCTGGTGCAGCATCTCCCAGGAGTCTCCAGTGCTGAGTAAAACAGGTATTTTGTTGCTATTGTCCTTCACAACGACCTACATGTGCGAGGTTGGATTTCTGTTTTCATAAAGGTGAAGATGGCACAAAGTGGCTGAAGTCTGCACCTGATATACACATTGCCCTCTGCTCCTTTGAATCTGCTTCAAGCGATATAGTGAGGACCAAGTAGGCTCCCCTTTCGCATTAAAGTAAGTGAACATGGCATGGTTCCTGCAGGTCGGCCGGTTGATAAAAGTGGGTCCCAAAGAAGTTTGGAAAACACACCATTAGATGATTCATGCATTTAAAGAGAGAGAGAAAAAGGCATCCATTTATATAGCAGCTTTCATGTCCTCAGATTGTCGCTAAGTGTTTTACAGACAATTAGTTTTAAGATGTCATCACTCTTGTATGTATAAAACATTACACTGTTGCAATGTGAAACCGTAGGAATAGTTTCCATTCTCCCTCCCTCACTCCCTACAGGAAGCATCAGTGGGACGCAGCATAGAACAGAAATTTGCAGACACACAGTCATGATTTATTGGACTGGGCATTGCATGATTTTCCACAATTGCCACTGGTAACACTTCCTATTTCGGTGTTGATTCAATCCTTCTCGAGAAAAGCACATATGAAGGGAAAGATGTTCAAATTTCATTTCAAAATTCACATGTTCAAAGGGCAGCATGGTAGCATTGTGGATAGCACAATCGCTTCACAGCTCCAGGGTCCTAGGTTCGATTCCAGCTTGGGTCACTGTCTGTGTGGAGTCTGCACATCCTCCCCGTGTGTGCGTGGGTTTCCTCCGGATGCTCCGGTTTCCTCCCACAGTCCAAAGATGTGCAGGTTAGGTGAATTGGCCATGATAAATTGCCCTTAGTGTCCAAAATTGCCCTTAGTATTGGGTGGGGTTACTGGGTTATGAGGATAGGGTGGAGGTGTTGACCTTGGGTAGGGTGCTCTTTCCAAGAGCCGGTGCAGACTCGATGGGCCGAATGGCCTCCTTCTGCACTGTAAATTCTATGAAATCCTCAGGGCAATTCATCCCACATACCATGTTAAATCCATAAGGGAGCTTCTGTGTTTCAAAAAGAATCTAGCAATATTCATTTAACATTTCCACTATTCATTCTGAGCTCATCGTATTGAAAGTTGATGGAAATGCACTCCAGGAATGAGCCATTTCTTTCTATTCTCCTTTTAAAAGTGTTCTGCCACGTGAGGCCTGATAATTGGCCAAGAACTGGTAAAACATTGAGAGAGTATTGGTGAATTTCAGCAATGGCAGCCCTTGCAATTAATCCATTGAGGATAAATCCTTTATAGCATGAGGCAGCAGACCATTTGTGTCGAGCAAATTGAACATCTGAAGTAATGAACTTGGTGCTATTTTGTAGGTTTCGGTTATTGTGACATTCAAAGCAATGACTCAGTCTGTTGCTATGTTTTGGAGAGAGATTTATTACAGCCTAAAACAAACTCTGCCTTCAGCTTGGTTAACTGTTGCTTTACTTTTTTAAACAATAATGCGTCCACTGAATATCCTTAAGGAACTGGGTGACGTAATGGGAGTGATCGAGACAGGGTCTGAGTGGGGGTTATGGGGGATGATAAGTCAGGGTTCATGTTCCTGATTGTTATCCGATGACTCCTGCTGGAATGTATGCCTGTACAAGTGGGAACATTTGAGAAGCCCCAGGCACAGCTGTGAGAAAACAACTGCCGGCACTTTCCTGTATTGTCTCCCTCATGAACAGCAGTCACTTGATCAAAGTACTGGAGGCTGTAGAGATACCTGTACAATGTTATTCCAATAATGTCAATGGCCTGAGTGGAGAGAAAAATGGCAGAGGGGAGGGGAAGTGGTTGGAAATTGAAGCACATTTTCACAGAGGTAAATGCTGTTGGTTCTTGTTCCAAGGCTTTTAAGCAGCTGTCTTTAAAATGACCACCTATTAGATTTTAGATGGAATTTTCAGTACGAGAACAGACAAGCCATCCCAACTGGTTTATGGGATGGTTTATATCCCATACAAGGGTCTTTTCACCAGCTGAATTTTAAAATCCAAACTTTATCATTATAATAACTATATTCTAACATTTGCCAGTCTTTCTTTGCAGAATGCTGGAGTTTCTAATTACATTTTTCATCCACGCATAACACCTGCTTGGTAAACGCAACACTTCAACACTGCCCACTGCCGTGGGCAGCACGGTAGCATTGTGGATAGCACAATCGCTTCACAGCTCCAGGGTCCCAGGTTCGATTCCGGCTTGGGTCACTGTCTGTGCGGAGTCTGTACATCCTCCCCGTGTGTGCGTGGGTTTCCTCTGGGTGCTCCGGTTTCCTCCCACAGTCCAAAGATGTTTCCTCCCACAGTCCAGGTTAGGTGGATTGGCCATGATAAATTGCTCTTAGTGTTCAAAATTGCCCTTAGTGTTGGGTGGGGTTACTGGGTTATGGGGATGGGTGGAGGTGTTGACCTTGGATAGGGTGCTCTTTCCAAGAGCCAGTGCAGACTCGATGGGCCGAATGGCCTCCTTCTGCACTGTAAATTCTATGATTCAATTAATTTATTAATCATGATTATGTTTCGCCTTTGGAAACAATGGGCTGAATTTGATGTGCCCCTGCCGGGCATGTTTTCGGCAGGGGGTTGGTAAATAGGGCTGGGGTCTAGCTCACCACTTTCCAGTCCCCTCCCCCCAAGCTCAACCCCTGTAACACCATGTCCGTGATTTTACACCTGCAAATGGTGACATGGGTGCAAAATATTGCAAGACTTAAAGAATGAGAATCTCGCCAGTGTGATTCTGATTTCATATTTTTCCTACCAGTGACGTACTGATGTTCCCACCAGGATGTTTAGGTATCTTATTTTAATATATTAATATCTCATTAGTTGACAGTCTCACCAACCTCGCCCCCGATTGCATATTCGAGCCTTGCCTGCATGCTTATGAGGGCTGGCCTTCCTTCCCAGTGAGGATGGAAGACCCACACTCCCACCAATTTAGCCCATGTTATAGCTGCATTTGTTTCTGGGAGAGAGGAGCCCCCCCCACCCACACCGCCGGCCCCTCATTTCCCACCCCTCCAGCCTACAAAATGCAGTCTAAAGTTTATGTTAACATTCTTGGGACTTGATGTGGGCAGTGCCTAGTTCCTCAGGGGGAAAGGCACTGTTAAACCTGTTTCATGCTAACATAAGCGATTTTAACATGGTGGTTAGCATAAATGCTTCACAGCTCCAGGGTCCCAGGTTCGATTCCCGGCTGGGTCACTGTCTGTGTGGAGTCTGCACGTCCTCCCCGTGTGTGCGTGGGTTTCCTCCGGGTGCTCCGGTTTCCTCCCACAGTCCAAAGATGTGCGGGTTAGGTGGATTGGCCATGCTAAATTGCCCGTAGTGTCCTAATAAAAGTAAGGTTAAGGGGGGGGGGGGTTGTTGGGTTATGGGTATAGGGTGGATACGTGGGTTTGAGTAGGGTGATCATTGTTCGGCACAACATCGAGGGCCGAAGGGCCTGTTCTGTGCTGTACTGTTCTATGTTCTAAAGTAACAGAC
The DNA here is from genome assembly GCF_902713615.1 of Scyliorhinus canicula. NCBI lineage: Eukaryota > Metazoa > Chordata > Chondrichthyes > Carcharhiniformes > Scyliorhinidae > Scyliorhinus > Scyliorhinus canicula. The sequence continues at coordinate 133,630,743 of NC_052151.1, read as the reverse complement.
ATTGAGCTTCTATTTGATGAACCTCATCAGCTCTTGGACAGATTTAGTGGGGCTTCCAGGCATTACTCTCCTTTTATGCTCAATGACTATTTGTGGTAGTTGGAATATGATATTAAAATAACATCTGGGCCAGTTACAGCCTAAAAAGATGTAGAGACTGTTGAAAATTAATTTACCAGTAAATTACCAGAGCAGCTGGGGTGTTGGTTTTGTACCATCTTGATATTAGGAGCCAGGGCTGATCTGAGCTCAGAGCTCAAATCCACATATTCAATTAACATGAGCCCGATGAACTATTTAACACTGTCTTGATAATGCCTGGAGACACATGTCAAATTAAAAGACTACATAATGGCATATGATGTTCGTTGCAAAGCAGCATGTTCTAATTTGGTAACTAGTGCAACATTTTCATTGGTACAAAGGTCATTGTATTTCATTACCAACATTCAGGCCCTTATGAATTATGGATTTTTACTGAAGCATTTCCAACAGCACTGTGCTTTTAGCTGACATTGTCCGAGTAATTCAGTTGGTTTATGTTGACAGTAACTGAGGCACGTAGATAAGGATGGGTTCAGGTTCAATTGTTGCCTGATATGAATTGGTCCCAGTGCCTCGGTGTGATTCATGTAAGAATTTCAGATATATATTGCATTATACGTATCTGGTGCAGGATAGTTAAACATCTGGGTTAGTGTATGTATGTATCTACTGAAGTAAGGTTGTTAAGAATCCTGGTTTAAAAGAAAAGCAGATACTAAGGCTACAAAATTGGTCATTAAAGCATCGTAAAAAAATGTGATCATCATTCATTTCAACCGTTTATAGTGTTTCCCTAAATAGGGCAAATGGAAGTTTTGTTTGTAGAAAGTAGGTTCCCTGGGATATAGATAATTCAGGAGTTGTGGTTAGCCTTAGTAAGATGGTCATAACCTAGTTGGTGGGATAGAGATTATGTAATCAATGGGAGGAGCCAGGGGCTGAAGCAGTCAGGTATTCAGATTTTGCTGTAAATAGAACAGGAGCTTTTTGTAAAATGCTGGAAAGTTAAATAATAGTTTGGCACAGGCAAGAATCTGCAGGTTTTGTTCCTGCAGGATCTCTCTCTCTCTCTCTCTCAAAGCAGTTGCTCTACATCATCTACATACAGCAAGTATTCATATGTTTACTAACTGTATTTAAAGTGGATGTTGATCTAAGATGGGTTTTGCTTGATTGGAGATAAAAAGATAGATGTTAAAGTGTTTCATTAACTGGTTGACTGGTATTTATTGTATGATGTTAAAGTTAGTTTAATACTGGTACTAATAAAGTTTGTCTTAATATACCATAGGCCTCACAGTAGCACAATGGTTAGCACTGTTCCTTCACAGAGCCAGGGACCCAGGTTTAATTCCCGGCTTGGGTCAATTTCTGTGCAGAGTCTGCACATTCTCCCTGTGTCTGCGTGAGTTTCCTCCAGGTGCTCTGGTTTCCTCCCACAAATCATGTGAATTGGACATTTTGAATTCTCTGAACAGGTGCCAGAGTGTGGTGACTAGGGGATTTTCAGAGTAACTTCATTGCATTGTTAATGTAAGCCTACTTGTGACAATAATAAAGATTATTATTAGTTTTATAATCTGTATTTGTGTGTAATACTGGCCGAGGGGAGGAATAAACAATTCACCTTTGTTATTTTCTCAATATGCCGCAAAGAGAAATGGAGGTGCCACAAACTTGGGTTTCTTTAAAACACAATGCAAGGTTTATACAGGAGATGTTCCTCATACTATATTAAGACTGAGAACTAAAGCCCACACAAACACTCTGCTGATGTCATCACAGATCAGGTGACCTCCACCATTGTATTACTAAAATACACGATAGCCCTGCCTTTCTTTAGTACAAAGAACAATTTTTCTTCATGTTTAAACAACAGGCCCAATTATGCACCAGATACATTACTTTGCACCAGTATCTTTTTACACATATAGAACTTAATAATACAATCTCTCAGGTGGATGTTTATTTCTTTTTGGCTGTACTCAACTATCTGGAACCTGGCTCCTCGAGATCCTTGCAGTGTTTTTATTTTTCTTCTGCAGTACATCCTGTGAAGTTACTTCAGTGTCCATTGCCATAGGTGTTGGAGATTGCTCAGAAACAGAATCTGCCTCTGTGTTTGGTATCTGCTGAGGAGTATCACTGGGTAGGTTTTCCAGTGGAAATACCTCTTGAGAAGATTCACAGATTTCACTTTGTGAAGCCAGTAGTTGGCCAGTATTATGTCGCCAAACTCTCTCTTCATCCATCTGTATGGTAAATGATATTAGACCTGTTTTTGTTAGGATAACCGCAGTTACCCATTTCTCATTTGTAATGTAGCTTCTTGCTAGCACTCACTCTCCTTGAGTGAATACCCTCTTTTTACAGTTTTGCTCCTTCCCAGCAATCTTTGTTTCTTGTTGCTTGGCAATCTCTGAAGTATCAGATAGTATAAAAAGGTCAAACTTTATTCTTAGCTTTCTTTTAAAAAGCAGCATTGCTGGTGAACTCTGTAGTTGCATGTGTGATGCTTCAGTATGACATCAAGAAGTTATTCACTCGTCTTGACAATGTACATTGATTGACCTTTTGATGCCTCGATTGAATGATTAAGTGACTGTGCAGATCACTCGGCCAATCCATTAGCTGAAGGTTGGTACAGAGTTCGGAATCTTCTCAGTAGTTCTGTCAATGTGGATTTCATAATCACTACTTCCGGCCATTTAGAATGTACATCTACAATTTCTCGGAACATGTGTCCCTCAATTTGATCAGCATAATCTATGTGCACTCTCTGTCGTGACTTTGTTGGCCATTCCCACAGATCCTGGCTACCAAAAACAAATGTGTGCCAGTGCTTTCATCCTCACCACAGCAGGATATCCGTCATGTGGTTAGTCAATGAATTTTTTGCAGAAGCAGGGAGGAATAATCATTTGGATTCCCCATAATAAAATTCCACTCTGGACTGTCAACTCAAGTCTTCTTGTGATGTAGGGCTTAAGGCTTGGATTTCTACAGTGTACGTCTGTCATTGTTCCTTTTAGGACCATGTCCCATAACCTTCCCCATCACTGGATCTGTTCTTCTGCATCTCTGTACTTGAGATGAAGTACAGAGATGGGATGGCGGGACTGGCATTTAAGGAGAAATTGAGTCGGTTAGGGTTATATTCGCTGGCATTCAGAAGAATGAGGGGGAAATCTCATTGAAACCTATAAAATTCTAACAGGACTGGACAAGGGAGGTGTAGGAAGGATGCTCCTGATCACAGGGTTGTCCAGAACCAGGGGTCACAGTCTAAGGATCTGGTGTAAACCATTTAGGACTGAGATAAGAGAATTCTTTACCCAGAGAGTGGTAAGCCTGTGGAAATTGTGACCACAGAAAGCAGTTGAGGCCAATACTTTGTGGATGAGGTCTTCCGGCTCTTCACACTGGTGGGATCCTCTGGTCCCGCCGATGTCTCACCCCCGCCGAGGGTTTCCTGGTGGCGTGGGGTGATATCAATGGGAATCCCAATGATAGTGATGGGACTACAAGATTGCCCCGCCCACCAATGGCAGGCTGCCTCCCACCGCTGGGAAAGACACCATGGAGATGCCAGAGAATCATGCCCATAATACTTTCAAGAAGGAGTGTAATGGCAGCTCTTGACCAAAGGATCAGCCATGATCATGATGAATGGCAGAGCAGGTCCAAAGGACCGAATGGCTGCCTCATGTTCCTATTTTCCATGTTTCTATGTTAAAAATGTAAAAAGTGGGAAGCAACAAAAATAAAATAAAAAACAATTCTAACTTGGGAGGGTTTGGGACAGGAGGATTAACATCCCGCGTTAAAATTATACTGTGTATATATTGCTCTGAAATATAATTTTGGAGATTAATGATGTGGCGTAATGATTCATCCCTTGGAGACCCACTACACCCTCTGGTGATGGTGCTGTGCTCTAAATCAATATTTAGGCACATGAAATTTGTACTTTAGTGGCTATTTATTGAGTGTACACCAAGTAATCAAAATAAATTGAGTTTGACTCTATTTCTTTCTGGATGATGTGCAACAATTTAAGCAAGCTAAAATGCAATGGTAATTTAATTGTAACATATAACAAATTCTGGAGCCTGACAAGCTATCTGTTATGTGTTAACTGCACAGTTTTATTAACAACTGAACCGACACAAATCAGTTTTAAAGAAGCAGTCCTTTGATTAAAAGATGTTTTCAACGCATTTGACAGTACAATTTGCAATAAACAAGACAAAAAAGATGACATTTTGCTGCTGCTTTGTGCTATCATGGTAAAGTTCATTATGCTCCGCAATGATTCTCTGGGGGTAAAGTGACTGTGTAGCACCTGTTTTTTTTTAGGTGCTATATGGTCAATACACAAAAATAAAGTACGAGTTGTATGCATTCCTGCATAATATGTGGATGTTACCATTTGGTAATTGGCTATTTGCATATGCAGATATCTAATGATTGCCCAACATTGCATGCGACCATGTTGCAAATCAGTGTGCAAAGCTCATTTGATGCCAATGCTGCCATTTTCTAATGGCCGACTCCAGCCAATGCACCATCTTTAAGCTCATGCAACCGAACACATTTTGTTAAATAGAATGAAGGATCCTTCACCAGAGCTATTGAAAGGGATCATGAACTCCTTACAGCCAATTGCTGGATTATTTCTTGCTGCTGGTGCAATTGCATGTGTTTTTGGACTTCGTCAAAGAGAAGTAAGTGCATTCCACTCACTCAAGCATGTGATTTCACTGCACTTACTTCCCTTTGATGTAGTCAATGGTTACAAATATTGGGGTTTCACCACTTAGGCCCCTGAACATGAAGCGCGATGAACAAATGAATTAAAGATGTAGGTGGCTTGTAGAAGCTGTCAATCACAGACCATGACTGGAAAGCTATGAATGGCTTGCAGCTAATGGATCTGTAGGAACCAGACACAGGTCACAGCGGCTCTCTTTCCAGGAATGGATACTGCAAGGTAAGCGATTCTTCTCTCTGTCCTTATCTGGGATTCTCTCTGTCCTTATCTGGACTGCTCTCTTGCTTCCAGACAGGAGTCTCTTTTCTGGGGGTGGGGGCGGTCTGTGGGTGAGATCCCTTCAGGCAGGAGATCCCTATGAGGGGGGGTCACACCTATTACAGGTCTCCCAGTGGGGGTCCCCCTATTAAAGGAGTTTCCTATGGGAGTCCCCCTATTACAGGGGTCCCTGTGGGGGTGTCCCTACTATAGGGATCTCCGTAAGGGGCCTCCCATTCCCTGTCCGCAGCCATGGAGCCCTGTCTCCATTTGTAAATACCTGTAGCAATTTGTGCATGAATAGCAGTCTGGACTGTCTGTCTAACCGGTATTCGTGTGAATAGTAGACTGGACTGGCTGTCTAACCGGTATTCGTGTGAATAGTAGACTGGACTGGCTGTCTAACCGGTATTGGTGTGACTAGCAGTCTGGACTGGCTGTCTAACCGGTATTCGTGTGAATAGTAGACTGGACTGGCTGTCTAACCGGTATTGGTGTGAATCGCAGTCTGGACTGGCTGTCTAACCGGTATTGGTGTGAATCGCAGTCTGGACTGTCTGTCTAACCGGTATTGGTGTGAATCGCAGTCTGGACTGGCTGTCTCAGAGGTATTGGTATGAACAGCAGGCTGGATTGGCTGTCTAACAGGTATTGACAGGGGCCCTGGTAGATGGAAGCTGTGACATTGACCTTCAGATGCTGAATAGTTTCGGTTTCCAAATGTGTAAGGTGACCACATGTTCCATGTCAGATGAGATGGGCTCCAAGCGCTACAAAGGGCACTGCACTAGTTGCCCCTGGACTCCTCCATGCTCCTGGATATGTGCACCAACTTTCTGACAGGCTTCCTAATGCATTTGCGTGCGTGTACCTATTGGCATATATCTGTTATTGTGACACTCTGGGCTAGTGTGCGGTCAATTCCAGCCGCACTTGACCCGGAGTCGAACACAATTGAATTTATCAATACTTCTTAGAAAAATACTCGGTCACACTAGAAGCTGACCCAGACAAGGTTAACAAGACCTTTGAGGACTTCTACCGGGGACTGTACACCTCAGAGCCCCCACCAGGCGACTCAGGGATGAAACAGTTCCTCAATGGACTGGACATGCCAGTCGTGGGGGAGGACAGAAATGGGGCTTGGAAGCACCGCTAGAACTGGGAGAGATCATGGAGAGTATAAACTCCATGCAGGCAGGGAAGGTGCCGGGACCAGACGGGTTCCTGGCGGACTTCGACAAATCATTTGCGACAGCACTGGCCCGGCACCTGCGGGAGATGTTCATAGACTCGCTGGCGAGATGCACACTGTCACCTACGCTAGCACAAGCTTCAATCTCACCAATACCCATGAAAGACAAAGACCCAAGTGAATGTGATTCATACAGACCCATCTCGCTACTGAACATAAATGCCAAAATGTTGGCCAAGATCCGAGCCAGAATAGCGCATATCAGAGGTGGTCACAGAGGATCAAACTGGCTTTGTCAAAGGTAGACAGCTAACATCGAACAACAGGCACCTGCTGAACGTGATCATGACCCCATCCGGAGACAGAGCACCAGAGGTGATTGTCTCCCTGGGGGCAGAAAAAGCCTTTGACAGAGTCGAGTGGAAGTACCTTATAGAAGTGCTGAAAGAGTTTGGTGTCTTCTCAGGCTACAAACTCAACATGAGCAAAAGTGAGATTTTCCCAGTGAACCCGTAAGGGGGGAGGGGCAGCACTGGTGGGACTGCCGTTTAAACAGGCTCAGCACAAATTCTGCTTCCTGGGGATCCAAATTGCTCATGACTGGACGGAGATCCACAAATGGAACCTGACCTGCCTGACAGAGGAAGTCAAAAAGGACCTGCAAAGATAGAACACACTCCCAGGGACAGTACGGATGATCAAAATGAACGTACTGCCCAGATACCTCTTCCCACTAAGATCCATCCCGATCTATATCCCCAAGGCCTTTTCCAACGCACTGGATGAATTAATCATGGCATTTGTATGGGGGGAAAGAATGCTAGGATCACAAAGAAGGTCGTACAGAAAACAAAATCCAGGGGAGTGCCAGCCCTCCCAAACCTACAATTCTACCACTGGACAGCAACAACGGAAAGTGATGAGGTGGATAAAGGAGCCAGAGGCTGAGTGGGTGAGTGTGGAGGAGGCCTCCTGCAAGAGGACCCCTCTCCGGGCCCTTGCCACGGCGGCACTCCCATCCCCGCCCAAGATACACTCCAGCAGCCCAGTGGTGATGGCCACCCTCCAGACGTGGAACCAACTTCACTGAAGCCTACTCGTGACAATAAGCAATTTTCATTTTCATTTTCATTTCAACTTTGTCAGACATTTCAACTACGAAAAATGTCTGACAAAGCCCCCATTTGCAATAACCACCGACGCCACCTTAAAAAGGTGGAGACAGGACAGGGGGACATTGACAGTCCTAAACACTGGAAGAACTGACACAGAGATTCCAACTGGCTAAAAGCAACAAACTCAGATACCTGCAGCTTAAAAACTTCCTACGGAAGGAGACAAGATCATACACACGACCACCACGACAGAGACTATTAGAAGAGCTACTGGATGCAGACATCCTCAGCAAAGGGAACTGTAGTGACATGTTCGAACGACTGCTGGAGAGGGCGAACACTGAACTGGACACGACAAGGAGGAAATGGGAGGAAGACTTGGGGTTCGAAATAGGGTCGGGATTCTGGAGCGAGGCACTGCACAGGGTCAACTCTACCTCCACATGCGCGAGGCTCAACCTAACGCAGTTAAAAATGGTATTTAGAGCCCACTTGACCAGAACCCAAATGAGCAGGTTCTTCCCGGAGGCAGAGAATAAATGTGAACGGTGCCAAGGAGGCCCTGCCAACCATGTCCACATGTTCTGGTCTTGCCCCAGACTTGCTGGATATGGACAGCCTTCTTCAAGGCAATGCCCAAAGTAGTGGGAATGGGGGTAGAGCTATGCCCAAAAGTGGTGGTCTTCAGGGTATCAGACCAGTCAGATCTCTTCATGTGGAGGAGGGCGGACACCCTCGCCTTTGCCTTCCTGATCGCCCACTGTAAATCTGCAGACAAATCAAATGTGTGTGTGTGTATACTGCAATGAAGTTACTGTGAATAGCCCCTAGTTGCCACATCCCGGCACCTGTTGGGGTACATTGAGGGAGAATTCAGGTTGTCCAAATTACCTAATAGCACGACTCTAGGGACTTGTGTGACGAAACCGGAGCACCCGGAGGAAACCCACGCAGACAAGGGGAGAACGGGCAGACTCCACACTGACAGTGACCCAAGCCGGGAATCGAACCTGAGACCCTGGCGCTCTGAAGCCATAATGCTATGCTACCGTGCTGCATATATATATATATGTGTGTGTGTGTGTGTATCTGTAGACATACATATATAAAAGGAAAAAGAGTCTTTGTTTCAGACCTTCCTTCAAAGTAAGAGAGAGTTACCCAGAGACAGAGAGAGGTGCACACCCAGAGAGTGAGAGACAGAGAGAGAGACACAGAGTGAGAGAGAAAAAGACAGAGAGAGAGTGAGATACACACCTAGAGACAGAGAGAAAAAGAGAGACAGAAAGACAAAGGGAGAGAGAGAGAGAGATGAGAGAGACAGAGAGAGCGAGAGACTCACACACACCCAGTGAGTGAGAGAGAGAGACAGAGTGAGAGAGAAAACGACACAGAAAGAGTGAGACACACACCCAGAGACAGAGAGAGAAAGAGAGACAGAAAGAGAAAGAGAGAGAGAGAGACAGACAGAGAGAGAGAGAGAGAGACACACACAGACAGAGAGAGAGACAGACAGATAGACAGAGAGTGAGAGGCAGACCGACACAGAGACAGAGAGAGAGATAAACACTGAGACAGAGAGAGAGAGACACACACATACACACAGACAGACACACACTAATGGACAGAGACAGAGAGAGACAGACACAGACAGACACAGAGAGAGACAGACACAGAGAGACAGAGACACACACAGACAGGGAGAGACAGAGAGAGAGAGAGAGAGAGATTGACACAGACACAGAGAAAGAGAGGGAGAGATACACTCACATATACACGCACACACCGTCAGAGAAAGAGACACATACACAGACAGAGAGAGAGAGAGACACAGAGTGAGAGGCAGTCAGAGAGAGAGAGAGAAACACAGGCAGAACAAAGAAGAGATATGCACAGACAGAGAGAGTGAGACACACACATAGACGGGGAGAGAGAGAGACAGGTCATTTCCATGAGTGTCCAGGATTCAAACTGAGCTCCTTGCGTCTCTGAAAAACTTTCTACTTGAGTAGGACCCAAGCACCACCTGTTACTAGGCAGAATACGGCCTTTCGGCCAATTCATTGGCCACCAGCCAATCAATCGAACCGAGTCCCACCCCATCTCTTGGATGCCAAAAATTCTGAGTTCTCCTGTTCAAAAAACCAGTACTGTGTGCTATATTGCAACTTTCTTAATTCCTCATTCCCTTTGCTGCCTGACTTAAAGAAAAATGTCCATTAAGTATCCCGGGATCAAAATGATGACGGCAAAAAATGAAGAAAGGGAAATAAGGGAAACGACAGGAAAGGCCCTTACACGAGACCTGGCCCACTGAAGTGCTCATCTGATTCCTTTGCAGCAAGATTAGTGTGCAATAACGCCCTCTAACAAATTGATACCTGAGCTATTATCTTAGCCCCACTCTGGTTCCTGTGCTCTTGTACAATTTCATGGCATTGCTGTAATCAATTACAGTGCCAACCCGAGTAAGTTGACAAGTCACAAAGAACATCAGCTTTGCTGGCTGGGTAAACATTTATGATCCACCCGAATTGCCTTTAAACTGAGAGTATTTAAGAATTAACCACATAGCTGTGGATTTGGAGTCGTATGCAGGCCAGACCAGGCAAGGGTGGCAGATTTCCTTCCCTAAAGGACATTATTGAACCAGATGGGATTTTACCACAATCAACAATGATTTCATGTCATCATTAGACTTTTTAATTCCAGGTTTCTAATGCAAATTTCACCATCTGCCATGGTGGGTTCGACCTGTCTCCGCACAGCATTACCCTGGGTCACTAGAGTACTAGTCCAGTGACAATGCCAATCAACCAACAACATCAAATCCTTGATTGGATAAATAGATCAATGATCATTGAACCTGCAGCAAAATAAATCCGTTTCTGTGGTCCGAGGCAGAATAGATTGATTTTAAAATGACTACCAAAGAATGTATTGTGGTAATTGAAGGATGGGTGTTGTCTGAGGGTGAGGGGGAATTTTAAAGGCATCATTTTTACACACCATTTGATTTTCTACCACACCAGATGCATTTCACCCAGTTTGTGTTCAGCAAAATTGTTGCATGAGAACTATTTATTAAGTCCTTATCCTGACTTGGAGAGTGGTATCAGAATCAGCATGGGTATGTAACCTGGGGTTGAAGTCAATGGTGTCTTTTCCAACACTCCTCTTGTAACCAACAGCATCAAAAGAGAAACAGGGCTAGTTGCAGAAATCTACTGTCTGATTAATCAGTCAAATTTAGCTTACAGTATATGGTTTATTCCAACCTCATGAGTTTCCTCTGGGTGCTCCGGTTTCCTCATACAGTCCAAAGATGTGCAGATTAGGTTGATTGGCCATGATAAAATTCTCCTTAAGGTGCGGTTGCAGGAATAGGGTGGGGGATTGGGCCTAGATAGGGTGATCTTTTGAATGTCTGCAGACATGATGGGCCAAATGGCCTACTCCTGCACTGTTGGGATTCTATGATTCTATGTATCATGCTGTGTATGAGGTAAATTGCAAAGCCTCTGTTATTTTAGTTCCTTCTTCTGCTATTTTAAACATTTTGAGCCATACATATGTTGCTATCCATGCCTCCAATGTGCCAACTGAACCTTCAGCTGACCGAGGAAATGAATATCTGAGGACTAGGATCTCAGACCCAAGACTAACCCTGGCAGCAGAGATACCCTGCTCATACATGCTTTGGAGACTTGGTTGAGCGACAGTAGAAACCTGAAAGCACAGAAGCAATACCACCAGTTACCACAAGATTCCCCAAAAGTGGTGGCAAGAAAGGCATTCTATCAGCAATGTCTTCTTCCAGTTTAATGTGCCTGGCACAAAGCCACTAATTACTCAAAGCCAGTTCCACAGGGTCATTTGTTTACTTCACACAGACTCCCAAAGCAATACTCTACTCGAAGTTCTGACGTGGCAGGAGATTTCCAGGCGGATAGAGAAAAAACACTTTAGGGATGTGCTCCACGCATTCCGACTCTTTGGAGACCATTCATTGCGAAAAGGAGAAGGCCTGGAGAGCATCAAGTACATCAAGAGACTTCATCAGGAATGTGCAGAGGCACAATAGAGGCATCAGAGGGACTGCTAAAATCTTCCAAAGAGCCCACCTACCCAACCATTCAAGCACCACCTGCCCTGCATGTGGCAAAGACTGCAGATCGTGCATTGGATTTATCAGCCATTTCAGAGTCCGTTGAGCCAGAGCGGAAGCAAGCCTTCCTTGGTCCCAAGGGATTGCCCAAGAGAAAGAAATTATGCAAAATAATTCCTTGGCCAACATGCTAATTGTAGAAAGCAAGATTTATTTTGTCATTCCAAATTGGTCAATAATTACAAGACTTGTCCAAGGATATTGAGCTGGATTGTTAAGATCTGATTTCATTTCATTTTTTACCCATGTGTGTCTTGTTAAATGAAAAATCAAGGGCGGAATTCTCCGCTCCCGCGATAAATCGGAGCCTCGGAGGCCGCTCTTCCCACCTTATTCACCCCCACCCGGGGGGCTAGGAGCAGCGCTCCGTAACTCTCGGCTACCGGCCTTGACGCTTGCATCAAGGCGGTGCGCCGAGAATGACGCGACGGCGGTGCCTAAGTGACATCAGCCGCGCATGCGCAGGTTGGGCGGCTCCAACCCGCGCATGCTCGGCTGACGTCACGACGGCTGACAGCTCAAACCCGCGCATGCGCGGTTGCCGTCTTCCCCTCCGCTGCTCCGCAAGACGTGGCGGCTTGATCTTGCGGGGCGGCGGAGGGGAAAGAGTGCGTCTCTTTGAGACGCCGGCCCGACGATCGGTGGGCACCGATTGCGGGCCCGTCCCCGCCTGAGCACGGCCGTGGTGCTCACTCCCCTCTCCGCCCCCCACAAGCCTCAAACCAGCATTTGCCGCCCGGTCATGAACCGGTCGGGAACGTCAGGCCGCTCAGCCCATCCGGGCCGGAGAATCGCCGGTCGTCGTGAAAAACGGCGAGCGGCGATTCTTCCGAGCGGGGGGTGGGAGAATCGCGGGGGGCGCCAGGGGGGCGTGTCGTGAGTCGCCCGGCCCTCCCGCGATTCTCCCACCCGGTGTGGGGAGCAGAGAATTCTGCCCCAAAAGTTGAAGGATGAGGAGGGGTAGAATCCCACATCCACTAGACTGGACATATGTGTAGGAACATTGCGTTACTAGGAATTTGTGTAAAAATGCCATTCTCCATGGGCAGATAAACATTTTGTGGGTCGGTACATTTTGTGATGATGAATGATGTGGACTGATATCAGATAACAATAAAAGTCCTCCATTTAAATTATCTATATTTTCCACAGCACGTACTTGTCAATTCTGGATAAAGTCTGACATAATGATGGATGTTGCTATCATGACTGGGGAATGCAATTACTTCTATCGTTAAGAATAAGATGATTTTGGTGCATTCAATTGCATTTGAATGTCATTTTCTTAAAGCAGGAATGAGTTCAGATTAACAGATTACTTTAGCTAACATTACTCACTGTATATGGTCATTGTAAAATGCACTAATCAAACACAGAGCATTTTATACAAATTGACAATTGAAAGTACAAAGCAAACTCTTTTATGACCTGACTTTTTATAAATAATTGACTCTTTGGCCAGATTCCGAAACAGATAGACAGTTAATTGAAACTTACCCAAGACTAGTTTATTGATGTTGGGCTACTTATATGACAAGTTGAGTTTAGTGAATTACTTTCCTTGTAAGTTATCCAAATGGTGAAGATTCTTTATAAACTCACTCAGGGGCTGGTTTAGCTCACTCAGCTAAATCGCTGGCTTTGAAAGCAGACCAAGGCAGGCCAGCAGCACAGTTCGATTCCCGTACCAGCCTCCCCGGACAGGCGCCGGAATGTGGCGACTAGGGGCTTTTCACAGTAACTTCATTGAAGTCTACTCGTGACAATAAAGCGATTTCCATTTCCATTCCATTCCATTTTATAAGAAGTTGAACAGGTGAAGAATGATTTAGTGCATGTGATTAGAAAGTCTGTTTGTGTCTGCTGAAAGAAATTGGATTTACATTTTTATAAGATTTTACAGAGACCTGCATTCTGTAGAAACATCAATAACATTTGCAGGTCACATTCTTGACTTCATAATGGATCCAGAAAACATTACCAGCTTGCTCTGACATTGCACCTTCAATCAACACTTCACCTTGAGTGCCTTTTAAAAGCCCTCCATGTTTTATATACTTCATTAGTGATGTTACAGAAACAGTTTGATCATAATCAGTGAGAGGTGTTCTGTTAGAAGGTACACAAGTAAGGAAAAGCTTGGAGAATTTTGAGATAGCTTGGGGGGGGGGGGGGGGGGGGTGAGGCAAAGGGGTAAAAATTGGTCAATGTTGTTCCTTTTCTCTTGGTGAAAAAGGATGGGGGTAAAGATAATGTGGAGTATGCCAAGAGCCTCAAAGGTGCCTAAAATAGATGTAATGCTATATTGGCATCGGATGATTTTCAGATGTTGTAGGGACCTTCAAACAGGCTTCAGGTGTTTTGCACAAATGGTAATGAGTCACCTATTGTCTTTTTAAAAATCCTTTTGGAAAAAGCTGATTGATGCAAGCGCCAGATATACTCTGAAAGGATTTTTTAAAAAATTATTTGTTTTTTTTAACATTTTAACATTTTAAACATACAACACAACAGGCAAAACAATAAAAAGCCCCAAACCTTCCATCCTCCAATATCCCAATAACACAAAACAAAAGCCCCCCTCCCCCAAGTGTAAGATAAACAAACCCCATCTCTCATGTAACACCTCATTCACCCCCCTCAGAATAAACGTCACTTTCTCCAAATACAGGAATACCACGATTACCCCAGCCATAACGAGGCTCAGGGTGGATAACCTGCCCTTTGTGCCTCAATGACCCGCCTGCGAGCATCTGCCCCCACTCCCGTCTGCAGCTCCGGCAGGTCTGATAAACCAAATATGGCCCCAAGGGCCTGGGCTCCAAATCCACTTGCAAGATCTCCAACATGGGGCTGAAAATTGACCTCGAAAATTTCTCCAGCTTCAGACAGAACATATGTACATGGCTGGCTGGGCCACTCTCACACCACTTCCAAATGTCATCCACCCCACAAACAACTGGCTCATCCTCGACTTTGTCAGGTGCACCCTATGTACTACCGGAAAGTCGGGAAAAACTGCTTCGCAAAATCCTCACCTGCATATACCCAGATTTCTCCAACAACTCCTCCAGACTCATGAACTGCGCTTCTGGAACTGAGTCCTTCATTTACATCACCCCCTGCTCCTCACAGCTGCAATACACCAGTTCAAACTTAAAGTACCCAATTTTATTTTCCAATTAAGGGGCAATTTAGCCTGGCCTATCCCCCAAACTTTTTTGGGTTGTGGGGGTGAAACCCACACAGACACGGGGACAATGTGCAAACTCCACACAGACGGTGACCCAGGGCCCGGATCGAACCGGGATCCTCAGCGCCGTAGGCAACAGTGCTAACCACTGCACCACCTTGCCGCCTAAGGGCTGGAGAGTTTTAGTTATGAAGAGAGATTGGATAGACTGTGGTTGTTTTCCTTGGAGCAGAGGAGACTGAGGGGGACGTGATTGTGATGTATAAAATTATGAGGGGAACATTTCCCCCTTGGTGGAGGGGTCAATGACGAAGGGTATAGATTTAAGGTTAGGGGCAGGAGGTTTGGAGGGCATGTGAGGAAAAACTTTTCCACCCAGAGGGTGGTGGGAGTCTGGAACCCGCTGCCTGAAAGGGTGGTGGAGGCAGAAACTCAACCTTAGTGAGTTCTTGCAGTGCATCTTGTAGATGGTATGTACTGCTGCTGCTGTGCTTTGATGGTGGAGGGATTGAATGTTTGTGGAAGAGGTAACAATCACGTGGTCTACTTTGTCCCGGATGGTGTCGAGCTTCTTGAGTGTTGTTGGGGCTGCACTCATTCAGGCAAGTGGAGCCACCTCAAAGCTTTGGAGACATTTTGGGTCTGACTTGTACCTTGTGAATTGTGGACAGGTTTTGGGGAGTCAGGAGGTGAGTTACTCACCAAAAGGATTCCTAGCCTCTGACCTACTGTTGTAGCCACCGTATTTATATGGCTAGTTTAGTTCAGTTTCTGGTCAATAATAACCCACCCTCCAGAGGGCAGCACGGTGGCGCAGTGGACAGCATTGCTGCCTCACGGCGCCGAGGTCCCAGGTTCGATCCCGGCTCTGGGTCACAGTCCGTGTGGAGTTTGCAGATTCTTCCTGTGTTTGCGAGGTTTCACCCCCAAAGATGTGCAGGATAGGTGGATTGGCCACACTAGATTTCTCCTTAATTGGAAAAAAATAATTGAGTACTCTAAATTTTTTTTTAAAAATAATAATCCCCAGGATAGTGGGAATTCAGTGATGGTAATTCCATTGAATGTCAAGGGGTGATGGTTAGATCATCTCGTGTTGGAGATTGCACTTGTATGGTGTGAATGTTATTTGCAGGCCATGCTGCATTTGGACATGGACTGTTTCAGTATCTGAGGAGTTGCGAATGGTGCTGAACATTGTGCAATCATCAGTGAACATCCCACTTCTAACCTTCTGAAGGAAGGAAGGTCATTGATGAGGCAGCTGAAGATGATTGGACCGACACTACCCTCAGGCCCACTACCCTAAAGCTTCCACTTTATTCTTGTTAGCGAGTGGGAATTCTCGAACAACCCCTCGGAAAATGAGTACAGTACATCAGGAGCAGCTGACATTAACACGTTGAGTCTTCTTCTTAGTTAATCCTTCGACGTCAAGGATGAGTTGCTTCCACACTAAAAATGAGTTCTCAGGTAACTGAGGAGTCCAATGCGTGATTTACAGTCTGTCACACGTGGTTGGAGGAGAGGCGGTTGTATGCCTGGGTTGCCACATGCACCTTTCGCTGCCGCCACTTAGCTTTATCTTGCTCTTGGCGACAAAGCATGAGGAGTTCAGCTTCTTCCTAGGTGTCGATGGGAATGTAGCACTTTTGCTCGAAAGCGTTGAGGGTGTCGTTGAAGTCTTTTCTCTGCCCTCCAAGGGCTCACTTGCCTTCTCAAAGCTCTGAGTAGAGCACTTGTTTTGGGAGTCTCATGTCAGGCAAGTGGCTGATGTGGCCAGCTCAGCATAGCTGATTGAGAGTGGCCAATGCTTCAATGCTGGGGCTGTTTGTCTGAATGAGAGCACTGGTCTGCCTATCTTGCCAATGGATTTGCAGAACCTTGCAGCAGTTTTGAGGTGACTGCTGTACATAGTCCGTGTCTCTGAGTCATATAGGAGGGCAGGTATTACTGATGCTCTGTAGACTATAAGCATGGTTCTGGGTCTGACGTCCTGATCTTCAAACATTCTCTTTATCAGCCGACCAAAGGCAGTATTGAACCTTGCTGTCTATGTCCACCCTTATTGACAATAGGCTCCCAAGATTTGGAAAGTGGCCCACTTTGTCCAAGGCCTCATCATGGATTTTGATAACCAGCGGGGCAGTGCTGTGTATTGGGGCAGGTTGGTAGAGGACCTTTGTCTTATGGATACTTAGTGTAAAGCCCATGCTCTCATACGTCTCTGTGAATGTATTGGCGATGACGTGGAGCTTAGCGTCCGAGTATGTGCAGATGCAAGCATCACCTGAACACTGTAGTTCAATAACAGAGGATGTGAAGACCTTGTATATGGCCTGCAGGTGGCGGAGGTTGAACAGATTCCCGTTTCTTCTGTCGTTTAGCTCCACTCCAGCGGGGAACTCAGCGAGATGGAACATTGCAACAAGGAAGCTCAAGAAGAGCGTTAGTGCGATGACACAGCCTTCCTTGACCACAGTCTGAATGTGACTTGGATCTCTAGTGGATCCATTGGTCAGGATTATGACTTGTACATCATTGTGGAGCAAATGGAGAATGGTGGCAAACCTTTCGGAGCCACCGAAACAGAGGAGGACGCTCTACAATCTCTCGTGGTTGACAGTGTTGAAGAGTTTGTGAGGTCTAAGAAGGCCATATACATGGGTTGGTGCTGCTCCCTACATTTCTCTTGTCGTTGCTGCACAGTGACGATAATGACTGTCTTAGTGGGAAGAATCTGTTTGGGACGCTGGGAGGAGCCCTTCAGTACAGGCAATTAAGGATAACTCTTAAACTGATGTGCCCTGTGGTCAACAGCAGGGAAATTCCTCTGCAGTTACTGAATTTGGACTTGTCACCTTTCTTGAAGGTGGTCTTAATTATGGCATCTCTGAGGTCTCCTGGCATGTTCACCTTCTAGATAAGGAAATTGAGGTCATGTATTTACACCAGTAGTGCTACTCCACCATATTTAAGTGCTTTGGCAGGGATTCCATTTGCTCCTGATGCCTTGTTGTTATTTAACTGTCAGGTAGCATTTTCTACGTCATGGCAGTTTTGCAGTTGTGCTGAGATGGTGGTGGGTAATATGCTATGGGATGGGGCTGAGGATACTCTTATTGAAGGCAGAAGCTCTGTTAATGAGGTCTTTGAAGTGCCTGCTTCCAATAGGCAATGACTGCCCCTCTGTTCTTGATGAGCACATCTCTGTTCTTGTCCAGCAGTGATGTGAGCCTTGGGTGGAAGGTGCCCTTGACTGCACTAAAGAGCCCTCATGGATCATGGTTGTTGGCTAACTGCTGTATCTCCTGTGTTTCGTCACCCACTATCTGTTCTTTAGATATGGGTTTTTTGCTACGTCAGAGTCTTCAGCCATCTGAAGAGTTGCTTTCTTACTCTTGAGTTGGATTGCTGTTTCAGGTTGGGAAAAACCTCACACTTGTGGCTTATCAGCTTCTGAATTTCCTGGTTGTTCTCATTGAACCAGTCTTGGTGTTTCCTGTGGCCAAGTGTCTCTTTGCAGATTCTGATTATTTTTGCAGAGATCTTGAGAGCAGCCCAGATGCTGTGAACATTCTGTGTCCCTGGTTCATTGGAAGTCGTCGGATTGGCAGTTAAGTGCTCGCTGAATAGAATTCTCTTTTCAGGGTTTTTGAGTGCCTCAGCATTGATTTTCCTGGGGCATTGTTTTGGTTACTGTCGCTGATATGTGCTACATTGATCTTGTTTACAGAACAAATTAGATGGTTATCTGTAGGCACCAGCTTCTGCCATGAGTGATATGCACATCCTTGTGCCCCTTGGTCGGTGCCAGTCATTGGAGAAAGTTTTTCCAATGAGGCCTTATACCTGTCTCTCTGATGGAACAAGGTGTTGGTTATGACAAAGCTGTGTTCTAGGCATTTTGTCAAGAGTAATGTGCTTTTGGTGTTCAACTTCCAGAGCCCATCTCTGTCGATTACCCCAGAGGCCTGTATCCTTCCCAATTCTGGTATTGAAATCGCCAAGGAGGACTAGTTTGTCGCCCGTTGGGACTCGGGCCAAGGATTGCTCGAAGCTGGAGTAAAATTCCTCTTTGAACTTGTCAGTAGCTTCCAGTGTTGGGACATACATACTGAGGACTGTAACGCATTGGTTCTGGGCTAGGGTGAGCCAGAGGGTGGTGAGGCGTTCATTTTTCCTGCCAGGGAAGTCTCTGAGATGGCCAACTAGTTTCTTTTTAGTGGCGATGCCAAACCTGTGGGGGCAGCGATCTTATTCTGGCTTGCCTTTCCTCCACATGTCTCCATACCCGGCACGTTCCACACTCTCTCCGGGTCGCCTAGCCCGACTCCCAGGGACCCCGCCACCCAGGAATGTAAATCTGAAGGCTGGGGCACTTTCTCCTGGGTTGGGTTTGCAGACCTGCAAAACATTTTGACTCTGTGCAGCCGACACAGGACCGAAAATTCAGGCCTGTGTGATTCCCACCAACTTTCCAACTGCAGGAGCAGAATAAATGTCTAGTGGGGACTTTGAATTTCTTTATATTTGTTGAAAGGCAAGGAAAGCAAAGGATAGCCTTGGAGGCAGATTTATGAATGAAGGGTATGCGGGAGCTTTATTTGTAATCAAAGTCGATAGTGAGTATTAATATATACAGATGCAGCACCTCTGCTATGGGGAGGCCATTTCAGAAATCTGAAAATTCTCAGATTTTCTTACAGGAACCAATATTAACCTGTCAAGGGAGAAAATGGGTGGGTAAAAATTCCAGCATCCTAAACCAGGGTGTTCTCCGAATCTGACCTCAGTTTGAGCCACCTGCAACGTTATTTACAATTATTTTATAACAATTCTTATATTTGGTACAATTTTACTTAGAAAGTAACCACACTGAGGTGTCACCCCCGCAACCCAAAGATGTTTAGGTTAGGTGGATTGGCCACATTAAATTGACCCTTAATTGGGGAAAAACAGAAAGTATCTGCACCGTGAGATATTTTCAGAATATCTAAATTCTCCTGAAATAATATTGCACCATTTGTGGCACTGTTCCCATGAACTGTCTACACTGTGGCCAATATTGAAAATAATAGGTCACTGATAATCATTTATGATCTTTGTTACGGCATTGGTTTGCAAACAAGTTCTACAAGAGAACAATAATGTTGTGTCTTTAGTGGCATGTACCTACGCAGGAATGAAAGCAGACAAAGTAGTTATCAGTAAGAACAATCATGCTGGAATACATCTCAAGATCATTTGTTTGTAAATTGAAATAAATTATCTTAACTTTACACAGTTGATACAGAGGCGTCACTTGAAATGTTTAGTTAAATTTTTCCTTCAACATTCCTCATGCATAGATTCCAAAATTGGAATTTTGACAGGTGGCCCATGTCGTCCATGAAATGAATGACCTTCAAAATCCATGATGGCACGTTCCCAACAGTTATTCTGGGATTGTGCCAGCCACGGAATTCTATGGCTGAGCTTGCTGATGTTCATTGATTCACAGAATGTCTTGTTGGAATGGGCCTTTGGTAGCGTGGGAGCAAGTCAGTTGCACCCCCACCCCACTGAAGACCCAGAAATTGAAATATAGATGTTTTACCATAGAGATTATAGAGACTGAGTTACCTGTCCAGGTGAGGAATCTGTGTGCCTTGAGTGATCCTGTCCACTTTATGCCACAGTTCGTGTTCCTGACTACTCTGTGCCACTGGCTGTCTTAAAACAAGGCCACTGGAATCTCCTATGTGAGACATAATCTGTCATATCTTGGTCTGGCTGGAGTTTCAAGCTGAAAAATTAGGGCAAATGCTTTTGGTGCTCAGGACCTAATTTTGTGTTGAGAAATTCCAAACATTTGCCTGAATGCATGAAAGACAAACATGTATCTCATTAAATGCAATTTTCAACACCCTGGCTTGAACTTCCTTAAAGTTGGATTCGCAACCATGTCTTTGATGGAATGTGACCTGTGCCCCTGACCCCTGCCCAGATTCAAGGGCCAAAGATAGATGGGTAACCAAATGTTAACAGCACCACGAGCCGGTCACCTCAGAAAAAATAAATAGAGCCCAGATACACCACTTGCAACCCCCAAAGAAATGCAAAGGTAACTTTTTTGCCATTAGTTCAATCGAACATTTTATAATACTTGAAATGTGGGAAAAATTCCACTGGCACAGCGAAGATTTAATAGGTTATTACGGTTCTGAAATATTCTGATAGAACAAATTGGGGGAAACAATTTGCTCTGGTTGGGAAGCCAGTAATATCATTGTAAAGATTTCTCTACACAAGTCAGGAGAGAATTTGGAGAGATTTGCTAATCACCAGATTGTTGGAGCAATGAATGAGTTGCAACTTGGAGTGGTTGAGGCAGAGGCTATTGCATTTTCAAAGAATCAATTAATAAATATCTGAACCATAGGGAAGCACTGAGCATTGGAGAGAGTAGGCCAATGTGATTCATTTATATCAGTGTGGGAAAAAGGTGACATAGACAAAATGAGCTGAATCATCTCCCTCTATTTAAACTAATATGGTAGAGGGTGGGAACTTGTGCAATAGGCCAGAAGGTGAAATAACTGAGGGCGAACGAGAGACTAAGGCCAGTAAGACTCAGAGGAAGAGCAGGCAGGGAGATGTTCCTGAACACAGTGGGACTGGTGGTCTGAAGTGCATCTGTTTCAATGCAAGAAGTATAACAAGTAAGGCAGATGAACTTAGAGCTTGGATTAGAACTTAGAACTATGATGGTGTTGCCACTACAGACTTGGTTGAGGCAGGGACAGGATTGGCAACTAAATCTTCCAGGATTTTGATGACTCAGGCGGGATAGAGGGGGATGTAAAAGGGGTATGGGAGTTGCACTATTGGTTAAGGCAGGGGTGGGCAAACTACGGCCCGCGGGCCGCATGCGGCCCGCCAAAGGTCTTTATGCGGCCCAACAAGTCATTAAAAAAAAAAAAAAATTTTTTTTAATTAAAAAAAAAATTTTTTTTTTAAGGTTAATGGGGGGGGGGGGGGCTGTTGGGTTACTTACTGGTATAGGGTGGATACGTTGACTTGAGTAGGGTGATCATTGCTCGGCACAACGTCGAGGGCCGAAGGGCCTTTTCTGTGCTGTACTGTTCTATGTTCTATATGAGGCGCCCAGAAACATAACCGGGTGAAGTAATTATTTTACTTAATATACTATGCGGCCCTTTAAAATTGTGAATTTCTGAATGTGGCCCTTGCACGGAAAAGTTTGCCCACCCCTGGGTTAAGGAGTATATCACAGCTGTACTGCGGGAGGACACCTCAGAGGGCTCATCATGCAGCAAGGCAATATGGGTAGAGCTCAGGAATAGGAAGAGTGCAGTCACAATGTTGGGGGTTTACTACAGGCCTTCCAACAGCCAGCGGGAGATAGAGGTGCAGTTATGTGGACAGATTTTGAAAAGGTATAAAAACAACAGGGTTGTTGTGGTGGGTGATTTTAATTTGAGCTATATTGACTGGAACTCACTTAGTGTTAGGGGCTTGGGTGGGGTAGAGTTTGTAAGGAGCATCCAGGAGGGCTTCTTGAAACAACGTGTAGATAATGCAACTAGGGAAAGGGCTGTACTGGACCTGGTATTGGGGAATGAGCCCAGCCAGGTGGTCAAAGTTTCAGTAAGGGAATATTTTGGGAACTGTGACCATAATTCAGGAAGTTTTAAGGTACTGCTGGATAAAGATAAGAGTAGTCCTCGGGTGAAGGTGCTAAATTGTGGAAATGCGAATTATAATATTAGGCAAGAACTGAACAATCTAGATTGGGGGTGGGAGTGGATGTTTGAGGGTAAATCAACATCTGGAAAGTGGAAGGTTTTCAAATATCAATTGATAGAATTCAGGACCAGCATGTTCCTGTGGGAAAGAAGGATAAGTATGGCAAGTTTCGGGAACCTTGGATAACGAGGGATGTTGTGAGCCCAGTCCGAAAGAACAATGAAGCATTTGTAAGGACTAGAAGGCTGGAAACAGACCAAGCCCACGAGGAATATAAGGAGAGTAGGAAGGAACTTAAGCAAGGAGTCAGGAGGGCTAAAAGGGGCTACAAAAAGTCATTGGCAAACAGGATTAAGGAACACCCCAAGGCTTTTTATATGTATATAAAGAGCAAGAGGGTAGCCAGGGAAAGGATTGGCCCACTCAAGGACCAGGGAGGGAATCTATGTATGGAGCCAGAGGAAATGGGCGAGGTACTAAATTAGTACTTTGCACCTCACCTGAGGAAGGAGCAGTGCTCTGAAAGCTAGTGTTTTAAAGAAACAAGTTGGACTTTAACCTGGTGTTGTAAGACTTCTTACTGTGATGAAGGTAGGGCAGTGGATGTTGTCTACATGGTACAGTAGGTAAAGTCACACGGGATCAGAAGTGAGCTGGCAAGATGGGTACAGAACTGTCTCGGTCATAGAAGAGAGGGTAGCAGTGGAAGGGAGCTTTTCTGAATGGAAGACTAATGTGTTCTGCAGGGACTTTGCTGTTTGTAGTATAAATATATGGTGTAACTGGTCTGATGTAAATTTGCAGATGACACAAATATTGGTGGAATTGCAGACAGCAATGAAGACTGTCAGAGGAACAATAGGATATAGGGTGGAGAGATGGCAGATGGAGTTTAATCTGGACAAATGTGAGGTAATGCATTTTGTAAGGTCTAATATATAGTAAATGGCTGAACCCTTAGGAATATTGACAGGCAGAGGGATCTGGGTGTACAGGTCCACAGGTCAATGAAAGTGGCAATGCAGGTGGAGAAGGTAGTTAAGAAGGCATACAGAATGCTTGCCTTCATTAGCCGGGGCATTGAGTATAAATTGGCAAGTCATGCTGCAGCTATGTAGAACCTTAGTTACGCCACACTTGGAACGGTAGCACAGTGGTTAGCACTGTTGCTTCACAGCACCAGGGACCCGGGTTCGATACCCGGCTTGGGTCACTGTCTGTGCAGAGTCTGCATGTTCTCCCCGTGTCTGCGTGGGTTTCCTCCTGGTGTTCCGCCTTCTCCCGTAAGTCCCGAAAGTCATGTTTGTTAGGTGAATTGAACATTCTTAATTTTCCCTCAGTGTACCCGAACAGGCACCAGAGTATGGTGACTAGGGGATTTTCACAGTAACTTAATTACAATGTAAGGGCGTCATGGTGGTGCAATGGTTTGGACTGCTGCCTCACGGCGCCAAGGACCCAGGTTCAATCCCGGCCCCGGACCACTGACCGTGTGGGGTTTGCACATTCTCCCTACGTTTGCGTGGGTATCACCCCTACAACCCAAAAAGGTGTGCAGGGTAGGTGGATTGGCCACACTAAATTTCCCCTTAATTGGAAAAAAAGTGAACTTGATACTCTAAAATAAAAAATACTTAATTGAAGAGCAACTTGTGACACTAATAAGATTTACAAAACGTGGTGTTCAATTCTGGTCGTCACACTACTGGAAGGATGTGGAGGCTTTGGAGTGGGTACAGAAGCAGTTTACCAGGATGTTGCCTGGTATGGAGGGCATTAGCTATGAGGAGAGGTTGGATAAAGTCGGTTTGTTCTCACTGAAATGACGGAGGTTGAGGGGCGACCAGATAGAAGTCTACAAAATTATGAGGGGCATGGGCAGAGTGGATAGTCAGAGGCTTTTCCCCAGGGTGGAAGAGTCAATTACTAGGGGACATAGGTTTAAGATGCGAGGGACGAAGTTTAGTGGAGATGTGCGAGTAAAGTTTTTTTACACAGAGGGCAGTGAATGCCTGGAACACGCTGCCGGGGGGAGGTGGTGGAAGCAGACACGATCGTGATGTTTAAGGAGCGTCTTGACAAATATATAAATAGGATGGGAATAGAGGGACACGGACCCCGGGAGTGTAGAAGATTTTAGGTTAGACGGGCAGCATGGTTGGCGCTGGTTGGAGGGCCGAAGGGCCTATTCGTGTGCTGTACTTTTCTTTGTTCTGTGCTGTAAACTAACATAGTTCCATGGATAAAAAGGTGAAGGAGGGCTCAGAGGAACAAAAAGGGGAAAAAAATAGAACGATAGAGGACAAAAAGGACAACCTGATTGAAATTCCTTTATGTCTTACAGTCTTCAGTTCAAATGAATCATTGTAAAATGCCACCGTCTATCTTTTCTTGAAGAGTGCTTGCTAATTTCCTGTGTACTTCCAGCATTTTCTGTTTAATTTCAGCTATCCAGTTTGCCCAAAAATTAATTGCTCATTTGAAAATCAAATGGATTCTTCTCGAAGATCAGACAGTTAAGACATCAATGATTTGAAACACATAAATAGTTAAGTACTGACTGCTGGTCTCTGAACATTGTTAGTCCACACACGATCCAATTTCTAGGCCAATTTTATTGTTCATTTATTTTCTTACACCCCAGGCAGACCTATCACACTCAAAGAATCAGCTCTGATTTATTAGGAACAAAATCTATCAATGAAACGTGGCAGTTTCTTTTGAAAATTCTGTGGGCAGAATAAGTGACACTTTAAAATATTTGGTTCCAAAATTAATCGATTGATACACAAGTTTGATTTTCAAATATTTTTTTGATTTTGGAAGACAGAAGCCATCGTTTTCAGTCCCCGCTCAGTCAACTCCATCCCTTTCCCCACAGCAGACTGAGATTAAATAAATCTGGTCATAACCCTCGTAGATTTATGGCCTGTTTAAAAGTCATTGGCAGGGATTTTCCACTCCCGTTCTCAGGGTCGAGATCAGCAGCTTGGCGGACAATCCTGTGGGCAGAGGGTTTTCTCATCGTAGCCAATGCCATAATGTGTCTGCAGACATTCAGCGTCGGATTTCCATTTGAATATATTTAAATATCATTATTAGGTCTTTATGGCTGATTTCCACCCCTCCATGTTAAGTTGTCCATTAACAACGGCGTGCCCTAATCATGACAGGTCCCCCATGATGTGCACCCTGCGAGCAGAACCTGCCAGATTTGGACAGGTGAGTACAGCCCCTGGAAGGAGAGGTCATGCTTAGGCAGGAGTTTGTGGTGGGGAGTGGAGGGGCGGGGGGGGGGAATAGAGTCATAGAGGTTTACAGCATGTAAAAAGGCCCTTTGGCCCAACAAAGATTCATTTGAAAATGATGGTAGAAAAGTTAAAAATGGATTTTAGAAGTAGGTAAAATCAGAAATTGTTGAAATATTGGCTCAACAATCGAACTCTGAGGAAGAAAAATGGAATGAAAAAATGAAATGAAAATCGCTTATTGTCACGAGTAGACTTCAATTAAGTTACTGTGAAAAGCCACATTCCGGCGCCTGTTCGGGGAGGCTGTTACGGGAATCGAACCGTGCTGCTGGCCTGCCTTGGTCTGCTTTCAAAGCCAGCGAGTTAGCCCAGTGTGCAGATTAATTTGACGAGGAGTGGTATTGTCACTGGACTAGTAAACCAGAAACCCAGGGGTCTGGGGTTTGAATCCTGCCACTGCAGATGGTGAAATTTGAATTCAATAAAATATCTGGAATTAAAAGTCTAAAGATAACCATGAAACCATTGGCGATTGTCGTAAAAACCCATCTGGGTGCCCTTTAGGGAAGGAAATCTACAATCCTTACCTCGTCTGGCTGACATGTGACTCAAGATCCACAGCAGTGTAGTTGAATTTAGTAAAGCATTTGACAAGGTCCCTCATGACAGGCTGGTCAAAAGATTAAATCACAAGGGGTCAGGGGAGAACTAGCTAGATCGATTCAGAACTGGCTTGGCAATAGCAGACAGAGGATAGCAGTGGAAGGGTGTTTTTCCGAATGGAGGTCTGTAACTAGTGGTGTTCCACAGGGATCAGTACTGGGACCTCTGCTGTTTGTTATATATATAAATGGCTTGGAAGAAAAAGTAACTGGTCTGACTAGCAAGGTTGTGGATGATACTAAGATTGCAGGAGTTGCAAATAGTGATGAAGATTGTCAGAGAATAATTGGGCGGAGAAATGGTAGATGGAATTTAACCTAGACAAATGCGAGGTGATGCATTTTGGTAGATCCAATTAAGGTGGGAGCTATAAAATAAATGGCAGAACCATCAGGAGCATAGACACACAGAGAGATCTAGGTGTGCAGTTCCACAGATGCAGCTGGAAATGGTGGTAAAGAAAGCATATGGTATGCTTGCCTTCATTGGAATTAGGCATCAAGTATTAAAGTTTGTAAATTATGTTACAGTTATATAGAACGTTCGTTTGCCCACATTTGGAATACTGTGTCCAATTCTGGTCCTGGTCACCACACTACCAGAAGGACTTTGAGGCTTTGGGGAGAGTACAGGAAATGTTTACCAGGATGCTGCCTGGCATGGAGGATATTAGCCATGAGGAGAGATTGAATAAACTGGGATTGTTCTCCCCAGAAAGACGGAAGCTGAGGGGTGACCTGATAGAAGTTCATAAAATAATGAGGGGTAGAGATAGGATGGACAGTTGGAGGCTTTTTTCCAGGGCGCAAATGACAATTACAAGGGGACACAAGTTCAAGGTGAGGGGGGATAGGTTCATTGGAGATATGCGGGGTAAGCTTTTACACAAAATGGTGGTGGCCGAGAATGCACTGCCAAGTGAGGTGGTTGAGGCAGATACGTTAGCGACCTAGATGGGGTATAGAAGGATGCAGGTGGTTGGTCTAGATAGGACACATGATGGCGCAGGCTTCAAGGGCCAAAGGATCTGTTCTATGTTCTTGACTCGTAACTGCCTCCTACTCCCCCTCAGACTGATCTGTTCCCTGCAAGAATACTATTCACGACGCCCTATGCTGCTCTTGCTTAGTATTTGTTTTGTTTGGCTCCTTGTTCCGCACTGTAACCAATCACTGTTTGTCGATGTACCATTTGTCAATGTTCTCTGTTGATTATTCTTTTTGTCTACTATGTACGTACTGTGTACGTTCCCTCGTTCACAGAAAAATACTTTTCATTGTACTTTGGTACATGTGACAATAAATCAAATCAAATCAA
Source organism: Scyliorhinus canicula (assembly GCF_902713615.1). Lineage (NCBI taxonomy): Eukaryota > Metazoa > Chordata > Chondrichthyes > Carcharhiniformes > Scyliorhinidae > Scyliorhinus > Scyliorhinus canicula. The sequence continues at coordinate 133,603,012 of NC_052151.1, read as the reverse complement.
ATCAAGGGATGGGCAATAAATACTGGCACAGGAAGTACAAGGAATATTTGTGTAGTGCCCAATTTCGGTGACAAAGGAGTTGAAACATACTTTGTCTCATTTGAGAAAATCTCTACAAAGTTGGAAATGAATAGAGAAATGTGGATAATTTTATTTTTATTTTATTCTTTCAATGGACGTGAGCATCGCTGGCTAGAACACCATTTAGTTGCCCATCCTTAATTGTCCTTGAGAAGGTGATGGTGTGCTGTCTGCTTGAACTGCCACAATCGATGTGATGCAGGTACATACAGAGCGCTGTTAGGAAGGGTGCTGCAGGATTTTAACCCAGTGACAGTAAAGGAAGGTTGATCCAATTCCAAGTCAGGGTGGTGTGAAGCTTGAAGGAGGGCTTGCAAGTAGTGGTGTTCACATGCATCATCTGCCCTTGGCCTTTTAGGTGGCTCGGGTCCTGGTTTTGGAAGGTGCTGTCAAATGAGCCTTGGTGAGCTAATGCAGCACATCTTGTAGATGGTACACACTGCTGCCACTGTCTGTTGGTGGTGGAGGAAATGGATGTAGAAGGTGGTGGATGGGGGGCCAATGAAGCGGGCTGTTTTGTCCTGGATTATGTCAAGCTTCTTGAGTGTTGTTGGAGCTGCACCAATCCAAGCAAGTGAAGAGTATGCCACCACACTTCTGACTTGTGCCTTGCAGATGGTGGACAAGCTTTGGGGAGTGAGGAGGTGAGTTACTCGCTGCAGATTCCCTAGCCTCTGACCTGCTCTTGTAGTCACATTATTTATGTGGCTAGGTCATTTCAGTTTCTAGTCAATGGTAACCCCCCCAGGATGTCACTGGTGGGGGAATTCAGCTATGGTAATGCCATTGAATATCGAGGGGAATGGTTAGATTCTCTCTTGTTGGAGATGGTCATTGCCTGACAGCTGTGTAACATGTGTGTAACTTCCTACTTATCAGAACAAAAAGTCAGCATCGGTGAGCAGGTTATTGCTGAATATGTGGTGTTTGAGAGCACTGTCAACCACACCTTCCATCCCTGTGCTGGTGATTGACAGTTGTCTGATGGGACAGTAATAGGCCAGAATGGATTTGTCCTGCTTTTTATGGACTGTATGGACCTGGACGATTTTCCACCTTGTCAGGTAGATGTTATTGTTACAGTTTACTGGAACAGAGGGATGCAGCTAGTTCTAGAGCACAAGTCTTCAGTTCAGGGGTAATCTGATTGAGGTGCACAAGATTATGAGGGGCATGGGCAGGGTGGTTAGGGAGCAGCTGTTCCCCTTAGTTGAAGGGTCAGTTACGAGGGAAATAAGTTCAAAGTGAGGGGTGGGAGGTTTAGGGGGGATTTGAGGGAAAATGTTAGAGTGCTGTGATGGTCTGGAATGCACTGCCTGGGAGGGTGGAAGAGGCGGAATGCCTCACATCCTTTAAAAAGTACCTGGATGAGTACTTGGCATGCCACAACATTCAAGGCTATGGGCCAAATGCTGGCAAACGGGGTTAGGTGGGCAGGTCAGGGCCTTTCATGCATCGGTCCAGATTCGATGGGCTGAAGGGCCTCTTCTGCACTGTACATTGTCCAGTACGTTGTCAGAACCAATAGCCTTTTGCTATTTTACTGTTCTATTTCTTTGTACCACATGGAGTGAATCAAATTGGCTGAAGACTGACATCTGAAGGAGGGAATGATGGATCATCGTTTTGGCGTTTGGAGCTAGTCTATTGTTCTGAGCTGCTGGTCTCTGGCATCATTGATAATGAGAATATTTGTGCAATTATCTGGTTAGCTGTGTAATTGTCCTCCACATTCACAACTGGATGTGGCAGTGCTGCAGAGTTTTGATCCATCAGTTGGTTGTCGGATTATTTAGTTTTATTTAGTGTTTCTTCTATTGTTTAGCATGCATGTAGTCCTATGTTGTAGATTCACCAATTTGGTACCTCACGTACCAATTACCACTGATTCTACTCCAGCTTGCTCTCCTGCACTCTTCACTGAAGCAGAGTTGATCCTATGTTTGATGGTAATGGTAGAATGAGGGATATGCCAGGGCATGAGGTTACAGTTTATGGTTGAATATAATTCTGCTGCTGCTGATGGCCCACATGGCTCATGGATGCCAGCTTTTGCACTGCTATTTAACAGAATGATGGTGTTTGTATAACATGGTGGAGGGTGTAATTAGTTTGAGGGCAGACTTGGTCTCCACAATGACTATGCGGTAGTCAATTCTACCAATACTTCCATGGATAAATGTATCTGTGACAGGTAAATTGATGAGGATAAGATCAAGTAGATTTTTCCTATGTGTTGGTTCTCTCAGCACCTGCCACTGGCCCAGTCTGGCAGATATGCCTTTCAGGACTGAGCCAACTCAGTCAGTAGTGGTGCTACCAAACCACTAGCCGGAGTAAAATACCCTAGCTGGAGTAAATTCTGTGGCCTTGCAAACCTCAGTGCATCTTCCAAGTGATGTTCAACGTGGAGGGAGACTGATTCATTAGCTGAGGATGCTGGTTGTAATCAACAGGGGGATTCCTTGTCTATTTTTGACCTGATTCCATAAGACTTCATGGGGTCTGGGGTCAATCTTAATGACAACCAAAACAAACTCCCTTGCCACCTGTAAACCACATGCTGCCATCTCTGTAGCATCTGTCCTGCCAGTGGGCCAGAACAGACCCAGGAATGGTGGTGGTGGCGTCTGTGACATTGACTGTGTGGTATGATTTGTGAGCGTGACTGTGCCAGGTTGTTGCTTGACTAGTCTGAGGGACAGCTCTCCCAGTTTTGGCACAAGTTCTCAGATATTAGTGAGGATGACTTTGCAAACTTGACTGGGCAGAACGTGTCACTGTCATTTCTGGTGCCGAAGTTGATTCCGGGTGGTTCATCTGATTTATTGATATTTGACTTTTCTGTAGCAGTTTTGATACAACTGAGTACGATTGCTAGGACATTTCGGAGAGCAGTTAAGAATCAACCACTATGGATCTGGGGTCACATATAGGCCAGACAGGGTAAGGACACCAGATTTCCTTCCCAAAAGGACATTAGTGACCCAGACGGGCTTTTACGACAATCCAACAGTCCTATCATCACTGAGACTTTTTATCTCATGTTCATTTGATTAATTGATTTTAAATTCCCTCAGCTGCTATGGTTATATTTGAACTCATATCTTGAAAGCAGTTCACAGGCCTGTGGATTACTAATTCAATATTATCAGTACGCAACCAATACTCTAAACTAAATAAAAATGAATTGCTGGTCAAACATGGACTTTCAGTGTCCCTGTTACATGCTGGCAACGAATTTTTACTTAGAAAAAAAAACCTTGTGAAACTTTAAATGCATACATTTTCATTTATATGCTCTGTTCATGCTGAATGTTTCAATTATGAAATTGCACATCACCAGCAGTGATTTCATGTCCAGAATTTTTAATTCACATAAATTCATGGGCTATATTGTGCAAGTAGTTGAAAAACACAAAGTCAGACTGTGCTGGAAGTGCAGAATCAGCATTTCTACTCATCGTCAGCAAGCCCAGCATAACTGCAACACCAACGTCAATCAAACTAACTGACAGAAGAATGGATCAGGCCTTCCAGTAAGATTACAAGTCAAGTAACCTTGCATGTTTCATATATTTAAATATTTTATGTACAATTCCTAAATGAAACAAAAATAAATAGCTGGGATTAAATTTCCAGTATGGCTAATGAACAGCAGCCTTAAAAAATTACAAGCAAAAATGGAACAGGTTTTTATCAAAAATTGAGATTCATGTTTCAGAAATGTACTAAGGAAACATTGTGGATCAGTAGGTTTTATGAAGCCAAAGTCTTTTCCTGCCTGAAATTGCCACAATGTTATTTATCCAACTTACTGACAGGCTAGACCACCAGTTCATTTTATTTAGCCAATAGGCTGCAGATCACTTCTGACTCCTGCCATGATGTAGATCTCACGCATGTGGTGTTCCTTGTGTTGCAAAATTCAGGATGGTTGGCGTAGTGTTCACAAAGACCACAAAATAGCTTTAACTTGAACAAAGCTATAAATTTATTAACACTATTAATTGGATTTGACACTTACTCCTGGAATTCTCCGACCCTCCACGCTGGAATTGCGCCCGGCACGGGAGGAGAGAATAACCGTTCATGCCATAAATCCGGCGCGATGGTGCTTCCGCGATTCTCCGTGGACCCGGCAGTCGCGCGTGGTCGGTGCGGCGCCGGTTGGGTGCCGCTGAGAGAGGCCCCCGCGGCGATTCTCCGCGGTCGACCGGGTGAACTCCCATCACCGTGGTTTACATCTGGTACCACCCGGCGGGAGCTCGGACCTGCGGCCATGGTTGCGGTCCTGGTGGAGGGCAGGGGGAATCTGACTCCAGGGGGGGGGCCTCAGCGGTGGCCAGGCCCGCGATCAGGGGCCACCGATCGGTGGGCCATCGCGATCTGGGGGGGACCTACCTTACTCAACGCGGGCTCGCTGTGTGGATCCACCATGTTGGTGGTGCCCGTGCCGAAGTGGGCCGCTGCACGCATGCGCGGACCCACTTATGGCCACCATGCACGTGCGCGGCCGCGCAGTCTGTGCAGCAGGGCTCCGCCGGCAGCCAGAGCTGTGGGACACACAGTGGGGCCCTGCTAGCCCCCTGGAGAATGGAGAATCACCCCGGACTTTCGAGGAAAAAGTCTGGAGTGATTCTCGCCTGATTTTCAGTGGACGTGGGGACTTAATTCCCAAAATGGAGAATCCCGCCCTTAACCTATACATCTACTCCTAATCTCTACACTAGAACATTAACTATGATCTGCTTTCATTCACATTATGTTTCTTTCAGTCTGTTCTCTAGCCTTCTCCTCAACCTCTCACCCATAAGGCGGTCAATATCTTATATACTTGTACATCTAGCTCCCTCTAGTGGTTGAATTGTACATTTTATTAACTATTGCAGTTCTTACATTTAGGATAATACCACAACACACACAATACGTAAGACACTTGTCCACAGACGTAGCCTGGGCCACCAGTACCCCTCATGATGAGGGTGGCTGAACTCATTGAGATTGCCTGTAGTTCAAGTGATTACTGTCTCAGCTACAAGGAACTGTTAAATTTAAAACAATAAAATTGGAATATTTCAGTAGCAGAGGAAAGCATGCAATTCATCATTGTCCATCAGTCCAGTTAAGGTTGCAACCTTGACTAAATTTATTCCAGGAAGTTTGAACATTTTTCTAATGCATTTATGGGACGAGGGCATGGCTGCCTAGGCCAGCATTTATTGCCCATCCCTAATTGCCCTTGAGAAGGTGATGGGGAGCTGCCTTCTTGAACTGCTGCAGTTCACCTTTGGGGGTGGAGCAGGGAAGTTGCAGGGTTTTGACTCCATGACAGTGAGGGAACAGGGATATATTTCCAAGTCAGGGTAGTGAGTGACTTTGAACGCAACCTCCAGGTAATGGTGCTTCCATGTGTCTGCTTCATTTGTTCTTTGAGATGGTAGTGGTTGTGGGTTTGGAAGGTGCTGCCTAAGGATCCTTGGTAAGTTACTGCTGTGCATCTTGTAGACAGTGCACACTGTTCGTTGATGGAGCTGGGAGTCATAGTTTGTGGATGGAGTGCCAATCGAGTGAGCAACTTTGTCCTGGAAAGCGTTCTGAGTGTTGTTGGAGCTGCACTCATCCAGGCAAGTGGGAAGTATTCATCACACGCTTGACTTGTGCCTTGTAGATGGTGGACAGGCTTTGGGGAGTGAGGAGGTGAGTTATCCACCACAGGGTTTCTAGCCTTTGACGTGCAGCTGTAGGTACTGTATTTATAAGCTAGTTCAGTTCAAATTCTGGTCAATGGTAAGCCCTAGGATGTTAATAGCTGGGAATTCAGCAATGTTAGTGCCATTGAATGTCACGGGGACATGGTTAGATTCTCTTCTGTTGGAGATAGTTGTTGCCTGGCTCTTGTGTGGCACGAATGTTAATTGCCACTTGTCACCCTAAGCCTGAATATTGTCCAGGTATTGTTGCATTTCGATATGGACTGCTTCATTATCTGAGGAGTCATAAATGGTACTGAACATTGCGCAACCATCCGGAAACATCCCCACTTCTGTCCTTATGATGGAAGGAAGGTCATTGATGAAACAGCTGAAGATGGCTGGCCTAGGACACGACTCGGAGGAAAACCTGCAGTAATATCCTGGAACTGAGATGATTGATTTCCAATAACAACAGGCACCTTCCTTTGTGCTAGGTATGACTCTAACCAGCGGAGAGTTTTCCTTCTGATTCCCATTGACTCCAGTTCTGCTAGGGCCTCTTGATGCCATACTCTGTCAAATGCTGCCTTGATGTCTAGGGCAGTCACCTTCACCTCACCTCAGGTTTCAACTCTTTTCTCCATGTTTAAACCAAGGGTGTAATGAGGTCAGGAGCTGAGTGACCCTGAACGATGCCAAACTGAGCATCCGTGAGCAGGTTATTGATAAGCAGGTTCCACTTGATAGCACTCTTCATGGTCAAGAGTAGAGTGATGGGACGGTAATTGGTCTGTTTGGATCTGTCTTGTTTCTTATGTGCAGGATATGCATGGGCAATTTTCCACATTGCCAGGTAGATGCCAGTGTTGTAGCTGTACTGGAACAGCTTGGCTAGGGGTGCAGGACGTTCTGGAACACAAGTCTTCGGTACTATTGCTGGAGGTCAGTCATTTCTCGCTGTCATGTGGAGTGAACTGAATGGCTGAAGACGGCCATCTGTGATGCTGGGTATCCAGAGGAGGCCAAGATGCATCACCCACTCTGCACTTCTGGCTGAAGACCGTTGCGAATGCTTCATCCTTACATTTTGCACAGATGTGCTGGGCTCCTCCCTCACTGATGATCAGGATATTTGTGGAGCCTCCTCTTCCAGTGAATTGTTTAATTGTCCACCACCATTCATGACTGGATGTGGCAGGACTGCAGAGCTTGGATATGATCCTTTGGTTGTGGAATCACTTAGTTCTGTCTATTACTTGCTGTTTATGCTGTTTGTCGCACAAGTAGTCCTGTGTTATAGCTTCACCAGGGCAACGCCGGCCCTAGGGTTGCTGGCGCCCTGGGCAAGCTGAACTTCGGCGCCCTTGGGGGGGGGGGGGGGGGGGGGGGGGGGGCGGGGCCGATGAGGGGCGGGGGGGCGGGGCAGAGGAGGGGGTGGGGGGGGGCGGGGCAGAGGAGGGGCGGGGCCGAGGAAAGGGCGGGGGGGGGCGGACCCGAGGGGGGGGCGGGGGGGCGGACCCGAGGGGGGCGGGGGGCGGGGGGGGGGGACCGAGGGGGCGGGGGGGCGGGGGGGGGGGGAACCGAGGGGGCGGGCGGGGGCGGGGGGGGACCGAGGGGGGGGGGCGGGGGGGCGGACCGGGGGGGCAGCCCTGGGGGAGGGCGGCCACCGCGCATGCGCTGGTTGGCACCGGCCCAACTGCGCATGCGCGGGACCCGAGTCTCTGGCACCCCCTAGCACATGGCGCCCCGGGCGACTGCCCGAGTTGCCGGTGCCTTGAGCCGGCCCTGCACCAGGGTGACACTTAAAAATATGACTGGCATTACTCCTGGCATACCTCCGGCACTCTTCATTGATCACATGAGTTTCCACAGTCCGTCAGTATTATTTCATTACCTTTAGGTGATCTGTATTTCAGTGTTTTTACACAAAGAACGATAAGCAGCAAATGTGATTCGGGTTGAATTAGAATATTTCAGGTGCAAAATGAGTGCAACAGTGACAAATTTAGCAGTGGGACCTTCTGCGCCTGACATGCATAAGTGATTGAGCCACTTCTGTTTTCATCTGGTGCATTTTCAGGTGTCCCGGTCAGTACCAAAAGCAATAGTTCCGGCCTCAGTTAATAAGGGGCCCATAGCCTATTTAAGAATCCATCTGGGAAATTGCTTTTGATGAATAGAGAAGCCAGGACTGATCAATTTAGGCTTGTTCAGTGGTCATTGTGGCCTACAAGTGACCGTTGCCGACAGATAGTTTTTCGTGGAGCCAGAATGAGCAGGAGTGCTTCCGCAACGACACTATAGCCCAATTGCCATTCTCCGCTCCCCCCCCCCCCCCAAAAGCTCTACCAGGACTAGCGTCTCTGCTGGTAAGTTCAGTGCCCTGATATTCATTTTGTTCAAATGAGCTAGCTGCCGATGGAGGCATCATAGATACTTCTATTTTGAACTAAAACATTAACCAATTAAATTGTGTCCAAGCGGAAGCAATAAATAGGGTGCTTACAAGAACTTTGAATAAGCAAATTGGGTGGGGTGGGGGGGGGGGGGGGGGGGGGGGGGCTTGATGGGAACTCAATGCAGTTCCAAAAACAAGTAGCAGGGCAGAGAGTAAAGAAATAGTCAGGAACCCAACTTCGAAAGAGCACCCTACTCATGTCCACTCACCCGTCCACCGTACACTATACCCGTAACCTGAACTGCACATCCTTAGACACAAAGGGGCAATTTAGCATGGCCAATTCACCTAGGGCACAATTCTCCGGAAGTATTTCTAAGTGTGGTGACGAGTGGGAATTGCCGCGAGCTTCCCAGCACTCGGCCCAGTGAGGCCGGGAACGCAATTCAACCTCAATTGGTCCACTTAACGAGGCCTCATGGGCTTCCTGTCGCAAATGGAGACTCACCAGCTGATTCGCCGGGACCGTGCTCGTCAGCACCCCCGCTAACAAGGTCGAGCAGCAATTAAGCTGCATTTGCTCAGCCAACCGCAGCCAGCTCACAGTAACAGTGCCGAGGAGACCGGCCCCGGGATTTGGAAATGCTGACCTGGGGAGGCTCTTAGACACAGTGGTGGACAGGAGGGATGTCCATTTCCCCAAGGATCCTGTAGAGTCAGCCACAAGGCAGCCAGTACTGACTGGGTGAGGTGATGGTAGCTGTGAGCTCAGTGCTGGAAAAAGGTCAATGACTGACACTGGGCAGCACGGGTGAATAAACACCAACGCACCCCCTCTCTCCCAAGAGAGAATCCAACCCCCAATTCCCATGCGATGCCCAGTCTATACTCCATCCCCCTCCCCCATTAACCCCCCAACCCCACCCTCACACCCCTCTCCAACCACTGTGAATCACGCGTGTGGCTAACGATGCCCTCTCGGTGCCTCCTCAGGAAAAGCTCTCCCATAATCGTTGTGAGAGAGCCCAGACTGGCGGTGGGGTGCCAGACTTTAGAATCCTCACCTCCTTCAAGGAGCGGGCCTGGAGGTGACTGGTGTGGCTGAAGACAGGGCGGTAACCAACGCGGAGGCTGGTGGACGCCGCAGAGGTGAGGACCTGTCAAACGTGAGTAGTGTCTTATTAACTGACCCATTCCTTACATTGGCCACATGTCCATTCTCCTGCAGGTCCTCCAACCTCCAGCAGCGCATCTAGACGCAGCTCAGTGGGGCATGTTAGTGGACAGGCTTCTGGGGCACGATCTGGTGAGACCCACACTGCTGATGATGCACATCAGGTGGAGGCAGAACCCCCAGGCGAGACAGCAGTCGGAGGTCTGCTGGATCCCAGGATCCCGGAGCTGTTGAGATGATAGGGACCAATCTGGGCATTCAGAGTGAGATGCCAGCATCACTCCAGCAGATCCATAGCTGCTTGGAGCAGTCCCAGAGGCTAGGGGCACAGGAGATTTCACCGGCAATGAGTGGCACCAAGGCCAACACAGCCAGGGTGGCGACCACAGTGCAAAGCCTGGTGCACAATGTCGGCACCATGAGTGAAGGTGTCCAAGGCGTCAAAATCTCTTTTAGCTATTTAAGAATGTTGTTAAAATGGTTCTTGAATTCACTCAAAATAGGTATTGTGCTCTTGCTTTGTTTGTTCTTTGAAGCTTTTGTGATCTTGTCTCTTCCAGTTTCAAACAAGTTCTTTTCAATTCTGTTTGAGCCATGTCAATCACTTCCTCTCTTTGAAGGTTCATATTCCGTTCTAATCCTTCATCTTCTTTTGTACAACTTCCCAACTATCTGACTCCAGTTTTCAAGGGAATTTGAATGTTCTCCTGCCTTTCACCCACCTACAACTTGAGTAGTATCACTGACAAGCATTGGTAATTCAGAGTCTCTGGTCATTGACTCAGAAAATTCACTTTTCAATGTCAGCATCTTAAAAAAACACATTTTATTGAAGACATTTTAAATATACACATAACCCAACCATGGCAACAGGTAACAAACCCCACTCATCCCGCTGCCACCTCAGTGCCCGCCTCCCTTTTACAACTTATCGCCCCCCCCACCAAAAATAGTAACCCTCCCGCTTCGCTGGCGACTCAATACTCCTTAAAGAAGTTGATAAACAGCTTCCACCTCAAGATGAACCCCTCCTCCACCCGTCGAATGGTCAATTTAATTTTTTTCCAAATGCAGGAACTCTGTCAAATCACTCACTCATACCCCCGCCTTTTGTAGCTCCGAGTGCCGCTAACACAGCACAATCCGTTTCCGGGCTATCAGGGAGGCAAGGGCCAAGACGCAGCCTTTCTCCACACCTTTGTCCTGGATCCTCCGACACTCAAAATATTGCCACCTTTGGACTCGGAGATACCTTTACCCCCAAAATCTTTGACATTACTCCCAAAATCCCGCAACCTTGGATACATTCAAAACACGGGGCAGCACGGTAACACAAGTGGATAGCACTGTGGCTTCACAGTGCCAGGACCCCAGGTTCGATTCCCCGCTGGTTCACTGTCTGTGCGGAGTCTGCACGTTCTCCCCGTGTCTGCATGGGTTTCCTCTGGGTGCTCCTGTTTCCTCCCACAGTCCAAAGACGTGCAGATTAGGTGGATTGGCCATGCTAAATTGTCCTTAGTGACCAAAAAAAAAAGGTTGGGAGGGGTTATTGGGTGACAGGGATAGGGTGGAAGTGAGGACTTAAGTGCGTCGGTGCAGACTTGATGGGCCGAATGGCCACCTTCTGCACTGTATGTTCTATGTTCTCTAAATGCATATGGTTCGCTGGCCCACCCGCGCACTGCGAACACCTCCCCTCCACCCCCGCGAACAACTGACTCCTCCTGGACACCGTTATGTGAGCTCTACGCACCACCTTAAATTGGATGACTTAGCCTGGCACAAGATGAGGATGCATTCACCCTCCGCAGAGATCCCCTCCACACTCCAGCCCCTAATGCCCCCCGCCCAACTCCTCCTCCCACTTTTTTTTTTAGAACAGTACAGCACAGAACAGGCCCTTCGGCCCTCGATGTTGTGCCGAGCAATGATCACCCTACTCAAACTCACGTATCCACCCTATACCCGTAACCCAACAACTCCGCCTTAACCTTACTTCTTAGGACACTATGGGCAATTTAGCATGGCCAATCCACCTAACCTGCACATCTTTGGACTGTGGGAGGAAACCAGAGCACCCGGAGGAAACCCACGCACACACGGGGAGGACGTGCAGACTCCGCACAGACAGTGACCCAGCCGGGAACCGAACCTGGGACCCTGGAGCTGTGAAGCATTGATGCTAACCACTATGCTACCATGCTGCCCACTTGAGTGTGACCTCCTCATGGGAGCACACTCCCTCTTCATCAGCTCCCCATACATGTTTGCAACCCTGCCCTCCACAATTTCATCCTCGGACAGAAGCTTATCCTGCAACACCAGGGGCGGCGGCACCTCCTTCCTAATAAAGTCCCTAACCTGCAGATACCTGGACCCATTCTCCCTTGGTAACTGTGTTACCCCCTTGGCCCACTGTGAGGTCCACCATGTCAGGCCCACACTGGTAATCACCAGAAATGATTCTTGGCACAGCAGATCAGAGGGCCAGACAATAGGGTACTGGGCCCACTAAATAGATGCACGTGGGTTATTAAGACTAATTTGCATTCATTTTCATCTTCTCGCTGGTGTGCCGTCATGTACTACAATCCTGACATCAGCAGGGAGTTGGAGTATGGTGTTTGATCAGCGCCTGGGAATTATCCAGTCGTATGATTGGGAAGTGAAATAATGGCCATCAAAATAACGAGCGACATGGTGGACACACACAGCGGGCCGGCGCCGAAGAAGTAGGCCCCCGTGGCAATTCTCAACGGACAACCTGCTGAATTCCTGCCGGCGTGGTTCACGAATGGTTCCACCCGATGGGAGCTCGGGGTTGTGGCTGCGGTGGACGTCCTGGTGGGGGATGGGGGGATGCGTCATCGGAAGGGGCTCTCCACGATGGCCAGGCCACAGATTGGCGGGCGCAATCTTGTGGGGAGCCTCCTTCTTTGGCGACGGCCCGCTGTGTGAATCCACCATGTCACGCGGGGCCGGCGCAGCAGGCGGCTGCCGCGTGCATGCACAGACCTGCGGCCGGAAGTGCAGAGCCCCGTATCGGCCGCCGGAGCTGCGAGGACTATTCCAGGGCCTGCAAGCCCCCTTAAAAATGGAGAATCACCCTGGACTTTCAAAAAAAAAGTCCAGAGTGATTCGCACCCGTTTTCTCATGGGTGTGGGGCCATAGCCCCATTATTGGAGAATCCTGCCCCAGAGGTCCGAACTGCAAATATTAATGTGTGGACTTTACTACCATCTGATCGTTCTCTTGGATTGGTCACAACAGTGCCAAAGTAATTATGTTTTAATTTCAGGTGACTGCAGGATAATCCAGGAACGTTAGAAACCCAGAGACTAATTTTAGCATGGAACATATATCCACCTTACCATGAACCTGTTATAACCCCAGGGGAGGTCACTGGATAGGAACCATCAGGTTTCCTGAGCCCTCTGAGGAATATGAACTTCCCTGGTAAAGGGACGTAGCTTCCCATTAACAGGTGTAGCCCTTCGGGGAAAGGAGACCCGTCTTCGTGCTCTAACCTACGTCTTATGCATGGCTGCTTACCTCGGATCTGACAGAACCCTTCTATCTAATCTCCTGTAGGAAATTCCCTGATTCACAAAGATAAACCAGCAAATCTCCTGAACTACTACTCTCTAATGTGTTATCTGTGTTAGTCTAACATCGACTGCAACTGGATGTAGTAAAACGAGAAACAGGCTTCTGAAACAGGAGTTGGTCCAACACTGTTTTATTGAACCTGTTGATTGCTGTACATAATCTGCTGTGGGTTGACACTGTATTAACCTAACTGATAACCTCCTACTGGCTTTTTGACCAGACTAGCTCTCTATCACATGGTGATGATCTTCATTGGCCTGTGCACTGTGACTATCTCAGTAGCCGTGTCCTGTGAGAGAGAGAGAGCCTTAATGCCCTGTGGGCTTTATAGTGGTGGTGTCCTGTCTGGTGATTGGTTGTTCCGTGTCATGTGTGTTCATTGGTTAGCCTGTGTGTCAATCACTGCCTGTCTGCACCTCATGATATACATGAGTGGATATTATGACACTCTCCACAAGTAACTGTGACCACTCCGTTGTTACGTTCTCAGCATTTAATGTTCCTCCATATGAGTGTCCCTGAGCAAAACACAGACATTCCTATGTTTCTGTGCTAAAAACTAAAATAAAGAATTAAATACTGTCAAATTCTACACATGCAAACCTCACATAAATCTGCATACTGATGGGTATTTTTTTCCTGAAGTATGCATTTGTCAGTTCTACTTTGTGTGAATTTGGCTGTAAACTATTCTGTTATTGTCTGCCTGACCTAGTTCATATGAAAGGAATCCACTACAAATAACAAGTCTTAGAAATGTTTCGCCAGAATTCTTTACCTCATTTAAATACTGGGTGAAAATTTACAAGACTCAAAATAGTGCGCAGAGCAAACCAGGTTTACCTTTAATAGCCAAATGGCACAACTTCTCCCTCATAAATCAATTTCACACATCCATTAATCCCAATACAGGAAATTTTCAAACTTCTTGGCAAAGGAATGAGACAAATAAAATCTTCTGAATTTTTCTTTTCTTTGATTCCAATGGTGGGACACTGGCTTATATTTTTTCTTCTTAATGTTCTTATTTTTCTCTGAAGTACTGAAGTCCTCATTGAAACACAAAGCCATACATGGCAGAACTTTCCAGGTCTAGAGGCAGACGTTTCAATGCTACAAATGGTTTTTCAATGCTGCTGAACTGGGGGAGGGGAAGAATTCAGGCTTGATTGTAGCTAAAAAGTGTGCATGTGTATGTCTGGCTGGGGATAGGGTCAGACTTGACTACTGAGTTGCCAATTCTGGTTGGATGTATTCCTGGAGATTTGGCCATATTATATTATGACTTTGTGATACCTGATCACATGACCTTATCAAATCTTATCACATTTCCTTTATAATGGTTTTGTATGCTGCAGTTAGTTTGTTCATGGTTTTGTGTCTTTCTCTTTGAAATAACAAGCTTCTACTTCAACGGTCACATTATGACTTATTATATGGTCTATTGGGCTTCAGATCAAGGACTTACCTTATTTTTCCCCCCTTGATTCTTCCAGTAAAGATTCAAGATCTCTGTTGCCCATATGCCATCTCATTGGAAATAGTCTTTCATTGTTTACAAACAGTAAGATCCTGAGGTGATGCTCACTCTTTTAATGGCTGCATCATTCTCAGTGCCACTCTCACTCACCTGTCACTTAAGTCCCAATCTCCTGACCTCTTGCCTTCCTCTCAACCCTGATTTCATCCTTTGATTTCCCATTCCTCAGCCTCCCTTGCTCATCAAGATCTCGTTCTTCAGTTTCAATCTATTCCCCACCACATCCCTCCAATTCTTTATTTTGACTTCAAAACTGCCTTTGATTTTGAAAACTTCCCACAATTAAAACACCTTTGCTGAGACCACCTCCCCTCTTTTCCCACCATACCCCTCCAGGATGCCAAGACTCCAATTCCTAACACGCCACCATCCCCCCCTCCCCGCCCCCCCACCTCTGATCTGCACTCCACAGGTCAGGATTCTGGAGTTAATGTCATTAGGTCAGAACAGTTTCTCACAACCTCTGGTGAATGCTTGGAGTGAGCTGGGGGAGGGGGGAGGGGAGGGCACTCGCAATGCAGCAGGAAATTTAAATCTCTGATCTAGTGAGCTGCCTGAAGTGAAGCTTAGGTCAGGAACTCCCCAGGTTCGGGAAACTACTGGGGCGCGATTCTCCGCACCCGCGTAAAATCGAGAAGTTGGCCGTGGAAAACGGCCGGGTTTTGCGACGGCCCGACACGACCCATTTCCTGAGGTATTCACTATCCGGGAAATGGGCTAGGAACGGGGCCGCGTCAATCACGTGCGCGACGATGCCGGAACGCGGCGACGCTACGAACACGCCCACGTGACGCCGCCCGACGCCGTAAAAAGGCGCGGGCGAGCACAGAAACTGTAGGCCAAGATGTCGGAGCTGAGGAGAGCAGGCCCGCGATTTGTGGAGGCTGATGTGGAGATGCTGCTCGATTCCATCGAGCAGAGGAGGGGGATCATCTGCCCGCGTAGAGGGCATCGCCACCCTGCCAGCGCGGTGCGCCAGGCCTGGCGTGAGGTTGCTGCTGCCGTCAGTGCTGTGGGGCAGACCCCTCGTTCAGCTGACCAGTGTCGGAAGAAGATGCACGACCTCACCAGGGCTGCCAGGGTAAGTGCCAAGAGGGTGCCCCCGGGTCACAACCATCCCTCCCCCCCCTTTACTTAATCACCCACCTCCCCCCCTGGCACGGGGTGTGGAGGGGGATTGTGGCAGAGTGAGTTGAGGTTGGTTCACAAAGTTGTCACAGACCCAGCGCTCTGGCCCCCTTGGAGAGATGCAATCGTCTTATTACAACTTGACCCCCAAACTGTACCAGTATCTGAACGGACTGCTGATACCTGCCGTATTGTAATAATCTACCTATGCCCCCTCTCCCAACAGGACAAGACCGCTCATAACACCCGTGAGCGGAACAAGACGGGAGGGGGTTCGCCCATCCTGCGGCCCCGACCACTTTTGAGCAGAGGGCCCTGGACCTTGTTGGTGGATCTGCTACTCGGGAGATCGCGCAATGCGTGGTTGGCGGAGCTGCAACAAGTGAGACAACCCTGCATGACAAACACCCCCCCTCCCCATCCTCTGTCCCTTCACACACCCTGCCCACTGGGATACCTCCCCCATCCTCTGTCTCTTCACACCCTGCCCACTGGGACACCTCCCCCATCCTCTGTCCCTTCACACCCTGCCCACTGGGACACCTTCCCCATCCTCTGTCCCTTCACACACCCTGCCCACTTGGACACCTCCCCATCCTCTGTCCCTTCACACACCCTGCCCACTTGGACACCTCCCCCATCCTCTGTCCCTTCACACACCCTGCCCACTTGGACACCTCCCCCATCCTCTGTCCCATCACACACCCTGCCCACTGGGATACCTCCCCCATCCTCTGTCTCTTCACACCCTGCCCACTGGGACACCTCCCCCATCCTCTGTCCCTTCACACTCTGCCCACTGGGACCGTCCAGCGCCCGGCCGAGCGTCTCTAAATAACCCGTTTCATTCTCTTCCCTAGGATGTGATGCCGAACGACCAGGGCCGTCAGGCTCCAGACGGAGACAGGCATCTGCCCCCACCTCACCCGGGGCCGCATGACAGAGGGTGCCTGATCAGCGGGGAGTCCCATCCTCCCCAACCGAATCTGTGGAGCAGGGCGCCCAGAGGCCGGCAAGAGAGCAAGAGAGAGAAATGGCCCGCGAACGCCCTGCGGCCTCTCAGCGGGCCGATGACATAGAGGAGGCGTGCACCCAAGAACGAATTCAAGATTGCGGCACTGCTTTCTCCCACCACATCCATCATCCCAGAGACACACACCCCGGCGGGCCTATTTAATTATGAGGCTCCTGGATCACAGTCTGGGTCGCACATCACAGCTGAGCAGGTACAGCAGGTGGAGGTCGGAGCAGCCGAGGGCCCGGACTGGCGGAGGCCAGGCCAAGCCCAGCATCCAGCTGGCTCCCAGACGTTTTCAGAGTTCCTGGACTTTCTCAACCCACCCGCACAGCCGATGCCTCAAGAAACCCAGGGTAACAATGACGGGATGAGGGCTGTCTTCCAGACTCTGCAGACGTTGTTAGAGGAGTCGAACCGCGTCCACGAGCAGGGAGTGGTGCCGCTCATGGCAGAAACCCAGGCCGACACCGCACGGGTGGCATCCGCGGTGGAGGCAATGGGTGAAACGGTTTCGGCCATGGGTCAGGTTATGCAAGACGTTGGGCTTCACGTGCAGGCATCATCCTCGGCCCTGGACAGGGTTGCCCTCTCACAGGCAGCAATGCGCCAGAGCCAAAACGACATTGCCGGCGCGCTGCGGGCCTTGGCCGAGTCTCAGCAGGTCATGGCCCAGTCGCAGCAGTCAGTCGCAGAGAGCATCAACCGCCTGACACATGTGCTGGATGGCGTCGTGCACTCACAGGTTGAGGTCGCAAAGTCCCTGGTGGGAATGTCTAACTCCCTGGACTCCGTCTCTGCAAACCTTCGGATCCTGGTGGATACCGTTGCAGGCCTCCAGGACTGGCAGCGCCAGGTGTCGGTGGTGCGACGGGGCACCTCCCCGCTCGCACCTCTGTCCCAAAGTGAGGCCCGGGGGCCACCGGGCTCCCCGAGGGAGGAGGAGGTTTCGGGGCCCGTCCCATTAACTCCATCACGGGACGTCCCGGAATTCTCGGCCTCCCCCCGTCCCATCCCTGGTGCATCGGGTGGGCAGCGGACAGAGCAGGGTGGCACAACGTCACCCGAGATGCCCGCAGAGCAGCCTGGCCCATCAAGGCCGGGCCGCCCCAGGAAACGCTTGCCGAAGGAGAAACTAGCCGAAGGGGGCGATTCGCAGCAGTCCTCCTCCACTCCTGCTGTATCATCTGGGGAATCACTTAGACGTAGTGGTAGGGCCCGTAAGGCAACAAAGAGGGACACTGAGTAAGTTGGCACGAGTGAAGGGCACAGTTTAGTTGTAGGGGCTAGGGCACCTGTAAATGTTTGTTCACATTAAACGCACTGTTCCACCTTACTTGTAATACCGTGTGATTTTTCCACAGCCACAGGATTCGTGATGGTGACCGAGTGTCGCTGGGGTTGACGAGCGGTGAAACTTCGGTGCCGGGTGTGCAGTCCCTCCCCCCCCCCCCCCCCAACCCTTCCCACAGCTAGCCCACGCGGGCACGTGATGGAGTGTCCGTGACGATCTCAGCGGCCACCAAGGTGGATGGTTCACCTATTGCCATGGGTCAGACTCTCTCTAATGATTCTGAGCTCACAGCTCTTGGCAGAGCGGGCTGTCATCATTCCACATGGCACTGATCACACCCGCTGACACAGCCATCGATGTTGTGCCATACCGTCTGGACCCAGTGGTAAGGGTGATGTCTAAGTGGAGCAGTGTACACTGAGAGGGGGGGGGGGGGGGGGGGGGGGGGCTGTGGTGGTGGCAGTTGTGTGTTGACCCTCTGCACGACTAGCGATGCAGGTGGTGGTTTGGTGTTCAGTGGGGACGTCACATGCGACGTGTGAACCGTGCTGCCACCAAGGCGTCGCGTGCCCGCCGTCCTCGCCGGGTCCGTCGTGCCGCCTCCTGGACATCACCAGCACCTGGGTCGTGTCTGCGTGCTGCGCCCGCCACTCCGCCAGCCTCCTCCTCCTCCTCCTCCCTCTCCTCCTCCTCCTCCTCTGTGCTGGCACCACTGCCACTGGCTTCTCCCTCTGCCTCCTGCAGCAGGTCATCTCCCCTCTGCATCGCGATGTTGTGCAGTGCACAGCAGACCACAACAATGCGAGCGACCCTGTCGGGCTGGTACTGCAGGGCCCCTCCGGAGCGGTCCAGGCACCTGAATCTCATCTTCAGGAGGCCAAGGCAGCGCTCCACCACACCCCTGGTTGCTGCATGGGCCTCGTTGTATCGGGTTTCCGCATTGGTCTGAGGCCTCCGTATAGGCGTCATCAGCCAAGACCTCAGCGGATAACTCCTGTCGCCTAGCAACCAGCCCCTCAGCCGGGGGGGACGCCCCTCAAACATTGCAAGGATGTACGACTGCGCCAGTATGTAGGAGTCATGCACACTCCCTGGGAACCTTGCACAGACGTTCATGATCCTCATGTGGGGGTCGCATACCAGCTGGATATTCATGGAGTATGTCCCCCTTCTGTTTGTGAAATACCTGCCTGTCCCCTGCAGGCGGGCGCATGGGGACGTGAACACAATCGATTGCCCCTGCACCATCGGTATCCCGGCCACGCTGGCAAATCCACAAGCTCGTGAGTCTTGACTTGCTCGGTCCTCGGGAAAGGTGATGTAGCGGTCCGCGATGGCATAGAGGGCGTCGGTCACATCCCGGATACACCTGTGGACCAATGACTGGGAGATCCCGGAGAGGTCCCCGCTCGGAGACTGGAAGGAGCCGGTCGCATAGAAGTTAAGAGCGACCGTCACCTTGATGGCAACCAGGATCGCGTGTCCTCCCCCCGTTCCACGTGGGGCGAGGTGCGCCACGAGGTGACAGATATGTATCACGGTCCGCCTACTCAGCCGGAGTCTCCTCCTGCAGGTGATGTCCGTCATTGTTAGGAAAGAGATCCGGGCACGGTACACTCTCGGCCTTGGTCATTGCCTTTGGCACCGTGGCTGCACCCTCACTCTCTCCTCCTCCCCCTCCTCCTCCCCCCCCCATGCTGCTCGACGACTGGCAACTCCTCGGCCCTTCCCTCTGCTGCTGCAGCTGGCCCTGCATCCACTGCGGGTTGTGGGTGTGGATGCTGCTGCATCTCCAAATGCAGTGCAGCGGCCTCAACCACTGCGCAGAACATAGCCGTTCTGTTCCCATGCATCGTGCTAACCTACAGAAGGGTGGTGGGGGGGCAGAGAAACGGGACATGTTAGATGGAGGTTAGTCGACACCCTCGGCAGCCGCCTGCCACGGGATACCTGTGTGTCCCGGTGGCCTGGTCGCGCTGCTGACACGCGGGCAGCCTAACCCCTGATCACTTTCTGCATCCAACGGGCAGTTAACTACGTCCTCCTCACCGGTGCGTCAGTGGTCTATGGCCGTAATTCAGTGGCCTTGGCCGTAAGTCCCATAGGAACCAGCGGCAGTGTCCTCGTGACGCGGCACGCCATGGCATGGTGGCAGGACATTTTGTAACCGGGTTGGACGGGTCACTCGCTCACTCTCTCCCTGCCCACCCCCACTCCCACTCCCCCCCCGTCTCCCTCACTTCCCCCCTCCGTCTCGCCCACTCGCCCCCTCGCGTCTCGCCCTCTACTCCCCCTTCCGTTCTCCCCCACTCTCCCCCATCCAGCTCCCCACTCCCCCTCCGTCTCCCCACTCCCCCCTCCGTCTCCCCCACTCCCCCCTCCGTCCTCCCCCACTCCCCCCTCCGTCTCCCCACTCCCCCCTCCATCTCCCACACTCCCCTCCCCCCCCCCCCTTCTGGACCCCCTCCCGTTCTCGGGGATGCCTTCCCCGTTGTGGCCAGACTCCAGCAGTGCGCTGAGCGGTGCGCTCACCTCCTCGAAGCTTTCGTCAGCCAGCACGACTGGTTGACGAACTTGAAAAGCAGGTGTGTTGGCCGGCGTGAAAACAGTGTGTGATGACGGCGGGACTTCGGCCCATCCGGGCCGGAGAATAGCGAGGGGCCAATAAGTAGCGATTCTGGTCGTGACGGGGGCGCGTTCGAGGCCTTTGCCGGGAATGCCGACGTCTAGTTTGTGCGGGGTTCGGAGAATAGCGGGAGGGCGTCGGACCAGCATCGCCGTGAAAATTTGCACAGCCCGCTATTCTCCGAACCGGCGTGAGTGCGGAGAATCGCGCCCCTGGTCATTCATTGATTGGGAACCTACATTACTGTGATCTTTATAATGTGGAGATGCCGGCGTTGGACTGGGGTGAGCACAGTAAGAAATCTTACAACACCAGGTAAAAGTCCAACAGGTTTGTTTCAAACACTAGCTTTCGGAGCACTGCTCCTTCCTCAGGTGAATGCTCATTACCCAGGCCGAGAGATGAGATTCCGTGGCCTTGGAGGGTAGGAGAGGAATATAAAAATGAAAAAATAAGTTGCGTGATTTGCGAATTGAGGGCAAACATATTTGAACACTGGAAGATGATTGGTGAAGATTAGGTAGCAATAGGGAAAAGCTGATATGAAAGGTTGAAGCTGAACTGGTAATCTGTTTATGGGAAAGTTTGAATAGAAATGTGACAGCTGTGTGAGCTGGCAGAGGAGAAACTGTGACGGCTAATGTTTGCGTCTGAAGATTTTTCCGGTCTGTGCACAGCGGGTTTCACAGTTGCCAGCTCCAAAGAATACTGACGCCACAGAAAAATCAAAGTCAGCCCAGCATTAATATTGCCTGTGAACTCTGAGCATGAACAATACATCACATTAGTTTAATGTTTGTGGGCTGTCATATCCAGTGCTGGAACAATAATCAAAGGCTTGTAACAACTCTTTAAATTAGTAATAGTTTTCAAATAAATTGTTTGACAAATGCATGTATCTTGTTTGCTCATGGATGAGAGAGAGGCAGCAGTGCTCCATATCTTCTATAGGTTTCTTTGGATGTCTTATTACCTTAAGTGAAACGGTAAGGTGTCTCTTATTGATGTCTGAGGACACAACTCTGGATGGCAACACTTGGCCAAGAGAAGGTTTGGCATGTCAACACATAGACCAGGATCCAGAGGACCTTTTCTAAGTCAGGTACAACTTTTAGAGAGCTCTGCACGCTCAGCATAGCACTTTATGCCAAGCAGGTGACCAAAAATACATTACAGCGTTTCCTCTCCCTCAAGTTATCATTCAGTATTTTCAATGATACGCATGGAGGCATGTTACACATTAAACATTAGGAGACACTTCAAATTAGCAACTTTCATCTGCAACTCTTCCTTCACTAATATCCTTAAAGGGAATCACTCAAAATCTTTTTTTTAAAATCTAGCTGCATCAGGTAATAATCAGGTAATGACAGTCACCATGACTTCCATAATGGCACTTTGCCGCAACTTTGAACTCGCTTATTTTCTCTGCTGGACAACTATGCATGTAATAAACAGGAGCAGCCAAAGGCTCCATAATAGGATGAGCCTAATGACCTGCGTCACTGACTGAAGGTCAATCATCCACAAGCATAGGGGAAGTAAGGAATCATGAAGTCGATGCCTCACTCCATCTTTAGGAGTTAGAACCATCTGTTTCTCATGTACTGGACCCTTCTCCCATAGGAAGACACAATCCCACAAGCATCACGTGTATACTGTCTTATACTGCAATTCAAGCTCTGTTGGAGGGTGCGGCTCAACATTGTATCAACCATTGTTCTTTTATCCTGCAACAGCAATCTCCATCAGGATTGTCAGTAAGCATGAAAAAGAAAGCATCCCAAATTACTCTGTGTCTCTCACGAACATTCGCGATATCAACACAAAAATCGATGCACCGATTAAGCTTGAGCAGATGAAACTAGGTAAGAGACAGGGCACAGAAAAGGCAGAGCAGCTGCCATGCCACAGGAGGAAGATAAATCTTGTGGATGACATCAAGACTTGCCTGGACTTTGGCAACTGACATTGAGCAGAGCTATGTCCTGGTGCTGTGTCAGTACCAAAAATATAAAAGGTAACTATCTTTTAGTAGGTCAAAAAAGGAGACAAAGCAGACTCTGGGCAGTACCGAGGAATCTCCCTACTCTCCATCACCACAGGACTACTTGCATGCCAAGCACCATAGGCAGCAAGTGATAGACAGAGAGCTAAGCAGTCCCACAACCAACGGATCAGATCCAAGCTCTGCAGTCCTGCCACATCCAGCCATGAATGGTGGTGAGCAATTAAACAACTCACTCGAGGAGGAGGCTCCACAAATATGCTCATCCTCAATAATAAAGGAGTCCAGCACATTTGTGCAAAAGATAAGGCTGAAGTATTTGCAACAATCTTCAGCCATAAGTGCCGAGTGGATGATACACCTCGGCCTCCTCTAGAGGTCCCCAGAATCACAGATGTCAGTCTTCAGCCAATCCAATTCACTCCACATGATACAAAAAAACACATGGAGGTGGTGGCATAGCGATATTGTCACTGGACTAGTAAACCAGAAACCCAGGGTAATACTCTTCGGACCCGGGTTCAAATCCCGCCAATGTAGATCATGAAATTTGAATTCAATAAAAAAAATCTGGAATTAAAAGTCTAATAATGACCATGAAACCATTGTCGATTGGCGTAAAACCCCATCTGGTTCACTAATGTTCTTTAGGGAAGGAAATCAGCCGTCCTTACCTAGTCTGGCCTACATGTGACTCCTGACCCACATCAATGTGGTCGACTCTTAACTACTCCCTCAGGGCAATTAGGGACAGGCAATAAATGCTAGCCCAGCCAGCGATGCCCACATCCCATGAACGAATTTTTAAAAAATTCTGGCTTGGGCTGATAAGTGGCAAGCAACATTCATGCCACACAAGTACCAGATAATGATCAACTCCAACAAGAGAGGATCTAACCATTATCCCTTGACAATGCCATCGCTGAATCCTCCACTATCAACATCCTGGGGGTTACCATTGACCAGAAACTGGCCTGGACTTGAATGATGGAGCAGACTCGATAGGCTGAATGGCCTAATTCTGCTCCTATCTCTTATGGTCTGAAACAAATACTGTGGCTACCAGACCAAGTCAAAGGATAGGAATCGTGTGGTGAATAGCTCACCTCCCGACCCGCCTAAAGCCTTTTTACCATCTAAAAGGCACAAGTCAGGAGTATGCTGGAATACACTACACTTGCCTGGATGAGGGCAGCTCCAGCAACATTCAAGAAGCTCAACACCATCCAGGACAAAGCAGCCTGCTTGATTTCTCCTCCTTCCACAAAAGTTCAATCTCTCCACCACTGATTAACAGTGGCACCATTTGCACTGTCTACAAGATACACTGAAGGAACTCAACAAGGTTCCTTAGACAGCACCTTCCAAACCCAGCACCACTACCATGTAGAAGGATAAGGGCAGCAGATACCTGGTAGCACCACCATCAGGAGGTTTCCGTCCAATTCACTCATCATCCTGACTTGAAAATATGTTGCAATTGCTTCACTGTTGCTGGGTCAAAATCCTAGAATTCCCTCCCCAACAGCGCTGTGGTTGTACCTACAACACACAGACTTCAGCGGTTCAAGAAGGCAACTCACCACCACCTTCTGATGGGCGATTCAGGATGGGTAATAAATGCTGGCCGAGCCAGCAATGCCCACATTCCATAGTTAATTTAAAAATAAGGGTGCCACCAGAAAAACAAATTAAAATTCAGTCCCAGTAAAAGAATGCTTAGTACCCCAGGAATATCTGCTCATACTGGGACAGCTGTTTTGATTGTGATGATCCTTCCATATTTGTGCATTTGCTCACAGTGATAATGAGCATCCCTTATGTGGGAACATTCATACGATATCCAAATGTTAGAAATTGGCAGAGGTCCCTGACAGATGGCCGGTGTGAACAGAATCTAATGCAACTAAAGTGCAGGTTCCAGTGGAATGACAGGTACAGAGCGAACCTTTCAACTTTTGGATATCACAACACCAGCTAATTGTGTTCTCCAAAAAACATTATGCTTTGCGAGTTCTCGTCAGTTGTATTGAAAGGGGGATCATTTGGATACATTTCATGGTACCTCCCTGAGGGACCAGCAACGTTTCCTTTGTGCCTTGCATACTCTGCCAAAAGGGCGTGCACTTAATCTGGCACTCCATCTCAGCACATTAAACAATTTGTCCTTAATTGGATCTGGAGTCGGTGAACCGAGAAACTCAACAGGTCATGTGTGAAGAGAAACAGACAAGTTGACCTTTCAGTTATGGAAGCATAATCAGAGCTTGCAGTTGTTTTAAATTTAAACTGGTTCAGGACTCCATTCTACCTGTCTGCCTGTTCAATCCTTACAGCTTGCACCTTTGCTTTCACTCAAAGTTGGCCTTCCGCACTGGGCAAAGCTATGCCCATTGTGCACCTCCTCTACTAACATTTGCAATGTCTCTTCCTGAACAAGAGCAGTTCTCTCCAATTGTACCTGAGGTTCACTGCAACTTGAATCAAGATTTATGTTCTGAATGTAGAAAGTAATGCAGCCTCACTGAAAAATCCCTCCGCCAACCCCCAGCTGCCTCACATGAAACCAACTCCTGGACTCCTGCCCAACAACAACTTTCCAGGCATTGACCTCCATCCAGCCTGGTGTGAGCCCTGATGTTCTTGTGCTTCGATTGAGCGCAGTTCTGATATTGCCTCTGTTCGGGTCTACTTTATGAGCTGTTCCTCTCTCATACTGATTCTGCAACTTTTCTAATTGCATAATTATTGTCATCATTCTCATCTGGGAGGGAAAAAAAATGCATGAAATATTGGTTGGATAAATAATAAACGAATGCACTTTACATTCCCTTTACATTTCCAAATCATAAATGAGCTGTATAATTCCAATTGCTGAAGAATGGTCTTTGTAATTCTATGATCAGTTTATAAATCTACGCGTCAAAGATTTAAGGAAGAACACTGTGCTGTCATTGTGTTCCTTTGTTACAAGAGTTGACTATGGCTATATGTGTTACAGATTAAGACAAAGACACAATTGAATGAAAAATAACAGTAGCAGTCAAATGAAAAAAATGTTTTGCTACATTTTGTGTTATTTGGTTGAAACAAATACAGTTGATAGCTCTACATACAGTTAACTTGTTGCCTCTCTCCCTACACAATATGTTGCTATGGAGATAGGATTTGACTGGGAGCAATGGACGAACAGCTGACAGTGCCCACTTTGTGTCCACTTTGTGTCATCAGCACAGCCCTCACTGCCGTCATTGCTATTTGTATAGAAAATATACCGACTTTAAAGCTGCAAAACTGGGCTATGTAGCACTCCCAGATTTAGATGCCACTTTGGACTGAACTGGGGTCCGCACCACTTGCTCACACTTGCAACGTGATCTGCACCAAATTCATACTCGTGGTGATGGCATTTTCCCAGGCATTAAGAACATGTGTGGCAAGCTTACAGGATAAGCAGTTTGTAGCATCACAGTATCTAACACTGATCTGATGTTAGTGCTACCACTTTAAACCTTGCTGCTCCAACCAACACCCTCTCTTAAACATGGACAACTGAACATACATTCAACAGAAATAAGGGCCCTCATCAGTCTACTTAAAGGGATCATCAACTACTTTCAGGTTAGTTTCTTATTTAGCTCGACTGGCTGTGTTTGTGGTTGTAGAGTTGCTAACCATTGGAGAATGTCAAAGGGGGTGCACGTGGAGAAGACCTTGGCTGTGACTGAAAGGTCAAGGCACTTGTTCAGCTCATGGCAGTGATAGTTGCAATTCCTCTTAGGCTCAAGCATAAGAGGGAGATGAAGCAGACAGAGGCAGCAAAGAGGAAAACTTGCTCACAGAGTAATGAGGAAGAGGAGGAGAAAGGCTTTCTGCAGGAAACCTTAACCACTTGAAAAAATGAAAATCGCTTATTGTCACAAGTAGACTTCTCATCTGCCACCGGGAGAGTGCTAGCACACAGCTGTACCTGTGATTCTATGTGCTGGATGATCTCCAGCGGCTCACTGGGTGAGGTGACGGAGCGGGACAATGCATCAGTGATGATTAGCTCCTTGCCAGGTGTGTGCACCAAGTTGAAGTCATACCTCCTAAGTTTAAGCAGGATTCTCTGCAACTGAAGCGTCATGTCATTCAGGTCCTTGTTGATGATGTGGACCAGAGGCCTATGATCCATCTCGACAGTGAATGTCGGCAGGCCGTGGACATAATCATGAAATTTGAAGTTGCCGTTCAGAAGACCCAAGCTCTCCTTCTCAATCTGAGCACATCTGATTTCAGTGAGCGTCATCGCCCTTGATGCATAGGCTACTGGTGCCCAGGATGATGTGTCATCTCATTGAAGCAACACCGCACCGATGCCATCCTGACTCACACCTATGGATATCTTTGTCTCCCGGTCCGGGTCGAAGAATACCAGGACTGGTGCAGTAGTGAGCTTGGCTTTCAGCTCCAGCCACTCTGTCTGGTGTGCCGCCTTCCACTCAAAGGCAGTTGACTTTTTCACCAGGTTGCGTAGGGCTGTGGTGTGTGTGGCCATGTTTGGAATGAACTTGCCCAGAAAATTGACCATACCCAAGAAACGAAACACCGCCTTTTTTGTCCTCGGGGACCTTCATCGCCTCAATGGCCTTGGTTTTGTCTGTGTCCGGGCGCACACCATACTGTGAGATCTGGTCGCCTAGGAACTTGAGCGTCGATGTGCCAAAACAACATTTGGATATGTTTAACTTTAGGCCGTTGGCATGTACACGGCGGAATACCTTCTGGAGATGGGACACATGTTCTTCAGGGGTCGTGGGCCATATGATGATGTCGTCCATGTACACATGAACCCTTTCAATGCCTTCCATCATCTGCTCCATGATGCGATGGAATATCTCCGATGCTGAGATGATGCCAAATGGCATGCGATTGTAGCAGTATCTGCCAAACAGTGTGTTGAAGGTGCAGAGCCTTCTGCTGGACTCTTCCAGCTGGATTTGCCAAAATCTCTGTGACGCGTCCAATTTGGTGAAGAAGCATGCGTGTGCCATCTCACTCGTGAGTTCCTCTGGCTTCAGGATGGGGTAGTGTTCCTGCATGATATTCTTATTGAGATCCTTGGGATCAATGCAGAAGCACAGGTCCCCCGACGGCTTCTTTACACACACCATCGAGCTGACCCAGTCAGTCGGTTCGGTGACCTTGGATAGAACATAGAACATAGAACGATACAGCGCAGTACAGGCCCTTCGGCCCTCAATGTTGCACCGACATGGAAAAAAACTAAAGGCCATCTAACCTACACTATGCCCTTATCATCCATATGCTTATCCAATAAACTTTTAAATGCCCTCAATGTTGGCGAGTTCACTACTGTTGCAGGTAGGGCATTCCACGGCCTCACCACTCTTTGCGTAAAAAACCCACCTCTGACCTCTGTCCTATATCTATTACCCTTCAATTTAAGGCTATGTCCCCTCGTGATAGCCACCTCCATCCGCGGGAGAAGGCTCTCGCTGTCCACCCTATCTAACCCTCTGATCATTTTGTATGCCTCTATTAGGTCACCTCTTAACCTTCTTCTCTCTAACGAAAACAACCTCAAGTCCATCAGCCTTTCCTCATAAGATTTTCCCTCCATACCAGGCAACATCCTGGTAAATCTCCTCTGCACCCGTTCCAAAGCTTCTACGTCCTTCCTATAATGGGGCGACCAGAACTGTACGCAATACTCCAAATGCGGCCGTACTAGAGTTTTGTACAACTGCAACATGACCTCATGGCTCCGGAACTCAATCCCTCTACCAATAAAGGCCATCACACCATAGGCCTTCTTCACAACCCTATCAACCTGGGTGGCAACTTTCAGGGATCTATGTACATGGACACCGAGATCCCTCTGCTCATCCACACTACCAAGAATTTTACCATTAGCCAAATATTCCGCATTCCTGTTATTCTTTCCAAAGTGAATCACCTCACACTTCTCCACATTAAACTCCATTTGCCACCTCTCAGCCCAGCTCTGCAGCTTATCTATGTCCCTCTGTAACCTGCAACATCCTTCCGCACTGTCTACAACTCCACCGACTTTAGTGTCGTCTGCAAATTTACTTACCCATCCTTCTGCTCCCTCCTCTAGGTCATTTATAAAAATGACAAACAGCAACGGCCCCAGAACAGATCCTTGTGGTACGCCACTCGTAACTGAACTCCATTCTGAACATTTCCCATCAACCACCACTCTCTGTCTTCTTTCAACTAGCCAATTTCTGATCCACATCTCTAAATCACCCTCAATCCCCAGCCTCCGTATTTTCTGCAATAGCCGACCGTGGGGAACCTTATCAAACGCTTTACTGAAATCCATATACACCACATCAACTGCTTTACCCTCGTCCACCTGTTCAGTCACCTTCTCAAAGAACTCGATAAGGTTTGTGAGGCATGACCTACCCTTCACAAAACCATGCTGACTATCCCTAATCATATTATTCCTATCTAGATGATTATAAATCGTATCTTTTATAATCCTCTCCAAGACTTTACCCACCACAGATGTTAGGCTCACCGGCCTATAGTTACCGGGGTTATCTCTACTCCCCTTCTTGAACAAAGGGACCACATTTGCTATCCTCCAGTCCTCTGGCACTATTCCTGTAGCCAATGATGACCTAAAAATCAAAGCCAAAGGCTCAGCAATCTCTTCCCTGGCTTCCCAGAGAATCCTAGGATAAATCCCATCAGGCCCCGGGGACTTATCTATTTTCACCTTGTCCAGAATTGCCAACACTTCTTCCCTACTCACCTCAATGCCATCTATTCTAATAGCCTGGGTCTCAGCATTCTCCTCCACAATATTATCTTTTTCCTGAGTGAATACTGACAAAAAGTATTCATTTAGTATCTCGCTTATCTCCTCAGCTCCACACACAACTTCCCACCACTGTCCTTGACTGGCCCTACTCTTACCCTAGTCATTCTTTTATTCCTGACATACCTATAGAAAGCTTTTGGGTTTTCCTTGATCCTACCTGCCAAAGACTTCTCATGTCCCCTCCTTGCTCGTCTTAGCTCTCTCTTTAGATCCTTCCTCGCTTCCCTGTAACTATCAAGCGCCCCAACTGAAACTTCACGCCTCATCTTCACATAGGCCTCCTTTTTCCTCTTAACAAGAGATTCCACTTCTTTGGTAAACCACGGTTCCCTCGCTCTACCCTTTCCTCCCTGTCTGACTGGTACGTACTGATCAAGAACACGCAATAGCTGTCCCTTGAACAAGCTCCACATATCCAGTGTGCCCAACCCTTGCAGCCTACTTCTCCAACCTACACATCCTAAGTCATGTCTAATGGCATCATAATTGCCCTTCCCCCAGCTATAACTCTTGCCCTGCGGGGTATACTTATCCCTTTCCATCACTAATGTAAAGGTCACCGAATTGTGGTCACTGTCTCCAAAGTGTTCACTTACCTCCAGATCTAACACCTGGCCTGGTTCATTACCCAAAACCAAATCCAAAGTGGCCTCACCTCTTGTTGGCCTGTCAACATATTGTGTCAGAAAACCCTCCTGCACACATTGTACAAAGAACGACCCATCCAATGTACTCGAACTATATCTTTTCCAGTCAATATTAGGAAAGTTAAAGTCTCCCATAACAACTACCCTGTTACTTTCGCTCTTTTCCAGAATCATCTTCGCCATCCTTTCCTCTACATCTCTAGAACTATTAGGTGGCCTATAGAAAACTCCCAGCAGGGTGACCTCTCCTTTCCTGTTTCTAACCTCAGCCCATAATACCTCGGAAGAAGAGTCCCCATCTTGCACCCTTTCTGCCACCGTAATACTGTCCTTGACTAGCAGCGCCACACCTCCCCCTCTTTTGCCCCCTTCTCTGACTTTACTAAAGCACCTAAACCCCGGAACCTGCAACAACCATTCCTGTCCCTGCTCTATCCATGTCTCTGAAATGGCCACAACGTCGAAGTCCCAGGTACCAACCCATGCTGCCAGTTCCCCTACCTTATTTCGTATACTCCTGGCATTGAAATAGACACACTTCAAACCACCTACCTGAACACTGCCGCTTTCCTGCGAAGTCAAATCTGTGCTCCTGACCTCTCTACTCTCAATCTCTCGCACCCCAAAACTACAATCCAGGTTCCCATGCCCTTGCTGAATTAGTTTAAACCCCCCCAAAGAGTATTATGCCTTGTTGCTGAAGATCCTAGAGCTGTGCCTTTAGTCGCTCTCTCAGTGGAGCAGGGACTCGTCGTGGTGTGTGGACCACTGGCTTGGCATCAGGCCGTAGCAGAGTCTTATATCGATATGGCAGCATGCCCATCCCGTTGAACATATCTGGATACTGGGCGAGGATGTCGTCGATGCCGGCCTGAAGATCCACATGGGAGGATGTTGTGGTGTAAACCCTTTGAATGAGGTTCAGCTGCTTGCAGGCGTGCGCACCTAGTAGGGATGCCCTGTCCGGCTTAACAATTTCAAAGCGTAACCGTGCTTGTGTGTGTCTGTTGGATACGTGCAGATGGCAGGATCCCAGTGCCGTGATGGCATTCCGGTTGAAATCCAGGAGCTTGCAGGCAGCTGGAAAGACTGTAGGGGCTTCTTAATGCATCTGAAGTCTGCCTGTGAGAGTAGGTTGGCAGAGGCACCTGTGTCCAGCTTGAACTGGAAGGGGCAGTGGTTGACCTTCAACACTGCTCACCATTCGTCCTCGGAATCCACAGCAAGATCGATTGGACTTCTAATGTGTCTGATGTGGCATATTCATACTTTGTAATAATGCCCACTCGATAAGTGTTGTCCAGGCATTCAGCATCTGAATCTGTTGCACTGCCGGGATCAGAATCCTGTCAGCGTTGTTGCACACTCCGGATGCGCCGTCGTCGGAATTGGGAGCGCTGGCCCCTGACTGGTGGTGCAGATCTGCACAGGGCTGCATAGTGGCCTGGCTTCCCACAGTTTAAACAGCGTCTGCCTCTTGCAGGGCAGTGTTTCTTTAAATGGGTGGTGCCACAGTTCGAACACGTCATGACGTCGGCGTCCAGACGCTCCGTGTGTCGTTGCACATGCGTAGTACGGTTCTCAGACGTCTGTACTTGCGCAGTGTGGTTTTCGGCTGCTTCGTTATCCCGTTCGCATTGCACGTGCGTTGGGCCCCGGGAAGAGCATGCAAAATGGCCGCTTTTGTCAATGTTGAAGCACTGCATCCGGGAGATGGCCTGCACACTCTCCGTGTCATGGGAGGCTAGTTTATCATTTTCTGCCGTTTTGTACTGGGAATAGCGATTTTTAACGTGCTCATGCACTGTG
The DNA here is from genome assembly GCF_902713615.1 of Scyliorhinus canicula. Lineage (NCBI taxonomy): Eukaryota > Metazoa > Chordata > Chondrichthyes > Carcharhiniformes > Scyliorhinidae > Scyliorhinus > Scyliorhinus canicula. The sequence continues at coordinate 133,571,124 of NC_052151.1, read as the reverse complement.
CATGTTTCACTCGCGACTGGCAGGGTCATATGCTTGATCTTCAGTAACTGCTCTCTCAGAGGATCAGAGTGAACTCCAAAAACGATTTGGTCTCTGATCATGGAGTCAATGATATCACAGGATTATGCTAGCAGTCTAAGATTAGTTAAATATGAGTTGAAGGATTTATCTTTACCCTGCAATCGCTGCTTGAATATGTCGCGCTCGAAGATTTTGTTGTTGTCCACCTCACAGTTGCTGTCAAACTTGTCCAGGATGGTCTGAAACTTTGTCTTGTCCTGGTCTTCGGCGAAGTGAAAGGAGTTGAATATTTCCAAGGCGTGATCACCCGCTGTGGTGAGGCGAAGAGCTATCTTCCGTGCATCAGAGGTACCATTGAGGTCTGATGCTTCGATGTAAAGCTGAAATTTCTGCTTGAATGTCCGCCAGTTGGCACTGAGATTGCCGAAGGTCCTGAGCTGGTGAGGAGCCAGAATCTGTTCCATTGTGCCGGTATACATTCGCTGGTCATCACGGATCGCTGAGTTGAACTAACTAGATTGAACAGACTCCCGGTATCATGTTGTCTTATGTAATTTGGAATAACACAAGCTGCCACTTGATGCAGTTTTGATTAAAGATGCTAAAGACTTTGAAGTGAGTTCATTGTGTTTTATTGAACTATGATGTGGAGATGCCAGTGTTGGACTGGGGTGAGCACAGTAAGAAGTCTTACACACCAGGTTAAAGTCCAACATGTTCGTTTCAAACACGAGCTTTCGGAGCACTGCTCCTTCCTCAGGTCAGTTTTATTGAACTATTAACACAGTTCTGAATGAGTTCAACTCTCTGCTAATCTAAATGTAGTAACTCAGTATAACTGAACCAGCCTTGCTCTAAGCCACGTGCTGGGGTGTGATGCTGAGGATACACCCTGTCTCACTCTGTAGATGTTGGTCTGTGGAAAGAGGCGGGGCATGAGTGTCTCATCCCTTTTATAGTGAGATACCACCCCTGAGTGTCCTGACTGCTCATTGGTCGTGTCCTATTCTATGTGTTCATTAGCTACATGTTTGCATATCATGACAGCGTGCGTACATGTGGACGGATGGACGTGGAACTGGACAGCGGTGGCTTGTCTGAGATGTTCCAGAATGATCGTCGGCTGGCCCTGGAATACACAATAAAGCATGTATCGTTAGACACACGGAGTCGGGTGTGAGGGGGGGAGGGGAGGAGGCAATGTGAGGGGGTGGAGTGTGAGGGAGGGTTAGGGGGTGAAGGGGGCAGTGTGAGGGGGTGCAGTATGAGGGGAGGGAAGGGAGAGGTGAGGGGCTGAGGGAGTGTAGCCAGGCAGGGGAGTCTCACTTGGTGCATGGCGCTACCTGCCAGGTGGCGGTTCCCCCAGAGCCCTCTGCTAATGGACGGTGAGGGGGTGCAGAACAGGTGATCCCCCTCCAGTTCTTGCATGCTCACAATGGTTGTGGGTTATCTTATCCTGAGAGGGGGGGAAGCATCAGAGTTAGGTGGTCTGCAGCAAGACGCACCGATGTTGGCAACATTATGACTGGGGGCGTGGGGAATGGGCATCATGCCACGTCGGCTCGCAAGGGGGGTGTGGTGCCCATGTGGGTTGGGTGGAACATAGTGCACACCCTCCTCCTGTGTGGGCGGGGGAGGGAGGCGGCACAACACGTGGTGGGGTGGGGGGTGTTTCCCGTGGGAACTCTCAGGGTACTTACCCTGGCAGCCCTCGTGAGGTCGTGGAGCTTCTTGCAGCACTGCTCACCAGAACGTGGAGTGTGCCCCACAGCGCTAACGGCGATGCCCACATCACGGCAGTTGCGCCTGACTGTGCTGGCCGGGTACCAGTGGCCACGTCTTGGGCACAGGATCATCCTCCGCTCTTCCACTGCATCCAGCAGTGTCTCCAGGTCATTGTCCCGGAACCTGGGAGCGGGGTGCAGCCATCTCTCTGTGTCGGGGCCTGTGCGCGAATCGCACAAATAAATTGACATGGCGCCGCGTCATCCGGGCATCGCACGATGACGGCGCCGCTCTGGCGCCATGTTCACCACGGTTCTCGTGGCCCCGCTGCTGGTCCTTTTTCGGGGCCTGAATCGATGCTGCCGGCAGCCCGTTCACGCCGTTGTGAAATGCAACGGCGTTCACAACGGCGCGGACACTCTGACTCTTCATCGGAGACTCCCGCCCTCTGTTCCAGCACAATTTGGGCCATTATTTGTTTACTGTTTAGTTTCTGAAGTGAACTTGGTCATCGGTTGATTGAAGGTGTGTTAGGGTGTAGCTCAGTCAGCGTTTCTTCAATGCTATTAAGTCTGTCTTTGAGTTATAACGCAAAAATCCTACCGTTAGGAAACATCCAGTCACGTTCATAATGCTGCAGATTGCAGTGTGCAGTATTAACATTACAGGCATAGTAACTCCCTTTGGGTTATAAAAAATGAGCTTGTCACTTCTTATGGTGATATGGACAAGACAAAGCCAAGAAAAATAAGACAGGAATTCAGTAAGATTGCTTTGTGATTTAAGATAAGGATAGCAAGCTATAAAAGGCATTAAACTTAAAGTTCAATGGAACACTAGGTCATAAGATTAACAATTTAAAACAAAGCACTTTATTTTAGTTGTTAAATTACTATTTTTAGTCAACACCAGATAATAAAACATAATGGTTATTATTATAGCCCCCTTTACTACCCTGTTTATGCTCCAAGGCAGAGAAGTAGTGGGTGGAAAATTTATTAAATTTAAACTTTTGACCTGCCGAATATGGAGAGGGGGACCCGCTAGCGATCGAGATACCACAAACTGGGGTTTCCCCATGTACTGTGAGTTTTAAATCCACAGTCCATGTGAAGCCACTGACTGGTTTCCAGCTGGAAGTCAGTCTGATTGACAGCTGTGGCTTCCAGTCAGGCGACGAATGCTGGAGAGGAGAAGAGGCTGCAACAGCACATGGCTGCAAATCCTGACAGGGTTGGGGGTGGAGGGGGGGGGCTGGTGCTAAGTGGTGGAGAACTCCAACTCAAATTGTAGGGGATCCAATCCTGGGGTTGAGGGGGGTAAACAGAGATTGGCAGCCAGAGGGATCAGGTGCTAAAGAAGTTGGGGGCGGTGGTGGGTAGCTGGAGCATCCTTTATCGTCTTCATCGGTCTGCTAGAATTCTGTTCGTTCTGATGATGAAAAATGAAAATCGCTTATTGTCACGAGTAGGCTTCAATGAAGTTACTGTGAAAAGCCCCTAGTCGCCACATTCCGGCACCTGTCCGGGGAGGCTGGTACGGGGCCGGGGAGGATGATCAGGAATATTAATGATTTGTACATTCTTTTCTTATTTTGGTGACTTTTCATTGCATGACTGGAGCATCCTTTAGTTAAGACTGCATCAAGTAGCAGCCTGTGTCATCCGAAGCAGCATAACACAACAGAGGGGTCTTCAGCTTTCCTCACTTAAATATTTATAGAGCTTTTAGAGACAATTTTCTTGCAGTAGCTTTCAGGCTTTCTAATCTTAAAGGATTTTTAAAAATTTGTAGTAGCTAAAGCATCGATCTTAATGTTTTGGAATATTGGCACATAAGAATGTTTATTTTCATGAAACACACACTTCCATTCTCCCTTGAAGATGTTAATTCATTGCTCAAACACTGATTCGTGGACATCAGGCAGCCTTAACAGAGTGTCAACAAGCTATTTTATCACGGAAGGATTCATAATCAAACTGACTCTCCTCTCCTAATGCGCACGTAAATATGAGTGCACACACGCACACACATACCATGATTAACCCAGGATTTAGGCTATAGCTTCACCAGGATCTGTATGGTCCAGTTAAACACCCTGGCATTAGGATAGTGGTATTTAAAAGATTTTTTATGTTAACTTAGAGTCCCAAATGTTATCTAACAGCCAATATCCGGAGTCTAGCGTTGAAATTCCTTACAGCTTGCCTTGTACAAAAAATAATAAAACTGAAGCACGGTAGCATGGTGGTTAGCATAAATGCTTCACAGCTCCAGGGTCCCAGGTTCGATTCCCGGCTGGGTCACTGTCTGTGTGGAGTCTGCTCGTCCTCCCCGTGTGTGCGTGGGTTTCCTCCGGGTGCTCCGGTTTCCTCCCACAGTCCAAAGATGTGCGGGTTAGGTGGATTGGCCATGCTAAATTGCCCGTAGTGTCCTAAAAAGTAAGGTTAAGGGGGGGGTTGTTGGGTTACGGGTATAGGGTGGATACGTGGGTTTGAGTAGGGTGATCATTGCTCGGCACAACATCGAGGGCCGAAGGGCCTGTTCTGTGCTGTACTGTTCTATGTTCTATTATAAATTCTAAACTACAAAGAAACTTCTAACATTGCAATTGCATATTCCTGGAAATCACAATCTGCAAGAAGGAAGGGAAAGAAGTGGAGTTGGAGCTTCTGTTGTACAGTTTCCAGATGGCCTCAATAGAAATGCTTGACTGAGCTTCGAGATTGACGAGTTCACTTTACTCAGCATGCAGTGTGAACACAACTTGAAGGAAGGTGTTTGTTTTTTTTTGATTGACAGCTCTACGAGGTTATAATAAGTTATTATTTCCTTGATGTGGGTCTTCAAAGGCTGTGTCTTTATTTAGACATGATTTAGAGTTTTTAAGAGGATTAAAGCTTTTGCTAATGATATTATAAATGCCTGCATTTGAATTATATTTTTGTAAGGTTGTAAGCTAAGCAGTAAAGTGAGTACATATAGCGGCATAGAGGGATATGAACGGGCATAGAGGGATATGAAGGCATGGAGGGAGCAGGGGTATATACGGGAGCATAGATGCAGTAGGGGGGATGAGGGATGAGAGGGCTTGGGGGTGGGGTATGAGGAGCCATGGGGACATGAGGAGGTATGGGGGATGATGATTGAGGGCTGGCAGCCAAACAGCTATGTTCATGTCCCAGAGAACTGAGGCAAGACTTTTAACCAGCCTGCCTTGGCGCCAGCCCACTTCTGTCACTGCCTTTGTCTGCCTAGGGAGGCAGCAGACCCAAATCTTGCCTGCCCACATCTTACAGAAACAAAATGCTGTGGGAGTGGGAGGAGGTGACAGGTTCAGGATCGCAAAGTTGGGAAACGGCTTAACTTGCGTTTCCAGATGCAGAGATAAAGATCCAGCCCTGAGTGTTTCCATCCCTTGGCCAAAAAATTAATCACAGCTGCAAACCCCACATAGCCTCAGAAATTGACATCTTCTGACAGCTGGTGGAAATTCCCAGCCAGCGGGTCCTGATTTGGTTTCACGGTCTTCATCCTCTGCTGGAATTCTATTCGTTCTGATGATCAAGAATATCAATGATTTGTACATTCTTTTCTTATTTTGGTGACTTTTCATTGCATGACTGGGGTGATCTGTATATTATCTATTCCTATTTTCCATATCCAGCCCATGAGCGCAAATATTGATGTGGGCACAAAACATCACGAGAGTGAAAAATCAAGAGTCTCGCCGGTGAGATCTCATTTTCAGATCCTCCTCCCCCAGCTTTCTGGTGACACAACAAGGATCTACAGGAAGGTTGGGAACCACTTTTCAATACATTAACATATCATTAGCAGGCAGTTCCCCAGTAACCTCCCCCTTCATTATATATTTCAACATTGCTAGGTGACGTTACGCCAGTGTGGTTTATGACAGGTTTTTAAAAACCTGCCAATCTCACCTCCAAGTAGGAGTTTGGACATGAACGCACTGCTCGGCACTATCCAGCAAAGATTCCATGGAGAGAGGGCATCAGAGAGCTCGGCGGTGGAGCCTGATAAGAGGGTCGCAGGTTGGGAGTGGGGGGGGGGGGGGGGGGGGGGGGGGGGAGGGCGGTGCTTGCGGGTCTGGCAGGATTAAGTGGGGTCTGGGGAGGTTGAGAACAGATCCGGTGGTGGGGAAATGCTCACAGGACTGGGGGGTGGTGAGCGCAGGTCTGGGCAGAGATGATGGGTCCGCGGGTTTGAGAGCTGGTCTGAGGGATTAAGACCCCTACAGATCTGGGGATGGGGAGCGGGTGCCTGTGGGTTTGAGGGGTCCTCACTGGGGGTGGACATGCTCGCAGGTAGGGGGGTGTAATTGAAAATGCAGAAAAATGTGTCATTTGAAACATGGAAGTCTGGCAATATCTGGTCTGAGAGGATACAGGGAAAGATCCCAGAAAAGGTTAATAGCAGCTGCAAAGAGCAGGATCATAAAATGCAGATTATTTCTCACAAACAGGCTTATCGAACACATAGGGCGAGATTCTCCACAAATGCCGAGAATCGTAAAGGCTGCCGTGGGACAGGCCGTGACCCACGGCAGCCTTCACGCCCACTTCCGGGGCCGATTCTCCCCCCGGGCGGGGCTAGGAGCGTGGCCCCGTGCGTCACGGTGGCGCGGCCTTGACGACCGTCGTCAAGGCCGCCCGTCAAGCATCACGCCGGCGCCGCGCATGCACAGTTTGGACAATGCCAACCCGCGCATGCGCAGTTGCCGTCTTTTCCCTCAGCCGCCCCGCATGAATGGCGGCTTGATCTTGCGGGGTGGCGGAGGGAAAAGAGTGTGTCTGTTACGGACGCACGGCCCGACGATCGGTGGGCACCGATCGCGGGCCTATGCCCTCCTTGGCACGGCCGTGGTACTGCCGTGCCAATCGGGCCCCCAGATGCCCCAAACGGGCATCTGGCACCCGTTTCACGACGGCAGTGAGCAGGTGTGTTTGCTGCCGTGTTGAAACGGGCGTGAAGGCCCGGTTGCTCGGCCCATCGGCCTCGGAAAATCGCCGCTTGCCGTAAAAAACGGCGAGCGGCGATTCGTGGCGTGGGTTGGGCGTGGGGGGAGGGGGAGAATACGGGAGGGTGTGAAAAATGTCGGGAGGCCCTCCCGCTATTCTCCAACCCGGCGTGGGGGGCAGAGAATCGCGCCCATAGGATTCTTGTATTAAGCTAAAACAATGGCTCACACCTTCATTGAATGTAACTATCTTAGGAAGTATCTGGAAAAGCATGGATGAGAGTTTCAATTGAATTAAGTGACGAATGTTTAAAACAGGCAGGTCTTTCAAGTCATAACCAAGTAAAATTTTAGCATACAGTTAAAAGCAAAGGTTTCACACCTTCACTGAAATTAATTCTCTTGGTAAACAGCTGGAAAGGATGGAAATGAAAATGAAATGAAATGAAAATCACTTATTGTCACGAGTAGGCTTCAATGAAGTTACTGTGAAAAGCCCGTAGTCGCCACATTCCGGCGCCTGTCCAGGGAGGCTGGTACGGGAATTGAACCCTGATGCTGGCCTGCTTGGTCTGCTTTAAAGCCAGTGATTTAGCCCAGTGAGCTAAACCAGCCCCTGAATGATAGTCAGTTGAATTTGGTGTCAATTCTAAGTGTGAAATTCTACTAACATCAAATAAATTAAAGAAAATTGGAGACAACCTGTCTATGAGAAACATAATTTAAAGTCAAAATCAAAGGCAAAGTTATGAGCTGGGGACAATTGGAAAATTAAGCAATTCGAAATCACAGAATTAAAAGTAACACCGCTATTGAAAACAAAGGAACTTTGAACATCACAAAGGACAATGCAATCAGATCTGAGAGGTGAGGCCATGTCCAAAATGAATACTTAGTTGTATTAGAATGTTTACATCAAAGATACTTTTTAACAATCAAAGTGAAATAAGTTAATTTACAATAAGGCTCTAAAAACTTAATAATTGGTAGAAAGAGAATATAAACCCAGGGAGCAGAAGCAGACCAGCAACAGGAGGGGAGAAGAACTCAGAGAGAGGAGAGAAGCATATTTCAGCTCTCACAGCTCGGTCATGGGAAAGACAAGACAAGCAGCCGAGCTGAAACAGCTATACATCTAAGGAAGACCAGAATTTAAACATGAGTCAGAGTCAGCTCAGATATAGCCAGCAGAGCCAGCTCTTATAGCTCAGTACATAGATCGACAAGACACAGCAACAGAGCTAACCAGCGAACACATCTCAAGAAGACGAGACTTTAAAGAAGATTGATTGTCAAGGTGGGCCTGAAGGTCCCTTCAACCAACCAGCAGGATCCAGAAGCAAGATCTTTTTACCTTTCTGCAAAGAAAGTGTTTGCAGCTTTTAAAAGAAAAAATATAATAATAAAATATCTTAACTTAACCTGAAAAAGTGTTTTTTTTCCTGAAGTCTACATTACTTACTTAGCAATGGAGGACCCAGGACATCGATGCTACTAAGTGGTAAGTAGATAAAATCTTCGGTGAAGGTATGGGTTATACCGGGGGATAACTTGAAAATATAGTTTGACCTGAATAGCACCCACTAAAGCCTGCATCGGATCCGGTCAGGGAGTGAGAATCCCTGTTCACCATTTAGAATGTCGGCCCTTTTTAGTATGGGGGGAATTCTTAGAATAGTGGTGAGATTTAAAAACAGGGGGAGTCAAGTGGAGACTTGGAAGGGCAGCCCCAGAGCAGTGCACACTTGTTGGGAGGTTCCATGGGGGCCAGGGAGGAAATGCTGATCCTTGCAGGTTGTTGGAACAGGGATTGGGGGCCAGTGTTGGGGGTGCCAGGCAAAATGGGCAAAGGCTATGTTCCAAAGTGGGGGTGGGAAGCAGTTTGGGGGACAGGCCCCATAAGAGGGGAAGGAAATTTACAATCAGGTGGCAACAAAGCCACAAACAAATCTCACCCACCCTGAGGCTGGAATCCTTGCCCTACTTTTAATTTGGTGTTGTCTTCGCCTTCTAAATAATTAAAGGAGTTATAGATTTCTCTGGCTCGATGTCCTGCTAGTAGCAGTGCTTTGTTCGTTTCTTCAGCGTCTGTGTTCAAATCATTAGCTCCGATATATATTTCAAACATTTGTTTAAAAATTTTCCAGGTATGACTTAAATTACCGGTTGTTTCCAGCTGCAGTGGAGTTCCAATGAGTTCCATCGAATCAGCGAAGTCTCCCCACGTCGAATGTCCGGTACGAGTTTTCATCTCTTTTCGATCTTTCTTTGTCTGAATCTTATGTAATCTGTCTAATAAGCTTTCTGAAGCCACTCCTCAGTACCATATATTATTACTTATGTTTGAATAAAGTTCGTAGGCTTCCAGTTGAAGTAAATACTTTGTTGAGTAAATTTGTTCTTTCTCCAGAGCTTATACTAGATGCTACATCTCTGTCTGTGTCCTGCTCACTACCTGCTGTTCCTGTGAAGAGTGAGATCCTGGAGCTCGTCTGTCTATTTTATACATTTCTAGTGCTCCCTCTAGTGATTACTTAGTTGTAGTGTATTTACATTAACCCATTGTATACATGCAGATGTGCAGATCACTACACGTGAGGCTGGAATCCACAGCTGAAGAGGGGGCCCTTGCCCAGGGCTGGGAAGTCTGGGCAGCTGGGCTGGGTAATACAATACTAGGCTTGTAAGAACCACAACTTTGGGAGTGTTGGGGCTGTGAGCAATGTTATCTGATCCCGTTAATTTAATGTGGAGGCTTGACAGCAATAGGCTCACCCTTGCCTGCCACATGAGGTCTATTTTGGACAAATCAAATAAACAGCTAAAGGAAATCAAATAAACTGAGGGACAAATTAAAGGAGCAGACCCTTAAAGGGATACTGCCTGAAACAAAAAGCAAATCACAAATGAAACTTAAACTGAAGCTTGGTTAAAAGGGTTGATAAAGCACCGACTGGGCACGGAAGGCCTCAGTGGTGCTGGTAGACACTGCATGCTCCCTCTCTTGGGACACCCAGACGTGAATGTAGCTGCGACCATCCCCTCAATTGCCCGCAGCCTGGACCTGTTTCTGGTAGGTTTGGGCAGGCCCAAGAACATGGAACGGGATTCTTTCAATGGGTGGCTAAGTGCCGACGCCGGAGTAAAAATGGGAGTGTTTTACTCCGGTGTCAGTGCCCGTTCCAGGACCCCATTCTGTGACCCAGAGGGGGCGAGGCTGGCGCTGGAGCGGCCTCTGCGCTCCAGCTGCCGATCCAAGCCTGAACCCGGCTCCGCAGGGTCCGTGCATGCGCAGTTGGGCCGGTGCCAACTAGAGCATGTGTAGTGGCCTTCTTCCCCGTGGCGGCCCCGACAATGGCGCGCGGCTACAGGAGCCGACACGGAGGAAAGGAGGCCGGGGGGCAGAGAGGCCGGCCCGCCTATCGGTGGGGCCCGAGCGCAGGCCAGGCCACTACGGATTTTCATTTCATTTTCATTTTCATAAGAAATCTTACGTCCCTGGAGGCTCCCGACTCAAAAACCTTTCACCGTTAGTCACGTTGGTCAAGAAACATTTTGATTCTAGGTCCTTGATCATCCTCCAGGGGTACAAATTCAACTCTGCTGCTAAGGACTCAGAACAGTCCATCTCCTTCATAGCCAGGTTCTGCCAAATGGCCGAGCATTGTGAGTTTGGTGCAGCACTCAGCGATATGCTGCGCGACTGCCTAGTTTGTGGGATCAACAACCTCAGCATCCAAAAGACACTCCTGGCTGAAACTAAAATCACAGTGGACAAAGCGATTGAGATGGCTCAGGTGATGGAGTGTGCAGGAAAAGGCACACCTGAGCTTCAAAGCATACCCGAAGGGGAAGCGAATCAGTTGTGGGGCAGAATGTCCGCAGTGAGATCAACAGGAACAGTAGGGAACCAGATATGGTCCTCGGGACTGAATCAAGGTCAGAGAACATTGGAACATAGGAATTAATAATAATAATCTTTATTATTGTCACAAGTAGGCTTACAATAACACTGCAGTGAAGTTGGAGCAGAAGTCGGCAATTCAGCCCTTCAAATCTGTTCCGTCATTCAATCAGATCATGGCTGATATCTTTTTGGTCTCAAATACACCTCCCTGCATGTTTCCCGTATCCCTTTAACCCATTTTAAAATCAGAAATATATCTATCTCCTTCCTGAAACCATTTAATGATTCAGACTCCACCACACTACGAGACAGCCCATTCCACAAATCCATCACCCTCTGCGAGAAGAACTGGGAAACGAATGGGTCGGCAGCCCGAGGCAGAGGTGGATTGTTTTCGGTGTGGGGGAGATCACTCCCAGGAAGCTTGCCGTTGTCGTAGGTTTGTGTTTCCTTTGTAACCGAAGAGACCGTATCCTAGCTTTTTGCTGAGCGAGGCAATGTACGGAAATGCAAAAAAAAGAGCAGCAACAGCAGCAATGCACGGCATAACTGTAGAGAAGAACTCTGAGAGAAGTGCATAAGACAGCCCCAATCGAAATAACTCTGCAAGTGAATGGAAGACCCTTGAAAATGGAGATCGATACTGGGGCAACAGTTAAGGTTGTGCGGGAGCAGACGTTTGATTACATTCAAGAAGGGGCTCAGACATTGCGTTTGGGTTGCTCGAGGGCCAAGCTGTCATCCTATACCGGGCAATCCCTAAAATTCTTGGGACCGCCAGTAGCTTACAAAGAATAAGAGGCCAGCTGCCTTTGATTGCCATAGAGGGGTACAGACCAAGCCTCTTGGGAAGGGGATGGTTACAGCAAATTAAACTAAATTGGCTGGAAATTTTCAAAGTCACAAATAACGGTTTTCGAGATGTTCTGTAAAGGTACGAGGACGTGTGCTGCAATGAGTCAGGTCAGATAAAGGGCATAAAAGCCAAACTTTATGTCGATCCAGACTCAACACCTAAGATTGTTAGGGTCAGACCAGTCCCTTATGCCCTGCATCAAAAGGTAGAAGCTCAGCTAATGTGATTTGAAGAACTGGGAATATTTAAACAAATGCAGTTTTCCAAGTGGCTAGCCCCCATAGTCCCCATGCTGAAACCATGTGGGGACTGACAACCAGGCTGCCCAAGTTGACAGGGAGGGTTCCTGAAGTTTCATCGTGATCAATACACATAAGGCCCATTCCCGTACACAAGTCTACCCTTCAGCATTTCCTCGGCCTGTGCTATTTTCCAGCATACCATGGAAAAATCCTTCAGGGTACCCTGAAAGTGATAGTCTATCTAGGCAATGCGTTATTTACTGGAGTCACATGTGAAGAGGACATGTTAAGATTGGACGAAGTATTAAAGTAGCTTAGATATGCGGGGTCTGCTTTAAATGTGAGAAATTTACCTTCCAGGCTACAAAAGCCAGGTACTTGGGGTTCTGAGTGGATGCCACAGGTCGAAACCCACTCGGAAAAAAAGTCAAAGCCATATGAGAGGTCACAGCACCCAGGAATGTAGCTGAGCGGAAATACTTCCAGGGAATGATGAACTATTGTAGCAGGTTCATTCCAAGTCTGGCCATGACATTGGCGGCAGCATACCAGTTCCTGAGGAAACACCAACATTGGAAATAGGAGGAGCAGCAAGAGGAAGCTTTCCGTTATCTGACCTGACTCATTGTGGTAAAACAAGCTGTGCAATCCTCAAACCTTTTATTCATTTCGACCAGGGGAAGCCAATTGCTCTCACATACGATGCCTCGCCATATGGAATTGGGGTCGTTCTATCCTATAAGATGGTGGATGGATTGGAACGACCAATTGGCTGTGCCTCAAGGATCCTATCAGAAGCGGACTGAAATCATGCTCAAATCGAAAAGGAGGGACTGGCCTTCATATTTGATGTTAAAACGCTCACCAATATGCAATTCATTATAATAGCCAACCATAAGCCGCTATTGGGTCTTCTAAGAAGAGATAAGCCAAACACTTTGCTGGTGTCGTCGGGACTTAGACAAAATTGGGTTCAATGAGATGGGGTATTGTCCAAGTGAAACGGATGATACAAACAGGTTGGCACCAGGAGAGGTCAGAACAGTTGAGGCCCTACTTAAACAGCAGGGATGAACTAACCTGCAAAGATAGATTAATATTTTGGGGCTCTTGAGACGTCACTTCACCCCAACAAGGGAACCCCACTTACACAGCGCCTACCTGGGTCAAACAAAGATGAAGATGCTGGTTTGCAGTTATATCTGGTGGCCAAGAATCCATAAAGCTTGAGGAAGTACGATAACAAAATATTCCATACCAGATTCAACAATTGATACTTCCTTTGGCCAATCTCCACAGTGGCTCTGTCGCCCATGGACCAGAGTGATTATCAACTCTGCAGGTCCTTCCTTAGGCAGGATGTTTCTTGGTGGACACTTATTCCAAATGGTTATCAGTACAAGAGATGGGAGCTACAGTGGACGCCTTACACCGTGTATTTGCTATACACAGCTTGCCAGAAGCCACTGTGTCCAATAATAGTACCCCTTTTACTGGAGATGATTTCCAATGCTTTGTTCTGACAAACGGAATTCTGCATACCAGATTGGCCCCATATCACCCTGCATTGAACGGATTGACGGAAAGGGACATGCAAACTTTTAAGAATGCCATGAGGAAGTAATAGACTGGCCATTGCGCCATCTATTGGCCAACTTCCTATTGTCCGGCAACATGACCCCTCACGCTACCACGGATGTTACGCCAGCTGAATTGCTCATGGGCCTTCGCCCATTAACTGTGATGGCAGGATCTGTTTAACTTTAAGCTTCCAGTTCTAGCAGAAGCTCCAACATCCGAAATGTTAACCTGTCCTATACCTTTACAGCTGCAGATTTGTTCTGCTGTGTATTTCCAGCACTTTCTGATTTGCTTATAATAATAATAATAATCTTTATTGTCATAAGTAGGCTTACATTAACACTGCAATGAAGTTACTGTGAAAATCCCCTAGTCGCCACATTGCCGCACCTGTTCGGTTACATTGAGGGAGAAATCAGAATGTCCAATTCACCTAACAGCACGTCTTTCGGGACCCGTGGGAGGAAACCGGAGCACCCAGAGGAAACCCACACAGACATGGGGAGAACGTGCAGGCACCACACAGACAGTGACCCAAGCCAGGAATCGAACCTGGACCCTGGCGCTGTGAAACAACAGTGCTAACCACTGTGCTGCTGTGCTGCCCATATTGTCGTCCTCAAGTTACATGTTTGGCTTGACATCAATTAGCTTTCTAATCCTTGGCTGGCTGGAAAAATATAAACTTCAAGATGTGTACATTTATCCCGTGTTCTGGATGAAATCAAAATGCCATTGTTCAGTCCAACCAAGCAGTTTCCATACTACTGTTTTCCAATCTCTTTAAAGTAAAGCAAGACTTTGATCTACTATCAGCTTAATTGTATGTTCTTCACAGGTCTTAGTAATGCAGTTTTGAGTTATATTATTGGTTGCTGAGTATTCAATCAAATCTCAATCTGACTTTCAAATTCCTGAAATTCGTAATCTGAATGAATTTATTGGCCATAAATTCAGCACATGTAATTAAAGTAAAGCCGCGGAACTGCATCAGTGTTATTTGCTCATGAATTTAATTAAAATTCTGAAATAGTTTCTATACTCACACCTACAAGATCTGCAACTTTTCCTGGCTTCTGACACGAATAACATGAGTTTACTCTCGATCATCAGCAAAGTGATGGAAGGTGCCGGCAGCAGTGTTGTTACATGGTGCTAACTCAGCAATAACCTGCTCATCGATGCTTGGTTTGTGATCAGCCAGGATAAAAATTATCTCTAAAGTAATGACTCAGATCTCTCCCAGACTGTTCTTGCAGCATTCCCCAATGAGACATCTGGCATTATAAACAGGAAGCTGTCATTTACAAGACAGCAGGCACGTCCTAATCATTGCAATGAGAAAGGAAGTTATTTAGTGCAACCACTTCATTTTAATCCCTACTAAGTACTTGTTCCATTGTAACACCAGTATTTCCATGCAAAACACTGTGAGAGAGACATCCGCAAAAGAGACCTTTGCACAAGAAATGAGTCCAAGGTGCTCCATGTCTCAGCTCAATACCTTCATGGCTGAGAGCTTCAACTGCATGGGGCAGGAACTGTTGGGAATCCATGAATGTCTGTGCCAGAATACGGCGGGGCTTCTGGATCTCACTCCCATTACATCCCATCAATGAGCACAGGGACCACCGAGCACCCGAAGGGAAGAGGGTCGGCAGGATCACAGCCAGGAGCCCTACACACAGGAGATCCAGGGGTGTCCAGCCCATCTGACATCCTCCTCCCTGTGAATGATATACCTCCAGCCCAGCATGCCAAGGTAGGTAGCACTGCAACACCCATGCTGCCTGATTGTAGGCCCAGAACCTCAAAATCAAGGCCCTCCTCGGGGATGCATGTCAAGCCAATCTCAGGCAACAGGAAGGCAGTACGCCATCTCAACTACAGCTGTGAATCCTGGGGAGACACTTAGATGTAATGTTGGGGTGAGGAAGAGTAAGAAACTGTCGACACCTAGTGAGGACGGGTGAACCTAGGCACTAGTTGAGATAGGCCACCATTGTAATAAAGCATTTGTATTAAATATCACTGTTCATCAGCAGATGCTCCACCCTCTTATGGGCTGACCTCTGACCTCAAAACAGCTTCTTCCCACTTTTACCAGACTCCTAAACGACCCTCTTATGGACTGACCTCAGTACACTACACCCCTGTATGCTTCATCCGATGCCGCTGTTATGTAGTTACATTGTGTACTTTGTGTTGCCTACTATGTATTTTCCATTATTTCCTTTTCTTTTAATGTACTTAATGATCTGTTGAGCTGCTTGCAGAAAAATACTTTTCAATGTATCTCAGTACACGTGACAATAAACAAAATCCATTCTAATCATGAAGCCATGCTCTGCCAACCCCTTGCACACACTTGGCATTTCATCCCTGTGGAGTGTGAGAATGGCAGAACTATGGGCAGGAGTCTCCGAGCCCGCGCAGGGTCGCAGAATCACCGGGGACGCGGGAAATTCCCGCCACGTCGCTCCGACGCAGCGATTCTCCAGCGACCAGTGAATCGGCGCCAATCACGCCCACGCGGCCTCCGCGGCACCAGTCGGGGGCCGCTGAAAGTCGCCCCTGCGATTCTCCGTGGGCGACCGGCTGAACTCCCACCGAGTCCCTCCAGCGTGGTTCGAACCGGGTACCACACGGCAGGAGGTCGGACCCACGGCCGCAGTGGACATCATGGTGGGGGGGGGGCGGTGGTTCTGACTCTGGGGGAGTCTCCACGGGGTCCAGACCCGCGATCGGGGGCTTCCGATCATCGGGGGCCCGTGATCTGGAGGGGGCCTACCTCCTTCCGCATGGGCCCGTCGTTAGGTCTCCAATATGTTGCTCCGCGCCTGCGCGGAGACGGCAACCATGCACATGCGCCAATGTGGAGACGGCTGTCGTGCACATGCACGGACACGCCCTGGCCGTGCAGGGCCACCTTTTGGCTCGTGAGCAGCACACAGCACTTCGGCGCCATGCTAGCCCCTTGAAGACCAGTGAATCGCTGGGCCAGGAGGCCCGTTGATGCCGGCATACACCACTCCGGTGTTTATGCCGCCGTCAAAACTTGACCGCACTGCCTTACAGGGGCTGGTTTAGCTCACTGGGCTAAATCGCTGGCTTTGAAAGCAGACCAAGCAGGCCAGCAGCACGGTTCGATTCCCGTAACAGCCTCCCTGAACAGGCGCCAGAATGTGGTGACTAAGGGCTTTTCACAGTAACTTCATTTGAAGCCTACTCGTGACAATAAGCGATTTTCATTTCATTTCATTTCTCTTCTCCAGTTCAGAGGAGGTCATGGGTTAGCAAAGTGTAGCGAGGCTGATCCACCTCAGATGTGAGTTGGAGGAAAATACTAGGACCCCAGACCTCAGAGGGGTCTGTAGCTGATGAGAGCTCATCCTGATAAGCCTGTTCATTGGCAGGATGCATTCAGCTGTCAGGCAGGAGTCAGACATATCATTGAGGAAGAGATGAGAATCGCTCTGTCCTCAAAGCAAGTCATCATCATTCTCCTGCAGAGTCCGACCTATGTATTTTGTGCCCTGCCCATGAACTTAGGCACCATCACGAGAAGCTATTGCTGGCACTACAGCACTGATGTGATGTCATAGCTCAAACTGGGAGAGCTCTTCATTCTCTAGTCTTGGTCATCGCCAAACCGAGAAGCTATGGGGGTGTCCCCAGCTCTTCGGCCCATGCGAGCCCTCGACATGACCTGAGCTCTGTCCTCCTCCTCCTCATCCTCCGTGAGCTGCCCTTGTCACCCTCTTTGACTTGCTCCTCATCCGAGGAGACATGTCGCTCTCCCGTCTCCTCTTTGCCAGTTAGTCTCCCTTTTGCAGCGCCAAGTTGTGGAGAGAGCAGCAGACACGATAATGCAGGATATCCTCTGGCACCTGTATTGCAGCACAACTCCGACAGGTCCAGGCACCAGAACCGCATCTTCAGCAGTCCTATCACCTGCTCGACCAGCATGCACGTTGATGCATGAGCCCCATTATAGCGACCTCCTAAGTCGGTACCCACTATCTCTGAGGAACTATGCTCCAAACGTTGATCTCCTCTCCCTCAAAGACATCAGGGATCTGCCAGCGTGCCAAGATGTAACTGTCATGAAAGCTCCAGGGGAAATGGGCACACACATGCATTATGCGTGTCGTGTGGTCACAAATTAATTGGATATTGAGGGAGTGAAATCCCTTGAGGTTCATGAATGGTGCCAGATATGGACACCACAGGGCCACATATTTGCAATTGATTATCCCCTGCATCTGGGGCATGCCTGCTCAGTGGGCAAAGCCCATGGGCTTGGCATCTTGTCTCACCTGGTCCCAGTCCATGTTTATATACATGTGGCCGCTCACAAACAAAGGGGGCATCTGTTACCTTCCTTATGCATTTGTGTGTGGCTGATTGGAAAATGCTGCACAGGTCATCATCAAAGCTGCCCTGAAATGAGACGCTTGCACTGACGTTCAGAGCAGTGGTAACACTAAAGGGCGCGCGGGAAGTGGGTTTACTCCCAATCCACATGGTGCCAGCTCTTGCTGGCATATGACAGTTGGAATTATAACACAAGATAATTCAATAAAGTGAAAACCTAGTTTAACCACAGAAACAAAGAGATTCTGAAATTATTTTGCTAAAAGCCCAAAGGAATTCCGAAAATCTCAAATGCCAGACATTAATATTAAATTTTGCTTCTGTTAAAAAAAATGTCTGTCCTTAATGAGTCAATCTGTATTTAATGAACAGTTTTTGAATATTCAATAATTCTTCAAGATGAATTTTGGATTTAATGGTGTCAAATCTGAGACAAAATTCATTTGGACTTGTCATTCTTTTGCTCATACATTATCTCGAATTCTGTCTAGCTGATAAAGATTGCTTCAGTTTCCTGTTTCTCAGACCTACCATGATGCTATGTTTAGGAATAAGTACCAATGAGGTTTCCAGTTTAAAATACTTGCCTTGACAACTAGACTGTAGGCACGTCCTAATCATTGCCATGAAAAAGCAAACTAGTCAGGATTTAATCTATTAAAATAAACAAGTTGGAAATCTTTATTAAAGTTGTGCCCAAAAATATTTAATCCAAACATTTTAAACATTTATTTCACAAATATTCAAGAATGAAATGAAATTAAATGAAAATCGCTTATTGTCACAAGTAGGCTTCAAATGAAGTTACTGTGAAAAGCTCCTAGTCGCCACATTCCGGTGCCTGTTCGGGGAGGCTGGTACGGGAAGTCTACATTTAAGGCAATTTGTGCTTAGAATTAAAGCAAAAATGACTGACTCGGGATTTGTTTGTCAGAGCATGAATACTGTAACAGTTCAACATGGAGACTGGTTACAAGTGGAGGCCCACATGAATATCATAGAATTTACAGTGCAGAAGGAGGCTATTTGGCCCATCGAGTCTGCAACGGCCCTTGGAAAGAGTATTCCCCATAATGTGGGATTGGTCAGGGGGTGTATAACGCATCGGGGAGCATCATTCTTGCACCAACCTTTGGACGAGTCCTGTCGGAGCTCCATCTCAGACCACACTTCCAAATGTATTGAGCATTCCATATCTATATCTGATTCAGAGAATTCTATCTCATGCAGACATACCCCTGGATCAGGTCCCTGAGAGTTGTGCTCCCTGGCTCATGGATTGTAGGCAAGGGGACAAGGGACCGATTCATCTGGCAGGTCTACCTCTGGTGCAGGCTCCTTACCTTTGAGATAGTTCACATGATTCTGTACAATCCATTCTTTACACTAAATCCCTGTTGTTTGGTTGCAAATGCTTGCAGCTCTTCTGGAAGTTTCTCCTTCAGTCCTCCATGTAAGCCAATGTGGCACAATCTTGCTAATGTAGGGTTCTTTGAGTCCATACACGGATTTCTGAGGCTGTGACAGGCAATGTGTCCATAATGTGTCCATCGGGGCAGCACGGTAGCATGGTGGTTAGCATAAATGCTTCACAGCTCCAGGGTCCCAGGTTCAATTCCCGGCTGGGTCACTGTCTGTGCGGAGTCTGCACGTCCTCCCCCTGTGTGCGTGGGTTTCCTCCGGGTGCTCCGGTTTCCTCCCACAGTCCAAAGATGTGCGGGTTAGGTAGATTGGCCATGCTAAATTGCCCTTAGTGTCAAAGTAGGGTTAATGGGGGGTGGGGGGGGGGGGGGGGGTGGTTGGTGGTATAGGGTGGTTACGTTAGGCTTGAGTGGGGTGGTCATTGCTCGGCACGGCATCGAGGGCCGAAGGGCCTGTTCTGTGCTGTACTGTTCTATGCTCTATGTTCTAAATATAAGTGCCAACACAGCTGTGTCTACCACGGACGGGGATGAGGAGCATATAAGCAGTGGGAGTCGGCTAAGGGCATCCGTTTACCATAAGGCCATAAGATATAGGAGCAGAATTAGACAACGGCCCATTGAGTCTGCTCCGCCATTCAATCATGGCTGATATTTATCTCATCCCCATTATCCTGCCTTCTCCCCATAACCCCTGGTCCCCTTATTAATCAAGAACCTATCTATCTCTGTCTTAAAGACACTCAGTGAATTGGCCTCCACAGCCTTCTGCGGCAAAGAGTTCCACAGAATCACCACCCTCTGGCTGAAAAGAATTCCTCCTCATCTCTGTTTTAAAGGATTGTCCCTTTAGTCTGAGATGGTGTCCTCTGGTCCTAGTTTTTCCTACAAGTGGAAACATCCACTCCTCATCCACTCTATCCAGGCCTTGTAGTATTCTGCATGTTTCAATAAGATCCTCTCTCATCCTTCTAAACTCCAACGAGTACAGACCCAGAGTCCTCAAACGTTCCTCATACGACAAGTTCTTCATTCCAGGGATCATTCTTGTGAACCTCCTCTGGACCCTTTCTAAGGCCAACACATCCTTCCTTAGATATGAGGCCCAAAACTGTTCACGATACTCCAAATGGGGTCTGACCTGAGCCATATACAGTACATCGCTGGTCTTGTATTCTAGCCCTCTTGACATGAATGCTAACATTCATTAGCCTTCTTAACTGCTGACTGAATCTGCACATTAACCATAAGAGAATTGTGTACAAGGGCTCCCAAGTCCCTTTGTGCTTCTGCTTTCCGAAGCATTTCCCAATTTAGAAAATAGTCTATGCCTAGATTCCTCCTTCCAAAGTGCATAACCTCACACTTTTCCACATTGTCTTTCATTTGCCACTTCATTGTCCACTCTCCGAGCTTGTCCAAGTCCTTCTGCAGCCCCCTTGCTTCCTCAGTACTGTTATGGGCTAGGGTTTAGAGAACCCCAAAGTGTATCATGGAGTTCACCTGACACACAACTTTTACTAGATTGTGGTATGGGAGCACCGGCCTCACTCTACAGGTGTGGTACAGTAGAAATGGAAAAGTTTTATTTTAAGCAAAACAATGTTTATTCTATGAACTCAAGTTAACCTTTTTAAAACATACAGTGAACATCTTAGCAACCATTAATTCAAATACAACTCCAAAGAATACAACACTAAGTAATCCTTTAAGCTTTCCTTTTAACATCCATAAGACTTAAAACACCTTTACCAGAAGCACATCAGGTTAAAGTTACTACTGTTATTAGTTTTAAATCACCAGGATCGGTTTACAGTCTTTAGGTTACAGAGAGAGATTCTAATACACCTTCTGGCTGTGACTGCAGCTATCCAGCTCTGAAAACAAAACTAAAAACACAGCCTGCTCAAAAATGAAAGTAAAAAGCTGACAGACAGCCCAGCTCCACCCACTCTCTGACATCACTGCAGTAGTAAACACCCATTTCTTAAAGGTACTCTCACATGACAATACTACCTGCACCTCTACAGATCTTTGTATCATCTGCAAACTTAGCAACAGTGCCTTCAGTACCTTCTTCCAGTTCATTAATGTATATTGTAAAAAGTTGTGGTCCCAGCACAGACCCCTTAGGCACACCACTAGTCACTGGCTGCCATCCTGAAAAAGACCCCTTTATCCCCACTCTTTGCCTTCTGCCAGTCAGCCAATCCTCTATCCATGCCAGGACCTTACCCTTAACACCATGGGCTTTTAACTTATTTAACAGTCTCCTATGCGGCACCTTGTCAAAGGTCTTCTGGAAATCTAAATAAATCACGTCCACTGATTCTCCTTTCTCTAACTTGCTTGTTATCTCCTCAAAGAACTCTAACAGATTTGTTAGACATGAACTCCCTTTGACAAAACTGTGCTGACTCAGTCCTATTTTACCATGCACTTCCAAGTACTTTGCAATCTCATCTTTAATAACAGACTCTTAAATCTTATCAATGACCGAAGTTCCCGTCTTCTGCCTCCTTCCATTCTTAAACAGTGGTGTTACGTTAGCCAACTTCCAGTCCTCTGGGACCCTTCCTGCCTCCAGTGATACCTGAAAGATCAACACTAATGCCTCCACAATTTCCTCAGCTATCTCTTTTAGGACCCTGGGATGTAGGCCATCCGGTCCAGGTGACTTATCCACCTTCAGACCTTTCAGTTTCCCCAGAAACTTCTCCTTAGTAATGGTCACTGCACTCACCTCTGCCCCCTGGTTCTCCTGGAGCTCTGGCATCCCACTGGTTTCTTCCACCATGAAGACTGATGCAAAGTAACTATTCAGTTTGTCTGCCATTTCTTTGTTTCCTATTATTACTTCTCCAGCCACATTTTCTAGTGGTCCAATGTTTATTTTTGCCTCTCTCTTACCTTTTATATATTGAAAAAATCTCTCCCTATCTTCCTTTATATTACTCGCTAGCTCGCACTGTACCTCATCTTCTCCCTGCTTATTGCTTTTTTAGTTGTCCTCTGCTCGCTTTTAAAGGCTTCCCAATCCTCTGGTTTCCCAGTAATCCTCGCCCCTTTGTATGCTTTTTCCTTAGCCTTTATGCTGTCCTTGACATCCCTCATCAGCCATGGATGTCTTGTCCTCCTTCGGATGAATTTCTGTTGTGCCTCCCTAATAACCCCTAAAAACCCCTGCCATTGCTGTTCCACTGTCTTCCCTGCTAGGCTTCTTCTCCAATCAACTCTGGCCAGCTCCTCCCTTTGTATTCATTGTAATACTATTACATCTTTTACTATTTACTACTATTACAGGGGCAGCACGGTAGCATGGTGGTTAGCATAAATGCTTCACAGCTCCAGGGTCCCAGGTTCGATTCCCGGCTGGGTCACTGTCTGTGTGGCGTCTGCACGTCCACCCCGTGTGTGCGTGGGTTTCCTCCGGGTGCTCTGGTTTCCTCCCACAGTCCAAAGATGTGCGGGTTAGGTGGATTGGCCATGCTAAATTGCCCGTAGTGTAAGGTTAATGGGGGGATTGTTGGGTTACGGGTATAGGGTGGATACGTGGGTTTGAGTAGGGTGATCATTGCTCGGCACAACATCGAGGGCCGAAGGGCCTGTTCTGTGCTGTACTGTTCTATGTTCTATGTTCTATCTGATTGCAGCTTCTCTGTCTCAAACTGCAGGATAAATTCTATCATATTGTGGTCACTGCTCCCGAAGGGTTCCTTTACCTTAAATTCTCTCAAGTCTTCCTCATTACACATCACCAAATCCAGACTTTCCTGACCCCTAGTGGGCTCCATCACAAGCTGCTCCAAAAAAACATCTCTTAGCCATTCCACAAATTCCATTTCTTGGGATCCACCACTAACCTAATTTTCCCAGTCCAACTCCATATTGAAGGCCCCCATGATTATTGTCATATTGCCTTTTTTACGTGCCTTTTTTATCTCCTGATTTATATTCTGCTCCACATCCTGACTACTGCCAGGGGGCCTATACATAACTCCCATCAGGGTCTTTTTACCTTTGCTATTCCTCAACTCTACCCATAGAGATTCTAAGCCTGCTGATCCTATATCGCTCCTTACTATCAATTTAACTTCATTCCTTACTAACAATGCAACACCACCCCCTTTGCCCATCTGCCTGTCCTTCCGAGACAACATATATCCTTGGATATTTAGATCCCAGCCCTGATCCCCTTGCAGCCACATCTATGTGATGCCCACAACATCGTACTGGCCAATTTCAATGTGTACAACAAGCTTATTTACCTTGTTCCGTATACTGCACGCATTTAGGTACAACATCCTCAATCCTGCATTAGCCGCCTCCCTGTTCACACTCTCCTCAGTCACTGTCCCCTGTACTGTGGCTCTTTCTAATTTTTGAATATGGCTTCTTTGCCTGACACTTTCCCCCTCACTGCTTTTTGTTTCTGGCCCCGTTTTACTTCCCTCCGCATTCATACATTGGATCCCATCCCCCTGCCACATTTGTTTAAACCCTCCACTTGCACAATCTGTGCATCTGGGCAATACTCAAAAGTATATTCATACACTGCTATCAGCAATGCCAATCGCTGGATCCTGGCCAAAGCTATTGGCGGTATCACTTTATCTTCTTTGAAAAGGCCGAGTAAGGTCCGTGATTATTGTGAAATGTCGTCCATTGACATACTGGTGAATCTTTTTAACTGCAAAGATCATGGCCAGTCCTTCCTTTTCAATTTGAATGTCATGGCGGTCTGCATCAGCCAACATTCTATTAGCACTCTGTACCAGTAAAGGCAAAGTCATCATCGTACCAGATGACCATAGGCTGCTTTCCCCTTTGAGGGGGAGAGCTGACTCGTGGTGATTTAACCTGAGGATCACCACACCTCAGGTGGGGGGCAAGGTTGACAAGGCGATGCCTTCATGAATTACCTCAGCCAGTATGGGAATTCCACCCACACTGCTGGCTTCACTCTGCATCAGGAATCAGCTGTCTAGCCACCTGAGCTAAACTGGTATTCCTTCTTGGAGGGTCCTGTAATCAACACATCGTGCAGGTGGACAACCACTCTGGGGAGCCCTTGAAGAATGCCTTCTATAACCCACTGGAAAATTCCACATGTGGACGAAACACCAAATGGATGCAGGGTGTACTCATATAATCCTCTGTGGGCATTAATGACGAGGTATTTTCTGGATGACGTGTCCAACTCCAGCTGGAGGTATGCATGGTTCATGTCCAGCTTCGACAAAGAATGGCCCTCAACCATCTTCACCTATAGGTTTTCCACGCGTGGCATGGGGTGCTGGTCCAAGCTGGAGGCCTTGTTGACCGTCACTTTATAGTCGCCGCCCTTAGGGAGCAGGGCCGATGGTGCCGCCCATTCTGCGAATTGGACTGAACAAATAATACCCAAGCTATTGTTCAGCTCATCGTCCATCTTTAACAGCAGGTGGTATGGGACTGGGTGGCCCCTGAAATACTTGGGTTGGGCATCTGGGCCAATGTAAATTTTAGCCACACTATGATTCTCCAGTGTGGGAGAATCATAGAACACCCACATTGCCGCTTTCTGCAGTGTGGGTGTTCTATGATTCTATGAATTATTAATGGTTCTCCAATATACATCACCAGCCGTGCCTTAGTATCCGTTAGGCCCAGGTTCGAACTTCCAGTCGAAATTTCAGGAATGCCTGTTGTCCAATGACCAAGACAGCAGGCCCTGAATCTATTTCCATATCCAAGGGGTGGCAATTCACTTGGAGGGTTATCTCAATTGGGGTACTTTTGGTGTCGTAATACAATTTAGTTGCATGCAATCATCCTCATCGGCTTGGGCAATATGTACAGCTCTGGCTTGGAGTAGTTGTGTCACCTGACCAGGGCAATGCGTTAGCTATCGATTCTGGTGGCCCTGGTTGCCACAGTTCCTGCGACCAGAAGTGCATCACCATTGTGAGTCTTCTTCCTGGACATCAGGGCAGCTGTTTCATCGGGCTGAGGTAGTTGTTGGCCAATGGATATAACCATGACATCGCTCTAGTGGCGACTGGGTCCTATAGGCCATGCTTATGGGGGGGCATGACGTGACGGAATGGGGGGGGGGGGGGGGGGGGGGCGGCCAGCACTATGTATATCAAAGTCCATGGAGCCTGGATTTCCTGGACCACCTTTTCCACATTTTCAAGAGAGAGATAATTCTATGTTGCTTTTTAGAGCTAAGAACAGTTCCGCCAACAATTTTCGTTGGGCAGCCATGTTGTCAATACCGCACACTAAGTGGTCTTGCAACATTCCGGGAGGGAAGGGCCGCAGTCACAATGCTCAGCCAACTTGCGAAGACCTGTCAGGAATTTGGTGACTGATTCACTCGGCTGTGTTGAACGATTATTGATCGTTTCGGGTTATAATGGTTTGTGACAAGCTCTGCAAGTTTATCAAAAGTCTTTGAATCTGGAGTTGTCGGGTAGGTAAGGCTTTTGATCACACTGGAAGTTGGGACTCTGCAGGCGATTAGGACACCAAGAGCAGAATTTAATTTTTTTTTTAAACTTTTGCATGTCGTCTCCTACCATTTGCCTGGACGAAATACCACATTTGTTCAGTATACTGGGCCCAATCTTCCACACCTGTGTCGAACGCCTCCAGCCTTCCATAAAAAATGGCATCATTAAATTCTCTCTGACCTTTCCCTTGTACTGAGGCATTCAAGTGTGGTCCAGACGTCTAGAATCACATATGTAGTTTTTCTTTGTTGCCAGTATAAAGGCTCAGGAGAGCTGAGAAAGTGATTTATTTCCAAACAAAAGAAAAGGCTGCAATGCAATGCGGTGTACAGCATATAGATCCCAACCAGGACTACCGATCATGCCAGTTCCAATCCAGGCCGGCTTTTAAGGGTTGATTTTGCCCATCATCAGGGGAGCTCATATTCCATGAGCCCCATGGGGAGATTAATTGAGTCATCCCCGTGTGTCTTGTGAGGGTTATTGCATTCATCACAAACACCTATGCTGGTGTCAGGACCCATGTAGAAAATAAAGCATTACCTCTTTATCATGAATAAAAATTGAAAGAGTTGGAAACACGCAGCTAGTCCAGCAGCATCTGTGGAGGGAGAAGAACAGTTCATGGGCGGAATCTGCCCTTCAGTGCACAGATTGCTGGTTGAGGTGAGAAAACCAGCATGTAGCTCTCTACCTTTACAGCCATGTTTCCGCTCCAGATTTTAGTGCACCCTGTGCAAAGAAAATCTGGGGATGTGGTTTTCACTGTCACTCTGGCAGAGTGGGGCCAGATAGAGCCAGCAATGGCGACTCCACAGAGATTGGGATGCTGTCATCAAAGGGGTCCTCAATCACGATATAAAACAAATTACCCCCACAGACATGGGGAACCTCCCCACAAGCATCGGAACGACTCCCCCCACACAGGCACCAGCCCCGCCCCCACAAGCATTGAGGTGTGACGCCCCCTCCTCCACAAATATCGGGGCATGCTCTCCCCAGTCAAGTATCGCCTCACCCCCACAAGCATCATGGATAAGCCCCCCCCCCCCTCACACTACACGTAAGAGGAACACCCACCAGTTCAATGGGGCTTCCCAGAGGACCCACCCCTGGCATTACCAACCTCACGTCGGCAAGGTATGAATATTCAGTAAGGGGGGGAACACATTGTGCGGAAACCCTTTAGTGACATTTACATTTATTTAAATGTATTTAGTTGAGGTGGGGACCTCATTACGTCACAGGCAGGGATTGTGGAAAATTGGGTTACAAGATCCCATCGGCGAGAATATCATTTCACGACTCTTGCAAGATTTTGAGCCGCATCGCCCTTTGCACTGATGTGTTCCATAAAAGAGAATTCCCTGTTCTCCCCGTGTCTGCGTGGATTTCCTCCGGGTGCTCTGATTTTCTCCCACGGTCCAAAGATGTGCAGATTAGGTGGATTGGCCATGCTAAATTGCTCTTAGGTTAGGTGGTGTTACTGGTTTACGGGAATAGGGTGGAGGTGTCGGCTTAAGTGGGATGCTCTTTCCAAGAGCCGGTGCAGACTTGATGGGCCGAATGGCCTCCTTCTGCACTGTAAATTCTATAAGAGACATATTGGACCAGGATGTTAATGCTGTATCTCTGTCTCCAGCTGCTGCCAGACCTGCTTCATTCTTCCAGCACCTTCAACTTTTATTTCAGGTCCCCAACATATGCAGCATTTTGGTTTTATACTTGGGGTCATTGTTAACACCTGGAACCTATTTCTAATTGCCTTCAGGACAGAGTGGAGGAGGGAACATTTTCAGAATTTGTTTCCTTCCTGAAGTGGCTGAGGGGTTAAATTAATCATTTCTTCCGTTGTCTCTCCTCGGAGATTAATTTGTTAATTGAGGAGTATTAGTTTGTTTAAAATGCAGACTGAATGACCAGTTTGTGGAACTTCTTCACTCTGTCCACAAGCATGACCCTGACCTTCCTGTCACATGTCTGTCCCTGGCCTGCTGCAATGTTCTAGTGAAGATCAACACAAACTGGAAGAACAGCACCTCAACTTCCAATGTTGCACTTTACAGCCTTCTGTACTTAACATCGATTCAATAACTCCACCTCCATCTTAACCCCATCTTTTAATCCATCTTTTTTGTCCCAATCACACCACCCCCACCCCCCCACACACACACAGGACTATCTGTCATGTGTACTTTCATTATGCTTTCAGAGTGCTGACCCTTGTTCTGCTACTAACACATTTTATATCTTACCTTTATGTTATTGAAGGAAATCAACTATTTCTGATCGGTAAAAGGCTATTTTAATGTAAATATTAAAGCTAGTCTTTAATGCCCATTTTAAAATAAGGATTTCAGTATTTATAAACTTGAGTCATGACAAAACACATAACTTAAACGGAGGTACAAAACTGGTTGAAAATAAAAGTACCAGTAATCAAGATCAAGGTCAAAATAAGCACCATAGCAATATGAAACCACCATTGTTCAGAATATGGATAAAGTGAAAGTCAGCAGAAAACCAGTAAAAACCAAACTTGATTACAGCACAAATTCACATTCCATAGCAAACACAAATATTCAAACATGAAACATTTAAAACTTATGTTGCACATTGAGGATTGACAGTTAACTATCGAAACAAATGTATTTGAAACTCACCCAAACCAATTAGGACGAGATAGAGGTATGGGCAAATGGCCTCAGACTGATAACATTTTCCTTAAACATGAGAGTTCAGACAGCCATTTTCTATCCAAGATCACTCTATACTTTGACCTAACTACTTCCTATCTTTATTTTCGT
The DNA here is from genome assembly GCF_902713615.1 of Scyliorhinus canicula. Taxonomy (NCBI): domain Eukaryota; kingdom Metazoa; phylum Chordata; class Chondrichthyes; order Carcharhiniformes; family Scyliorhinidae; genus Scyliorhinus; species Scyliorhinus canicula. The sequence continues at coordinate 133,542,709 of NC_052151.1, read as the reverse complement.
ATTTTCACTTTTTCGCTCTAACTCTTGAAGTTTGCGCAAGCTGTTTTGCTTTAAGCAAGAAACCATTTATTTTTTTAAAATATTTTTATTCTCCTCCTTTTTCACAATTTTTCTCCCGAATTTACACCCAACAACAATCAATAACCAACAACAAATATCTCAAACCCCATAACATAGAGGCAATAAAAGATTCTTACTTGCCTCCGAGAAGTGTAACTCAAATTTCTACCGAGTTATATAGTGGTTGTGAGACGGCACTTGAACCGCATGGTAGATCTCTACAGTGACTATGAGCAGCTTCTTTCATCTTAAACACTACCATTAACACTCCATTTGTCTTATGCCCCAGACATCATTGTCAAACCTCTCATGATCTCCCACCTATTGCTCCTATTTTTCTCCACCTGCTCCACCGCTTCTAAATCAGTATAAAATCCATCACATTTCTCCCTCTCTTTAGGTCCGGAAGAAGGGTCATACTGACTCACAACGTTAATTCTGTTTCTCTCACTGCAGATGCTGCTAGACCTGCTGAGTTTTTCCCGCATTTTCTGTTTTTATTTTAATTAGTTTAAATACGGCCTAACAGAAGCATTATGGTGGCGCAGTGGTTAGCACTACTGCCTCACGGTGCCGAGGACCCGGGTTCGATCCCGTCCCTGGGTCACTGTCCGTGTGGAGTTTGCACATTCTGCCCGTGTCTGTGTGGGTTTTGCCCCCACAATGCAAAGATGTGCAGTGTGGGTGGATTGACCACGCTAAATTGCCCCTTAATTGGAAAAAAAGAATTGGGTACTCTAAATTTATTTTTAAAGATGTTTTCAGCCTATAACTGTCAGTAAACCATTTAATTTTCCATAGCCTAAATGTCAATAGGAACCTAGGTCTCTTGAAATATTTTGGTCATATCATCAAAGCTTTCCAATTAGCTTTGACAAGCGATATAAAGAAATTTGGAGCAGAGATCTAGGTTTGATTTAATTCCTACCAATATATACTGTTCACCCTGTGGGGAGGAAAAAAATGTCTGCGCAGAGGCAAAATTCACCAATTAAACCAATTAATTTTTGGGGGCGGGAGCTGGTTTCCGTCACAGTGACCATCTGTTTCGATTTCAAACACTCTCAGATGTGCAGAATTGGAGCCAAATGGCTTGAAGTGCTGGTGCTGAATTACCTGCGTTCTACAACACTCTCCAGATGAGGTAACCAAACGTCCGAGACATCCTCTAAGCTGACATAGCATAACAAAAAGACTAGCAGGATGAGAAAGAAATTATCGAGAAACTTGTGACAAAGTAAGGAGGAAAACACAAATTAACGGTAAAATTGAACTGAAATGAAATAAACAATATTTAAAAGAGGCTATACTATTCACATAAAATCCCTTTGTCCTTGCAGCTAAAACCACCCACGTGCAAGCATTCTGAACTTTAATTAATATTGAGCCAAAATGTTCTGCCAACTGGTTATGTATTTTCAATTTCTTTCTCCTAATATTGTCCTTTTTGTTTCTTACGAACAGGTGAACATACAAATTAGGAGCAGGAGTAGGCCATTCTGCCCTTTGAGCCTCATGCTGGGCTGGAATATGTTCTTCCAGCACCCCCAGATTTCCAATACCAATACCATCACCAAGTTAATCTACTCAGTAAATGTCACCAGGCTAATGGAGGGGGGGGGGGGGGGGGAGATGCATTGATACACAGTCTGATCTTCATCACATCCTGATCATGGATGCTGAAGACCAATTTCAATTTCCCCAACTGATGGGATCTACTAACTCAACAGAAACTGGAGAGTGAACTTGGCAACATCTGGTGCAGAGGACCTGGTGCTACAGCAAGTGTTATATTTACCTGCCACTCATCAGGGAGCCATGGCAACAGAAAGCCCAGCCAAAGCTTTCCAACAACCAAATTTGCTTGTCTACTTTAGACAATGCAATCTTTTGAAAAAGGAACTCTTGTACCATCAAAACATCAAGAAAACCATTCCCAAGACAGAATAGTTAAAATCACAGCTCTCAATGAAGGGAAGCTCTGTGAATCAGAAGATGAGCAGCAAAAACAATTTTGTGTGCTGCTTTATGCAGTAATAATGTGGGCAATTTGTCAATACAACAATCATCTCCTCAGAATGTAATCTATTATAAGATTGAAGAATGTAGCTCAGTGCCACTTCTACCCGATAACTGGAACGAAACAGGTTATAAATCTGTGAACATGTAAGTAAGCTCTCTAAATAGATAAGGCAGGCCATCATGTTATCTTCTTGATTGATTCCTTAATTTCCCTCTGACAGTGTTTTCTCTTGACACATAGCCCTGTAAACTTTGAAACACTGTTGATTGTAGTTATGCTAAATTGTGAGGTGAAATGAAAGCTCAATATTTCAACTTCACTTGAGCAAATCAAATAAGGTTCCTTGTTTATTTAATGTTCCGAATGAGCTGATTGATTGTCTTGCTGCACTGTCCACGTATGCCAGTTATTCTCCCTTTGCTTTTAGGCAATTAAATGTGGAACTCTCCTGATGGCTCAACAGGTTTATCTGGTAAACTATGCAGACAGTGAAAAGCTCGTATTTAACATCAGTCTTGTATCAAAGCAGGGTGGGAAAAGGGCACTAAGATCAACGCCTCAGGGTTAAGAGCAGGGTTAATCCTAGCCTTCACTTGGGTGACCATTATTCATGTGTGCGCCTTGACAGGGAGTGTTGCGAGGCTATGAAGGGACAGACCAATACCAGCCTCTCATTACCAAACACGGGTATTTTCCAGCATGGGTCCCTGAATAGTGATTAGGAGGCAGGAGTCCTGGCCAACTAATTCATTAGCTGAAAACAATTCATTAGCCTGTGGATGAAGAAATGTCTGTTTGCTTTGATTGAGGCCTGCTTACGTGCTCATTATGTAAGTCACAGGGCTTGCTTATAGCCACATCTCCAGTCCTTAAATTTCTGGATAATGTTTATCTCCTCACTTTCTGCAGACAAGCAAAGTCAACTCTCTGAACTTTACCTCATAACATATGAATCCTGAATTCCATAACCATCTTTCTTGCTCTCTGTGAATTCTTTCCAATACTTTAGCGACAAAACTGCCAGAGCAATTTCCTTTGATTTATAAGCTTAAACGTGACAGATGTTTATGTTAGCATGTTTAATGTGTTGTTATCTGTTATCTTAATAACAATAATAATCCATTAATACTCTGTGGAAATAAGTAAAGAATTACTTAATTGTCCTAAAAAGACTTTGAGCAGAATTTTCCCATTTTGAGACTAAGGGCACGATTCTCCGGAAACATTTCTGAGCGTGCTCGTGAGCGGGAATTGTCACAGGTTTCCAGCGGCCCAGCGAGACTGGCAACACTATTCAACGTTAATTGATCCACTTAACGAGGCTTCATGGGCTTCGCACCCCGAATGTCGACTCGCCAGCTGACTCGCTGTGACCATGCTCTCCAGCCCCCCGCTAACAAGATTGAGCAGAACTTCAGCTGCAGCTGCTAAGCCATCCCCAGCCAGCTCACAACAATGGCGCAGAGAAGACCAGCAACAAGATTCGTGAATGCTGACCTGGGGAGGATCCTGGACGCGATGGAGGCCAGGAGGGATGTCCTGTTCGCCCGAGGGTCCTGGAGGGTGAGCCACAAGGCAGCCAGGGCTGCCCGGGACGAGATGGCGGCAGCCATCAGCTAGGGCAGTGTGACCAGGAAGACTGGCCTCCAGAGTCGGAAGAAAGGCAACGGCCTACATAGGGCAGCACGAGTGAGTAACCACCAACGTCCCATCCCTCCCTCCTGCCAAGGGTGCATCCTTTGGATGGATGAATATGTGGCTGAAGAGATGGTGTCTGGGGGAGGGTTTCAGATTCCTGGGGCATTGGGACCGGTTTTGGGGGAGGTGGGACCTGTACAAACTGGATGGGTCCACTTGGGCAGGACTGGGCTGGAGCAGTTGGGGAGGGTTTGAACTAATATACTAGGGGGATGGGAACATATACAAGGAGTCAGAGAAAGAGGGAGCAAGGACAAAAAACAAAAGGTAGAAAAGTGAATAAGAAAAGATGAGATATTTCTTCACCCAATGAGTGGTGAGCCTGTGGAAATCATTACTACAGGAAACAGTTGATGCTAAAACATTGAATATATTCAAGAGGCGGCTCGATATAGCACTTGGGGAGAAACTGTCTGTCCCCCCACAAACACCGTCCCATTCAACAAGACGGCTGGAAGGAGAGCAGCACCACGGTTCCAGGACACTGAGCTAGAGACTCTTCTGGCCGCCATGAAGGAGAGGCAGATGACCCTGTAACCTGGCCTGGGAGGAAGGCCACCAGGCGCTGCCGTTCGTCGTGCCTGGGCACAGGTGGCAAAGCTGGTCAGCGCCATGGGAAACGTCGTCCGGACGGGCATCCAGTGCAGGAAGAAACTGCACAACCTCCTCAGGGTGGCCAGGGTGAGTAGGCAGTGCTGTGCCCCTTGCACCAAGCCCCCTTCCCCTACACACACACACACACACATGTAACTCGGCCCCTCCCCCACCCGGGGGAATGCCCGGTATCCCACCCGGCCCCACATGCCAGCACCCATGGAGCCGTGCCCTGGCCACTGATGCTATCACCCACATAACCCCTGGGCTGCATGCGTCGAACGTCTAACGCTGTTTGTGCTCTCCCCCCCCGGAGATGGCCGTGCACAACCACCAGGGGTGGGTGAAGACCGGAGGGAAACCACCAGACCTGCAGCTCCTCACCATGCCAGAGCAGAGGTTTACTGGATGTAATCGGTGCGCCGGAGGAAAGGGAGGTTGCCGAGGTCGGCGGTGGGCGAGCAAGTAAGACCCTGGGTAGTTGCGTAGCCCCATGGCACATGTGTGGCTGCCGCCCCCCACACACCTTCCTTGACCCACACCCCTCACCCCCCCATCCCCACCCCCTCGCACCCACCCCCTCACACTACCCCCTCATCCCCCTCATACCACACACCCCTCACCCCCCCCCACCCTCCAACCTCTTCAACCACCCCCACAAAGCCAGTGCCAGTGCCAGAGCCAGTGGCCCCCGGACGGCTGAGTACTGACTGGGAGAGCAGTTCGAACATCAGCCCTCTGCCCGAGACTCAGGAGACCCCAGAGTTCGGGTTGGAGGATGACACAGACTTTCCGATACAGCGTCTCCAACACCCTCCACCATCCCAGAGACTATTACCTCGGTTGGACACATTGGTGAAGAGGCTCCTGGGACACTATTTGGTGCGCACCACACCGCCAGTCTGGTACAGCAGGTGGAGGTAGAAGCAGCCGAGGGGCTGGATGGTCGGAAGGTAGCCTGGCCCCAGGAACCAGCTGCCGCCCAGACGGGTCCCGGGCTTCTGGAACATTCACAGTGGAGGTGGTCAGACAGCCAGGGACTACAAGAGGGGGTGGCAGCCTGCTTGCAGCAACTGCAGGCGCAGGTGGAGGAATCCATCCGCCTGGAGTGACAGAGGGTGCCGGTCATGCGTGCCACCCAGGCCGACACCGCACGGGTGGCATCCGCTGTGGAAACAATGGGGCCGCCGATGTTGGATATGGGTCAGCATGTGCAATGCCTGGGACATTCTGTGCAGGCGGCGGCCGAAACCCAGAGCCACTTGGACATTGCAGTGGTGCTCCTCAGCATGGCCCAGTCACAGCAGGCCATGGCTGAGAGCATCGGCGGCATTGCCCAGGTGCTGGCCGGTGTGGCATAGACACTGGGCAGGTTTGCCGAGTCCCAGAGAAGATGGCCCACACCGACATGGATGTGGCCCTGTCACTGGCTGATGTGGCACAAACTCTCAGTGTGGCGACAGTTCCAGACGGAGATGGTCCACTCTTTGTGCTCCATTGCCTTGAACGCCCTGGTCGAGACTAGAGCGGCCCCCAGGACTGGCAGTGCCGGTGGGCCTCAGGGGGTGGCTCCACTCCCACCTCCATCCCATGGAGAAGCCCGGGTGCCATCGGGCATCCTGAGGGAGGAGGAGGTACTGGGGCCAGTGCCGGTTACTCCTGCAGGGGAGATGCCAGGACAACGCAGCCCCTCGGACTCCCCCCCCCCCCCCCTCCTGCCCCGGTGCAATCTGGTAAAAACTGGCAGAACAGGGCGGCACCACACTACCCGGGATGCCAGAGCAGCAGCCGGGCCCATCCAGGCCGGGTCGCCACAGGAGACACGTGTCAACGGGGACCATTGTCGCAAGGTAGGAGTCACAGCAGGCCACCTCCACTCCTGCTGTACCGTCTGGGGAACCAACTAGGCATAGTGTTAGGGCCTGTAAGGCTAGAAAGCTAGACACCAGTTAAGTTAGCACGGGTGCAGGGCACAGTTTAGTTATCGGGGGCTAGGGCACAGACTGTGTATATTTGTTCATAATAAACACCTGTTAACACCGTTGAAACCTGCTCTGTTTGATGGGTGAGGGAGTGGGACAGTCAGTGCTGGCCACGGAATGGGGGTGGGGACGAGTGCAGGCCCCATGGATGAACAATGCTCCTCAAGACCCGCTCATTTTCCTCCTCCCCCAAATCCTCCTCATCTGGTGAGTTTTACCCTTCCTCTTCATCCTCCTCCAGCACATCGCCACTCTGCTGCGCGATGTTGTGGAGGATGCATAGGCCACCACAATGCGGGGGACCCTCCTAGCCTCGTACTGAAGGGTCCCTCCAGAGCGATCCAGGCACTAGAAGCACATCTTCAGGATTCCAAAGCACCTCTCGACCACACCCATGGTTGCTGTATTGGGATCATTGTATTTGGTCTCCGGTTTCCATGTGGCCTCCGGATAGGCACATCAACCACGAGCGTAAGAGAAACCCCTGTCGCCCAGCAGCCAGCCTTGCAGCTTGAGGGGGTGCCGCTCAAACATGTCATAGATCACTGCGAGTGCCAAGATGAATGCGTTGTGCAGGCTGCCCAGGTACCAGGCGCAGTCGTGCATAATGCGCATCTGTTGGTCGCTGACTAGCTGGACGTTCATGGAGTGATAGCCCTTTCTGTTGGTGTACAGCAGCCTGTTATCCACTGGTGGCTGTAGGGCAACATGCATGCCATCGATCACCCCCTGGACCCGGAGCATCCTGGCGATGGCAGCGAACCCCAGTGCCAGGGCATCATGGTAGGCGTGGTCCACATGGTACTGAATATACGTGACGACACGGATGCACCTGTGGACTGATGTCTTCGATATCCCGGACAGGTCCCCACTCTGCGACTGGAACGACCCCGTGGCATAGAAGTTGAGCGCGACCATCACCTTGACGGTCACCGGGAGCGGGTGTCCTCCCCCATACATACATGGTGCCAGATGTGCCATCATCTGGCATATGTGTCGCAGTGTCTCCCTGCTCATCCGCGGTCTCCGTCTGCATGCCCGGTCTGGCAGGTGTTCAAATGACAGGCAGGTGTGGCTCCTCATCAGTGCTCCCTTGGCACCTCCTCCTCGGCCTGTTGGGCAGCTGGCCCTCCAGCCTGTGCGCCCGCCACCTACCCCTCTGCAGCCTGTTTCTCTGCTGCAGCCACCGCCTCCTCTCTGAGCGGCCTCCACTCACATTGCTGCAGGGCATCTTGCAGAGTTGCAGCCATCGCCACGGCAGCCAGAATCGCCGGCCAGTGTCTGAAAGCCATTCGCTGCAGGGGGTGAAAAGCCAACATATTAGACTGGCACATACTCCCGTGCCCATCCAAGTACCATGGGTTACATGGGTGGCCTCGGATGGCACTGTGGGCCCCACCCACGCATGTCCCCTCCCACCTTTCCCAACCCTGCTCGTCGGTATCCGGCCCTATCCCTGCTGCCAGGGGCACCGTTGGCTGACACTGCCCACTCTGGGGGCTGCCGTGGGTGTGGCCCTGGTTGGTCCCCCGGTGGGTGGCTGCCGGTTGGGCGGGGTGGTTTGGGGCGCATCAATACGGCCGGTGTCACTGTGTCGAATCAGGAGCCGGGGTGGGTGGTCAGCAAGATGGCCACTGTAATGTCGGTCAGTGCCTGGGCACCGCCCCAGTCCTGTGGGGGGGGGGGCACTCCGGCTGCCCGGCCTGTCCCATCCCCTCCCCCCCACACCCTCTTCCCTCCCCCGGTCCTGACAGGGGCCCCACCATCGTGGCCAGCACGGCCGGTGTCCGGGCCGGCAGCCCTCAGTCACTGCACACCATTTCCTACATCCTCTCCCTTGCTCAGCAGCCAGGACTCCAGGTTCACGATTTTTATAACCACAAGTGAACCAGATTGTCGGGAAATCGGCCCATAGGAGGCGCTGAATCGCGGAGGCCTAGAAATATTGGGCGTCAGGCCCGCTAATGATATGCCTACTGTAGTTTCAGCCCGTGCGGCGGACGCCGCATTTACACCATTTTGGGGGTGCCGGATCATCCCGATTTGCCGTCAAACCGGCGTCTCCAACGATTTTGGCTTTGGAAACCATTCTCTGCTCAATCGCGTTTCATGATTTTGGCATTGGCAAATGGAGAATCCAGCCCCTGGTTTCACTACAGCTAGTGTGTGGAGGCAATCTCTACCACCTCTCTTTCTGATCTCCTGCCCCTGGTTCATAGCTTGTATGTGCATATTTTAAGAGTACAAGTAGTGCTCCTCACCAGGCACATTATACTGGGGCAAGAGTTCCAGGAAAACAGGACACCATTGAACCATGCAGCACTGAAGGAGACCTGTCAGGTCTTTGTGTCTGCTCTGGCCCTTTGAAAGAGCTATCCAATTAGTCTCACTTCTCTGATTATTATTACTATTCCCAAAGCTCTGCAAATATCTCAGCAATATTCACATCAACCAAATTTCCTCCTCTTTTTTGCTGGGTTAAACCTCAAATTCCCCAGAGTTTGGGAGGTTCCCAGCAGATTGGAAAATGACGAATATTATGCTCCAATCCAAAAAAGGAGGGAGACAGAAAGCAGGAAAACTATAGACTAGTTAACCTAACTGTCCTTGGGAAAATGCTGGAACCCATTGTTAAGGAAGTAGTGGCAGGATATGTAAAAAATCATAATGCAATCAGGAAGAGTCAACATGGTTTTCTGAAAGTGAAATCATGTTTGATAAATTTATTGGAGATCTTTGAGAATCTTCTTTGTTCTTTGTTAACAAGCAGGGTGGATACAGGGAAGCCTGTAATTGTGCAATTAGATTCCAAAAAGGCATTCAATAGAATGGCACGTAGGAAGATGCTGCAGATGATAAGAGCTCATAGTGTTGATGATAGATTAACATAGATAGAGGCTGGCTAATTAACAGGAAACAGAGAGTTAGGATAATGGGTCCTTTTCAAGCCTATGAACTGTAACGAGAGGAGTGCCGTAGGGATCAGTGCTGGGCCTCAATTATTTACAAACTATATTAATGACTTGGATGAAGGGGCCAACTGTGTTGGAGCCACATTTGCTGAGGTTACCAAGATTGGTAGGAAAAGCAGGTTATGGTGAACACATTGATGGAACCATCAATTCACTAGACACGTGCTTTAAGATATGAACAGTGGTTTTAATCTACTTACAACAGAGCCAGCCTGTTCCGCCTATGAACTCTCGATGAACTGAACGACTGGATCTGAGCATTGGTATTTATACAGCAGTCCAGGGGGAGGAGTCGTGGGCGGAGCCAAGGGTGGAGCCCTGTACAAACTCCTAAACATTCCCAGTGCCACTCCCCCTAGTGGTCAGGCAACGCAACTGCGCTTACAAATGCATGGTCTCATGTACATACAATACAGTGTGAATTACGGAGTTACATTCACCACACACACAGAGGGTACGTTCCAATGGCCACACTGCACCTGAAAAGCAGCTCGCCGTGGCGAAGCGTGTCCAATAAAAGCCGTGAGACCCAACACCCAGGATCTACCCGGCTCGCAACGCCTTGCGAGATCCAACACAATTTCGCGAGACGTTGCAATGTAAATTCTGCCCATTGTGGGCAGCATCACCTTTTGGCAAATCTGCACATTAAAGCGAGGCAGTTAGCCTAAATTTTAATGTGCAGATTCCTGAGGTAGCCGAGGTTTTGGAATTTATCCCTTTGCCTCAGAGATCTCGAGTGAGCACCATTCAGCACTGGTCCCCACAAACAGGGACCAGATAGAACAGTACAGTGGGGGTCTCCCAGTGGATCCAGTTGCTGGGGATCCTCCCATAATGTGTTCAGGCTGGGGGGAGTCAGGAGGCGCTTCAGGGGCCTTGGAGATCCGGATACCATTTAAAAATGGCATCCTGATCTCTTGCTACACTGGGGAGCTTTGGTGAGTGCAGCTCCCCAGTGTACAGACAGGGCTGTGTGCAGCCTCAGCATCACGTTCACTGCTGAGGTCCCTTACACAACGTGAGCACCGGGAAACATGCGGCTAAACGCGCTTGTTGTGGGACTTTGTTCCCAATTAGTTGAATCGTGCCCAGGGTCTGAAATGGGATATATGCTGGCAGTGCCCCACCACACATAAGGAGGACACCTCCAATTTATGAAGGAGTTTAACGGCATGGTGGCGGTGATGTTGGGGAGGGTGGGTGCTGTTCTGATACTCATCTCTTTACTCATCCATTGACTCCATCTACACCTCTCGCTGCCTTGAGAAAGCGAGCAGCATAATCAAAGACCCCTCCCAACCAGCTTGCTCACTCTTCCAACTTCTTCCATCGGGCAGGAGATACAGAAGTCTGAGTACATGCACGAACAGACTCAAAAACAGCTTCTTCCCTCTTTTATCAGACTGCTAAACGACCCTCTTATGGACTGACCTCATTAACACTACACCCCTGTATGCTTCACCCGATGCCGGTGTTATGTAGTTACATTGTGTCCCTTGTGTTGCCCTATTCTGTATTTTGTTTTATTTCCTTTTCTTTTATGTACTTAATGATCTGTTGAGCTGCTTGCAGAAAAATAATTTTCACCGTACCTCGGCACACATGACAATAAACAAATCCAATCCAATCCAATCATGGAAGAGAGAAAAAAAAGCAAAATACTGTGGATGCTTGAAATCAGAAATAAAAACAGAAAACGTTGGGAAAACTCAGCAGGTCTGGCAACATTTGAGTTCTCAGTTCATATGGCTCGCAATATGCTGCCAAACCTGCTGAACATTTTCTATCAAAAGTTGGAACTGAGGCAGCAGAAGTGCCAGAAGCGGCCAGTGAATGAAGAGAAACCAGCAGAGTAGGAAAGGCCGGAGGGAAAAAGAAAATCTATCTGAATGTACAAGATAAGTAAGTGGAAGAATAACAGATCAATGGATTGCAAAAGGAGGTAAAAATGTGGAAGACAGGAAATGTTGTCTAAGTTCAGACAGTGGGCCTAATGGTGATCAAAGGAAAAAAATAAAGAACTTGTGAAAGGAAGTTCAGTCACAGGAGGGATAAGTGGAGTAGTAGCAGTCCAGATAGGGACAGGAAATCTAACAGTGAATGCAGTTCAAGACGTAAGAAGTTGCAGCCCATGCGATACAGAAGTTCTAATGGGCACTAACAAGGTAGATGGTAAATTGGTAAAGGAAGTAAATCAAAAAGAACTTGACCTTTGAGGGAATCTGATGTTTACGCGGAGGTGCCAGACAAAAGGCAGTCAGCATTGGCACATGGATGGATGTGTATGGAAAAGGTACTCAGGTCAGACTTGTAGCTCGGGCATTTGAGGAACAATTGTGTGACCAGGAAGTTCGAGTCAACTCGCCAATGGCAGGAAAAATAAGTTTGAGGGTATTTCTAGCACTGTCACTGGCATATCCATTGGAATGTAAATCTATTGATGTCAAAACTGCATTTCTGCAAGAGTAACAATTTCAAAGATAAGTATTCTTAAAGTCTCAAAGAAGCTGGAGGTAAAGAGGGAAAAGTATGGATGCTCAATATAAGTATTTAAGTGCTAATGGTATTGTTCAATTAAGCCTGCCCTACTAATAGCTAGTTGTCTTCAGCTGAAAGTAAGTCCAGCAATGTTTTTACTGGAACTATGAAGAAAAACATGGCAGGCATTTTCTTAATGCACGTGGATGATTTCCTGTGGGGAAGGATCAGTGACATTTGAGAAATTTGTGACGTAAAATTATGAAGGAATTCAAAATTGGAAGTTGGGCTTCTGGAGCTTGTGTGTGCGGCTGGACATTGGGCATAAGTTGGAAATAAGTATAACTCAGCAGTCTTACCTAGAGAATGTCAATAGGATCCCCAAAAATCAAGCCAGAGCCGATATAATTCGGCAGCTGGGGAAAATGTAACAACAGAATGCAATACAGAGAACTGTTGGCTTTGAAAAGATTCTATTCAACCAAGAGTGCTACGGAGAAGAGTTTGAGGATCGTTCTCACAAGTATAAAAGGGATGGTGGAAAGGAGGGAGATTTCACAAATAAGACGGTCGATGCAAGTCAACAGTTGTTGGATTGTTTCACAAAAACAGCTGCTTGGCCAAGATATCCTCGAGGGACGTCTTGTGTTATATCAGAGTTGGAGAACGCATAGATTTTCATGTTGCAACCTTATTATTTATTTTTTGTTTTCAAGATGAGGGGAATATGAAATACGTTAAAGATTGCCTTGTGCAATAAGATAACTTGTGTAATCATTTTTTATTTTTCCTTATGAACAGTTTGAGTTTGCATATCAATTTAATTTAAAGAAAAGAGGAAAATCTGTTGATGGATGTTAAACACCCAGTAGTTTAAGGGAATATAGTGAACAGGTAGGGTATTGTTTAGTTAATATACTCAAACGGGTGTACAAAGAAGAGTCAGCCAGGACTGGGTGTTAGGTGTTAGAGTGCTGCAATAAGGTCAGTAGTGAGCCCCAAACCATCTCGACCAAAGTAAACAAGTCTCTGGGCGCGATTCTCCAGCGTCGTTACACTTGCACTCAAGCTGAAAACAAGATCTGCACCAGGCGCCAAACAGTTTGCGATGCAACCGGCCTGCTCCTGGAGGCAAAATCGGGATCTCGCTATAGCCTGGCGAGAAACCAATTATCACCAATAAGCCCCATTTCCATGCAATCAACGAGAGTAACCCCTTATCCAAAAGCTCCCGTCATTCAGCGGCCTCCCCAGCAAGTGCTCGCGCTGGCACCAATTAGTACTCCTTTTAAAAAATGTGAGCCTGGCGGAAGGGCTTCTGTGGGGAGCCGAGGAGGTGAGTAGCCACCTTTGCTCACAGGCAAGGAGCCCGGAGATGCTGGGCTTGCCACCTCAGTGCATGGCAGGGGGTGGGGTCATTTGGCTGGGGGTGGGGGACCTTCGAAGGGGTGGGCCACCATGGGGGAGTGGGGGAGGGCTGCTGGGTGTACTGGGGGGCCAACTAAGGCGCAACCGCTCGTGGCATCACCATGCCACCCCTGGATCATGTGTACGGTTATGGGCCAGTGTTTAGAGAATGCCAAAGTGTATCATGGAATTCACCTGACCCACAACTTTTAGTAGATTGTGATATGGGGAGCACACGGCCCACTCTACAGATGTGGTACAGCAGAAATAGAAAAGTATTTTTTAAAGCAAAACAATATTTATTCTATGAACTCAAGTTAACCTTTTTAAAACATACAGTGAACATCTTAGGAACCATTAATTCAAATACAGCCCAACGAATCCAACACTAACTAATCCTTAAGCTGTCCTTTTAACATCAATAAGACTTAAAAAAGAACTTTCAACAGAAGCACATCAGGTTAAAGTCAATACTGAGAGCAGTTATTAGTTTTAAATCACCAAAGGATCGATTTACAGTTTTTAGATTACAGAGAGGGAGACTAATACCCGTTCTGGCTGTGAGTGCAGCTATCCAGCTCTGAAAACAAAACTTAAATACACCCTGCAAGAAACAGAATAAAACAAAAGTAAAAAGCTGACAGACAGCCCAGCTCCACCCACTCTCTGACATGCAGTAGTAAACACCCATTTCTTAAAGGTATGCTCACTACAGATATTTATATGCATACCCATTTATAAACACCCATTTCTGAAAGGTACTCTCACATGACACCTCCTCCCAAGAAAAAAAATAAACCATCAACTTCAAGATGGTTTCATTTTTTGCCTTTTCACTATTCTTTAAGAAATGCACACAGTAAATATACTTTTTTGTTTCACAAAGAAGGTACAACAATATAGTCCATTTTTTATTTTTCCTCCAACTGGAATTCTTCTTGGTTGGCAGTATCTTTAAACAAGAAGGTCTCTGCACGATCCGTCCATTTCGCTACGCCTCGGCATTTCTCTAAAGTCAGATACTTTAGTTCAATCTGATCACAGAGTCCTTTGTAATTCTCCAACACAGGAGCATTGGTTATCACATCTTTCAGGCAGTCAAATGTCTGTTGAAAGTCCGCTATCCACTGAAATTTTTGATGTTTCCTCAGCAAGTCTATCAGTGGAGCAACCACTCTACACGGTAGCATTGTGGATAGCACAATGGCTTCACAGCTCCAGGGTCCCAGGTTCGATTCCGGCTTGGGTCACTGTCTGTGCGGAGTCTGCACATCCTTCCCATGTGTGCGTGGGTTTTCTCCGGGAGCTCCGGTTTCCTCCCACAGTCCAAAGATGTGCAGGTTAGGTGGATTGGACATAATAAATTGCCCTTAGTGTCCAAAATTGCCCTTAGTGGGTGGGGTTATTGGGTTATTGGGATAGGAGGAGGTGTTGACCTTGGTTAGGGTGCTCTTTGCAAGAGCCGGTGCAGACTCGATGGGCCAAATGGCCTCCTTCTGCACTGTAAATTCTAATTTAAAAAAACTTTTTCACAAATGTTCGATCAAATCCACTCATGCCAAGAAATCGCATTATGTTCCTTCATCTTGAGGGTATTGGAAACACCTCAATAACTGTTGGTTTCACATCCCGTGTGACCATTCAACCCTGTCGATTGTATGGCCACGGAAAAGTGACTTGAGCTTTTCCAAATTCATTTTGGCTAGGTTTATCACCAAACCCGCCTCCTGATGTTGATCAAATAACTCCATCAGATGTTTTAAATGTTCTTTCCATATCTGGCTGAAAATTACCAGATAGTCGATGTATATCACACAATTGGGTAATCCTGAAACAACTTTGTTAGTTAACCGTTGAAATGTGGCTGGGATGTTTTCATGCAAAGTGGTAGAACTTTGAATTGGTATATACCATCTGGAGTCAGAAAAGCTGAAATCTCCTTTGCCCTTTTGGATAAAGGTATCTGCCAGTAACCTTTAAGTAAATCCAGTTTGGAAGTAAAAGCTGATTATCCCACTTTCTCAATGCAATCCTCCAAATATGGGACAGGAAAAGAGTCCGTTCTTGTAACTCCATTAACCTTTCTCTAGTCCACACATAACCGTTGGGTACCGTCTGGTTTAGGTACCATCACTATGGGTGAGCTCCATTGGCTGCAACCCACTTCAATTATGCCATTTTTAAGCATACTCTCAATCTCTTTGTTTACCTGTGCCAATTTTAAAGGGTTAAGTCTGTATGGATGTTGTTTGATTGGAACAGCACTTCCCACATCTACATGATGTATAGCCATTTTAGTACTTCCCAATTTATCTCCACAAACTTGCCTATGTGATATAAATAACTCTTTCAGGTCAGTTCGTTTTTCCTCTGGAAGGGAACTTAACAATTTATCCCAATTTTTAAGAACATCCTCGTTTTCCAATTTGATTTGAGGCATGTCAAATTCAGTCATCTGGATTTGGTTCATCACTTTGAGTTAGAATCATTAAAACCTCCTCCTTTTGCTCTCCTTCCCTTTCAAAGTATGTTTTAAGCATATTCACATGACACACTTGGTGAGTCTTCCTTCCATCTGATGCTCTTACCACATAATTCACCTCGCTTAATTTTCTTTCAGTCTGATAAGGTCTACAAAACCTAGCTTTTAAAGGTTCACCTACCACTGGTAACAATACTAAAACTTTATCTCCACTGGCAAAAATACGAACTTTGGATTTCTTGTCCGCTACCCGTTTCATCACATTTTGTGCAACTTTTAAATGTTGTCTAGCCAATTCACCTGCTCTATTTTATAAATCCCTAAAATCTGACACATAATCCAATAGTGTAATTTCCAATTTCTCAGTCACCAATTTTTCCTAATTAATTTAAGTGGTCCTCTTACCTCATGACCATAAATTAGTTCAAAAAGACTAAATTTGGTTGATTCATTAGGTGCATCCCTAATTGTAAACAGTACGAATGGAATTCCTTTATCCCAATCCTCTGGATAATCGTGACAATAAGCCCTCAACATTGTCTTTAATGTCTGATGCCACCTTTCTAATGCTCCCTGCGATTCTGGATGGTACACAGTTGATTTAAATTGTTTTATTCCTAAGCTGTCCATAACTTCTTTGAATAACCTTGAGGTAAAATCTGATCCTTGGTCCGATTGTATTTCTGTGGGTAGTCCATATCTAGTAAAGAATTTAAGTAACTCCTCCATAATCCTTTTAGCTGTAATATTACGTACTGGAATGGCCTCTGGAAATCTATTAGACACATCCATTATAGTCAAAAGATATTGATTCCCACTTTTCGTTTTAGGAAGCAGTCCTATGCAATCAATTAGGACCATTGTAAAAGCTTCCTCAAATGCTGGAATGGGTATTAAGGGCGCTGGTTTTAACACCGCTTGACGTTTCCCTATCACTTGACACGTGTGACATGATTGACAACATTTAACTACATCTTTATGTAGTCCAGGCCAATAAAAATGTTTTTAGATTTTAGCTTGAGTTTTCCTTATTCCCAAATGACCCCCCACTGGTACCTCATGTGCAACTCGCAACACCTCCTTTCTATACCCTGCCGGCAATACTACTTGATGAACTTCTGCCCACTTTTCATCTGCCTGCATATGTAAAGGTCTCCATTTTCTCATCAAGACATCACTTTTACGGGAATAACTCTCTGATATACACGCAGATTCCTATTCTGTGTATGCTTTCTGATACATTCGGTTTATTTCTACAACTTTCTGTTGTAACTCTGCCAATTTTCCTGAACTAAAAATTTGGCAGATATTGTATAATGTGGGAAAATATGAAGTTGTCCACTTTGGTGGGAAGAATAGAAAAGCAATTTATTATTAATTGGTATTCTTGTCCATGAATCAACCCGTCCAATGCCATGGCGGCCGCGCCAGTGCGATAGGCCCCCGGCTTCGGAGCGACGTGGCGGGATTCGCGCCCCCCCCCCCCCCCCCCCCCCCCCCCGGCCCCCGATTCTCCGACGCGGGCTCGGAGAATCCTGCCCTTAGTCTCCTCATTTAAGAAGGGATATGCTTGCAGCTGAAGGTTCACTATGTTGATTCTTGGGATGAAGGGGTTGTTTTATGAGGAAAGGTTGAGTCTGTACTCCTTGGAGTCGAGAAGAATGAGACGTGATCTTAAGAGATTCTGAGTGAGCTTGACAGGGCACATGTTTTCCTGTGTGGGGGAATCTAGCACCGGAGGCAAAGTTTCAAAATAATTTAAGTCAGAGATTAGAAGATATTTCTTCTCTCATACGGTCATTAATATTGGAATCTGGACCCCAGAGAGTAGTGGAGACTTGGTCATTTAATTTATTTAAGGCTGAATTGAACAGAGTTTTGATCTTTAAGGAGTCAAGGCTTATGGGGAACCAGCAGGAAAATGGAGTTGAGGCCAAGGTCAGATCAGCCATGTTCTTATTGAATGGTGCTGCAGGCTCAAGGGGCCGAATGGCCTACTCTTATTTCTTATGTCATATGCCTTCTGGTTACTGACCCTCCTTGCTAGTAGGAACAGTTTATTCCTATATTCACTGCCAAATCTTTTCATAATTTTCAGCAGCTCTATTAAGCCTCGACTTAAGTTCTCCATTTTAGCAAGAACAATCCCAGATCCTCTCGTCTTTCCACATAACTTAAATCTCTTATCCCTGGTATGGTTCTCATAAATTTCCTCTGCAGCCTCACCGAGAGCTTGACATCCTTCCGTGAGTATGATGCTCAGAATTGGGTCAACTAACGGTAATACAGTATTTTAGAATGGTTTATTATAAATTCCCTGCTTTTGTACTCCATCTCCACATTAGAAACTCAACCAGTCAACCCAGACTTTACTCTCATGCTGATCTCTCTGTCCTCCGCCTCCTCAGTGTTCTGGTGAAGCTCAATGTAAGTTCGAAAAAGAGCATCTTAATCTTTCAGTTCAGCACCTTACGGTCTTCCAGGCTCAACATTGGGCTCAACAATTTCAGACCATAATCTCTGTCTGCATTTTATTTCCTGTTCCTTTGTGGTTTTGGTTTTTATCTTGTTTTTGCTTTTAGACGGCTGCTGTTCACCATTCTGCCATTGACATTTCCTAGATGTATCTTGGATGGGATTTTCCCGTCACCGATGCCAAAATCGCGTTCGCCGATCGGCTGGAGAATCCCCATTTGCTCCGAAATCAGGGACGGCGCCGCTTTTACGATGCCCCGCCCCCTCAAAACTAGCACACTCGGGGAGTACGCCGCATGCCAAATGAACGGCCTCAGGACATTACCTGAGGCCCTCCTCCTGATGCTCCGCCCTCGATGGGCCGAGTTGCCGACAGCATGGGTTACTCATGCCATTTCTGTTCGTGGACCATGCTGTGTCCAGCGCCGCCACAGTCGGGGGGCGGAACAGTTCCGCGGGCAGGGAGGGCTTTGGCAGCGTCTGGGGGCACTGATGGTGATGGTCCGGGCAGGGTTAGGGTTGTTACTGGGGGACTATATTTGGCAGGGCGGATCGGCCGGCACCATGTTGCAAGGCGCGGCCAGCGCAGGCCGCTGCTGTGCACATGCGCGGCCACGGACCCAGCAATTCTCCTGCCGTACCAGCAGATAAAGCCTGGGCTTTATGCTGCGTGGCTGCTAGCCCCCCCCCCCCCCCCCCCCCCCCCCCACTGGATGGTGCAGCTGGTGCGCCGTTTATTCTGTCGTAAAATGCCACTGTTCCTACGCTAGCATCAACACTTAGTCCGCAAATCAGAGAATCCAGCCCCTTGCGTTTCTGCCACTCCTCGTCCTTTACCACCAACTCTTCTGCCATTTAATTTCTCCTGCCCTCCGCCCTTTCACAAACCATGCTTTTTGTTCCTTCTCCCAACTTAACACGCCCGCCCACCCATTCTCATGCTTGAAACCTATAACATTTCTCATCTGTTCCAATTCTGATAAAAGGATATCAACCTAAAATACTGTGTCGGATCATTTTACACGCAGACGGTGAACGTTGGCTGTCCTGCAGCTGTCGGGACATTAATGGACTGAGGGCGAGTCTGGGAATAGCCAGCAGATCACTAGTCTCAGCAGTTCCACCAGAAACAATGGCCTCTACTGAGACTACAGGGTGTTCCCAATGCCCAGGGACAATGGATCTGGAGACCCAGCTTAAGTGCAAGGTTTTTCCGGGGCTTGCCAGCCCGGCCTCAGCAACTGTGTAGGGTGGGGAGAGAGGAGGGGGATGGGGGAGGGGAGGGGCTGGATTCGGGAGAGCAGGGGAGGGAACCCGAGGTGGTAGGAGTACTGTGAGGAGGGGACCTACATTGGGTATAGTGTGCCTGAACAGGAAAGATGCTCTTCAGCCTGCAAATAAAGCTGCCAGGTTTAACATGACAGCCTCGCCATATGGTACTAACGCCCTCTGCCTCATGCACTCAGTCAACCGCCCTCCCTCACCATACACTCAGCCCTACCTGACCCTACTACGCACTCAGTCAACCGCCCTCCCTCACCATACACTCAGCCCCACCTGACCCTACTACACACTCAGGCAACCGCCCTCCCTCACCACACACTCAGCCCTACCCGACCCTACTACGCACTCAGTCAACCACCCTCCCTCACCATACACTCAGCCCTACCCGACCCTACTACGCACTCAGTCAACCGCCCTCCCTCACCATACACTCAGCCCCACCTGACCCTACTACACACTCAGGCAACCGCCCTCCCTCACCATACACTCAGCCCTACCCTACCTTACTACACACTCAGGCAACCGCCCTCCCTCACCATACACTCAGCCCCACCTGACCCTACTACGCACTCAGTCAACCGCCCTCCCTCATCATACACTCAGCCCTACCCGCCCCTACTACGCACTCAGTCAACCGCCCTCCCTCACCATACACTCAGCCCTACCCGACCCTACTACGCACTCAGTCAACCGCCCTCCCTCACCACACACTCAGCCCTACCCGACCCTACTACGCACTCAGTCAACCGCCCTCCCTCACCATACACTCAGCCCTACCCGACCCTACTACGCACTCAGGCAACCGCCACAGGCACTTGGGCATCCCCCTTCCCCACCACGCACTCAGGCACCCCTCTCCCCCACCACACACCTGAGCAAACCCCCTTCCCCACCAGGCTGTCGGGCAATACCCCCCCCCCAACCAGGCACTCAGACAACCCCCGCCACCATCACGCACTTGGCCAAGGCAAAATTGAATTTGCTCCCCAGAAGCAGACATGGACGGCGGGGGTGGGGGTCTGTATATAAGACCCCAATTGTTTCCCTACTCCCTCCGATTAACTCCAATTAATTGAGACCCTTAAGAGGCTTGCTTAGCACCATAACAGAATTTGATTAATGCCTGGCACAGAAGTGCAATTTTCACAAGACTATAGTTATTGCTGGCTTAGCTCAGTTGGCTGGACAGCTTGTTTGTGATGCAGAGCTCGGCCCAATGGTGTGAGTTCAATTCCTTTACTAGCTGAGGTTATTCATGAAGGCTCCACCTTCTTGACCTTGCCCCTCACCTGAGGTGTGGTAATCTTCAACAGGGAAAGCAGCCTGTGGTCATCTGGCACTATGGCGACTTTCCTTACATTGCAAAATAGAATGTTACAGGAAATGACTCTGATCTTCCATTTTCCCTAAATATCTTTCGAGCTGCAGAATGCAATGTCCTTCCAAATCCTGGAATCCCATTTACTAAAAATAGAATTTGACTTATTCGGTCACCAGAAACCAATTTCCCCAAGCACTTTAATTGTCACTAGGGGTTTGATTCATTGTGTAGAATGTAGATAAACAGTATGTATGTTTGCTACATCTGGTCATGTGCTGTTTAACCCTGCCCTGCTCTGTAAAGTTCAAATTCTTCATTCCTAAATATAATCTGAACTAAATCTTCTGGTTTGAATCTCTGGATTAAATATTAACTTCAAACCTCTTCGGCATTTACACGTAGCTAACATTATACAGATGACATGAGGACATAAAAATGTGGGGATAAATCTCTTCTAATGCATCAGTGCATTACTGCATTCTTTCATAGAATTAAATGAGCCTGAAGAACACTGCCGGGGATATAAGGGTCTGTTTATTCCATGCTTGATTGACTTTTGAATTTTAAGTGCATTCTGAGGCAACACCGCCAAGTGATAACTCAACACTCTGAAACAATCCTTCAATTCAGTGAGGTGGATTTCATTTTATGCACTGGGCCATCCTCTGAATAAAATGTGATTACAAGACAACAGTGTAATCATAGGCTTCAAATGAGGTCAAAATCTACAAACACCAAGCTATAATGGTTTCTTAGCTGACATCAAAATTATGAAATCAACTGACTGTGTAGTGGCCAAAAACTCTGTGCCATCCATGTTTTTTAAAAACACATTTTCATGTCTAGGTTTGCATACAAAGCCAACACTGTAGATGCTGATGATCAGTGTGCTTTGAAGAACAACATCCCATTGCAGGGGAAGACTGCTTTTCATTGAAATTCCCGAGTTATCCGAAAAATCTGGCTGGAGGGCTTCTCGTCGAAATTGTTTGTGCAGCAGAGAGGCTTGACATTTTAGAGTTTAAAAAGGCATCTATGCACTGTGGACTGGAATCATGGCTGGGATTCTCCGATCCGCAATGGCTCCGACGCCTTCCTGTGATTAATAGCAGGCGCGCGGTCGACGCAGCGCCGGTCGGGGGGCCATTGAAAGAGGCACCCGCGGCGATTCTCCGCCGACAACTGTTCGAGTTCCCGCCGGCGTGGTTCACTCATGGTTCCACCCACCGGAGCTCAGAGTGGCACCTGTGGCCCCAGTCCGCGGCCCCCCTGGTCACCGGCGGGGGGGGGGGGGGGGGGGGCTCTAGGATGGCCAGGCTCGTGATCGGGGGCCACCGATTGGTGGGCGTCCACGATCTGGGGGGGCCTATATTGTCAGGGCCGGCCCCCTGTGTGGGTCCGCCATGTTGCGCGAAGCTGCCACCACAGGCGGCCGCCGCGCGCATGGGTGACCCGCGGCCGGAAGTGCAGGGCACCGTATCTGCAGCCAGAACTGCGAGGAGCACTCCGGGGCCCTCCTAGCCCACTTCAAAACGGAGAATCACTCTGGACTTTCTCCAGGAAAGTCCAGAGTGAGTCGCGCCCGTTTCTCACGGGTGTGGGAATATAGCCCCATTATCAGAGAATTCTGCCCTATATGTTAACAAGACCAGGAGACATTACTTGGATTTAAAAAATAAATAAATTTAGAGTGCCCAATTCATTTTTTCCACTTAAGGGGCAACTTAGCGTGACAAATCCACCTCCCCTGCACATCTTTGGATTGTGGGGGTGAAACACACGCAAACACGGGGAGAATATGCAAACTCCACAAGGACAGTGACCCAGAGCCGGGATCAAACCTGGGACCTCGGTGCCATGAGGCAGCAGTGCTAACCACTGCACCGCCCTTGGATTATTTATAATCCAACATGATTCAATTATATTTCTCCTGGTACTCGTTCACAAGCTGTTAGTTATTCATACACATGAACCTACAAAGCTTGGAGTAGCTAAAAACAGCTACATAAAAGCAGAAACAATCTCAGAAAAAAAACATAATTCAAAAAAACAACGGAACTGGAAAACAATCCTGAATAAAGGCTCATGATCCAGTCACTGTTCTAAGGTGTTGTTTTGGACTTTAGGATTTTGTGGATCGCTTTCTGCAATTAGTTTTGTTTATTCTGTTAAAAACTGAAATCAATAAGGTGACATTTTAAATTCCTACAGTTTTGAAGTGGGCCATTCGGCCCATCGAGCTTACACTAGCGCTCTAAAAGATCACTCCACCTAGGCCCATTCGCCCACCCTGTGCCCGTAACTCCATCTAACCAGAACATCTTCAGACACTGAGGCAATTTAGCATGGCCAATCCACCTAACTTGCTCATCTTTGGACTGTGGGAGGAAACCGGAGCACCCAGAGGAAACCCACGCAGACACAGGGAAGAAGTGCAAACTCCATACAGACAGATACCCAAGGCTGGAATTGAACCTGGGTCTCTGCCACTGTAAGGCAGCAATGCTAACCACTGTGTCACCATGCACTCGGAAGTAGTCACAAAACAAACAAATGAACTATGATCGACAGGGAGAGATCCTTTTATCTAACCAGTATGCCGCCACACAACTGTAATACTTTGTTTATCACAAGATAGACAATGCCGGGCAGCACGGTGGCGCAGTGGGTTAGCCCTGCAGCCTCACGGCGCTGAGGTCCCAGGTTCGATCCCGGCTCTGGGACACTGTCTGTGTGGAGTTTGCATATTCTCCTCGTGTTTGCATGGGTTTCACCCCCCACAACCCAAAGATGTGCAAGTTAGGTGGATTGAACACGCTAAATTGCCCCTTAATTGGAAAAAAATTAATTGGGTACACTAAATTTAAAAAAAAAAGATAGACAATGCCAGTCCACTCAAAGCCATGTGATCTTGGGAGAAGCAAAAATATAAAAATCCGGGACAATTTTGGAGGGAAGAAATTTGGGAAATTTCCCTCTGACCCAACTTGTCAATCGAAGCAAGCCCAGCAATCACTCGATTCCCTGAATTCCCTGCAACACCTAATCGGTAACTCCGGTCATCTCAGGAAATGACTGACAGTGCCTGTGGTTTATGTCACTTCTGTATTGAACACCGTTTACTGAGGCTGATTTGTAAGTGGCAATCTCTGCGCTGACACAGATCAACAGGGTTGGTCCGAGGTCGACTGATGTTTCTTCCGTCCAATGAGTTAGTTTGCTCATTTATTTTGTCCTCTGCTTTTTCCAGGCCCTTCCAGACTGCTTGCCTTCAGGCATTTTGGTCAGCATCAAGGACCCCTCATACATCAACTCCAATCTTGGTCAATTTGAAGCCTTGCTTGCAGACATCCTTGTACCACAGATGTGGGTATCTCATGCCGATAGTAAATTGCCATTACGTATGTCTTTGGAGATGCAGCTGTCATCCATTCAGCTCAAAATGGAGTTGCTGCATATTCCAAGAGGGCAAACATGCTGGGGGTCCCTGCATGCTGGTTTTCCATTATTGGCACTCAGTCTTATTTGTCTGAGAAAGAGGTAGAAGCTATTCAGCCACTTTTGTTGGCTTTCATAAGTTGCCCATGCCTTTTGTTCAGTACCTTCCTTTTGTCCAAACCAAAAATAGGGCCAGCTCTCACTTGCAATTTGACAAATTGGGAATCCACTGCACAAAATGTTTGCCTGGGTTGACAGTGGACATGTTGTCATAACTGAAACTGCAGCTACTCCCAAAATTCCATCAGGTCTATCATAAGGAAACGACAGGAGGCAAAAGTAATGTTTTGCAGTACAATATTTTCTAATTATTAAAACTGTATGACTCTTGCGCTGCAGGGTGGTGCAGTGGTTAGCACTGTTGCCTCATGGCACCGAGGTCCCATTTTCGATCCCGGCCCTGGGTCACTGTCCATGTGGAGTTTGCACCTTCTCCCCGTGTTTGCATGGATTTTATCCCCACAACCCAAAGAGCTCTTCGGGAGGGTTTAAACTAATTTGGCAGGGGGATGGGAACTAGAGCTACGGTCAGAGAATAGGGTAGCTGTTGAACAGGCAGAAATAGTACGCAGCGAGTCTCTGAGGAACGATAGACAGTTGATAGGACAAAGTTGTACTCAGCGGAATGGGTTAAAGTGACTGTTTCAATGCAAGGAGTGTCAGGAATAAGGGAGATGAACTTAGAGCATGGATCAGTACTTGGAAGTACGATGTTGTGGCTATTAAGGAGACATGGATTTCACAGGGGCAGGAATGGTTGTTAGATGTTTCGGGGTTTAGATGTTTTAAGAAGAATAGGGAGGGAGGTAAAAGAGGAGGGGGAGTGGCACTGTTAATTAGGGAGTGCATCATAGCTGCAGAAAAGGAGGTAGTCGAGGAGGGTTTGTCTACTGAGTCAGTATGGGTGGAAGTCGGAACCAAGAAAGGGGCAATCACTTTATTGGGAGTTTTCTATTGACCTCCCAATAGCAGCAGAGAGATGGAGGAACAGATTGGGCGGCAGATCTTGGAAAGGTGCAGAAGTAACAGATGTTGTCATGGGTGACTTCAACTTCCCTAATATTGACTGGAACCTCCTTAGTGCAAATGGTTTGGATGGAGCAGATTTTGTCAGGTGTGTACTGGAAGGATTCCTGACTCAATATGTAGATAGGCCGACTAGGGGGGAGTCCATATTGGATTTGGTGCTTGGCAACGAACCAGGCCAGGTGTCAGATGTCTCGGTTGGAGAGCATTTGGTGACAGTGACCACAACTCCTTGACCTTCATCATAGTCATGGAGAGGGATAGGAACAGACAGTATGGGAAGGTATTTAATTGGGGGAGGGGAAATTATACTGCTGTCAGACAGGAGCTGAGGAGCATAAATTGGGAACAGTTGTTCTCGGAGAAATGCACAACAGTAATGTGGGGATTGTTTAAGGAACACTTGCTGTGAGTGCTGGATAGTTTTGTCCTACTGAGACAAGGAAGGAATGGTAAGGTGAAGGAGCCTTGGATGACAAGAGAAGTGGAGCTGATAGTCAGAAGGAAGAAGGAAACTGACAGAAGGCTGAGGAAGCAAGGATTTGGCATGGCTTTAGATGGTTACAAGGTAGCCAGGAAGGAACTCAAAAATGGACTTAGCAGAGCTAGAAGGGGGCATGAAAAAGTCCTGGTGGGAAGGATTAGGGAAAACCCCAAGGCGTTCTACACTTATGTGAGAAATAAGAGGATCAGAGTGAGAGAAGGGCCGATCAGGGATAGTAGAGGGAACTTGTGTCTAGAGTCTGAGGATGTAGGGGAGGTCCTAAATGAATATTTTGCTTCAATATTCACTAGATAGAGGGATTTTGCTGCTCGTGAGAATAGCATGAACCAGGTCAATAGACTCAAACAGGTTGGTATTAAGAAGGAGGATGTGCTGGAAATGTTGAAAAGCATCAGGTTAGATAAGACCCCTGGGCCTGATGGGATATACCCAAGGTTACTACGGGAAGTGAGGGAGGAGATTGCTGCGCCATTGGCGATGATCTTTGCATCCTTACTCTCCACTGGAGTAGTACCGGATGATTGGAGGGAGGCGAATGTTGTTCCCCTGTTCAAGAAAGAGAATAGGGAAATCCCTGGGAATTACAGACCCCAATCAGTCTTACGTCTGTGGAGCAAAATATTGGAAAGGATTCTGAGAGATAGGATTTAGATGATTATTTAGAAAAACATAGTTTGATTAAAGATAGTCAGCATGGCTTTGTGAGGCGCAGGTCATGCCTCACAAGCCTCATTGAATTTCTAGAGGATGTGACGAGACACATTGATGAAGGTCGGGCAGTGGATGTGGTGTCTATCAATTTCAGTAAGGCATTTGATAAGGTTCCCCATGGTAAGCTCATTCAGAAAGTTACGGGGCATGGGATACAGGGAAATTTGGCTGTCTGGATATAGAATTGGCTGTCCGAAAGAAGACAGCAAGTGGTAGTGGATGGAAAGTATTCTGCCTCGAGGTCGGTGACCAGTGGTGACCCGCAAGGATTTGTTCTGGGACCTCTGCTCTTTGTGGTTTTTATAAATGACTTGGATAAAGAAGTGAAAGGGTGGTTTAGTAAGTTTGCCGATGACACGAAGGTTGGTGGAGTTGTAGATAGTGTTGAGGGCTGTTGCAGGTCACAACAGGACATTGACAGGATGCAGAGCTGAGTTCAACCTAGATAAATGTGAAGTGATTAATTTTGGAAGGTCGAATTTCAATGCTGAATACAGGATTAAAGGCAGGATTCTTGGAAGTGTGGAGGAACAGAGGGATCTTGGGGTCCATGTACATAGATCCCTCAAAGTTGCCATCCAGGTTGATAGGGTTGTTAAGAAGGCGTATGGTGTGTTGGCTTTCATTAACAGGAGGATTGAGTTTAAGAGTTGTGAGGTTTTGCTGCAGCTTTATAAAACCCTGGTTAGACCACACTTGGAATATTGTGTCCAGTTCTGGTCGCCTCATTAAAGGAAGGATGTGGATACTTTGGAGACGGTGCAGAGGAGATTTACCAGGAGGCTGCCTGGAATGGAGGGGATGTCTAGTGAAGAAAGGTTGAGGGAGCAAGGGCTTTTCTCACTGGAGCAAAGAAGGAAGAGAGGTGACATGATAGAGGTGTACACATGGGAGGCATGGATAGAGTGGATAGCCAGAGACATTTCCCCAGGGCAGAAATGGCTGTCACGAGTGGACATAATTTTAAGGTGATTGGAGGAAGGTATAGGGGAGATGTCAGGGAGCTGCACGGTACCATAGTGGTTAGCGCTGTGGCTTCACAGCTCCAGAGTCCTAGGTTCGATTCTCTGCTGGGTCACTGTCTGTGCGGAGTCTGCACGTTCACCCCGTGTCTGCGTGGGTTTCCTCCAGGTGCTCCGGTTTCCTCCCACAGTCCAAAGACGTGCAGGTTAAGTGGATTGGTCATGCCAAATTGTCCTTAGTGTCCAAAAAGGTTAGGAGGGGTTATTGGGTTAGGGGGTTAGGGTGGAAGTGAGGGCTTAAGTGGGTTGGTGCAGACTTGATGGACCGAATGGCCTCCTTCTGCACTGTATGTTCTATGTTCTATATTCTATGTAAGTTCTTTACACAGAGAGTGGTGGGTGCATGGAATGCACTGCCAGTGGAGGTGGTGAAGTCAGAGTCATTCGGGACATTTATGTGACTCTTGGACAGGCACATAGACAGCAGTAAATTGAAGGGGTTACGTTGATCTTAGATTAGGATAAATAGTCGGCTCAACATCATGGGCCAAAGGGCCTGTACTGTGCTGTACTGTTCTATGTTCTTTGCGCAGGGTATGTGGATTGGACGTGCTAAATTGGTCCTTAATTGGAAAAATGAATTGGGTACTCTAAATTTTATAAAACTGTATGACACTTGGTAGTATAAAATCTCTTTGCTGCAGCATGCCTTCAGGCACCCTAGCCTAAAGTTTTGAATTTGATATTGTGCTGTGTTGTCTAGCCCTCTGTTCACTCTTTTCTACTTTCTATCGCAGTAAAACCGATCCCTTTTCTATCTGCAGGATATATATTTGGATATCTAATCTAAAGAGTAAACAGATCAAGTGATCTCCTCGGAAGTTTACTATTTGCAAACCAAGTAGGTGCAAAGTGATCAGAGATTATCTTTTGATTGTATAACATTGTTCAATTTAAAATACCATTCATTTATCAATTCCGTGGCAGTTTTTGATTACTGTTGGGCACTATGAAATAAATTGTACCAATTCCACATTTATTCCTCACTCACCCAGCAGACTTGATTTTGCTCACTCACACAAATCTATTTTTCATTTATTTGCGTCAGTTGACTTCAGTCCATTGGTTGGAAAATGTCATACAAAAGGGCCAAGATTTAAAGCTGGCATGAGAGATTATATTAATACCTTTTACCTCAAATTTTCAAATTGAAAGTTCCTGCGTTCTCCATGTTTCTGATGAAGGGATCCTATTCTTTGAGCTTTTATCAGATCCTCAATGGTTATATAGCCATGCTAGAGTATGGTATAGTTACGTGATGATTGTTATCTCTGTCTTTGATTATACTGTAGATTGAGACAGAATGAGCAGACAGCAATCTTCTTTCATCAAGGATCAGCATGCAAAATCTATAAGGGGGGATTCCTCATTAGCCGAGGCTGAAATCAGGAAACTGCGGCAGACGTTAATTTGACGCCAAATCGAGATTCTCCGTCACCTCAAAAACGGTGTCAATGCGATTCACTCTGCACGTACAGTAGACACAGTTTGCATATGTTTAGCGGGCGCAACCTGGTAGTCTCCAGGGCCTCTGCGAGTCTCCTCCTCCGATGAGCTGAGTTCCCGACGGCGTGTTTCACTTATGCTTTTGCAGCTCCGCACTCCGCTAACAGCCGGCGTTGACCTGGTGCCACAGGTCATATGGGTGTCTCTCCAGGGCACCCCCCTGGATGCCCTCTGGCCCCAGACAACCCATCAGCTCCAACTTAACCACTGCCATCATTTTGGCTGGGATAAGTGTGTGCAGGGAGTGTAATGTGTATGTGCGGCTGCAGTTTGTCAGCCTCCCAAGTTTCAATCACGGACGCCGTGTATCGCGCATTATTTTTCAGTGGAATCGAGTGTTTCACGCGGCACCAGTGCTAGCCCCTGAATGGTAGCGGAATCGGTCCATGTGTGGCACCGATATTTCTGTCACAAAAGTCCACGGATTCTCCGTTGGCGTCAACACTAAGGGGAGATTCTCTCAGCCTGGTGTCGGCCTGAGAATCCCTGTGACCAGCGCGAATTGCACCACATCGCCCCGCGCCGGGACGGGATTCTCCACTCTGCGGAGAATTGGCACTATTGGCACCGGCATGGCTGGCGCGGTGCTGGTCAGGGGCCGCTCTACTGGGCCAACCAATCGGCGGGCTAGCCTCTCTGGCTGGGGGCCCTCTTTCTTCCGCTCCGGCCACTATGGCCCTGCGCCAAGTTGTGCCGGGCCGGCGTGCTGAAAAGAGCCAATGCGCATGTTGACGCCGGTGCCACTGCGCGTGCACGGACCCCGTGGCGCTCAGTTCACGCCAGGATCAGCAGCTGGAGCAGCGTGGTTCACTCCAGTGCAGTGCTGACCCCCTGAAGGGGCCAGAATTGCTGATCCTGAGGGCGAGAGCATCCAGCTGTCCATGCTGGTGGCACATAGGTTTCCCAGTGGCATGGGGTGGATTCATTGGGAAATCCTATTGACAGTGGCGGTCCAGAAGATCCCATCGCTGGACACGTACGGCTGCCTCCCGCTGCCGAGAAACACTCTGTGGGAAGGCCAGAGATTCTTGCTCAGTCAGTCAGCATGGTACGTAATTGAAGAAAATGGCACTGAAGACATGTATGGGGACAATGGGGAATTCAACCATGACAAAAAAGACTGGTGCAATTACAAACAAAGGTTACAGATTAGGCTGAAAGTGAATGGAATAGGAGGCTAGGATAAAGTAAACGTTTTCCTCACCATAATGGGCCAGATGCTTTTTAGATGGTGTCTGAATAAAGTTGCCCAGTGATCCCAGTACGATGAACTATTCTGAAATTAAGGAGATTCTGCATTCATATTATGGCATGGCATGAGATCACATTCAGAGCAGAATTCCATGAAAAGGAGCAGACGCCAGATGAGATTGTACAGATTACATTCTCAAATTAAAGAAACCCTCTTGTCACTGTGGGCGCTGCACAAACTTAAAAAATAACCTTTAGAAACATATTTGGAGGTGGAATAAAGAACAGTAAAATCCAGGCCAAACATTTGAGCAATGGTGAGGCTGATGCAATAAGGCCACAGGCATGGAAATGGCAGAAAGAGGCAGTTGCAAATTGCAATGGAGTTATTTTCCTGAGCCAACAGTGGAGGTGCACTGGATTTAAATAGGATCCAGGCCACGGCAGTGAAGTTCACAGACTCACAGTCAAAAATGAAGTTGCTACTGTGGCGTGGTAGCCATCCCTACCATTTGCATGCCCCTGTTTCCAGTCAAAGTGCTCTGCCTATGGGAAAGTCAGTCATATCCAGATGGCATGAAGGTGTGAAGGGAACAGTAATGCTCCAGTTTGTTGTAAAGCTCCAGGTCAAAGCTCGGTAAAGGTTAGAATGGATCAAAAGCTAATTCAGGAATCTGAAAATCTTCAAATGCACTGGAGATGATTGTGGAAATGAAAGTTGGTGTTTACAAATCGGAAGATCAGGAGTTATGCTCACTCAGAGAGCAAGAAAAGCAGCACATGAAAGCAAAAGGGCTGAAGATGAAATGCCACGCCAAATTGAAAATGAAAGTCAAAGATTACAACTATCTGTCATTGAGGAAATGCTAAGAGAGCACATAGTAGTCATTGAGAAAAGAGGACCAAATTATAAAATTAGGTATCACAATGCCAAGGTCAAGATAAAGAACAATATGCAGCCTACATTTAGATTTTAAAAATTAACTTTAAACGTTTATTATAAAGGTGAAAAATTAAACACACAATTTACCTTTTCATGATTAACATCAGTTCTCCAGCCATTCCCCAAAAGATTTCTGCTTAGTTAAACTCAGAGGTTTGTTTAAATTTAGAGTGCTCAATTCATTTTTTCCAATTAAGGGGCAATTTAGCGTGGCCAATCCACCTACTCTGCACATCTTTGGGTTGCGGGGGAGAAACCCACGTAAACACAGGGAGAATGTCCAAACTCCACATGGACAGTGACCCAGAGTCGGGATCGAACCTGGGACCTCAGTGCCATGAGGCAGCAGGGCTAACCCACTGCGCCACCGTGCTGTCTGGTTAAACTCAGAACTAAATACCACTTTTAGGCAAGAGTCCTCATCAATTTTAATCTATAAAAATTCCAGTAAGATTACCACAAATATCCAGTTTGCTACAGGGTAAGTAGTGACCAGGGCAGCACGGTAGCATCAATGCTTCACAGCTCCAGGGTCCTAGGTTCGATTCCCGGCTGGGTCACTGTCTGTGCGGAGTCTGCACGTCCTCCCCGTGTGTGCGTGGGTTTCCTCCGGGTGCTCCAGTTTCCTCCCACAGTCCAAAGATGTGTGGGGTTAGGTGGATTGGCCATGCTAAATTGCCCGTAGTGTCCTAAAAAGTAAGGTTAAGGGGGAGTTGTTGGGTTACGGGTATAGGGTAGATACGTGAGTTTGAGTAGGGTGATCATTGCTCGGCACAACATTGAGGGCTGAAGGGCCTGTTCTGTGCTGTACTGTTCTAAATTCTAAATTCTCCGTCTCTCATT
The DNA here is from genome assembly GCF_902713615.1 of Scyliorhinus canicula. Taxonomy (NCBI): domain Eukaryota; kingdom Metazoa; phylum Chordata; class Chondrichthyes; order Carcharhiniformes; family Scyliorhinidae; genus Scyliorhinus; species Scyliorhinus canicula. The sequence goes on along the minus strand of NC_052151.1, from coordinate 133,510,685 downwards.
TGATACTGGACAGTACCAAAACCTCATTGGCATAACAATTGTCTTCTCTGAGGGTGTCTGCTTTCTACACAGGTCTGTTTAACACACATGCTCTTCAGAATCTCATGACAACACCTCTATACCTTCAATCTCACTTCAAATATATTTTTCTGCTTTCATGTTTAAATCTATTACATCTCTTTGGAAATTCTCTTTCCCAGAACATACAGATCTTTTATGTTATTTTTATTGCTGTTGCTTTTGAGTAATATTATACTTAATACTTTACTTTACCAATCGTATAATACTTAACTTCAAGTCACCTCCCTTATCTTCCAAATGCAAATTTCCATTCATGCTGCTCCCTGGTATTCCATCTTAGCCCTTTTTATCGCTATACTTGCTTTTACATGTAACCCATTTTTAATGTTTTTAAACTTGCAGTCCAGCTGTTTTCAGTCCAATTAAATTAGGGCAGCAGGAGCCCAACAGCCATAGTGGATACAAGCAGGTTCTAACTCTTGATCCTTTGTGCCCCTTTTCCACGCTGAGCCCACCATATTGGTCTGACCATTGCTGACTAGAAATCCCAGTCCGTGCAGGACTGGGGCCGTAATTGATACCTTCATTAAATATAATTGGTCTAAATCGGTCGCTTCTCAGCAGGCAGCCAATCTCACCCTAGCCAATCTCTTTCACATTGGTTTGGGGAGGGGTCAGGATTATGGCAGGATACTGACATGGAGGCTGATGGCACCAAATTGCACCTGTTTGCCCCTGATTCAGACACCGACTGTTTTAAAATCCAGCTCCAGTCCTGAAATTGGGTTAAATGTCTGTCTCACAAATTATGAACAGCCTGGAACAAACCAGTTTTCTTTTTACTTAAGTTCACCAATCCAACAGATTTCAGGTGAACCTTCTTTTGAATTGAGTTCCAAATGTCATGTCTACTGACTGTACTGGCCACTTTAATGGACAGGTCTAGCACTGTGCTTTAGGCTTCTTTTTGTCATTAAAATAATTTAATCTGTCAGTAAAAGCACCTTTGCATGTTTTACTAAATTAAAAGTACAACATAAATGTATTTTTTAATATCAGATCAGCATCTGATTTACACAGTGAAATGAGAGACTGCTTGGGTTACCTTTGACAGAACTGAATACAAAGTGTTGTCAGTACCAGTGGCAGGTTAAGCTGGTAAATGTATTGTTGCTATTGTGAATTTGTTCTTTATGTTACAAGTTTTATGCTGTTCTATTGCCTTCAACCACCTGTAGGAATGTTGCTTTTCTCTTGAGCCATGATGAAGTTTCCAGTCTGCAAAAACTTTCTGCTTATATTCGTTCGTGTGTTTTATCTTTTTTTGGGTAATTTTTGTCAAACCAGTTACAACTGTTTCTTGGTAAAGAGACAGAGAACCCCTTTTCAGAACTTGTTACGGTATGACCGACCAGGCACTATGGGTACATTTTAGCACCTGGTGGCTGGAGGTTGAGAGATTGGCACTGAAAGTGCTGGCTGAGATGACCTCTTTGAGGCCTTCAGTGTTAATTTTCTTGCTACATCGTTTCTGTTACCTCCATGTTTGGGGGCCAGGCTGATGGAGATGGGAAGGCAATGATCAGTCATGGCATGGGTACCTACATCACCTTGTTCAAATGATGACATAGTTGAGCAAGTGCCAGTACTTGGATGGTGTGTGTTGCCATGAGGTCTGTGCTTGTCTCGTTGGTGGTGCAGAGTGTTGGTCATGGCTAGGTCCTGCTTGAGACATTCTTTCAGTGGGAGGACTCTGTTGGAGTTTTCTTTCTCTTCTACTTCCAGAGATTCATGTCATTCCGAACTCTGGTGTTGAAACCTCCAAAAAGGATCAGTCTGACATCTACTGTGACTTGGGATTCGGATTGCTCAAAGTCAGTGGGGAATCCCTCCTTGGTCTTACCAGTTGCCTCAAGTGTAAGAGCGTAGTCGCTGATGACAGTGGCTTTCCGATATTTTGTTAGGGTGAGCCAGGCAGTCATGAAGTGCTAATTTTTCCCAACCGGCTAAATGCAGAAATTCCAAAGGCAGCTGAAGGGATGGAGCATAAAACCTATGCCATAAAGAAAAGAATTATGGGTAGAATGAGCACAGTAGCTACAGTGGCATCTCCCTGCTGTCTGGCACAGAGAAGATCAGTGCAAGGATCCCTCTCAGCCACCTCCTCCCAGTAGCCGAGGAATTCCTTCCAGAGTCACAGTGCAATTTTTGCCTATCAAGTAGCACCACAGACACGAATTTCACTGCATGCCAAATTCCAGAAAAGTGCAAAACATTGCACCAAATGTACATGTCCGGTTTCTTTTTTTAAAAATACATTTAATGCAGTGCCCAATTCTTTTTTTTTTAGTTAAGGGGCAATTTGGCGTGGCCAATCCACCTACTCTGCACATTTTTGGGTTGTGGGGTTGAGACCCATGCAGGCAGGGGGAGAATGTGCAAACTCCACACGGACAGTGACCCGGCGCCAGGTTCAAACCCGGGTCCTCGGCGCTGTGGGGTAGCAGCGCTAACCAATGCACCACTGTGCCGCCCTTACATGACCTATTTCAACCTCAAAAAAAGGCGTTTGACTCTGTCAAGCACATAGATGTATCCTCCTCGCTGATCTCAGAAAACTATCACCATCTTGCACCTGTTGCATGAAGACAAGCAGACTATGATCCTCACCAATGGGACCAACGCAAACTCCAGTGAAAACTGGGACCAAACAAAGTTGTGTCTCTTCTCCATTTTCATCACTGTAATACTGAACCTCACCTTCAGAAAATTCCACAGTTGGAGATAATCTTTACAGAGCAGAAGAGAAACTATCACTCCAACGTCAGTCTTAGATCTTCAAAATGCAGATGACTTGTGTGGGCACAAACTCAGAAACTGAGCTGCAGGTCGTTGTCGATTCCTTCTCCAACGCAAAACACCTGCCTCCAACATATAAGATCAATGGCGAGAGCCTGTAAAAATGTGGACCATTTTCCATATCTTGGGAGCCTCCTCTCAATGAAGGCAGACATAGATGAGGAAATTCATCATTACCAGCGTGCCAACTCAGCCTTCAGCCAACTAATGAAAATAAGATTTTAGGATTAGGATCTTAAACATAAGACAAGGTCATGGTTTATTGGGCAACAGTGATCCATGTGCTCCTTTATATGTTCCAGAGGCTTGAACAACCCACAGCAGGCACCTCAAGGCACTGGAGAATAACCACCACTGATTCTCCAACTCAGGTGGCAAGAAACGCAATTCAACAGCAGTGACCGCTCTCAAGTCATGGTAATTTCAGGCAGCCCTCTGTTCAAAATCATCATTCTTGTCTGTATACTGTGAGACACCTGAAGATTTTGATCAGAGAGCTGCCTGACATCATCATGCCACGAGTGATCAGCTTTTCCAGGGCTAGAAGGGGCAGCACAGCTACGAGACCCCCATCCTGGGGCAGAGTCCCGAGATCAATCCCTTGCCCCCAAATGAGTCCACCCAACCCTCAGAGCCTTGGGGGACACTCCATCTGAAAGTTGTGGCAGAGGGACATGTCAGCACGCTTACCTCCTTGGGGTCCAATGTGCCAGGCCAGGGTGTCACTGCCAAGGGATGGGGCCTGAAGGGGCGGATGGGGGCTGAAATGGGGCCTGAGGGGGGTGTGATTGAGAAGGGATGTTGGTGGGTCACCCTCATGCCTGTGTGGTGTGGGGAGGGGTGACTTGTTATTTAAGTGGTGGAGAGGACAAGGCCCCTCTTTGCTGAAGGGCTTGGGATGTTCCCCTTGTCAGTGGGGGCGTCACCATTTCCATTTTGCTGGGAAGGGGGTCTTATCTGTGGACACTGGAATCGGGCGCCCTTTTTAAAGGCTGCCCCAAAATTGACAAAGGCGAGCTGGCCTGCTTGCTTCCCGGTATGAAATCCCACCTGGGAGACACTCCTAACGCCAATGGGAACCACTCTGTTTTTCCTGTCGGTGGGAGCGCTTGGTTTGAAAATGGGAGATTTGCACCTTTTAGCTAGTGACCGACCAAAATGGATAAGGCTCATTTGGAAAAGCACTGAACACGAGAGACTTCATTTTGAATGTGCAGCGGCAAAGTTGTGACATCAGAGGTAGTATACAATAGAACATAGAACAGTACAGCACAGAACAGGCCCTTCAGCCCTCAATGTTGTGCCGAGCCATGATCACCCTACTCAAACCCACGTATCCACCCTATACCTGTAACCCAACAACCCCCCCCCCCCCTTAACCTTACTTTTATTAGGACACTACGGGCAATTTAGCATGGCCAATCCACCTAACCCGCACATCTTTGGACTGTGGGAGGAAACCGGAGCACCCGGAGGAAACCCACGCACACAGGGGGAGGACGTGCAGACTCCACACAGACAGTGACCCAGCCGGGAATCGAACCTGGGACCCTGGAGCTGTGAAGCATTTATGCTAACCACCATGCTACCCTGCTGCCCCAAGCAGAGGTGCCTGCTACCCAAGCTTCCAAACAATCCACCTACTCAACCCTTCAAGCACCACGTGCCCTGTATGTGGCAGAGTCTGTAGATCACGCATCAGACTTATCAGCCATCTCAGAACCCATCGAACTGGAGTGGAAACCAGGCACCCTCGATCCCGAGGGACTGCCTAAACAGAAGAAAGCTATTGCGAAGCAGAATATAGATCTAACTGCTTTTAGGGAAAGTCGGCATTTGGTCTTTCTCAGACCTCAAAGCTACATCCTCATCTTTAAGAAGGGAGAGAAATCTATTTTTCTAGTCACTGTGTGGAAAAACAAATTTTGGAGGCATTTTATGACCCGATAACACGTCCCTATGTCCCAAGGAAAACAATTGCTATTTTTAAAAAACAGATGTCAATTCTAGGTATGTTTGTGAGGGAGAAACTGAGGCTGGGATTCTCTGAGGATGGAGAATTTGGCACTCAGCCAAATCTCCCATTCACTGCAGTGAGACCAGAGAATCCCACTGCCATGAAGGGAACCATCCCTGAGTGCATTTATTTCAGTCTGCCTCACCCTCTGAAAACAGTTTCATATCAAGGTAACCGTTAACATAAATAACAATTCCCAATCTTCCAAAGGCCAACATATGGGGCTAAGTTTCCCACATTCTTTTCAAGTTACAATTATCTGATGACATAAATCCCCTTGGAATTTTCTGGCCAGGGGAACAAAATGACCAAAAGGAGAAAGAGGTCATGGGTTAGCTGTATTAAACCTGAGCCATTCATGTTTTACTAATGACAACACATACTGCTCCAGGCACAGAATTGACATTGTTATTATCCAGCTGGGCAACTCAAAGAAGTTCCTGAAACATACTCGGCTCAGCTTGAAATTCCAGACATTCCATATATTGTTGTGGCTATGGCAACACTGTTCCAGGAAACATTTTATCAACATTTTATCAATAGTAGTCTGTAAGCAACTACCTATTATAAACAATGTCTGTCACATTGTAAACTTCTTGCTTTTAAATCTAGTGTTATTTTAGGTTTGTTAAGTTTCTAATTCTGAACTTACATTAGCAAGTAAATTATTGGTTTAAAAAATGCAGCAGTTTACAAAATACAATTATCTTCCCATTTCATAAACTGACAGCTCATAAACATTCTACCACACTGTGCCATCATTTGCCATGATCATATTCTATTGTCCCTTCAATGGAATGCTTTGCGATCTTCAGCAATACATCATCAACACATATTAAATGGGAGCTTTCCCTTCCTCACAAATACACTATTGATTGATTGGGAGATGGTGGGGAAAGTATATCCTCATTCTGCTGGATGATTATGGGAACAGAATGGATTGTTGCTGTGAGTTCCATATGGCAGACTGCCAGTGGCGTGCAGAGGTCTGGTGATGCCCGGGGCAAATCTTGATTGTATGCCCCTAGGACTCAAGTATAAGGCCTAATATACTGAGAAATATTATGAGAAAGGAAAACATTTTGAATATATAAACACAGATAAAGCATGAAATAAACGCTTTATTCGATTTTAATATAAATCAATCAAATTTATTAAGTTATTTTCCCCAAATGATACCTCCTGTCACAAAACACCTGAACTACTTCACTTTTTACATCAGCTGTGCGAAATTCTTTTTCAATGCTTATTAAAGCCAGGTTGGTCAGTCGCTCCTGTGACATAGAAGACCTCAGATATGTTTTTATTAATTTCAGTTTTGAAAATGACCTTTCACAGCTTGCGACTGAAAATGCGATTGTAAGCAGTAATCTGTATGAAACACACAGCGTCGGAAAGACATCCCTCCCATACTGCAGTAAAGACTCCAGAGCATCTTTAGGATCAGGGGGAACTCTATTCCCTCCAGCTCGAAGGAGCATCACAAAATCAATAATTTTGTCATATAACTGAATTGCAACCACATCATTGTCATAATAATTTGCAAAGTCTGAACATTCCTTTTTTAATTTCTCTCTTTCTTGTTCATCTTCAATCACTCCTGAATTCAAGTTCAGAAGAAAAGAAAATCGGTCACTGAGTCTTTGAAGACGGACACTGCGGTCTTCAATTTCAGTTTTTAATCTGTTCACAATCTCTACCATTACTCTATTCATTTCTTCTTGTGCCGTCAGTCCACTATCTCTTGCTGACTCTCCAGGCATTATTCTTCTTCTCCTTGTTCGTGCAATTGGTATTCCCCAATTTTGACAATATTCATTGGCTAAATCTATTGCATTGTGGATAATTTCGTCATTCTTCAAATTCAAGATATGAATAAGTCCTCTCAGATCACAAGAAGCTTCATGGAACCCCATTTTCGGATCCTGCAAACGTTTTGAGACTTTATCCACTGATGATAAAACTGAGTACCAAAAATTTAATAAAGCTATAAACGGGAACTGTTGAATAGAGTTCAGTAGCGATCCTGCATCAGATTTAGTTTCCCTTGAAAATTCTCCTTCCAGCAGGTGTTGAAGGCTTGCAATAACGTTGTCACACTCTTCGTGGATTACTTGCACAGCATCATGGCTGGAACTCCATCTTGTGTCACACTGTCTTTTCACAGTCCGAGTGACAAATGATTTTTCTTCCCAACGAGAAGTAGATGAAGAAAAAAAAGTAGAGTTTTTCTAGAATGCCAAAAAATGTAACAACAGGTTGCACCTCACTTGCATGGACACAGGACAAATTGAGGCTGTGGTTCTCGCAGTTCACAAACACAGCTTTTGGGTTAACTTCAAGAATTTTTTGTTGAACACCTCCTCTCACTCCAGCCATAACTGCTGCGTTATCATATACTTGACCACGACAGTCATTCATGGAAATTTTGTCTTCTTCCAATTTTTCCTGAATTTTATTTACCAGTCTGACTGCATCTTTCTTGTTGACTTGAAAAAATCCCAGAAATGTCTCCTTTATTTCTACTTTTCTGTTTTCATCAATATGAACGTAACGCAGAATTTCAGAAACCTGATCTTCATGGGCAATATCTGGAGTTGAATCCAGCATTATGCTAAAATATTTTGCGTCCTTAATTTCGGAAATTATATTTTTCTTGACAGTTTCACCAAGAAGATTGATTATTTCGTTTTGAATTCTGTTGGACAAGTAGGTGACACTTTTTGGTTTCTAGAACATAGAACATAGAACAGTACAGCACAGAACAGGCCCTTCGGCCCTCGATGTTGTGCCGAGCAATGATCACCCTACTCAAACCCACGTAACCCGTATACCCGTAACCCAACAATCCCCCCATTAACCTTACACTACGGGCAATTTAGCATGGCCAATCCACCTAACCCGCACATCTTTGGACTGTGGGAGGAAACCGGAGCACCCGGAGGAAACCCACGCACACACGGGGAGGACGTGCAGACTCCACACAGACAGTGACCCAGCCGGGAATCGAACCTGGGACCCTGGAGCTGTGAAGCATTGATGCTAACCACCATGCTACCGTGCTAAGATGTCATCATATTTGGTCAAAAGTCTGATTGTTGCTAGAAAGTTTCCTGTATTTTCACTGACTGTCTCCCCTGGCTCTGATAACCCAGATATTCCTTCTCCTCGATGTCCACGATAGGCCAGATTCTGTTTTGCCAGAAAGGATATAACCTTGACAATCCGTTCAGTTATAGCTTTCCATCTTTTCTTTTCAGCAGACATTTGCTGTTGAAGTTCAGCATCTATCGTAGTTGAATGATGGAGTCGAACTACAAGGTTCAGGTATTCCCTCATGTGAGCTCTATGAGAAGGGCTTTTCTCATGGTCAGGTATTGTTGGATTTAATTTTCTCCAAGTGGAGAAACCGTCTTCCTTTCCAAAGTTTGACACAGACAACAAATGCTCCTTTGAAAACAAAAAGCAAACAAAACAGTAGCATGCTTTCCAATATGGAGAGTATAACAACCATTTTCTCTCCACAATTTCTCCGTTTGTGGAAACTTTATCAAACCACTGTTTGGAAAATGATCTCCCATCCTTCTCAGCAAATGGACCACTTTTATTCTGATATCTTTCAGGGCCATGTTGTAATATTGTCATCTTCAAATGATCTGGAATCGGTTTCTTCAAACAGCCAAAATCGCTTCTTTGCAAAAATATGCAAATATCTTCTTTATTTTCTTCACATGGATCATCATCCTGACAACGAGACTGAGGAGAGAGAGTATTATGTTCTGACCGAGCTGAATCCGTATCAGAAAAATCCTTCTCTGCACCCACATCATCTTTTACTTCTCCAGGTTCTCCTACTTCTTTACTTCTTTTTATCCATGCATCTAATGCCCCTCTTTGATGGGACTCTTCTTCGACTCTGGCCCTCTTTTTTTTCCTGTTCTGTGCTCCACTCGGTTGTACACGAAATACTCGTAACATTTCATTTTCTATCTCAAAAACCGTAAGACGCATGAGAAAATGGGAAGAAAATGGTAAACAATCGGTCAGTTGCAGACGGATAAACCATATTTCATTTCTTTGTTCCTTCGTATCAAATTATTTCACACTGATTCTCCACTGATAATTTTGTGCAATTTATATCATAGACTTGCAAATTAGTGGTATCTGTATTCGAATATTAGCATGTTAAGGAATAAATGTCTCCTATTCCGAGATTAAATGCCATAGCAGTCCTCTGATCATCCAGGCTTCACTCTTACTACATCCCACGTAAATATTTCATTAAATATCGCCAAAAAACCTATAAAAACCGTAGTTGCACCTGTTCTAGAGCTATTCACTGACCTGAGTAGGTAAAAGAACTAATCTAGATGCACAAAAAGCTGAAGAAAAGACGAGTTATGCCTCGAGGAAACGCAGGAACGAACAGCCATGTCTGCTTGTTGCTTTTGATGGTTGCACCACGTACATCATGCGCATGCGTGTGGGGGGGATGGGGAGAAGGACCATTTTCTCTAGACAGAAAGGGTACACCATGTTAAAGGAATAAAGGGCTAACAACTGCCTCTGCAGTGTGGTGAGCCTCCAAAAATTGATTTATCACCGCTGAAATTTTAAAATTACTATCTTATTTCCTTCTCTGGGGCAGCACGGTGGCCTAGTGGTTAGCACAACCGCCTCACGGAACTGAGGTCCCAGGTTCGATCCCGGCTCTGGGTCAATGTCCGTGTGGAGTTTGCACATTCTCCCCGTGTCTGCGTTGGTTTTGCCCCCACAACCCAAAAAATGTGCAGAGTAGGTGGATTGGCCACGCTAAATTGCCCCTTAATTGAAAAAAATAATTGGGTAATCTAAATTTAAAAAAAAAAAAAAATTTTTTTTTTTTTTTTTTCCTTCTCTGATTGGATGCCCCCATCCAATGGATGCCCGGGGCCAATGCACCGTCGGCCCCCCCCCTCTGCACGCCACTGCAGACTGCAAAACCTCAGTCACATTTTCAATAGTGAAGAGTTTGAAGAGCTTAAACTTCACAATATTCGTTTGTATTAAAAGCATCTTGAGGAAGATTGTACGACTTGAATACTTTAAAAATTGTTTCATTGAACAATCCCAACAGACGGTTTTCTACTATACTGAGCATCAGCATCTTTAGTTTCAGAATTTGTGGCTACCTGATGAAAATCCATCACAGTTTGGTTATGTACTGGAAGAGAATTGATTGCTGAATGTCATTTTTGAAATTATACCAAATGCCTATTAATCCATCTATCAGTCACAAGAGCAGCCCTCTGGAAGCAGAGCTACTTGGTTAGCAATGATGTCATTTGTTTCTTAGCTTGCTTGTGCTAGACATCGTGCAACTGAACCCTTAATGCAGCAAAAATCAACCAATGAGAAAAATGTGCAAATATACATTTGGATGAACCCTATTTTCCAATGTCACAATCTATATTCCATTTAATTTAGGCTTCTTGCAAATTAAGAGTGTAGAGCCCAGTTCAATCTAACCATAATCAATCTGGCTAAACGTGCAGAGTTTCATCAATTAGGAACACAAAGCACTTAATCTACAGTGCTCTGTGAGAAACATTTCATCTGGACAATATCATTTTTAAGACTTCCTGTGTAAACATAATTTCAGTTTTGTAAAGTAAAATAAAGCTACTTATTGAATGTATACTTATTTGATACAAGGCAGAAATATCTCTTTACAGCATGTCTTTTGTGACAATGGTCATTAGTCCAGTCAATAAATGGACAAATATAGCTCCATTAAAATGAAAATGCATTGTTAAAATAAATCTTGGATTCATAAAGCGTTACAATGTGAGAACAAATGTCCCTATTGTTATAATATCAGAGACTGAAGCAGGGAATTTAATTACAACTAACTGCAGGAGCTTTACAAGACTATCTGTTTGGGTTCATTCCATGATATTGGTGCTCAGTCATAGTTTATATTGTGAAACACAATAAATGCACTTGCTGCTGTCCGAAAGGCTCACACAGCTAGCTGTCTATATTATTTTTCCATCTTTACTACTTGAGAGACCAGTGAGAATGTGGAACCTGCTATTACATGGAATGGTTAAGGCAAAAAAGCATAGTAGTAGTTAAAGGAAATGCTGGGCAATTATACAACTGAGAAAGGAAAAGCTATGTTGGTGGAGGGCCATGAAGTAAATAGAGTAGAAGAAGCTGCATATGGAGCATAAGCACCAGCATGGGCTGACCAAATGATCTGTATGTGTGCTGTAAATCTGTGCAACTTGCCTGATTGTGGGTGGAAGTGGCGCTGCCTTGGTTTCAGTTTCCTTTCTCTCACTGAAACAGCTTTGTCCAATTGTTTAATTGAAGATCTTTCACATGTTTCATGAATGCCGAGAAAGTCTCCCTCCCTCAAACCCCTCACACAACATTTTTTGTTTTCTCTCTCTGGAGAAAGCCAGTTGACTAAGATTTACTAACACAGTGTAGATGCTGATGTGTTATCTGTGTTGGTTTAACATCGACTGCAACTGGATGCAGTAAAACAAGAAACAGGCTTCCGACACAGGAGATGGTCCAACACTGTTTTATTGAACTTGCTGATTTCTGTACATAATCTGCTGTGGGTTGACACTCTATTAACCTAACTGATAACCTCCTACTGGCTTGACCAGACTAGCTCTCTATCACATGGTGATGATGTTCATTGGCCTGTGAATTGCGACTATCTCCCTAGCCGTGTCCTGTGACAGAGGGAGAGCCTTAATGCCCTGTGGGCTTTATAGTGGTGGTCTGTCTGGTGATTGGTTGTTCTGTGCCGTGTGTGTTCATTGGTTATCCTGAGTGTCAATCACTGCCTGTCTGCATCTCATGATATACATGAGTGGATATTATGACAAGTGCATGAATACAATTCCTAGGTAGAGGCTGAGGTGCATGATTGCCAATTGTGTCTGTCACACAGGCTGAATTGTTCTGATCATCCAGCGACTTAAAGAGTCAGAATATGGGACCTTGGAAACATGCATTGCCCAGCTTCTTAGCCAGTAAAAGAGTAATTAACTGGTGCTCTGATGGCACAATGGATGAATGTACAGCTTAATGAAGCAGACCAGGATCACTTTTCTTGGGTCTTTTTTGATTTTGTTCTATTGAGCAGAGGCAAAATTGGACATGGTGCGATCAGTCCTGGTACTCCTCAGTTAGGGAAAGCTAAAATCAATCAGTTTTCTTAAACCTGGTTCTCTATACTGTGACCCTACTGGAAATTGCATGGTTGATAGCTGGTGAAAAGCCCTGTGGAAAATGTATCGACTGCCTTGTCTAGACTCACACATGAATAAGCATCACTAATATGAGGTAATAGAATGCTGCTACCATCTGTGATACATACCTCAGCATGAGTCACGGCCTTCAAAGGAGTTGGCTAATATGATGATTGTCTAGCCAAACGTCTTCCTGTTATGTTTACATACTGACCTAAGTAAACTTTCCTCCATTGTTTGTACAGTGTAAATGCACAGACTAGCCAGTTTGCATGATGAACTAGTCAGACAGTACAAGTAATAATAGATCTCAGTTATAATCATTTGCCAATGGAAGTATTTTTACCATAATTATCAATTATTTGAGCGGGCAGCCAGCATTCTGGGCAATATCCCCCACCGCCCCCGCCCAGCCTGCAGTCCCACAGCATAGCTCTGGGGTTTACATTCTGTCCCTACTGCTCTAAGGGACTCCCGATAGGACTTTGGAATTTTCCATCCACAACATGCAATAATGAAGATCACAGCAGTAGTGGTGAAAGCTGGGAGGCTTTGACCAATATAGTTCGGGAAGGAAAGACGGGAGGGGAAGCCAGAAATAGTTTTTTTAGTGGTAAGGAAGGAAGTGGAGTGCTAGCAATTACTGATATGTGAGGGGAAAGTGTATGGCACCCATAACTGAGTAAGTATGAGATTTTGATTTACTGAGCGGGATGAAAATTGAATCAACATGAATGGGGGTATAGAGGGGTGGGGGGAGTGTGCAACTCTTTGATTCATTCAAAATCCATTCACTTGCAGAGTTAAAATCGAGCTCTATGGATTTGTGCCAAATCAGGGTAACCTTTAAAAATGTCCAGCATGCCTTGATTCCAAGATTGCTGACACTATCCCAGTATTTCAGTTTTTCAGGAATGCCATTTAAGAGTGTGGTCTGGTTCAGCTTGAGACCTTGCTGGCTCCATTGTGGGGATAGGGCTGTCAAGTCCTCCACAGTTTTCATGGAGTTGGTCCAGATTTGTAAAGAATTGTGGCCCATAACACCACCTATGCCAAGATATGTCTCCCCAACAACCCCTATGGCCCCACACTCCTCTCATGCTCTGGTATCCCATGGATCACCTATTGTCCATCATGCCTCGTATGCCAGGGTATGTATCCCACCTCCATGACCCCTCATTCCCCCATGTTAACATATGCATCCAGGCAACCACTATGGCCCCTCATGAATCCCAAACTAAGATATGGAACTTCACCCACAATATACAGCAATAAACCCTATAGTTACGGTAAGATCTTTAAAATAAAATTTGAAAAATAATCATTCATTGATAAATTCCCACTTTCTTTAAAAAATATTCCTTAAAAGTGTCATGCAGACCGTTTAAAGTGTCAGTTGAAGGCACTTGAAACTTATTTACCTTGTGAAATTGACAGTATAGATCAGGCAGTGAGAGCTATCAATCAAACAATGTTTTCCCTAAGCCTCAGGTGTTTTAGATAGATTTCTATGGTCTCCGCATATAATAGGCACATAGGTGTAGGGTTGATTGTTTATATGCAGTGGGAGGTGGATGAGTGGGCATTGAAGAGCCATATCTTGGCACAGAGCATGTGGAGTCATGGGGTTTATTTAGGGGCTCACCTTGGAAAAGGGTGCAAAAGAGATAATAGGGGGTGGGTAGGGAGAATGGGGTGACATGGATGGGGCTTGTGGAGGGTGAGGGGGTTGGAAGGATGAGGACTGGATGGCCTTTCTGTTTTTATTATAACTGGGATGAGGTCCCACAGCACTGAGGTGGGCCTTTTAAACAGCCACTCTGCACTCAGCAGCCTCTGTGGCTTCCTCCAAACTATTTTCCAGCTGGCCTACCTGCAGCCCATACCCACACCCCCTCCCCTCCCAAAGGCGGGTGGACTGAGCTGGGATTTTTCCAGCTCCCACTACCTGCCCCGAGGATGAAAATCCAGCCAGTTACTCACATTTCATGAAAAATATAGCTATTATATAGAAATAGGAACAGAATGTATGAATTTGAAATGAAGTTTAATGATATCGGCATATCCAGGTCCAATTTTCTCCACACTTCAACTCCACTATTTCATATATTTCCCATATGCTGCAGTATTCTTAATAGTTACAACGTGAGTCATGCATTTTCAATCTCTAAAATTATTTCATCAGACAGAACACGGCAATAATACCTTTAATTATCCTGATGAGGTACTTTCAAAAGCTGGCAGAGTTGTTCCCTTCATGTGTCTACTTGTGCAGCAGTCAATTGTGACTTAGAAATCACTTTTGCTTGCATGGTCCTAATATTTAGGTTCAGAGATCTCCGATACTTGGTCTACAAGAAATAATAAAACAGTCATGGAAGTTAACGAAATACAGATTAATACACAAAAATATGAAAGAGTGAAAGGATTAGGAGAAGTAAAAAAGTAAAGGAGTTTCAAGTAGAAATATCTTTAAAGGTGGCAGAGCAAATTGACAGTGTTATGAAAAAAAAATCTGTGATTCTTAGTTCAATTATTTGGGGCACAGAAGATGAAAGAAAAGAGGTAATACTAAATCTATTCAAATCATTGGTTAGACACAGAACATTGAGGAATAGATGGTAAGCGACTGCCTGAGCCTCACATGCAGGGAACAGCTTATTGTAAAATGGCGGCTATATTAGCCACCTTTGGATGAACATCACAGGTAGTGGTTTATTTTGATTATGTGTGTGTCACTGGCATATCTGGCATTTATTCCCTGTTCCTTATTGCTCTTGAGAAGGTGGTATCTATTTGCCTTCTTGAATACAAAATATTTCAAAGGACAGTTAAGAGTCAACTACATTTCTGCAGATCTGGAGTCACATATAGGCCTGTTCGACTTCACCTCACTGACACATCTGTGTAATTAATAAGGCTTAAGGTTTTTTATAAATATCCAATTCATTATTTCCAATTAAGGGGAAATTTAGCGTGGCCAATCCACTACCATGCATATCTTTGGGTTGTGGGGGTGAAACCCACGCAGACACGGGGAGAATGTGCAAACTCCACACGGACAGTGACCCAGAGCCGGGATCGAACCTGGGACCTCAGCGCTGTAAGGCAGCAGTGCTAACCACTGCACCACCGTGCTGCCCTATTAAGGTTTAAGTTAATAAATTATGCTGTACATAAGTTTAATGATGGAAATTTGACTTGGCTCCTCACTCTGCAACTGGAACCTCAGCTTTCTGACCCACAGACCACAATCAGTAAGAATAAACAACAACACCTGCTCCACAATAGTCCTCAATACCGGGGACCCGCAAGGCTGCGTACGTAGCCCCCAACTATACTCCCTGTACACACACGACTGCGTGGCAAAGTTTGGTTCCAACTCCATCTACAAGACCATAATGGGCCGGATCTCGAATAATGATGAGTCAGACTACAGGAGGGAGATAGATAGAGAAACTAGTGGAGTGGTGCAGCGACAACAATCTCTCCCTCAACGCCAGCAAAACCAAAGAGCTGGTCATTGACTTCAGGAAGAAAAGTACTGTACACACCCCTGTCAGCATCAATGGGGCCAAGGTGGAGATGGTTAGCAGTTTCACATCACAGGGGTACGCATCACCAAAAATCTGTCCTGGTCCACCCACGTCGACACTACCACCAAGAAAGCACAACAGCGCCTATACTTCCTCAGGAAGCTAAGGAATTTTGGCATGTCCACATTAACTCTTACCAAGTGTTTTACAGATGCACCACAGAAACCCTCCTATCTGGCTGCATCACAGCCTGGTATGGCAACTGCTCGGCCCAGGACCACAAGAAACTTCAGAGAATTGTGAACACAGCTCAGTCCATCACACAAACCTGCCTCCTATCCATTGACTCCATCTACACCTCCCGCTGCCTGGGGAAAGCGGACAGCATTACCAAAAACCCCTCCCACCCGGCTTACTCACTCTTCCAACTTCTTCCATCGGGTAGGAGATACAGACATCTGAGAACACGCACGAACAGACTCAACCCCTTCTTTCCCACTGTTACCAGACTACTAAACGACCCTCTTATGGACTGACCTTATTAACACTACACCCTGTATGCTTCATCCGATGCCGGTGCTTATGTAGTTACATTGTGTACCTTGTGTTGCCCTATTATGTATTTTCTTCTATTTCCTTTTCTTTTCATGTACTTAATGATCTGTTGAGCTGCTTGATGAAAAATACTTTTTACTCTACTTTGGTACATGTGACAATAAACAAATCCAATCCAATCCGTATTATTGGAATATTGGAATTATTGGAATGTTGTTAAGAAGTTTTTAAGTTGGAACGGGACACAGTGCATCCGTACTCCAGTGAATCCAGCATAAGCAGTAAACAGAAACCAAAACTGGGAGGCTGATTGGCTGAAAGGATGATCTGAGGGCTTGAATTGTAAGGAAAGGGTACAAGGAGCAGCACAGTGGCACAGTGGCTAGCAGTGCTGCCTCACATCACCGGGTTTAATTCCGGCCCTGGGTGACCGTGTAGAGTTTGCACTTTCTCCCCGTGTCTGCATGACTTTCCTCCGGGTGCTCCGATTTCCTCCCACAGCCCAAAGATATGCAGGTTAGGTGGATTGGCCATGATCAAGTGCCCCTTGGTGTCCAAATGTTAGGTGGGGTTACTGGTTAAGGGAGTAGGGTGGGGGCCTGACCCTAAGTAGGGTTGGTGCAGACTCGCTGGACCTAATGGCCTCCTTCTACACTGCAGGGATTCCGTGATTCTAAGTCAAGGTTATTTTGTTGTAGTAAAGCCATGAGTACTTCTCTCATTGGTCAAGAATTGTCAATATTGGCCGAGATCTACCGGCAGCGCCCCGCCAGAATCAGAGTGGGACCTGGCAGGCAAATGCCGGGAGAGTCCTCCCCCGGATTCCTGATTGCCATTACATCTCAAGAGATCTGACCAGGTCTCGCAAGACATCGCAATCTGAGTGCCGCCCAGTGTCTGACATAGTTAAGTGGGTTTAAGAACCTACTTAACCATGCAGGCGCCGAATTTAACCAGCTCTTGGCATCTATCGGCCACCCCAAGGTGACCCCAACCGGCCGCCGATTAGTACTGGCCCACACAAAAGTGGACCAGGTGGAACAGCACCTGGGGAGTCTCCCAGGTCATTGGAAGCCCTTAGGTGGTCATGGGCAAGGCCGTGTGGCACCCTGGCTCTCCCCCGACACCGGAGTACCTTGGCATTGGCACCCTGGCGACCCAACCTCTGAGGAGCCGGCCTGGCCAGCGAATTCAGCTCCCCAGTGATGAAAACATTTCTAAAGGCGCGATTTAATGGCCGCGTTGAACTTATGCAAGAGCGCATCATGACCGTTAGATCGTGGGAGAGATTGAAAACAAGAACCGTGTCAGGCGCCGATCAATTGGTGATCGAATTGGCCTGCTCCTGTTGCCGAAATCAGGAACCTGCCTTAGAGTGGAGAGAATCCAATAATTGGCACTTACGGCCCATCTCGATACGATTTATGGGAGAAACCCCCTATCTAACGGCCTCACATGATCTAACCACCTTCCCAGCAAGTGGTCACGTGGCGCTGTTTGATACACCTTCTTATAAATGTGAGGCTGGCGGAAGGGCTGTTGTGGGGATCTGACGAGTAGTCATCTTTGCTCCGGGGCAATGAACGCTGAGGTTGCTGTCCCGGTGCTCGGGGTGGGTGGGGGTTGGGTGAGCCGGACCATTGGTGGGGATTGTGCCCGGGGGGGGAGGGAGTGCCTGCCCAAGGTCTGGGGAGGGGAGGGGAAGGGAGATTGGTGTCTCAGCACCCACGGGTCTGCCATGCCACCCCCGGATCATGTGTTCCCATTCCAGGGGCAACCCCAGCCCAACTGTCTGCCCCACCGATCACCCACAACTCCCATTGACCACAGAGTCCTAGGCTCCGCGGCTGAAGGCTATTTAATTGGGAATTGGCAATCAGACTTAAATGAGCACTTCACACATCGCAGATGGATTCCCCTGGCTAGGCGTGCCATGTAGCATGTGAGAGTTATTGCCTAGAATCCCAATCAGACCGTGATGCCTGGATACTGCCTGAATACTGTAGAAGGGGTAACACGAACACAGCAGCCAACATCTGAACACCCAGGGACTGGGCCCCTGAACTGGGGGCATTTTGGCAATCAGAGGGCGGCTGTGTGAACTGGGGAGGGGACCTGGTCCAGGAATGTTACGTGCAGGAGTCTGGGGTACAGGATGTGGGGTCCGGTAAGCAGGGGCCTCCAGTGCGGCTGAGGGTGCGTGGGAAGGGCATGTCGGATGGTGGGTGGGGGGGGGGGGGTGGTAATGGTGGAATGGAGGATCCCAGGTGGGAGTCTCTCTTGGTTGTCATTCTCAAACCCTCTCCAATCCTTACAGATATTAAACAGGATGGATGGCATCTTGGACCCCTTGGAAGCTGCCTTAATGGTGCTGCAGGCAGGCCAGGCGGTCAGACACCCGAGAAGGCGGCAGCAGCAACCACAAGGCAACAGCCCACGATGTACAGGCATCACTTGTCCTTCGAGCAGATGACGGCTCTGCCTCAACGAGGAGACATTGTGGCACCTGTGCCATGCCCTCGCGGCATTGACACAATTTGGAGGAGGAGGATACCCGCTCCTGGTGGCCGTCAAGGTCACGCAGCCTTGACTTTTGCGCCTCAGGATAATTCCAGGTCTCAAGCGGGGACTTGTGCAGTATCTCACAAGCTACAGCCAACAAGTGCATCTGTTAGGTCACAGATAGCCTGTTTATCCGGGCAGCAAACTATATAAACTTTGACTTGGACCTGGCCCAAACTCCACATAGACAGTGTGAAGCTGGGATCGAACCCGGGTTCTCTGTGCCATAGGCAGCATTGTGCCTCCTAGGGTCACCCCCTCCCCCTCCCGTACCTGGGGGAGGTGGGGAGCACCCAGGCAATACGGGGGGTTGCTGAATGGTGTGGGGTTTGGGGGGGGGGGGGGGGGGGGTTGGGGGGGGAGATGGCCTTGCATGGTCTCTACAATCGTGGCACTGGCGTGGTGGACCTTGCAGTGTGCCAAGTACCCTTGGACTGGAGAATAATGGGAGGGCGGAGCAAAGGCGCTGTCCTGCTAAATAGATGTAAATGGGTCATTACAACCCATTTGCTTTTATTTCCATGCGCCCACTGGCGCGCAGAGTAGAACTCATTCATGCCACCAGCAAGAGGTCAGAGCATGGCATTCGGGTAGGCGCTTGGCAACAATCCTGATTTTGCCCAGATGCTTGATTCTCCGCCCCATTGGGGAAAACATGCTGGGCATGCCGAGGATAGAGAATCCCACCCCACAGGTTTGGAAATGTCTATTGAAGGCCCCTTGGCAAGTTGCTGCAGTGCAGTATTTGCTACTGCGCATCGGTGATGGAGCAACTGAATGTTGAAGGTGGTGGATGGGGTGCCAATCAAGTGGGCTGCTTTGTCGTGGATGGTGTCGAGCTTCTTGAGTGTTGTTGGAGCTGCACTAATCCAGGAAAGTGGAGAGTATTCCATTACACTCCTGATGTGTGCCTTTTAGGTGATAGACTAACATGGTTGAATATTTCCTTCAAAATGGCCGTGAACGTGTAAAAAAAATGCGGCCGCATTGCGCATGCGTGCTTGATCAACGGCGCACATGCGCAAACCTATGCGCATGCATGCCGATGATCAGGCACACATGCGCAGTGCGGCCACTTTTATTTCAAAAGGTCGCAGCTTTTTGTTTTACAAGTTCGGGGGAGTTTATTCATTTATTTTATTCATTTAATATTTATTTTATTCATTTTATTTCTTTTTACAAGTTCAGAGGGGGGTTTATTTGATAAAATTTTACAGGAAAATAATGCAGAACTTTGGACAGATGGAGACTCCATACTTTCCGACACTGGAAGGCTTCACCTTCATCCAACAGGTTCCATTGGAGGAGCGTGTACGAGGGCCAAAGGGACCCAAAACCATTTTCTCCATTTTTGTCAGCAGCAAACAAGGTAAGAGAAAATGGTGGGTCGCGCAGGTTGGCTGGCGTGGGTCACGAAGCTCGGCTGGCGTGGGTCGTGAAGGTCGGTCGGCGTGGGTCCCGAAAGTTGGCCGGTTGGTAAAAATGGGGTCCCGGAAAAAAAGTTTGAAGAACACTGGTCTGGAGGGCCTGAGCCCTTGTGGATACTGGACATCTATTCTCTCCATACTGGCCTCCAGTGCAACACTGGAAATACTGCAGCCCAGACGTTGTGAAATTCTTCAAGGTTTCCCAGGTCAGAGTCACTTCCTAAATGACTGCTGGTGTCTGCTCTAGCCAGAATTTACCCCTTCTTTAAGAGATGCAGACTAGCTTTTAGCTGGCTAGCTTTTTTAAGTGTTGCATGCCGTCCGTTGCTGATGCATCCAGCAAATCAGCAGTGTGGTTAATGCTGGCAGGATGCTGAACTCATTGAACAGGCTGTGCAAAGTGGGGTTCTGTCTGCTTCACATCCAATGGACTAGGGCTAATCACAGTTAATGATCCCTTCATCCAATTGAGTGCTGTCAAATTTAACCCCATACGTTTTGTAGCAGCAGCCAACCACGTTTTTCCGTCTCAAGGTACTGTTGATGCATTAGTTATTGCATAGTTCAAATTGAGAGGCCTTCTTCAGATTATTTTCATTTTGTTTTTATGCTTTTACAGTACTCAGAAACATAAAAGTAGAAGATGCATTTTGGTGAAAAATCTGGGAGCCTTCTGAGAGTAACAGAATAGAACATGAAGCTATCCGCATTAATGGTGTGGAGATATGAAAAACAGTAGATCAATACTGCAGGGTCTGCACTTTCCTGTATCTGATGTCATTGATTGGTGAGGAGAGTTAAACATCAACTAACAAAGGAAGTCCATTCACAGGGAATTTCACTTGAATCAGCTTTAATTGCATCTCGGGTAGTTGCTGGTAATCTGTCATCCCTTTTTCAGAGAGCATCAATTCACTTTTCCCATTTTCAGTTGCAAATTGACTGGAGTCGAAATTAAACAGCGTTGCTCAAATAGTTCTGAAGAAATCATATTTGACTCAAAATGTTACGCCTGTTTTGCTCTCTGCAGATGCTGCCAGGCCTGCTGAGTGTTTCCAACACTATGAGCGCGATCTACCGGCTACGTCGCGCCGAGTGTGAAAACAAGTGGGCCAGTTAGATAGCGGGAGAGGCTGAAATCAGGAACCATGTTGGGCGGTGATCAGTTTCTGATTTAACCGGCCCACTCCTGTTGGCGCGATCCGGATCCCATAATAATCACCAATTACAACCAATCACCATCCCATTAACGGGAAGGATCCCGTATCAAATGGCCTCTCCAGTGAGTGGTCACGTGGGCACCCTTTAGTACACCTATTTAAAAACATGAAGCTCGCGAACTGGCTGCTTTGGGTATCCGAGGAGGTGAGTAGCCATTTTCATTGGGTCGATGCTCCAGTGCGTGGGGGAGGGGGGGATCGGTCTCGGTTGGGGGGTGGGCTACCATTGCCCCTGATCTGATGTGTGCAACGCCCCAGGTCTGCCATGCCACCCCCCGGATTGTGCATACCCATAACCGGGGCAGCTCCAGCTGCTGTCTGTCTCTCACACTGAACACCCCTGTGACAGAGCCCCGTCCGTGGTAAAATGGTGAAGGTCACTTTAACTCCAACTGATCGTGGGGGCCGCTGCCTGCACAATTCCAATAATCAACAAATTTACAGTGCAGAAGGAGGCCATTCGGCCCATCGGGTCTGCACCGTCCCTTGGAAAGAGCACCCCACTTAAGTCCACACTTCCAACATATCCCCATAACCCAGTAGCCCCACCTAACCTTTTTGGACACAAAGAGCAATTTATCATGGCCAGTCCACCTAACCGGCACATCTTTGGACTGGGGGAGGAAGCCGGAGCACCCGGAGGAAACCCACGTAGACACGGAGAGAACGTGCAGGCTCCGCATAGATAGTAACTCAAGCCGGGGATCGAACCTGGGACCCTGGAGCTGTGAAGCAACTGTGAAGCAACTGTACTAACCACTATGCTACCATCCTGCCCCTTAATGCTAGCATTTCACAGCTCCCAAATGGATTTCCATGGGTACATGTGCCATGATGCTGGTGGTTGTTCTTGCCTAGCATCCCAATCAGGCTGTGAGGCCTGTACACTTGTCCTGAACTCCGGAGGCATCAACACCACAGAAGCAGCAGCCAATATTAGAATACAGAAGAGCTGCTCACCAGCACTGGGGACATTTCTGTGACCAGAGTGGGTGTGTAGACAGGAGAGGGAACCAGCGCCTGGTCCAGGGGACGTTACCAGCCTATGACTGGGCTACAGGGTTTGGGGTCCGGTGACCAGGACCAACTACTGCGATGTGAGTGTGTATGGAGCGCGTATTTGATGGCACCCTGAGGGATAGCAGGGGATGTGAGGGTAGGGGCACTTGAGGGATCCGAGGGTACCAGTGTGGACACCATAGCTGATTGTCAGCCTCACATCCTCTCCAATTCCTTACAGATATTACACTATGGATGATACCTTGGACTTCGTGGAAGCTTCTCTCGTGGTGGGATTGTGAAGCACATCCAAACCAACAGTCCACAAGTGCATCTGTGAAGTCGCGGATGCCATTTGCCCGGGCAGCTGACTGTAAATCAAGATGCCCAGGCAGCAGGATTCTCCGCCATGGTCATCGCCACCTGTCCAAGGAGTAATAGATGGAATGCATGTCACCCTTGCGTGCAATGGGCGGTCCGGGAAGGGGTTCCACTCCCTGGACGTTCAACTTGTGTGCGACCACTACCTGAAGATCATGCACATGTGTGTACACTTCCCAGTGAGTGTGCACGGCAGCTACATCTTGGGGCTACATCCAGACCACCCCCAGCCCCGCGTCTTCAAAGGACACCCCAAGATGACCGGCTGGCTCTTGGGGGATAAGCTGCGTCCACTTAGGACTTGGCTGATGACTCTGCTGCAGAGGTTGGTGATCAATGCAGAGACCTGATATAATGAGGCCCATGTGGCCACCCGCACTGACATTGAGAGGTCCATCGACCGCTCTGGTGGTGCCCTACAGTACACACCCGAAGGGTCGCCCGCTTTGTGGTGGTCTGCTGTGCCTTCCACAACCTGGCTCAGCAGCGGGGCAACATGCTGGAGGTGGAGGAGGAGGAGCAGGGCTGGCTCAAGGTACCGGCAACTCGGGCAGTCGCCCGGGGCGCCATGTGCTAGGGGGCGCCATCAGTACTGAGGTTGTAAGATTCTAAGGACGATCTGCGCATTTGCAACATGTTGCCTCCGCTTGATGGCAGCTACGCATGCTCAGTAGCTGCCCACGCACAACCCGGAGTCACGTGGGGTACTCCTTCAGCCCCGGCCCCGCCCCCTGTGCGGCCGCCATGTTGATTGGCCTCGGCCGCCTGCCGGTCTGGTTCAGCCGCTGGCGGCTGCTCAGTGTCTGTGTGAGGCAGTAGCTGCACGGAGGGTCCTCGGCGGGAGGAGGGCCGCCGAGAGGAGCAGGAAAAGGCTATCCGCAGCGGGGAAAGGTGATGGAGCGCAGCGCTGGAGGCCTTTAAAATTGGCACTTGTAAGGGTGCCGAAGTTCAGCTTGCCCGGGGCGCCAGCAACCCTAGGGCCGCTGCTGAGGAGGAGGAACATGCGGCCACCTCGGAGGAGGACCCAGACCAGGAGGGGCTGGAGGAGGTGCCATGGGAAGACTTGCTGGACCAGCTGGAGGGTGGAGGACAGATAGTAGCGCCAAGGGTCCAGAATGCCCAGAGCTCCAGTGAGGCCCTCACCCTCGCCCGTTTCACATACGGAATGGCTTTGCCCATCATCTCTCCCCTTCCACCCCACCTATACCCTCCCCCATCCCTCACACTACCCTCTCCACCCAGACCCCCCCCCCCCCTCCCCACTCCCCCGCGGCATCCCCCCTAGCCTACCACCCACCGTTACCAGCTCTCTTCCACCATCCCAGGGTCTGTCTTACATCTCGACAGCGGTGGCCGATCTGTCCTCGGCCACCCCCACGACCTCCAGGGCCTGTTCCTCTCAGTGGGTGAGGACCCTGATGTCCGATACCCCGGTGCCCATCTGGACCCTTTCCCGTCTGTTGTGGGCCAGCTTCTTCTGCAGGGATGCAGGGGGCATCATGAGCCGCACGCTTCAAACATTGGGAGTGGGAGCATGGTGGGGAGCAGGTGGGTGCACCACTGCTGGGCAAGGGTGGAGTGTGCTGGTGGGTGCCAGGGTGTGCTGGGGCATGTCTTGATATTGTGCTGGGGGGGGCGGTGCCAGGCGGAGGGTTGTCGGGCGGGTAGCAGACAGGAATGGTGCCGGGGGCCGATGCCAACTCACCCATATGGCCCGATGAAGGTCGTTGAGCTTCTTGCGGCACTGGGTGGTGGTATTCCTGGTGACACTCACTGTGCTGACAGCTGCCGCCACTACCTCCCAGGCGGCACTGGCTGACCTGTCCCTGACTCTCCAACCCTCTCAGGGGAAAAGGGTATCCAGTCTGAACTCCACCATGTCCATCAGTCTGGCCAGGGCTGCATCCCCGAATTGTGGAGCTGGTCTGTGCGGTGACATGGCTGCGTGCTATCTGGGGTTTGCTCCCCGGGACCAGTTTAACTGCGACTCCCTTTGTTCGCAGGGAGCTGCCGGGCACAGTCCCAGTGAATCAGCCAACAGGACTGTCATTTATGGCATCAAGCCTGAGGACATCATTAAGTGCCCTAATTAACGTTGGATACCGGTGACGGTCTCACCGGGTCGGACATCGGTGGTTCCAGCTCGCAACTACACTTAGAACAAATTCAGTTAGATTGGGCCCTATAGGTGGAATTTTCCTAAATAAAGGCAAAAGTGTCAGTTCCTGACTGAAAACAACCGTGTTTCTCCCCAGAAACAGCCAGGCTTTCACTCCAGATCTTCTGAAACTTATTGAAATAAAAGCCGGTGTGATTTGCGCCGTCACCCTGGCGGGGCGGGGCCTGATAGATCCAGCAAGCCCAATTCCAGAGAGATCTGGGTGCCATTTTTAAAGGGCACCCCAATCTCAAAGTCACCCATCATCACCGGCATCACCACCCCATTACCTCATCATTGCCAGCATCGGAACATCAACCCCCTCCCCCCACTCCCATCCATCATTCCTGGCATCATTCCACCCCCCTCCACCATAGTGGGACCACCCCCTCCCCCAAATGGGATTCCCTAGAGGCACTGCCAGGGTGCCAGACGGCTGTGCCTGAGCACTACTCCCTCATCACTGGGGACATATAGTCACCTCTGAACCCCTGACTGATTTCCATTTTTGGAAACAGGTGGTGATTCCCACCGCCGTGCCATCACGCTGGTGAAGAGGAACATCTGATGACCCCAGAAGCAATTGCATTAAGCAATTTAAGAAAATAAAAATTTCATCAATTTTATCGTAATCAAGTCACCACCCTCGCTGTTGGGAAAGAGTTAATATTTCTTTGAATTGGGGTTTTAATTGTTTTAATAGATTGCACTTTTGTTTAACAGACTGCACCAATGTATAAAGGGGATATAGGTGGCACTGTTTTGTGTTGGCAAAGTGATAACTTATTTTTTTTTACATTTTAGAATACCCAATTCAGTTTTTCCAATTAAGGGGTAATTTAGCATGGCCAATCTACCGACCCTGCACATCTGGGTTGTGGGGGCGAAACCCATGCAAACATGGGGAGAATGTGCAAACTCCACATGGACAGTGACCCAGAGCCGGGATCGAACCTGGGACCTCGGCGCCGTGAGGCATCAGGGCTAACCCACTGCACCACCGTGCTGCCCTGGCAAAGTGATTACTCAACACAATAAACTTGGAGTCAAAGAAGTTGAGAGACACTTCCAAGATCTTATTATATAGTTACCATCGGAGCTTAGCACTCTTTGGGGATGAACCTGATTAAGACAGCGGCTGGGGGTAGATAAGATCACAAACTGAGATCTCGCACCACAAATCCCGTTATGACTCTCTCCCAAGAGTTAACGGCCATAATGGGATTTCCGCTTGCGGCAAATGGATCCAGAAAATCGCAGCCTATGTTTTTATTTCAGATTTCCTGTATCAGCAATATTTTCTTTTTATTTTATGGTGTAAATGGTGTTACACAGCAATATCAGTATCAAATTTGAACTGAAGAGATATGTTCATAACACCAATAGCATGATGGACTCACAGATTAACTATTTAACCTTTCCAAACAGAAATAAGATATTTTAACATATGTTAACTTATAAATTCACCATATGAGACAAAACAACAGCAGCATCAAATTGAGAATATATAATATAAAAAGTTTGATCTTTGACCCCATGTAATCGCTGAACAGTGATGGCTTTTCATCACTTTCAGAGCTGATTATTGTGCTGTCAAATGGACTAGCTGGTAAAAGCACCAGTTGGGGTAGCATTAAGCCATGTCACTCAGAAGATCTTGATTTCACTTCCAGTCTGTACTAATCTCAATCGGAATGGTAGTTACACTACATCGCAGATAACCTAGACAATGCTGTAGGAAAATGAACGGGTCGTTATTCCTTATCACCATACATCAATGGATCAATATCAGGTTCAAGTATGATATCAACATTAGTGGAATAGCTTATCAATTATCAAATGTTGCTGCAAAAGAAATAAACAAAATGGTGGTCACTTGGATGAGGTGTTTCAGGCATCCGATATCCATGGAATAATATGATAACACTTTAAGGCCTGAAATTTCCTTAAAAAACAGAGACGGTCTCTGGCTTATCCAAAGTGCCGGAGTCCCGATTCTGGAAGATCCAGCCTCAAATCTGGCATCTATCGTTTTCACCAGAGGGCAATGGTTGAATTTTAGTTTCTACATCCATGGTTCACAGAGGCAGTGATGCACTATCAATTACAATGAGACGAGAGTAGAATGTAATCGAGGCTTTATTACACAGAGATGTGTGGCCTCCTACAGCAGCTGACAAAATGGCTGCTGTATGGAGAGCACACATATTTATACTCTGTCTACTGGGTGGAGCCAGCAGGCAGGGATCTACCCCCGTACCTGTAGTACAGGGGCCTTACCGTAAAACCCATATATACAGTATATACATCAGTGGTGACTACCACATTCACTCCCTGTTAAAAGTGAGTCCAGCGGGGGTGGTGGAGAACTATATACGTACAATTGCTTTTAAAAATCGCAGAGAATGTTATAAATTTAGGCGGTCCGGTGCCGTGATCTGTTATCGAAAGCGCCGCAGTGCTGGTGGCGACTCCAGCGTCGGCTTGGTCTTCGGTGACTCAGGGAGCGTGTCGAAATCCTCTTAATCCCGGGTATGAGCATGGGGAGGACGGATTGTCCTGGAGCAGGGGCTGCGATGGGGTGCACCGGGGGAAGGGAGGGTGGCGCCGGGGCAGTGGGGGGGGGGTGTGCGGGGAACCAGCTGGTGCCGCTATTGTCCCGACACCCCCCACGTGTGGCCCGCCAGATTGTGTCTTGGCGGCCATCGGGGTACGCTACGTAAGCGTACTGTGGGTTGGCGTGGGGGTGCTATGTCTTTTCGTCCGACGTCATTTCGTCCAACGACACTTCATCCACGTCTTTTGGTCCAACGTCTTTTTGTCCGCACGTCTTTTGGTCCAACGTCTTTTTGTCCGATGATTTTTTTCGTCAAAGACTTTTTGTGACTTGTTACGTTTTTTTGTCGGATGATTTTTTTTGTCAAAGACTTTTTGTAACTTGACTTTTTGTAACTTGCTTATTGGCACTCCACTCCACTCCCACATTAACTTTTTGTAAATAGAAATCTTCTCTAATGCACATAGCAAGGTATAATATGCAATAAAGGATTTTTATTACCGGTCTCTTTCCTTTAACGAGCCTCGTTAAAGGATAGTTATTATCGTTCTCTTTCCTTTAACGAGCCTCGTTAAAGGATAGATATTATCGTTCTCTTTCTTAATTCGCCCATCCCGAAATGGCAAAGGTCATTGTGTCAACGAAGAGCAAAAGGAAGGTAGCTGATGGAAATAACTACATCTACGATTTTCATTCGAGCAGTCCAAACCTAGGAAAAGAATACTGGAGATGTGAGAAAAGAAGGCTGTGTTCAGTGCGGATTCACACGGTAACGGAAAACAATGAGCCGAAAATTATTTATTTCTCTAATGAGCACCTTCATCCAGCTGATGTTGATTCGTTAAATGCTAGAAAAGCAGTTGCAGAAATAAAGCATGAAGCAGTGGAAAACATAGCAGCAAGTTCGCGTAGCATACTAGCGGCCAAGTTTACGCAGCTATCAGAAAATACCTGCTCTCAACTCCCTAGGTTGCCCGTCGTCTCAAGGACTATTCAAAGGTGCCGACAAAAAAATTCTGGATTTCCCGCTAATCCAGCGGCTAGACACGGTTTTGAAATACCTGACAAATATTGTAAACTTGACAATGGCGAACAGTTTCTGAGATACGATTCGGGCGCCGAGGATCAACAGCGCTTACTAGTATTCGCATCAGAAAGTGCTCTTCAGGATTTAGCATCATATCGTCATTGGGCATGCGATGGGACATTCAAGATTGTGCCACAACAGTGGTTTCAACTGTTCTGCATTCATGTACAAGTTAAAGGAAGCAGTTTTCCACGGGTCTTTGCATTACTGCCGAATAAAAGAAAGCAGACATACAAATTATTTTTTGACCAATTGAAAATTATGCAACCTAATGCAGATCCGATTGATATCATGGCAGATTTCGAAGTTGCAGTTCACAAGGCAATTAATTCATCATTCCTTAATTCATCTGTCGTGGCATGTTTGTTTCATTTGAGCCAATCTGTGTTTCGAAAAATTACCGATTTAGGCCTCAAAGAAAAATACAATACAGACTCTGAATTCTGTCTTAAAATTCAATGTTTTTCAGCATTAGCTTTCCTCCCCGTTGAAGGTGTCGAAGAGGCTTATGAAGATTTGATAGACGATGAAGAAATACCTGCTGAATTCATCGTTTACTTTGACTTGACTTACATAGGCATTGTGAGAGGACGTGGTGCCAGACGAAGGAGAGAAACACCTACATTCCCGGCAGCTGTATGGAATGTTAATCAGCGTGTTCTACAAGATCTACCGAGAACAAATACTGCTGCTGAGGGGTTTCATTCTGCGATAAAGCGTTCGGCGGGTGGAGCTCATTTGAATATCTGGAGGTTAATCAAAACTCTGAAGGAAGAGGAAGGGTTCATAATAGGTAAAAAGGCTCAAATTCTTCGGGGAGATCAGTCGACTTCATGTACGCGATATAAGAAAATAACTGAACGCCTCAAAAGATTGGTCGTTGAATATGATTCTACAACAAAAATTGATTTCTTGAGGAATGTTGCTTACAATTTACATCAATTTTAAGTAACTTCGGGAATTTTAAGTAATTAGTAAACTTTTAGATTTTTTAACTGCATTTTTAGATTTTTTAACTGCATTTTTCAACTTGCATTTTACTTGCATTTTATCAATTACTTGCATTTTAGCAATTAAATTCACTTGCTGTATTGTACTTGCATTTTATCAATTAAATGGTTTTATACGGAGTTAATTTGTAATTGGATAATTGGACAAAAAGACGTTGGACCAAAAGACGTGCGGACAAAAAGTCGTTGGACCAAAAGACGTGGACGAAGTGTCGTTGGACGAAGTGACGTCGGACAAAAAGACGCGACACAGGCGTGGGGTAGCTGTACCCTCTCAACCAACGCGTCCGCCTTGTGGAGTCGCACGTGTCTGCAGAGGAGAACGGGTCCTGGAGCTGCCAGCCACGTTGGGAGCCAAACCCCGGAGGTGGACCTCCTGGGGAAAGCAAAGAGACGTTCATGGGGGGGGGTTTCGATAGTCGCGGTGCACAGGAGCGACCGAATGGAGTGAGGTGTGTCGGGGAGGACTCCTGCCAGCGGGAGGCCGGGAGACTTCTGGACCATAGGACCAGCTGGACGGCCCTCCAGACCGTCCCATTCTCCCGCTCCACCTGCCCGTTGCCCCTGGGGTTGTAGCTGGTCGTCCTGCTCGAGGCAATGCCCCTGTTGAGCAGGAACGGCGCAGCTCATCGCTCATAAATGAGGATCCCCAATCACTGTGGACGTAGGCGGGGAAACCGAACAGAGCGAAGGTGGTGTTGAGGGTTTTGATGATGGTGGCAGATGTCATATCAGGGCATGGGACGGCAAAGGTGAATCGGGAATATTCGTCGACCACACTGAGGAAGTACGTGTTTCGGTCAGTGGAGGGGAGGGGCCCTTTGAAGTCCACGCTGAGGTGTTCAAAGGGGTGGGAGGCCTTTACCAGACGCGCATGGGCTGGCCAGTAGAAGTGCGGTCGAGGCTGGACAATCGTGACCGAGGCGAGACGCGGCTGGTGGGCGGCGGTTGCAGGCGATGAACGGCCTGATGAGGTGCCCGACGGGCAGGGGTCCTGAGGTGGGTAAGATGGCGGCGCCTTCAGGCCGCATGTGTCCTGGGGCAGGCAAGATGGTGGCGCCCATTGGTTCTGAGGCTGGCAAGATGGCGGCGCCCACGGGCCGCACGTGTTGAGTAGAGCAAGATGGTGGCGCCCACGGGCCGCATGTGGTCCGAGGAGGGGACGATGGCGGTGCCCACTGGCCACACGTGAGGGGTATCGGGACAATAGCGACGATTGAGCGGGCCCGGCACACTGCAGCAAAATATCCCCTTTTTGCCACAGGCCTTGCAGAGCACGCTCCGCGCCGGGCAGTGCTGCCGGGGGTGTTTTGACTGTCCGCAGAAGTAGCATTTGGGGCCCCCAGGGTTGGTTGGCTGCCGCGCGAGGCATGTGTGGGGTCGGCTGGGGGCGGTCGCTGATGGGGCCCATGATGGGGTGGCCGTCAGCGAGGTGCACGATGCACGGTGGGGTGAGCTGCGTGGTCGGGGACATAGGCCCGTACGTTGCGTGAGGCCACCGTGAGCGAGAGCGCTAGTTTTTTGGTCACCACGAAGTCAAGTGTGGCTCCTTCTAAGAGGCTCTGGCAGATGTAGTCAGACCCTATGCCCGTAACAAACTCGTCTCTCATCAGCAGGTTCGAATGTTCAGTGGCCGAAACGGCCTGGCAGTCACAGTCCCTCACGAGGGCGAGGAGGACACGCCAGAAATCTTCCACAGACTCACCGGCAAGTTGGTGCAGCATGGAGAGGAGATGCCTGGCGTAGGTTTTGTTGGTCTGCTGAGCGTAATTCTCCTTCAGTAGCACCATGGCTTCTGCGTAGGTCGGCGCATCCTGGATGAGGGGAAAAACGTTGGAGCTCAGCCGCGTGTACAGAATCTGGAGCTTCTGTGCTTCTGGGATTGGATCTGGCGCAGACCCGATGTATGCTTCAAAACAGGCTGGCCAATGTTCAAAGTCCTTTTTGGTGTTGGCTGCTTGAGGATGCAGCTGCAGGCGATCTGGCTTGATGCGGAGGTCCATCTCTGAAACATCTCTGTGTAATAAATTGATGCACTATCAATTACGACGAGACGAAAGTAGAATGTAATCGAGGCTTTATTACACAGAGAGGTGTGGCCTCCTACAGCAGCTGATGAAATGGCTGCTGTACGGAGAGCACACACATTTATACTCCGCCTACTGGGTGGAGCCAGCAGGCAGGGATCTACCCCCATACCTGTAGTACAGGGGCCTTACCGTAAAACCCATATATACAGTATAATACAACAGTGGTGACTACCACAGGCAGCTGCACATGTAAAAGTACAACTGTCTTCAAATAGATCCAACTTTCATTACTGGGGTGTCCAAAACATGACTTCTGGGCTTTGACATATCATTAGGTGTAAAACTGCTGGAGTTCTTTGGAAAGTCCAGGGACACATTTGGGAGCCATAAGGTGCCCTTTGGGAGAGGTAAAGTACCTTGTTGGGTTGTTAAAAAGAAGACACAAATATGTATAGAAAGTGGATAAACTCATTGGGATTGTCAATCTGATTTGAACTGTTAACGGAATTGTCAAGATATTTGGAACTTTCAAGCTGTCAAGAGAACTGTTAAACTGTCAAAGCATTTAAATCACTGGCCTTTAGTTTTTTTTTTCAAATGCTACAGTTAAAAAAACATGCTTGCCATTTCACTTTGTCCATTGATATAAGCCTAAGAGCTGTCATTATCAGATTTGAACATCTGAATGAATTTTTTTGTCTTTACAGCTGATTACGTGATTGAAAAAATGTTGGACGAGATTCTACGTTTGGAATTGCTACCGATTGATGTCTTCCTGAAAGGCAGTATCCGTCGCCATGCAAACTTATACTAGGTGAGGAATAGGAGGGATTATGGAGGAAATACCACGATCGGGCTCTGCCATCTGGAGTGAGTGAGTGGATAGTGAAGTCCCGCGGCTGGCAGGCAACCCCCCCCCCCCCCCACCGCACTACAAATCAGCCCTCTACCCCCAGATTTTCAAGGTGCCTCCATCTTCCCCCAAGTACGGGGGAGACCCAACCCATCCCCCAGGGGCTCCCTAACTAGGGAGATCCCCCAAAGGGCCCCCTTAATAGGGAGAACCCCTCCAAGCACCCCTCAACTAAAAGAACCCCCACAGAGGCTCCCTAACTACAGGAATCCCACGCAGAGACCTGCTAAATAGAAGGACCCCCACACAGACCCCCTAACTAGAGGGACCCCCTATAGAGGGGTATCCCTCACAGACTCCCCCAGAAAGAAGACCACTGTCTGGAAGCTAGAGTGCAGTCCAGACAGGGAAGTGACAGAAATTCCAGTTGTATCACTTACCTGGAAGCACCACGTGTCTATTCCTGGAAAGAGAACAGCTGTGACCTGTGTTTAAACTCCTTAGAGCCTGTAGCTGCAACCCACCCATTCATTTTTAGTGGTGGGCTGTGATTGACAGCTTCCACAAAACAGCTGCAGACTGGATACATTCAACTCCCTTCATGAGTGAATGACTGGAAGTGCTGAAACACCAATGTTTACAAACATCTACCAAAGCAAAGAGAGTTAAATGCATTCCAATCACTAAGTGCATTCCAATCACTCAGCCACTCCATTAAGGAGTTACCCCCTTAGCCCACCGCAGGGACTACCACGTCAGGTACACGTTTGGTGATACCTGTAGAGTTCTGCACCCATGTGATTCCCAATCTGGTTACTGGACAATTGCAAGGGCCAGGAGAATCAGGTGCCAGACACCCCCCCATTTGCATTTCCCCGCTGGTGCCTGGGCGTAAACCCCGATCCTATCAGCAACGGGGGTCGGAGCATAGCTATTGGTTTGCCGCGCGTTGTGAACCTCGATTTCGGCCGGACGCCCGATTCTCCTTAAAATTGCAATCCATGTTGCTGGTGTCATGGGGTGGAGAATCCAGCCCGTTGTATTTTTTTTATAAGGGATTAGGTAGTGAGAGAATGCAAACGTAGTGAATAGGGTTTTATAAATGAGAGTGTTTTTTTATCTAAAGAGTCTGCAATGGACATTTAACAATGTATTTTGTTTAATCTCAACATGGGTCTGAGGTCTGCCATGGTGGATAATAGATCAGTTGGAATGGAGGGTATAAGGTCAAAGGGTGGTGTGTGGGAGACTTGAGTTGGCGCTAATTTGGCCCAGGTGCTATGAAGGGCCATGGAGCTGGATAGAGGGGCATAGGTTGGCATGAAAGGTATGAAGGGCCAAGCGAGATGGATGGAGGCATGAGGTGGCATGGGCTGGCATGAATAGGACATGTGGAGTGTGTGAGTGGTGAAGGGATATGAGTGGTGAGGTTTTGAGGACTATTTTCTCGGTTTTGTTGATTTTGTTTTACACCTGGCACAACATCTTAAATCACCAATGTGAGCTTTTTGTACCCAACAGTCCTCAGGGATGCCTCCAAACTCTTTCTGGGGTTGGTAGGACAGACACCTATTAACCTAGCCAATCCCAGAATGAAAGTCAGACCATCCGGGGCACTTTCTCCCAAGTTGAGATTGTGGAGCCATTAATCTTCCAAACTTTGCGCTCCTGACTTGGGAACAAAAATTCAGCTCTATGTTTAGAAGACTGATTTTCATCTCTGAGTTGGGTGCACAGATTGGGGAGATTTCCCGGCTCTGCAAATCCAACCTTCAAAAATGTCATATTTCCAGTTGAAGGTGGAGCAGTGTGTGCTGAAATTGGAGTTGGGGAAGGCAACCCAAAAATGAGTGCAGAGGTTACTGGGTGTGAAGGATGGTTGGCCTGTCTCTGAGGACTGGTACTGCGTTTAAACAAATAAAATAAAAGATTAAAACAAAAAAACAACCCTCACCCCTTGCATCCCAGATGCTCCCTATTCCCCATCAATGCTAACATATGCCAACCCATGCCCCCCACCCAATCCAATGCTCCATCAAACCCCAATGCCAACGTATGTCCCTCTACCCACACCCATGGCCCTATGAACCACCATGCAAACACATGTTCCACATCCACCACCCTTTGCTAATATCCCCTTCATGCCAGCTCACCGAGTATCCTTGGACACTTACATAGAAACATAGAAAATAGAAACAGGAAGAGGCCATTTGGCCCTCAGAGCTTGCCCTGCCATTCATTATGACCATGGCTGATCATCAAGTTCTATACCCCGACCCTGCCTTCCCCCCATATCCCTTGATTCATTTAGCCCCAAGAGCTATATCTAATTCCTTCTTAAAATCACACATTTTGGCCTCAACTACTTTCTGTGGTTGTGAATTCCACAAATTCTCCACTCTCTAAGTGAAGAAATTTCTCCTCACCTCAGTCCTAAAAGGTTTATCCCTTATCTCCAAACTATGACCATAGATCTGGACTGCCCCACCATATGGAACATTCTTTCTGAATCTACCTTGTCTAATCCTATCTAAGTTTATAAGTTTCTACGAGATCCCCTCTCACTCTTCTAAACTCCAAAGAATATAATCCTAACCAATTTAGCCTCTCCTCGTATGACAGCCCCTCCATCCCAAGAATCACCCTGGTAAACCTTTGCTGCATTCCCTCCACAGCAAGAACTTCCTTCACAGCTTTGAAAGTTCTTTGGCAGCTGGACAGTTCTTTGACAGTTCCAATTATTTTATGCATTAAAAAGTGCATAATCATCTTAAATTTTAACAATCCCAGAGGGTGCCTTACAATTTCCAAAGACTGCCTTACCTCTGAAAGATGTTCTGGGACTATACTTAAATGAGTACCTTACCTCTCCAAAGGAGTCTCGAGCTCGGCGTTTATGAAACGGGGTGCTGCCATCTTGTTGGCTGGGATGGTGTGTATGGGTAGTTCAGTTTGTTTATGCGGCTTCAGCTTGTCAGCCTCCTGAGTGTCATTCGTGAACACGACGATCCGGCACAGTTTCTCATTGGAATCGATTGTGTTCCACTTGGAGCTGGTGTTCGCCTCTTAATGGTTGTTGAACCGGACCAGGTGCACCACCAGTTTTGCTGTCGTCAAAGTCACAAAACCTTCCCCGGCATCAGCACTTAGTCTCAGGAACAGAGAATCCGGTCGCATATCTTTGACCAAACATTTAACCGTAGCATCTTTTTTCAGGTTACATCCACTTGCTTTTTTAAAATTGTATATCCATGAGGTGCATTGGAACAATATTCTACTTTAAGGCATGACAGAAATGTGTTGTTGTTGTAATGCCTTACTGTTGTAATACCATACCTGTGGGTGGCACGGTAGCACAGTGGGTAGCACTGTTGCTTCACAGCTTCAGGGTCCCAGCTTCGATTCCCGGCTTGGGTCACTGTCTGTGCACAGTCTGAACGTTCTCCCTGTGTCTGTGTGGGTTTCCTCCGGGTGCTCCGGTTTCCTCCCACAAGTCCTGAAAGACGTGCTGTTAGATAATTTGGACATTCTGAATTCTCCTTCTGTGTACCCGAACAGGTGCCAGAATGTGGCGACTAGGAACTTTTCACAGTAACTTCATTGCAGTGTTAATGTAAACCTACTTGTGACAATAAAGATTATTATTATTATCAGAGTCTGGATTGCCCTTTGTTTGAAATATTGTCTGTGGGCTTTGTTTCCTGGATTCATTTCTACAGAGCCATGTGTTAGCACAGAATGTCTCCAAAACGGTGCTAAATTCCTGCT
Source organism: Scyliorhinus canicula (assembly GCF_902713615.1). Lineage (NCBI taxonomy): Eukaryota > Metazoa > Chordata > Chondrichthyes > Carcharhiniformes > Scyliorhinidae > Scyliorhinus > Scyliorhinus canicula. The sequence goes on along the minus strand of NC_052151.1, from coordinate 133,474,392 downwards.
CCTGTGCTTCTACACAGATGCCATTGCCAAAGGGCATTTCCTCATAATTGGAAGACAGTAGTTATGGGGGTGGAACAGGAACAATTCTAAAAACATTCCTGGTTTATGGTTGTGTCTGTGTTGAGAACAGTAATGATTACTTAAGCACAGATTGTTCTGATGCTGCTGGATTTTGATTCTTTTGCTTTTTAAAGACGGGCATAGGCAAATCTTGTGCCCTCCCCTATGGTGAATTGGCTGGCGGGAGGGGGGGGGGGGCATTTAATCAAGTGGGAGGGCGACAGGTGAGGACTCTGCTGCCTTTCTGCCTCCAACCCAATTAGGTCCCTGCAGGAGAAGCCTGTGTGAGGCCTTCCTCCTTGCCACCAATTGAGGCCCTTAAGTGAGCAATTAATGCTCAGAGCCTCATTAAGCAACTTTTTATGAACTCAGTTGTAAGCAAGGAACTACCCATGCAGTCATACCCATGACAAGCAAATCATTTTGGGGTTTCTTGCGAACTTCCAGGTGTGTCCTTCATTCAAATATGATCGAGGCATGATTTCCTGTGGCGGGGTAGCTCACTTTTGACTGACGATGGGATCGTCTGGTCCAGAAGATCCCACCGTCGGGAAGGGCCAAAAAAATTCAGCCCCAAGTGTCGGGAATGGTGGGGGGAGGAGGGCACTGGAAGCCACTTCTCTGCCCTGGCAGTGACCCCTTCCCCCCTCCACACAGACACACACACCCGGCCCTCTCCCACAACCCCCTCCTGCCATCACTCACCTGTGGCCTGAGATCTATCGATATTCCTAGACCTCCGGTGGGTGTAGTGCAGGCCTCCCCAATGACTCTGCTACTCAATAGAACTTCTGGCCTCTGATTTGCCAGCAGCTCTCGACTGGCTGGATTTCCTCCTCCTGGGGTGCTTGATCCCAACGAAGGCCCGTCGCTGTCTAGTTAAGTGCCTGAGTGGCAACGGGTAATGCAGGGTTTCCACTAGCTCTCCAGACAGCAGGCAAGACCCCCGTTGCCTCCATTAAATTCAGCCCATAGAGTACAAAAATAAGGAAGTTACTTTAAAGTTTCATCAATCACTAGTTAAGCTGTCGCAAAGCAGCATCCATTTTAAGAAGAATGTTGAGGCCTTAGAGACAGTTCCGTGTCGATTTACTAGAATAATACCAGGGATGAAATACTTCAAATACATTGAGGGACTAGAGAAGCAGGGCTATTCTCTTAGAATAGAGAAGGTTCAGTCAGTGAAGATTTAATTGAATTGCCCAAATTCATGAAGGATTGATGATTGTGGAAATCCAGCGAAACTGTTCCAGTGGCACAGGGGTTGGTAATCAATGGGCAATTTAAAGTATTTAACAGAATAGCCAGCGATGAAAGGAGGAGCCTGAAGTTCCTGTTGTATGTGGAAGTTCTTCAGATGGCAGAGATTGCAATGTCTCTGTTGCCTTTCACCAAATAGCCTACACCACTCTCCTATGGAGTGTCCTTCCTTCAAGCCTATCAACTGCCCCACTTTCGTTTCCCATTGGTGGATGTCAGGGCTGCCAAAGGGCTGAGGAAGAGAACACTCCACTTATCTGGTTTATCTTTCTCTCTCTTCTTGAACAAGGCTATTAAATTGGCTACTCTGCAGGTACAATTTACATAGGATTGCAATGATTATCGTCAAGCCTCTAGCGCATCTGTAACTTCTGTCAACAGTATTGGATACATGCCAGGGGCCTGGTGTCTCAGGTGTCGGGTTTTGCTGAGTTTCAAAGCCAATTCCATACCTACATTTAGTTCTATCAAGTGTTCTAATCCTCCTCTGGTGTTCGTTTCCACTACAATTTGTAGTAATCAAGGCAAAATATTTATTTAACATTCCTCTCAAAGCTCCTCCTTTCATCGCTGGCTATTCTGTTAAATACTTTAAATTGTCCATTGATTACCAATCGCTCTGCCACTGGAACAGTTTCGCTGGATTTCTACAATCATCAATTCTTCATGATTTTTGTTTGTCTCAATCCACAAAGATAACACCAAGATGAATGTTAACTTGTTGCTTCCATTTTAAAACCTGAAGCCTTCAAGATTCCCCAAATCCAAACTGTGCCATCTGATTGAAAAGTCCCAGTGTGCATGGGGACTTTCATTTCTCTTAACAACCAGATCAGTTCCCCAACCTTAAACAACGGCCAAATAGATAATGATGTCGGGTGGGATTCTCCGCTGGAGGGATCCTCCGTTTCACTGGCAGTGCACTCACGCCCATGGATTTCCCGACGGCATGGGGGTGCCCACAATGGGAAAACCCATTGGCCGGCTGCTGGGCCGGAAAATCCCGCTGCTGACAGAGGCGAACCGTACCAGAAAACGGGTGCGGTGGGACATAGAATCCTGCCCACGCTCTTTTGGAGAGTCGAACCAGCATCAAATGGCCAAATGGCCTCCTTCTGCACTATGGATTCTCTGTGGAGATCTGCGGCCTGGATTAGATTAGACAAATGCTTTATCTTCCCTTGAAGCTTTGGACAAGCCACACTCATACAGGCAGATCACCTCGTCTGCTAAGAAGAAGATTGAGTGATGCCTCCTTGTTACAATAATAATGTTTACATAATGTGGACAGTGCAATGCAGTGGTAACAACTGGATATTAAGTACCAGCAAAGTATAAGAGGAATGCTATATTTTGGAGATGCAAGCCAGACAATCCTCTAAGTGGTCACACGGTACTGATTCCAACCAACTCCCTCAAGAGGGTGACCACACAGGTTGCATGACCCCAATCCTGACCACCAGATACAACAATAGATTGAGGAGTAAAGGACACCAGCGTCTGATCCACAATACCTATGCTGGTGGAGTGGAGCTGAAGAGTTTTGCGACTATATGTGACAGGATCACAAGAGTTGCTGCTATATCAGCCAAGCCGCCATGTGGATATTAGGAATAGCAGAATGCAGGCACAACTTCACATTCTTTTTTCGGTGGAAATTCAGCTGCTGGAGTTGGCGGAGCTACAGAGTCGAGCGGTGAGTATTTAAAGTCTCTGCTTCGCGATTTGAGTCTTTTCGGCAGGGGAGATGGAGGGGGAGATGGAGGGGGGAGTGGGGGAGACAGAGAGGGCAGTGGGGATGACGGAGGGGGGGAGTGGGGGAGACGGAGGGGGAGATGGAGGGGGGGAGTGGGAGTGGGGGTGGGTAGGGAGAGAGTGAGCGAGTGACCCGTCCAACCCCTTTACAAAATGTCTGCCAGCATGCCATGGTGTGCCGGTCACGAGGACACGGCCGCTGGTTCCCCTGTGGCTTCCGGCCACAGGCCACTGACGCACCCGTGAGGAGGCCATAGTTTACTGGCCGTTGGATGCAGAAAGTGACCAGGGGTTAGGCTGACCGCGTGTCAGCAGCGCGTCCAGGCCACCGGGACACACAGGTATCCCGTGGCAGGCGGCTGCCGAGGTGTCGACTAACCTCCGTCTAACATGTCCCGTTTCTCTGCCCCCACCACCCTTCTGTAGGTTAGCACGATGTATGGGAACAGAACGGCGATGTTCTGCGCAGTGGTTGGCGCCACTGCACTGCATTTGGAGATGGAGCAGCGTCCACAGCCACAACCCGCAGTGGATGCAGGGCCAGCTGCAGAAGCAGAGGGAAGGGCCGAGGAGTTGCCAGTCGTCGAGCAGCATGGGGGGGAGGAGGAGGGGGAGGAGGAGAGAGTGAGGGTGCAGCCACGGCACCAGAGGCGACGACCAAGGCCGAGCGTGTACCGTGCCCGGGTCTCTTTCCTAACAATGACGGACATCACCTGCAGGAGGAGACTCCGGCTGAGTAAGCGGACGATGATACATATCTGTCACCTCGTGGCGCACCTCGCCCCACGTGGAACGGGGGGAGGACACGCGATCCCGGTTGCCATCAAGGTGACGGTCGCTCTTAACTTCTATGCTACCGGCTCCTTCCAGTCTCCGAGCGGGGACGTCTCCGGGATCTCCCAGTCATCGGTCCACAGGTGCATCCGGGATGTGACCGACGCCCTCTATGCCATCGCAGACCACTACATCACCTTTCCCGAGGACCAAGCAAGTCAAGACTCACGAGCTCGTGGGTTTGCCAGCGTGGCCGGGATACCGATGGTGCAGGGGCAATCGATTGTGTTCATGTCCCCATGCGCCCGCCTGCAGGGGACAGGGAGGTATTTCACAAACAGAAGGGGGACATACTCCATGTATATCCAGGTGGTAAGCGACCCCCAAATGAGGATCATGAATGTCTGTGCAAGGTTCCCAGGGAGTGTGCATGACTCCTACATACTAGCGCAGTCGTTCATCCCTGCGATGTTTGAGGGACGTCCCCCCCCCGGCTGAGGGGCTGGTTGCTAGGCGACAGGGGTTATCCGCTGAGGTCTTGGCTGATGACGCCTATACGGAGGCCGCAGACCAATGCGGAAACACGATACAACGAGGCCCATGCAGCAACCAGGGGTGTGGTGGAGCGCTGCCTTGGCCTCCTGAAGATGAGATTCAGGTGCCTGGACCGCTCCGGAGGGGCCCTGCAGTACCAGCCCGACAGGGTCACTCGCATTGTTGTGGTCTGCTGTGCGCTGCACACATCGCGATGCAGAGGGGAGATGCCCTGCTGCGGGAGGCGGAGGGAGAAGCCAGTGGCAGTGGTGCCAGCACAGAGGAGGAGGAGGAGGAGGAGGAGGAGAGGGAGGAGGAGGAGGAGGAGGCTGGCGGAGTGGCAGGTGCAGCACGCAGACACGACCCAGGTGCTGGTGATGTCCAGGAGGCGGCACGACGGACCCGGCGAGGACGGCGGGCACGCGACACCTTGGTGGCAGCACGGTTCTCGCGTCGCATGTGACGTCCCCGCTGAACACCAAACCACCACCTGCATCGCTAGTCGTGCAGAGGGTCACCACACAACTGCCACCACCACAACCCCCCCCCCTCCCAACCCCCTCTCAGTGTACACTGCTCCACTTAGACATCACCCTTACCACTGGGTCCAGACGGTATGGCACAACATTGATGGCTGTGTCAGCGGGTGTGATCAGTCCCATGTGGAATGATGACAGCCCGCTCTGCGAAGAGCTGTGAGCTCAGAATCGTTAGAGAGAGTCTGACCCATGGCAATAGCTGATCCATCCACCTTGGTGGCCGCTGAGTTCGTCACGGAAACTCCATCACGTGCCCGCGTGGGCTAGCTGTGGGAGGGGGTGGGGGGATGGGCAGGGACTGCACACCCGGCACCAAAGTTTCACCGCTCGTCAACCCCAGCGACACTCGGTCACCATCACGAATCCTGTGGCTGTGGAACAATCACACGGTTTTACAAGTAAGGTGGAACAGTGCATTTAATGTTAACAATAATTTACAGGTGCCCTAGCCCCTACAACTAAACTGTGCCCTTCACCCGTGCCAACTTACTCAGTGTCTATCTTAGTTGCCTTACGGGCCCTACCACTACGTCTAAGTGACTCCCCAGATGATACAGCAGGAGTGGAGGAGGACTGCTGCGAATCGCCCTCTTCGACTCGTTTCTCCTTGGCCAAGCGTTTCCTGGGGCGACCCGGCCTTGATGGGCCAGGCTGCTCTGCGGGCGTCTCGGGTGACATTGTGCCACCCTGCTCTGCCCGCTGCCCACCCGATGCACCAGGGATGGGACGGGGGGAGGCCGAGAATTCCGGGACGTCTCGTGATGGAGTTAATGGGACGGGCCCCGAAACCTCCTCCTCCCTTGGGAAGCCCAGTGGCCCCCGGGCCTCACTTTGGGACAGAGGTGCGAGCAGGGAGGTGCCCCGTCGCACCACCGACACCTGGCGCTGCCAGTCCTGGAGGCCTGCAACGATATCCACCAGGATCCGAAGGTTTGCAGACACGGAGTCCAAGGAGTTAGACATTCCCACCAGGGACTGTGCGACCTCAACCTGTGTGTGCACGACACCATCCAGCACATGTGTCAGGCGGTTGATGCTCTCGGCGACTGCTGCGACTGGGCCATGACCTGGTGAGACTGGGCCATGGCCCGCAGGGCGCCGGCAATGTCGTTTTGCCTCTGGCATATTGCTGCCTGTGAGAGGGCAACCCTGTTCAGGGCCGAGGATGACGCGTGCACATTAACCCCAACGCCTTGCATAACCTGACCCATTGCCTCCACCGCGGATGCCACCCGTGCGGTGTCGGCCTGGGTCTCTGCCATGAGCGGCACCACTTCCTGCTTGTGGACGCGGTTCGACTCCTCTAACAGCATCTGCAGAGTCTGGAAGGCAGCCCTCCTCCCGCCATTGTTTCCCTGGGTTTCCTGAGGCATCGGCTGTGCGGGTGGGTTGAGAAACTCCAGGAACTCCGAAAACGTCTGGGAGCCAGCTGCATGCTGGGCCTGGTCTGGCCTCTGCGAGTCCGGACCCTCGGTTGCTCCGACCTCCACCTGCTGTACCTGCTCAGCTGTGATGTGCGACCCAGACTGTGACCCAGGAGCCTCATCACTAAATAGGCCTGCCGGGGTGAGTGTCTCTGGGATGGTGGATAGTGTGGGAGATAGCTGTGCCGCAAGCCCGACGCTCTCAATGTTTAGGGCCTCCTCCAGGGTGTGGGGCTGCTCAGCGACAGGAGGGTTATCGCTGGCCATTTCCGTGGCTTGTGGTATCGCCACCCTCTGGGCGTCCTGCTCCGCAGATTGGGTTGGGGAGGATGGGACTCCCCGCTGATCGGGTACCCTCTGTTGTGCGGCCCTGGGTGAGGTGGGGGCAGATGCCCGTGTCCGTCTGCAGCCAGACGGCCCTGGTCGTTCAGCATCACGTCCTAGGGAAGAGAATGAGACGGGTTATTTAGATTTGCTCGGCAGGCCGCTGGACGGTCCCAGTGGGCAGCGTGTGAAGGGACAGAGGATGGGGGACGTATCCCAGTGGGCAGGGTGTGTGATGGGACAGAGGATGGGGGAGGTGTCCAAATGGGCAGGGTGTGCGATGGGACAGAGGATGGGGGAGGTGTCCAAGTGGGCAGGGTGTGTGAAGGGACAGAGGATGGGGGAGGTATCCCAGTGGGCAGGGTGTGTGATGGGACAGAGGATGGGGGAAGTGTCCAAGTGGGCAGGGTGTGTGAAGGGACAGAGGATGGGGGAGGTATCCCAGTGGGCAGGGTGTGTGATGGGACAGAGGATGGGGGAGGTGTCCAAGTGGGCAGGGTGTGTGAAGGGACAGAGGATGGGGGAGGGGTGGGTGTTTGTCAAGGAGGGTTGTCTCACTTGTTGCAGCTCCGCCAACCTCGCATAGCGCGACATCCCGGGTGCCAGACCCCCCAACAAGGTCCAGTGCCCTCTGCTCAAAGGTGGTGAGGGGGTGCAGGTTGGGCGAACCCCCTCCAGTCTGGTGCCGCTCACGGGTTTTGTGAGCGGACTTGGCCTGTTGGGGGAGGGTACATAGGTAGATCATTACAATACGGTAGGTATCAGCAGTCCGTTCAGATACTGGCACAGTTTGGGGGTCAAGTTGTCATAAGATGATTGCATCTCTCCACGGGGGCCAGAGCGCTGGGTCTGTGACAACTTTGTGAACCACCCTCAACTCACTCTGCCCCAATCCCCCTCCACCCCCCGTGCCAGGGGGGGAGGTGGGTGATTAAGTTAAGGGGGAGGGATGGTTGTGACCAGGGGGCACCTTCTTGGCACTTACCCTGGCAGCCCTGGTGAGGTTGTGAAGCTTTTTTCGGCACTGCTCTGCTGAGCGATGGGTCTGCCCCACAGCACTGACGGCAGCACCCACCTCACGCCAGGCCTGGCGCACCGCGCTGGCAGGTTGGCTATGCCCTCCCCGCGGGCAGATGATGCCCCTCCTCTGCTCGACAGCATCGAGTAGCGTTATCCACATCTGCTTCAACAAAACGAGGTGCAGCTCTCCTGGGCTCCGACATCATGGCCTACAGATTCTGTGCTCGCCCGCGCCTTTTTACGGCGTCGGGCGGCGTCACGTGGGCGTGATCGTATCGTCGCCGCGTTCCGTCGTCATCACGCACATGATTGACGCGGCCGCGTTCCTAGCACATTTCCCGGACGTGACTACGTCGGGAAATGGACCCTTCCCGACTGTCGTCAAACGCGCCCGTTTTTGACGCCAACTTCGCGATTTTTCGCGGGTGCGGAGAATTCCGCCCTGTGGCTTTGATGTGCCTGAATACTCAGCACTGGGTTTTGAAATCAAGCACACTGCTGGTTTGTAAATGAAAAATGAACTTACAGGTTGCTACAAGCTCAAAGCACTCATGCTGTTACGTTGTACGTTGATTGACTTGTTAAGTACAGTTGTTTCCCTTTCCATGTAATCCCTGATGTAAACGCAGCACTGCACTGTAGTATATACCTAAAGACATGCGTGCAAATATAATGAATAGTTTCAGCTGCAGAAGATAAATTATGGGTATGTTTAAGATTAATACATGGTGAAGCGCCATGTTAATCATACAATTTGGAATGCTGCTAAGAAGTAAATAATTAAACAGAATTCATGATATTGAGACTGGCAACATCTGAGAATTTATACATAGATGGATGGGCTGGATAGTGATTTTGTTCAGCCAATTACTGATCTACTGAAAGAATGTAACATTGAACATGACTTTTCATGTTATTATATCTCTGTGAACCCTGTAATTGAATTAGTAGGCCAATTTTTACGACGCCCATCCTCCAGCAGTTTGCTCCTTTTTGCACATTAAAAAGTAAGCACACCATTTATTTACCATCATCTTTTTCTATATAGTCATAAATAGCAACCATAATTACTTGCTGTCCAAAAGAAAGAAGCTTCACAACATAAACTGAAAATGTTTTTTTTAATACCATACTGATCAATAAATCTCAACCCGTTTTTTCCATTTTATGTATTCAGAATAGGAAAGATAATGAGTTGTAAACTCCAAGGCAGAGAGGAGAGATTTGAAAATGGTTGATAAAATACAAGGTAATTTAGATTGTTGCAATGACGTAACTGCTGTTTGTTGTGTCACAAATAAATTTTGGCCTCTTGTTGGTGTAAACCTTATAAACAGTCCCAGGACTGGGCAATTTTGGTCATGGTGTATGTGGGCACAAGAGGACATGTCAGTTGATAGAGGTCTCCCCATTGTTACCCTATGACATACCTTATGGGAAAGCAAAACCAAATGTAGTATTCAGGTCAAGCAGTGTTGGAGGCAGTAACGTTAACTGGACCAGGATTGGGGAGGAGGAAGGGAGGGGAGTAGCTAGAAAGGGGTGTGAGAAAGGTTGGTGGGATGAGGGTTGGAGAAGAGGAAGAAAGAGAAGAGGGGAGAGAGGCAGAGGAACAGGGAAAGGGGGAGGAAGATAGGGAAAGGAATGGGACATTGCCTGGAGCATTGGCGAAGAACGCAAAAATTGCGTTTGGCGCAAGGCGGAGAATCAAATTTGGCAGCGAAATCGGGCCCGGCACCAGTCCGGCAACTCTCCGGGCCCCGAAAATCGGCGTGTGTGCGTGGCTGGGGGGCCATTGGCAGAGGCCTGCCCAGCGATCCTCCGCTCCTGACCGGCCGAGTTCCCGACGGCGTGGAACTAACGTGCTATGGCTGGTTGGGACTCCCGCTGCGGACTCAGTCCACGGCCGCTCTGGTGGAGGTGCGAGGGGGATCAGGCACTGGGGAGGGGCCTTATAAATAAATAAATAAATAATAATCTTTATTGTCACAAGTAGGCTTACATTAACAATGCAATGAAGTTACTGTGAAAAGCCCCTAATCGCCACATTCCGGCGCCTGTTCGGGTACACGGAGGAAGAATTCAGAATTCTCAGCTTATGGGGTGCATCTTCCGGCGTGGCACATCGGACGGGCCTACAACTTGCAACTGCCTCCGTGGTCCGGGTCTGCCATTGTGCTCGGCGTGGCCGCTGGGGGCCGAAGCCGTGCGCATGTGCGGACTCCAGACCGGAAGTGCAGGGGCCGTGTCCACAGCTAAAGCTGCGTGAATCACTCTGGGTCCCTGCAGGTAAGTGAATTGACTGTTCTTTATTATTGGAAACTTGGGAGTGAAACGCCAGCGTTTTTACACAGGCGCGGGGACATAGCCCCGTTTTGGGAGAATCCAGCCCAAGGAGAAGGGAGAAACAGGAAGCAGATTAAGTTGGGGGGAGAGGAAGAGAGAGGACAAGTTGGAGGTGAAGACGGAGAGTGAATATAGGCAATGTGGAGAGGGAGAATGACATAAGATAAGATATAGGAACATAATTTGGCCCTTCAGCCCATCGAGTGTGCTCTGCCATTCGATCATGGCTGATATGTTCCTCACCTGTTACCGACAATGCTACAGACCAAGAGCTGGATGGTGAAATCAGCCAGAGCATCTCCTCCCTGGAGCAAATGACCTAGGAGCAGGAGTAGGCAATTTAGCTTCCCGTGCCTAAACACTCTCAATGTGATCATGGCTCAACCAATCATGGCCTCAACTACACTGTCCTGCCCGTTCTCCATAAACCTTTAACCCATTAAAATTCTGTCTAATTCCTCCTTAAATTTACTCACTGTCCCAGCATCCACCCCACTCTGGGGTAGCGAATTCCACAAATTCACAAGTAGTTTCTCCTCAAATCTGTTTTAAATTTGCGACCTCTTATTCTAAGAGTATGACCTCTCAGTTTAGAATGCCCCACAAGAGGAAGAATCTTCTCCACATCTTCTTTATCCATACCTTTTAGCATCTTGTACACCACAATTTGATCTCCCCTCATTCTTCTAAACTCTAGAGAGTATAGGCCTAAAGTGTACAATCTCTCTTCAGATGGCAAACCCCTCAACTCATAGAAAAGGGAAGGAGGCTGGTTATGAATAAAGGACAACATGGAAGTGGGGTGGCGGGTGAGAAAGTTGTATCTTTGCGAAGGCCCTAGTGAGGGGAGGGTTCACTTCCACAAAGAAGTACTCAATTTGAGGGAAGATATTTTTCATCACGCTCAGTCGGCAAGGAATCCAGTGATGTTCAACTGAGAAGGGCGCGCAAAACGCTGGTAAGTTAGAGGAAATGCAGCTATTGTTCATTGTGATGCAAGAGGTAAACAATGCAAGAGGTATCCCCACCATGTCAACAAGGAGAGCTATTGGAAGGACTACCACCAATTAATGTGCAGTCGGTGTGCAAACATGTACAGTACATTGTTGAATGGTCACTGTTTCACAATAACCACTGAGCCTTCATTCTAATGTAGTTTGCCATTTCCCCCTACTTCAATCTTCCACAAAGGATGAGAGAGTGGCTTCTCAGAAACAAAGACTGCTCCCTGTACACATGGCTGATGACCTCCTTCTACCAACCAACCAAATAAGGAAAATGCATATAATGAGATCTATGGAGCCACATTGAACATAGAAGAGAAAACCATTGGCATACAGAAACTACACCCCATTTCTGGACCCCTTGGAGGAAACTCTACAGTACATGCTAGAACATAGGTTGAAATTCATGGTGGTCTTCTGCATCCTCCATAAACATGGCCATCAAGAAAGAATAGCCATTACCTTCAGGAATCCTAAGGCCATCCTGGGAGGTAGAAGGGAGGAAGATGATGAGGAAAGGAAGAAGGAAGCATTCTGGAGCCCTTTGTTACTTTAGTCCTGACAGACTGACCTAGATCACCTGCTCAGACTTTGTTTTTTAATGATCAACTCACTTTTAGCACAATGAAGCTTTCATTCACCATAATATCCAACTGAGATGCTACAATATAGCATTGTTTTGTGGCTGCCCTATAGCTCCTGCATTGTGCATTCACAGTGGCTGCAGCATAGCTAACTGAAGACTGCTAACTTCCACTGGGGGAAGCTGCAGATGGCCTTTGCAGGATACCCTTGAGCAGCTCTAGGCCTTGAGGGCACAGCCTTGGGCTCCACCAGCTCAAAATGTGTGGCAGCAGCCTGGACTGGCTGGCTGAGAGGAAACAGAAAGTGTGTTTTCAGAGTAGCAGTTGTGAGAGCACAAATACTGTTATCCTGAGAGAGAACCAATGGGTTTTACTTGCACTTGCCACAACAGAAGAAAACAATTCTTCATATTTTCCAAGCTGCTTGTTTGGTCTAGAACTTGCTAATTTGCTGAAAGGCACCCTGGTAACATTCAAGAACCGATTGGACAACGGGCTTATGATGGATTAGTTAAGACGGCATTCCTGGGGGAACAGTGGCACAGTGGTTAGCACTGCTGCCTATAACGCTGAGGGCCCGGGTTTGATCCTGGCCCTGGGTCACTGTCCGTGTGGAGTTTGCACATTCTCCCCTTGTCTGCGAGTGTTTTACCTCTGATGCACGATCAATTGCACAAAGACTTGAGTTGGGTACAACTGAGGCTTTATTGCTCTGAGATGTGTGGCCTCCCACAGCAGCTGGCAAAATGGCTGCTGCATGGACGTCAGACATATTTATACTTCGCCTACTGGGCGGAGCCAGCAGGCAGGGACTACCAACATACCTGTAGTACAGGTCCTATCATACATCTTCTAATAGAGATGCAACAGTGGTTTACCACATTCACCTCCTGTTAAAATTGAGTCCGGCGGGGGTGGTGGAGCACGATATACAACAAATGGTTTTTACATTTATAATATTCGATAGAGAGAAAAAAAAAGTGTTTCTTGAAGTCCAGTGAAGCAGTTAGAGGTTTAACCGGTCTGGGGCCTTGATGTGTCGCTGGGAGCGACGTAGTGGTGGCGGTGATGATGATGATGGTCTGATGTCCAGTGACTCCAGGAGCGTGCCGAAATCCTCTTCATCCTCGGGCGTGGGCAGGGGGAGGATGGATGGTCCTGGGGAGTTGCTGCTTGGAACGCCGGGGGAGGGGAGGGTGGCGCCGGGCCGGGGGGCTGTGTGTGTGTGGAGCCTGCTGGTGCCAGGCCCCTGAGGGAGACAGTATCCTGGCGGCCGTTGGGGTATGCCACGTTGGCATACTGGGGGTTTTCATGGAGCAATTGCACCCTCTCCACCAATGGGTCCGCCTGGTGGAGTCGGACATGCCTACAGAGCGGGATGGTTCCTAGAGCTGCGAACCAAGTCGGGAGCGACTCCCTGGACGTGGACTTCCTGGGGAAGGCAGAAAGAAGTTCATGGGGTGTATTGTTAGTGGCAGTGCACAGTAGTGACCGAATGGAGTGTAGTGCATCAGGGAGGACCTCCTGCCAGCGGGAGGCTGGGAGGTTCCTGGACAGTAGGGCCAGTTGGACGGCCCTCCATACCGACCTGTTCTCCCTCTCTATCTGCCCGTTTCCCCGGGGGTTGTAGCTTGTCTTTCTGCTGGAGGCGATACCCCTGCTGAGCAGGAACTGATGCAGCTCATAACTCATGAATGAGGATCCCCTGTCTGTGGATGTAGGCGGGGAAGCCGAACAGAGAGAAGATTGTGTTGAGGGCCTTGATGACGGTGGCAGACGTCATATTGGGGCATGGGATGGCGAAGGGGAATCTGGAGTACTCATCAACCACACTGAGAAAATACGTGTTACGGTCGGTGGAGGGAGGGGCCCTTTGAAATTCACGCTGAGGCGCTCAAAGGGGCGGGAGGCTTTCACCAGGCGTGCATGGTCCAGCCGGTAGAAGTGCGGCTTGCACTCCGCACAGACCTGGCAGTCCCTGGTGACTGTCCGTACTTCCTTGACGGAGTTGGGCAGATTGCGGGCCTTTATGAAATGGTACAACCATGTGACTCCCGGGTGACAAAACTGTCGTGCAGGGTCCGGAGTCGGTCTACTTGTGCGCTGGCACATGTACCTCGGGATAGGGCGTCTGGGGGCTCGTTCAGCTTACCAGGACAATACAAAATCTCGTAATTGTAGGTGGAGAGCTCGATCCTCCACCTCAAGATCTTATCATTCTTGATCTTGCCCCGCTGTGTGTTATTAAACATGAAGGCTACCGACCGTTGGTCAGTGAGGAGAGTGAATCTCCTGCCGGCCAGGTAATGCCTCCAATGCCGCACAGCTTCAACGACAGCTTGGGACTCTTTTTCGACGGATGAGTGCCGAATTTCTGAGGCATGAAGGGAGCAGGAAAAGAATGCCACGGGTCTTCCTGCCTGATTGAGGGTGGCGGCTAGGGCGACGTTTGATGCGCCGCTCTCTACTTGAAAGGGCAGTGTCTCGTCTACTGCGTGCATCTCGGCCTTGGCGATATCGGCTCTGATACGGGCGAAGGGCTGTTGAGCCTCGGCCGTCAGGGGAAAATGGGTTGACTGTATGAGTGGGCGGGCCTTGTCTGCATAGTTTGGGACCCACTGAGCGTAGTATGAAAAGAACCCCAGGCAGCGTTCGAGGGCCTTGGGGTGGTTGGGGGGGGGGGGGGGGGGGGGGGGGGGGCATGGGGGGGGGGGGGAGCTCCATGAGGGGGCGCATGTGGTCGGGATCGGGCCCCAGAACTCCGTTCTGGACCTCATAGCCGAGGATGGCTAAGCGGGTCGTGCTAAACACGCACTCTCCTTGTGGAGGTGAGGTTTAGGAGAGTGGCAGTGTGGAGAAATTTGGCAAGGTTGGCATCGTGGTCCTGCTGATCATGGCCGCAGATGGTAGCATTGTCGAGGTACGGGAAGGTGGCCCGCAAACCGTACCGGTCCACCATTCGGTCCATCTCCCTTTGGAAGACCGAGACCCCGTTGGCGACGCCGAAGGGAACCCTGAGGAAGTGATAGAAGCGACTGTCTGCCTCAAAGGCGGTGTATGGACGGTCCGATTTACGAATGGGGAGCTGGTGGTAGGCGAATTTGAGGAGTAACATTGAGAAGACCCGGTACTGTGCAATCTGATTGACCATATCAGATATGCGTGGGAGGGGGTACGCGTCGAGCAGCGTGTACCGATTGATGGTCTGGCTATAGTCCATGACCATTCTGTGTTTCTCCCCAGTTTTAACTACTACCACTTGGGCTCTCCAGGGGCTGTTGCTGGCCTCGATGATGCCTTCCCGAAGCAGCCGTTGGACCTCGGACCTGATGAAAGTCCTGTCCTGGGTGATGTACTGTCTGCTCCTGGTGGCGACGGGTTTACAATCCAAGGTTAGATTTGCGAAGAGGGAAGGCGGATCGACCTTTAGGGTCACGAGGCTGCACACAGTGAGGGGTGGTAGGGGCCTGCCGAATTTCAGGGTTAGGCTCTGGAGGTTGCACTGGAAGTCCAGGCCGAGTAGTAGGGCAGCACAGATGTTAGGGAGGATGTAGAGGCGGAAGCCGCTGAATTCTACGCCCTGGACCGTAAGTGTGACCGTACAGTACCCCTGGATCACCACGGAATGGGATCCGGAGGCCAGGGAGATTCTTTGGCTGGTGGGGTGTACCACGAGGGAGCAGCACCTTACCGTATCCGGGTGGATAAAGCTGTCAGTGCTCCCGGAGTCCAGCAGGCAAGAGGTCACATGTCCGTTGATTTTAACGCTGGTCGACGCGGTGGCCAGGTTGTGCGGGCGAGACTGGTCGATGGTCACTGAGGCGAGTCGTGGTCGGTCGTCGCTGGTGTTGGGTGATGGAGAGCCCGGGAGGCACAGGTCCTGGAACGCTGGCGGTGCCCATGTGTCGTGGGGGAGACAAGATGGCGGCGCCTGAAGATCTTGAGGAGGACAAAATGGTGGCACCCATGGGCCGCACGTGCCAGGGGTTGAACAAGATGGCGGCGCCAATGGGCTGCACGTGTTACTCGGAGGGGAAGATGGCGCCGCCCACTGGCCGTGCTTGGTCTGAGGGGGAGAAGATGGCGGCGCCCACTGACCACGCGTGGTCCGGGAAGGTGAAAATGACTGCGCGCATTGTCCGTAAACAAGGGGGGGTGGGGACGATAGCGGCGACGGCGCGGGCCTGGCACACCGTGGTGAAGTGCCCCTTCTTGCGCAAGCCTTACAAAGGGCAGCGCGGGCCGGGCAGCATTGCCGGGGGTGTTTCTGGTGGCCACAAAAGTAACATCGGGGTCCTGGTTCGCTGGCTGGCACATGGCGCAGGCGTATTGGCTGGGTAAGGCCCCCACTGGGGCAGCCGTCTGTGGGGTCCACGATGCGTAGGAGGGGTGGGCCGCGCGGCAGGGGGTGTGGGCCTGAACGTTGCGTGAGGCGACCATCATAGAGAGCGCTAGTTTCTTTGTCTCTGCTAGGTCGAGCGTGGCCCCTTCCGACCCAATCCCCGTAACAAACGCGTCCCACATGAGGAGATTTGAATGTTCAGTGGCCATTAAGGCCTGACCGTCACAGTCCCGGACAAGTGGGATTAGGGCCCGCCAGAAGTCTACTATGGACTCACCAGGGAGTTGAGAGCGAGTGGCGAGTATGTGCCTGGCGAAGAGTGTGTTCGTCTTCTGAGCATAATTCTCTTTGAGAAGCGTCATGGCTTCGGCGCAGTTCGGCCATCCTGGATTAGCGGAAAGACGCTGGAGCTCAACCTTGAGTACAGGATCTGTATCTTCTGAGCCTCTGAGACAGGGCTGGGTGCCGAGTTGATGTACGCCTCAAAACAAGCTAGCCAGTGTTGAAAGTCCTTTTTGGCGTCGCTTGAATGCAGATCCAGCTGCAGGCGATCCGGTTTGATACAGAGGTCCATCTTTTGAAAATCTTAGAGCAATAAATTGATGCACGATCAATTGCACAAAGACTTCAGTTGGGTACAACTGAGGCTTTATTGCTCTAAGATGTGTGGCCTCCCATAGCAGCTGGCAAAATGGTTGCAGCATTGAGGACACACACATTTATACTCCGCCTACTGGGCGGAGCCAGCAGGCAGGGACTACCAACGTACCTGTAGTACAGGTCCTACCAGACATCCTTTAATAGAGGTGCAACAGTGGTTTACCAAACCTCCCACAACCCAAAGATGTGCGGGTTAGGTGGATTAGCCACGGTAAATTGCCCTTAATTGGAAAATAAATTGGGTACTCTAAATTTATTAAAAAATAAATTTTTCAAAAACGGAATTCTTGATCTGTAAATTATTTTTTGATCGAGCAGATATAACATGAAGAATAAACCTATTCATTTGAAACAATAGACCGTACCTTCCCAGGAGCAGCAATCATCATCAATTGGCCGCTCCGACTTTTCTGTGACCCAAATGAGTTCTGCATTTCTGGGCTGGTCTTCTGATATCAGCTTCTTCGGATATATAGAGCACTCTTCAGTCGAACTGTTTCCTCATAGTGCTCAATAATCAAGGTGGGAGATTAGGGTTATGGTTATCGGGGGGATGACAAACCATGCCCTCTTTTTACGGCATGAACAGGTAAGCATTCGGTAACACACTGCAAATCTTTGGTTCATTTCACCAGCTATAGATTGAGTGAATGAATGAGTGAATGAATAAATGTGTATGTGTGTGCGTGAATTGAAAGGATAAGTAGATACAAGGGTAGGGTGGCAGCTGGGTAGGGTGGTGGGTTGGTAGTGTGGCAAGGGGGGAGGGTGGTAACTGGGCAGGGGGGAACTGTGGAGCTGGGCAGAGTGGCAGGTGGGCGAGGTCGGTGAGTGTGTAGATGAGTTGGGGAGTGTTCAGAGGAATTGTTAGGTTGGCCAGCTAGTCAGCTCTGATCGGCAGGGAATCTCGAGGTCGAGTGTGTGTCAGCTGATGTGAGCTGGTCAGGTCGGGGAGTGTTTGTGGGGAGAGTCAGTGGGTTAGTTGGGGGAAGTCAAGGGAAGTCAGGGGTAGTGTCCGACTCTAACTAAGAGGTGCAGACTCTTTCAGAGGGTCACGGGAGCAGGGGAATTGCCCGTCAGTTGTTCAAACTTCCGTTGGGTAACTCCCACAGAGTCAATGGCCGGGATTCTCCGACACCCTGCCGGGTCGGACAATCCCCGGGGGGAGGCGTGAATCCCGCCCTGCCGCCCCGACGCGGCTGCCCTATTCTCCGGCGCCGGTTTTCGGAGTCCGGCGGGATTCCCGCTACACCGGTCGAGGGCCGTTGACAGCGACCCCTCCCCAGCGATTCTCCGGGCCCTGATGGGCCGAGTGGCCAGTCCCGCCACCCGTGAATTACTCACCTCACGCGCGGCGGTACCTGGCAGGTAAGTGTGCGGGGGCAGTCCTGGGGGAAGTGCGGGGGAATCCGACCCCGGGGAGGCCCCCACAGTGGCCTGGCCCGTGATCGGGGCCTACCGATCCTCTGGGTGGGCTGTTTCCGTGGGGGCCTTCTTTTCTCCACGCCGGGCCCCTGTACGGCTTTGCCATGTTGTCCAGGAGTCAGCACGGAGAAGAGAACCACCGCGCATGCGCGGAAATACGCTGGACAATATGCGCATGCGCGGAAATATGCCAGCTGGTAGAATCTGGAGAATTCCTCACTTTCGGGTTAATGCCGGAGTGATTGGCGCTGGTTTTCCCGCCGGGTGGGGACTTTCTCCCCAGAAGGGAGAATTCCACACAATGTGTCAGGACTTCTGTGGAGTCTGAAGTACATTTTGGTGGGGTATATCCGATCTCTGATGATCTGGAGAATGGAAAATCTGGGCTAATGCAATCATTAAAGAAGCTAAAGGAGTAAAGGATGTCATTCACACTGTGAAGCTGTGCAGTGACAATTTAAACAACTTTGCTATTGAATAAGTACCAGAATAAATTCTGAGGTAATGACAAATCATTTGTGCCATATTAATCATGAAAAGTTGACAGTTTCTATGCATAAAACAGTGAATTCTCTGAAACTTCCCTCAAACTCAGAATGAACAGTTCCATCTCATCCAGTTAATAATTCACCTATACATTCTTCAACATTGCCAAAGTGCATTCACTCCATGTCCCAACTATTATAACATTTCCGTATTTCAAATCTGTCACAACTATGGTTACATCTTGCCTTGCTTAATGGAAGCAAGGGCATGGTTATTTATTGCTATCATGTCATAAATTTCCCTTGACTTCTTCAAGTAATAAAAATAATGAAGTCCTTAAAACTATTTCAGCAGATGTATAAGGGTGAATTTATTTGCATGAATGCTTCTGCATTTGATAAATAATCCATTTCCCAGATTGAAATTTGACTTTAATGCAGGGTGTGAGTGACAGGTGCAGGGACTGCAGCGAGTAGCAAACTCATATTTTAACGTCAAGTTGAGATAGACATATTGGCCAGATTTTACACTATTCCTGGGGATGGAATGGTCGGCCGGGTGTGCAGAAATTTGGGCATTATGATTTGCGATTCCCTGCCCGCTCCCACCCACACCCACAAACATTTTGCCTGTGGTGGGAAAGGCATAGGTGGCTTTCTCACCATGGGCCAATTAAGGCCGGTAAATGGCCAATTAATGGCCGCCTAAGGGCCTCCACCACTGCCTCCAGAATTTTACCTGTGGTGGGGGAGGCTGGCGCCAAGTGCCTGAGCAGCAAAGTTCAACATGTTCAGGCACCCTATTCGTCCATATTGAGATGCCCGCAAAGGGCAGTTAAGAAATGTTTGTAATGTGTTGGGGCCAGGCAGCAGGCCCCAGCAATTTGAAGATGAATTCTCCAATTACAGCAGAAATGTGGGGGTGGCCATTGTCACCAGCTGATCCTATGTATCCCATCGAGCATCTGGAAAAGAAAGTCTCCATTTACCCCACCACTGCAATTCCCCACTCCCAGAAAGCTGCTTCGATGCTGCCTCGGAGTAACTGGCAGTCTCCCAATGTGGCGGGTAGCTACCCCGACGCCGTTAACAGGCGGGCAGCGGCATAAAGTGACCTGAGGTCTGGTAAAATTCCAGCCTGTGGCTCACATCAGGATGATAAGAATCAAATTGAGAGTGTTCATGTAAATAATAGAAATTGGCATGTTAAAGTCTATATGAAATGTCCAATCTGGCTTTTACATACAGACATTTATGCGAGTTGCTTTATCATTTAAGCATATACAATAAATCATGAGACTAATGATTATTTGTGATCCTAAACTTGGTGACCTCAGATTCCAGGGCAACAGAATTGAATTTGTTGTGGAAGTTTTTAAATTTGGATTATCAGTGCTGAAGATTAGGAATAAGACTCATCATTAAAATGAAAGTATAATAATATTTATTGTCACAAGTAGACTTACATTAACACTGCAATGAAGTTACTGTGATAAACCCCGGGTTGTCACATTCCGGTGCCTGTTCGGGTACACAGAGGGAGAATTCAGAATGTCCAATTCACCTAACCCAGGGGTGGGCAAACTACGGCCCACGGGCCGCATGCGGCCCGCCAAAGGTCTTTATGCGGCCCACCAAGTCATTAAAAAAAAAAAAATGTTTTTAATTTTTTTTTTAAGGTTAATGGGGGGGGGGGGGGCTGTTGGGTTACGGGTATAGGGTGGATACGTTGACTTGAGTAGGGTGATCATTGCTCGGCACAACATCGAGGGCCGAAGGGCCTGTTCTGTGCTGTACTGTTCTATGTTCTATATGAGGCGCCCAGAATCATAACCGGGTGAAGTAATTATTTTACTTAATATACTATGCGGCCCTTTAAAATTGTGGCCCTTGCACGGAAAAGTTTGCCCACCCCTGACCTAACCGCATGGGCTAGATTCTCCATTATTGGGACTATGCCCCACGCCGTCCTCAAAACGGCGTGAAAGGATCACTAATTCCCAGCCCTGCAGGGGGCTAGCAGGGATTTGGCAAAAACATTGCAGTTAACATTAACTGACAAAATGCAAAAAGATGAGGTAATTATGCGGTGGCTAAGCATTTAAAATTGCCTGAGATACAGTCCGACTCATTGGAAATGGCATTTGGGGCAGCAGGGTAGCACAGTGGATAACATTGTGGCTTCACAGCACCAGGGTCCCAAGTTTGATTCCCCGCTGGGCCACTGTCTGTGCAGAGTCTGCACATTCTCCCCATGTCTGTGTGGGTTTCCTCCGGGTGCTCCGGTTTCCTTCCACAGTCCAAAGACGTGCATGTTAGGTGGTTAGGCCATGCTAAATTGCCCTTAGTATTCAAAAACATTTAGGAGGGGTTATTGGGATAGGGTGGAAGTGAGGGCTTAAGTGGGTCGGTGCAGACTCGATGGGCCGAATGGCCTCTTTCTGCACTGTATGTTCTATGTAATATGTAAAAACTCAGTTACAAATTAAACAAATGTAACATGAGAAAGAATTAAAGCAGCTTTAATACAAAAGAGATAGAGAGGAAAAAGAAAACGAGAGAAGAAACGAAAACAGAAAGAATAGCCCTCGCAGAACAAGAACAAAGAGAAAGGAAGATACAGTTCAGGGAAAAAGAAAAAGAGAGAGAGTTTGAACTTTGGAAAATGGCCATGAAACACAACAGTCAATTAAAATCGGCGGATGTAAAGGGAAACATGCAGTTTGAGGATAGCGATGAGGATAAAGAGAAAGAGCGTCAAAGTCGAAGGCTTGGTGGGGATCTATTTAAATATGTCCAAGCATTGCCAAGGTTTGATGAGAAGGAGGTGGAAACCTTTTTCATTTCATTTGAGAAGGAAGCTAAACAAATGAAATGGCCACATGAGATGTAGGTATTACTGATTCAAACAAAGTTGGTAGGTAGAACTAGTGAAGTGTTTGCATCACTATCAGAGGAGGTATCTGAGTCATATGGGGAGGTGAAAATATCCATCTTAGGTGCATATGAACTAGTGCCTGAAGCCGACAGACAAAGGTTTAGAAATTTAAATAAATAATTTGGTCAAACATACATGGAGTTTGAAAGGATCAAACAGAGTAATTTTGATAGGTGGATAAGGGCTTTGAAAATAGACCAAACGTATGAAGCTCTCAGAGAAATTATACTTTTGGAAAAGTTTAAAAATTCAATCCCTGATGTCGTGAGAACTCATGTGGAAGAACAGAGGGTTAAAACTGAAAAGTTAGCAGCAGAAATGGCGGATGATTATGAATTAGTTCATAAATCAAAGCTTGGTATCCAACATCAGTTTCAGCCTGTGAGGGATAGAAACTGGGGAAAAGAGAAATATTCAAGTGGTAGAGGTAAAGGTGATCTGATGGGAGATAATAAGGAGAGTGTACCTCAGATTAAAAAAGAAATCCAGGAGGGTGGAAAAGAAATGAAAAGTTTCAAATATTTTCACTGTAATAAACTAGGCCATGTAAAGTTACAGTGTTGGTGGTTGAAGAAAAGCACTGGGAAGGCTGATGTGGTAAAACAGGATTAGACAGTGGGGTTTGTTAAAGTAGTAAAGGAAAGCCCAAATGAAGCGAAGAAGGTGCAAAAGGTTGTACAGCCTGATCAAGAGATGATTGATAAGAAGGTGCCAGATGTCTTTAAAGAATTTATTTGTGTGGGTAAAGTTTACTCATGTGTACCAGAAGGAGAAGATAAAGAGATACGGGAGCTAGTCAATCTTTAATGGTAAGAGATGAGGAGTTATGTAGTTTGGGAATAATTTTGCCAGAAAAGGTGGTAATGTGTGGAATTCAGGGTGAGAAGAGTTTTTTTTAAATTTAGAGTACCCAATTATTTTTTCCAATTAAGGGGCAATTTAGCATGGCCAATTCACCTAACCTGCACATCTTTGAGTTGTGGGGGCGAAACCCACGCAGACACGGGGAGAATGTGCAAACTCCACACGGACAGTGACCCAGGGCCGGGATTCGAACCCGGGTCCTCAGCGCCGTAGGCAGCAATGCTAACCACTGTGCCACCGTGCTGCCCAGGGTGAGAAGAGTTGTGTTCCATTGTATAAGGTAAGGTTGGAAAGTCCAGTGAAGAGAGGTGAAGTGGTAGTAGGAGTAATAGAGAAACTAACTTGTCCAGGAATACAGTTTATCCTGGGTAATGATATAGCTGGATCGCAGGTGGGAGTGATGCTGACTGTGATTGATAAGCCACTGGAAAATCAGACAACGGAAGTGTTGAAGGACTGGATTATGTAGTAACAAGGTCGCAAAGTCACAGGTTTAGACAAGAGGAGAAACCAAAGAGTGAACATAAAGTTGAAGTTCAATTATCGGAAACTATTTTTGATCAGGTGGTTGGAAAAGAACAAGAACAGGTGTAGGATGAGGCGGATATTTTTAGTTCAGGAAAATTGGCAGAGTTACAACAGAAAGATTTGATGGAGGAAGAAGAACTAAAATGGACTATGTTATTATAAATGTTTGCGTGTTTTGTTTTGTTAAAAAATAAATGTATATTCACTGTCCATATTTCTTAAAGGAAAATGAAAAGGTGAAAGTGAAAAGGTGAAAAATGAAACCATCTTGAAGTTGATTCGTTTTTTTTTCTTGGGGGGAGGTGTCATGTGAGAATACCTTTAAGAAATGGGGGTTTATAAAAATAGCTGTAGTGGATGTACCTTTAGGAAATCGGTGTTTATCAGTGATGTCAGAGTGTGGGTGGAGCTGGGCTGTCTGTCAGCTTTTACTTTCACTTTGGGCTTGCAGCTACAGGGTGTGTTTAGTTTTGTTTTAAATTTTGAGAAGCTGCAGTCACAGCAAAATGTGTATGAATCTCTGCAAGCTTATGAATGTTCATTTGGTGATTTCAAAGTGGTAACTGTTCTCGGTAGTGAAGTTAAATCTGATGTCTTTCTGTAAAAAAGTTTTTTTTTGTCTTATGGAGGTTGCAAGGAAAGATTAAGAGTTACTTAGAGAGTACTGTATTCTTTGGGGGATTTATTGGTGTTGATAGTTGTTAAGATGTTTACTGGGGTTTATAAAGTGTTAATTGGTTTCATGAATAAACAGTGTTTTAATTTAAAAGTACTGAAGATTTCTGTTGCATCACACCTGCATAGTGGGCCGTGTGCTCTCCATAACCACAACCTATTCAAAGTTGTGGGTCAAGTGAACGCCATGATATACTTTGGGGTTCTCTAAACCATGGTCCATAACACATGTCACTTCAATAGCTCTCTCATGACGTTTTTCTGAGTTTAAAAAAAAATTTAGAGCACCCAATTCTTTTTTCAACAAAGGGGCAATTTAGCATGGACAACTTACCTAGCCTGCACATCTTTGGGTTGTGGGAGTGAGACCCACGCAAGCACGAGGAGAATGTGCAAACTCTACACGGCCAGTGACCCGGGATCGAACCCGGATGGTTAAAAAAACACAAATCTTTCTTTTTAAATGGGCAGAAGAAACTTTAAAGGTGGCTGCTGTTAGTCAAGTGCAACGTGCTTAAGCCTTAAATGGATTACAGGTAGACATATCCAGACATGTGAAGGCATTTAAAATTCAATTTGCATTTCATTGCATCCTCCCTGGAGATACAACTTTCCTATCTCCTCAATCCCGGGAAAATGGGAATCATTCAAGTTAATGGCTGAGACTTTGAAAGATTAAATGCCTTGGCTAAAAATACAAGCCGAGGGACGGGGACGGGGACGGGGACGGTGGGGAGGGGAGGGGGGGGGGGGGGGGGGGTTCATTTTTAAATCCGTATTAGCTGTCAGTGAGAATGGCGATGTTTTCCAATTCTCGCCGGTGAGATAGCGTTTTCCAATTTTCCAAGCTCCTCGCCAGTGGCACAATGGGAAAAACACCACAGAAGGCGTGAATGTCAGATTAATATATTACAATATCAATAGCGAGCCCTCCCCTTGGGACTTCCCCCCCCACCTTACTAAATATTCACTGCTCACAGCATGAGGCCACGGCAGCAAAATTTACAACAGCTGTATCAAAAGGAGAACCTGACAACCTCACCTCTGATGGGGATATTGGAGGTGAATGCTCAGGTCGCTATTACCATCCTGTTGCAGAGGGGGCAGTGGAGAGGACGCAGAAGACCCAGATAAGTTCAACTTGGAGATGTGGGGGAGGGAGGTTCAGTATCGGCATGTCATGGGGTGGGGTCACTCGCAGGCTTTAGCAGCCCTTCATGTCTGTGACCCGCTAGGTATAATGGGGCCTGGCGGCTTTTGTGCAGGCAACACATTCTGTGTCTTATGGTGGTATAACCAGTGTGGAATTTCCCTTCCAGAGTGGCAGCCAGAAAGTGAGTGGGAGCAGGTAAATCAATAGGGTCAGCACTGGGGACAACTGTGAGGTTCTTGGGTGAGGTCTCATGAGAGGCCAGGCTGCATGGATAGAGTGGGGGACTCTGATAAGTGGTGTTTTCCAGCCTCATGATGACTGAAGACCCTCACACTGCGGAAGGACGACTGCAGTGAGAATGAACCACCACAGTCAGTCAGCACTGTGGAGCCAAACGACAAGAGCTGCCTGGAAGTTCAAGGCCACTGGTTATGGAAGCCAGGCTGTCGGGGATTAGTGTCTGGATATCTGGTTGTTGGAAGGCGAGTTCTATCCATACCCCATGAGAGCTGGGGAATGAGGCTGCCATCTAAGGATGAAGTTGACATGCTAACTACAGTTTTCACATGCATCAGGTATACCTCGGCCATTATAAGTGAAAGCTAATTGTCTAATCAGCTCCATGACCCTTCCTTGATGAGTCCATTGTGCCAATTTAGTCAGCATTGCAATGTATGAGTGTGCCACTGATAGGTGCCAAATTGTTAACCCTTTGTAAAATAGTTGGAAGACTAGCCCGAAGCATTGAACTACAAGACTCATACACACATGAAAATGAAAATGAAAATCGCTTATTGTCACGAGTAGGCTTCAATGAAGTTACTGTGAAAAGCCCCTCGTCGCCACATTCCGGCGCCTGTCCGGGGAGGCTGGTACGGGAATCGAACCATGCTGCTGGCCTGCTTGGTCTGCTTTATAAGCCAGCGATTTAGCCTTGTGAGCTAAACCAGCCCCTGATTATACATCTACATAATAGTGAAGTGCCACAGATGTAGCCCCCAATGCAAGGTGTTTTGCACATTGTTATGGTGCTGTTGCTCATCAGCCACCCCCTTCAAAGGTTTCCAGGGACAGTGTCTTGTTCCCTATGTCAGGTTGGAATACAAGTCTATTGAATGCACTCAAACGCCCTAACTCTTCACCCTTGGTGGAGTTACATGGCCTACTGAGGCTCTCAAGGAAAGAGGTGCTTCATTCAGGTGGAGTTGAGAGGGACAATTATGGGAAAGTGATTATTGTGTGGGGGAGGAACTGAGGCTTCGTGGAAAGATGCTCACGTATGGGGTTGTGAATGAGTGGAAGCGTCAAATCATGAGAGGGCTGAAGGTCAGGTCATTGTCAGAAATCATCGCTCATTTTAATGTTCTCTTCCTTTCAGCTTTTGACCCTGGAGAATCATGGAGCCATTCGAGCTGGCAATTATTTTAATTGCAATTGACCAGCGGCAGTGTCATAGATGCGCCGCTGCATGGGTCCAGGAGCAACACCTTGCAGAGGACAGGTGACAGAGCCCTTTCATCATCCGGGACCAGGGCTACGGATGGTGGAGCCTCGGAGGAGACATTACCTGCCATGAATATTCCCACATAGAACTTCCTATTCCAAGATGTCAGAAGTCCAGTGTCAATCGGGTGGCACAATGGTGCAGTGGTTAGCACAGCTGTCGCATGGCGCCGAGGACCCGAGTTCGATCCCAATCCTGGGTCCCTGTTCATGTGGAGTTTGCACATTCTCCCCGTGTCTGCGTGGGTCTCACCCTAACAACCCAAAGATGCGCACGGTAGGTGGATTGGCCACGCTAAATTGTCCTTTAGTTGGAAAAAAAATAAGTGAGTACTCTAAATTTAAAAAAAAGGTCCAGTGCCAATGTACACTATGGCTGTTCAGGGGGGATCCATCAGGAGGTGGACCACCTGTACCAGGTGATGCAAGAGTTGGCATATCATGGATTGGGATGTCATTGCCTGTGTCCCTGAAAGTTACTCAACTCTGAATTTCTATACCAACGATTGATTTCAAGGCTGCAGAGGTGTTTTGTGTGGCATATCTCAGTTAGCAGTGCACACTGCACAGTTGAATTATTTATGAGGGCCCACATGTACATCAACTTGGAACAAGACCAAGTAGGCCAGGACACCAGGGACATGGGCTTCACCCACGTTGCAGGCATTCTCCAAATGTAGGGTGTCGTTGATTGCACCCACGTGGCTCTGTGCTCCCCAGGGTGGCACGGGGCAACATTTTTGAACCACAAGCGATTCCATTATCTCAATGTTCAGATCACCTGTGACCACACAATGCGGATCATGCTGGTGTGTGCCCACTACCCAAGGAACGTCCATAGTAGTTTCATCTTGGGTGCTTGCATATCCCAGACATTTTTGAGGGAGAGAGTGACTGGAAGAATGTCTCCTCAGGGACAAAGGCACCCATCAGGAAGTGGCTGGTTATGCCAGTGCTGAAACTCGCTACAATGAAGCCCATCCGTCATCACGTGTATTGATTGAGCAGATGATGGACTGCTTACCATGCAGTTCAAGTGCCTGGACTGGTTGGGGGGGCGCCCTCCAATACAGCCCAGTGGGTGTTTTGTATCACTCGGTCTGCTGCACAGTGCATAACCTGGCACTGCAGCGCGGAGAGCAGCTGGATCAGGAGGAGATGGAGGAGCGCCACATCTTCTCGGATGAGGGGAATGTCGAGGCAAAGGATAACCTGCAGAGGAGGAGG
Source organism: Scyliorhinus canicula (assembly GCF_902713615.1). Lineage (NCBI taxonomy): Eukaryota > Metazoa > Chordata > Chondrichthyes > Carcharhiniformes > Scyliorhinidae > Scyliorhinus > Scyliorhinus canicula. The sequence goes on along the minus strand of NC_052151.1, from coordinate 133,446,968 downwards.
AAGGACATCGGGCGATGTCCAGGGCCTGCATGGGGTGCAGGGCTCGGGATGCCCACATTGACTCTCGATCTGGCGATGTTAGGTACTAGACTGTTGTGGTGAATTATAAACACTAATAATCCACACTGTATTGTACAACATGTGTTGAGCCTGTACCTAGTCTACTGCACGCAAGAGTGAGCCATCATATATCTACTCAACTTAATTGTACCGGCTCATATACAGAGGCCCTGGCCCTACTCGACAGAATGTACGTGAGGCCCGTCAATGAGGTCTACGCGCGCCACATTTTTACTACTCGCCGCCAGCGCCCCACAGAATCGCTAGAAGAATTGCTAAGAGACATAAAAACCTTATCCCGGGACTGTAATTACCAAGCTGTAAATGCTACAGAACATAGGGAACTTGCTGTCCGCGATGTATTTGTTGCAGTCCTCAGATCCAATTACGTGCGCCAGCGGTTGCTTGAGAAGGGGGCCCAAAACTTAGAAGACACTGTAGAACTCGCCCCTACTATGGAGGTCTCGTTCCGCAGCCTCACCTTGTTCCCCGCGGATTCCGCGACCCCGTCATGGGCCCCCGACCAGTGACTACCCCAGGCCTGCGCCGCGTGGCCACCCAGCCACTATGCTACTCCAGCCTGCCACTTTTGTAGCCAGCCCCAGCACCCGCGGCAGCACTGCCCGGCCCGCAATGCGACCTGCAGCAGCTGCGGTCGCAAAGGACACTATGCCAGAGTATGTCTGGCGAAGAAAGCTCCAGCCTCAAACCCTCCCGCAGCCCAGAGCACTCGCTCCCTGAATTCGCAGGCCCCGTAACGCCACGGCCTGTACTCCGACTCCGCCCCCACCCACCACGTGCGACCCATGGGGGCCGCCACCTTGGCAAACCCCCACAACACGGCCGGCCATGTGCGACTCATGGGGGCCGCCATCTTGGACGCCATCTTCCTCGCCGCCCACCACCTGCGATCCACGGGGCTGCCATCTTGGGCTCCATCCTCTCCAAACTCGGCAACTCAGATCGAAGACTGCGACCTCAGCGGGCATTCATCACGGGGCCACTCCAGCATAGCTGATCGAGCCGCCGACTACCCGCAACTCAGCGCGGTCACGTTCAACCAGTCGTGTCCGAAGCACCTCCGCAACTCCATGATGACCATTGAAATCAACGGCTACAGTACACCGTGCCTTTCCGACTCCGGGAGCACCGAGAGCTTCGTACCCCCAGATCTGGTAACACGCTGTTCGCTCCCTGTTTTTCCTGCACGGCAAACTATCTCCCTCGCTTCGGGCTCCCACTCTGTTCACCTCGAAGGGCGCACCATCGCGACCCTAACGATCCAAGGCGCTAGCTACTCTAATTTTCAACTATACGTCCTGCCCGAACTCTGCGCCCTACTCTTACTGGGACTCGACTTCCAGTGTAACCTCAAAAGTTTCACCCTCAGCTTTGGCGGACCCTTGCCCCCACTCACTATCTGCAGCCTAGCTACGCTGCGAATCTCCCCCCCTCCACTCTTTGCCAATCTCACTCCGGACTGCGAGCCCGTAGCCACTCGCAGCAGGCGGTACAGCCTGCAGGACAGGGTGTTTATCAGAACCGAGGTCCGGAGGCTCCTACGTGAGGGGATCATAGAGGCCAGTAACAGCCCCTGGAGAGCTCAGGTGGTGGTCGTCAAGAACGGGGAAAAATTCCGCATGGTCGTGGACTATAGCTAGACCATCAATCGGTTTACGCTCCTCGATGCGTATCCCCCACCAGGATTGCAGACATGGTGAATCAGATCACCCAGTATCGTATTTTCTCCACGGTGGATCTGAAGCCTGCATACCACCAGCTCCCAATCCGGCCGAATGCCGCCTCTTCCATTTCCTCTGGATTCCCTTTGGCGTCACGAACGGGGTCTCGGTGTTCCAACGAGCAATGGACCGAATGGTGGACCACTACGGGCTGCGGGCCACGTTTCCGTACTTGGATAACGTCACCATCTACGGCTATGACCAGCAGGACCACGATGCCAACCTCCATCGATTTCTCCATACGGCCCAGAAACTCAACCTCACTTACAACATGGAGAAATGCGTTTTCCGCACGACCGCTAGCCATCCTCGGCTATGTCGTGGAAAACGGAGTCCTGGGCCCCGACCCGGACCGTATGCGCCCCCTCTTAGAACTCCCTCTCCCTCATTGTCCCAGGGCCCTCAAACGGTGCCTGGGATTCTTTTCATACTATGCCCAGTGGGTCCCTCAGTATGCGGACAAAGCCCGCCCACTATTTAAGGCCACACTTTTCCCCCTGTCGGCTGAGGCTCGCCAGGCCATCAACTGCATCAAGGAGGACATCGCCAAAGCGGCCATGCGGGCGGTGGATGAATCCATCCCTTTTCAGGTTGAGAGGGATGCCTCAGAGGTAGCTCTTGCAGCCACATTAAATCAGGCAGGGAGACATAGAACATAGAACAGTACAGCACAGAACAGGCCCTTCGGCCCTCGATGTTGTGCCGAGCAATGATCACCCCACTCAAACCCACGTATCCACCCTATACCCGTAACCCAACAAACCCCCCCTTAACCTTACTTTTTAGGACACTACGGGCAATTTAGCATGGCCAATCCACCTAACCCGCACATCTTTGGACTGTGGGAGGAAACCGGAGCACCCGGAGGAAACCCACGCACACACGGGGAGGACGTGCAGACTCCACACAGACAGTGACCCAGCCGGGAATCGAACCTGGGACCCTGGAGCTGTGAAGCATTTATGCTAACCACCATGCTACAGTGCTGCCCCAGTCACATTTTTCTCCCGAACCCTCTCCGCTTCAGAACTTTGACACTCCTCGGTCGAAAAGGAAGCACAAGCCATCGTGGAAGCTATACGTCGCTGGAGGCACTACCTCGCAGGTAGAAGGTTCATCCTCATCACCGACCAAAGATCGGTTGCCTTCATGTTTGACAACTCGCAAAGGGGCAAAATTCAAAATGATAAAATACTGAGGGGGAGGATCGAACTCTCCACCTACAGATACGATATTATGTATCGACCGGGCAAGCTCAACGAGCCCCCAGATGCCCTGTCCCACGGCACTTGCGCCAGCATGCTGAGCGACCGCCTGAAAGCCATCCACAATGACCTCTGCCACCCGGGGGTCACCCAGCTCGCCCACTACGTCAAAGCCCGAAATCTACCTTTCCCCACTGAAGAGGTAAAAGCCATCACCAGGGATTGCCCGATCTGTGCGGAGTGCAAACCGCACTTCTATAGACCAGACATGGCCCACCTGGTCAAGGCTTCTCGTCCCTTTGAACGCCTGAGCATCAATTTCAAAGGGCCACTCCCCTCGACTAATCGGAATGTGTACTTCGTAAATGTCATCGACGGGTTCTCCCGCTTCCCTTTTGCTATCCCGTGCCCCGATATGACTCTCACACACAGTCATTAGGGCCCTGCATAGTATCTTCACACTGTTCGGCTTCCCCAGCTACGTACACAGCGACCGGGGTTCGTCCTTCATGAGCGACGAGCTGCGTCGGTACCTGCTCGACAAGGGCATAGCCTCGAGCAGGACTAACAGCTATAACCCCAGGGGGAACGGGGCGGTGGAGAGGGAGAATGCGACGGTCTGGAAGACCGTCCTGCTGCCCTCCGGTCCAGGATTCTCCCGGTTTCCCATTGGCAGGAAGTCCTCCCCGACGCGTTCCACACTATTAGGTCCCTCCTATGTACCGCCACCAACCAGACCCCTCACGAGCGGCTCTTTGCTTTTTCCAGGGGCACTACCATGGGGCCGCACTCCCAGTATGGTTGAAGACACTGGGCCCGGTACTCCTTCAGAAGCACGTCAGGGCACACAAAACTGAGCCACACGTAGAGAAAGTGCTCCTTCTCCACTCAAACCCTCAATACGCCTTCATAGAGTACCCTGACGGCCGTCAGGACACTGTATCCCTCCGGCAGGATCGAATCCCACCACTACCACTGCCGAGATACCCCTCACACTACACCCCACCCAACTCGTCGCGCCCCACACCCCCGCACTTACCGGGTCGCTACACATGTTCCGCGTCCACAAGCTTCCAGCGCCCCCAGTCCCCAGTCAAACCAGACGGGTACGAAGCTCGGACAGAATCACCCCCGGAGACCGCCATCGTACCCCAACCAACCGTGATCGTCCAGCCACCAGAAGAGGCTGCGACCCCGGTGCTCCGCCGATCACAACGGACAACTCGACCACCGGACAGACTCAATTTGTAAAGCCATCACCCCCGCCGGACAGGGGGTGAATGTGGTGAATTATAAACACTAATAATCCACACTGTATTGTACAGTATGTGTTGAGGGCCTGTACCTTGTATCAGATCATGTGTAGTTGCGCGGCTTTACCCATAGGGGGAGATGAGGAGCTTGTACTGGGCTCCACCCTTGGCTCCGCCCATGGCTCCGCCCATGGCTCCTCCCCCTAACCAGAAGTATAAAGGTTGCTGTTGTGAGCCTGCCTGCCAGTTCATCAAGAGTTCATCTTGTCACAGGCAGGCTCTGTTGTAAGACGATTAAAACCACTGTTCGCTTCTAACCACGTGTCACATGAATTGATGGTCTCATCAACTGTGAAGACCTCTCCCACCTGGTCTGACATCCACACACGACCGAGGTGCCTTCAGGAGGTCATCACGATAGTGGCCACATTTGTGGGCAGGGTGCTAATGTGATTGGCTGGACACTGCAGGAGAATAATGATGTTGTGCAGTGAGGACAGAACGATACTCCTCTCATTCTCAGCTAAATGTCTGACAGAGAGCTGAACATGTCCCGTCAATGAGCAGGCTTATCTTGGGGCCTCTAGACCCCGGATGACAAATCTCAGCTGCTACTGTCCCCTCTGAGGTCAGGGGTCCTGGTGTTCTTCCCCAACTACATTAGAGGTAGACAGGCTCTCAACACATTTCCAGCCCTTAGCATCCTCAATACTAGAGAATACTGTCTGACATGAGAGGCCTGAGCGCTGATGTTGGGGGCGGGAGGCCTGTGCCAGCCGTGGTGTGTCCTTACTGCATCGTCAGTGTGGGAGGTGGGCAGTGGCGTGCAGAGGTCTGGTGATGCCCGGGGCAAATCTTGATTGTATGCCCCAAAGCCCCACGTAAATATTTCATTAAATATCACCAAAAAACCTATAGAAAACGTAGTTGCACCCGTTCTAGAGCTATTCACGGACCTCTTTATCTTTAGAACATAGAACGATACAGCGCAGTACAGGCCCTTCGGCCCTCGATGTTGCACCGACATGGAAAAAATCTAAAGGCCATCTAACCTACACTATGCCCTTATCATCCATATGCTTATCCAATAAACTTTTAAATGCCCTCAATGTTGGCGAGTTCACTACTGTTGCAGGTAGGGCATTCCACGGCCTCACCACTCTTTGCGTAAAAAAACCCACCTCTGACCTCTGTCCTATATCTATTACCCCTCAATTTAAGGCTATGTCCCCTCGTGCTAGCCACCTCCATCCGCGGGAGAAGGCTCTCGCTGTCCACCCTATCTAACCCTCTGATCATTTTGTATGCCTCTATTAAGTCACCTCTTAACCTTCTTCTCTCTAGCGAAAACAACCTCAAGTCCATCAGCCTTTCCTCATAAGGTTTTCCCTCCATACCAGGCAACATCCTGGTAAACCTCCTCTGCACCCGTTCCAAAGCTTCCACGTCCTTCCTATAATGAGGCGACCAGAACTGTGCGCAATACTCCAAATGCGGCAGTACTAGAGTTTTGTACAACTGCAACATGACCTCATGGCTCCGGAACTCAATCCCTCTACCAATAAAGGCCAACACACCATAGGCCTTCTTCACAACCCTATCAACCTGGGTGGCAACTTTCAGGGATCTATGTACATGGACACCGAGATCCCTCTGCTCATCCACACTACCAAGAATTTTACCATTAGCCAAATATTCCGCATTCCTGTTATTCTTTCCAAAGTGAATCACCTCACTTCTCCACATTAAACTCCATTTGCCACCTCTCAGCCCAGCTCTGCAGCTTATCTATGTCCCTCTGTAACCTGCAACATCCTTCCGCACTGTCTACAACTCCACCGACTTTAGTGTCGTCTGCAAATTTACTCACCCATCCTTCTGCACCCTCCTCTAGGTCATTTATAAAAATGACAAACAGCAACGGCCCCAGAACAGATCTTTGTGGTACGCCACTCGTAACTGAACTCCATTCTGAACATTTCCCATCAACTACCACTCTCTGTCTTCTTTCAACTAGCCAATTTCTGATCCACATCTCTAAATCACCCTCAATCCCCAGCCTCCGTATTTTCTGCAATAGCCGACCGTGGGGAACCTTATCAAACGCTTTACTGAAATCCATATACACCACATCAACTGCTCTACCCTCGTCTACCTGTTCAGTCACCTTCTCAAAGAACTCGATAAGGTTTGTGAGGCATGACCTACCCTTCACAAAACCATGCTGACTATCCCTAATCATATTATTCCTATCTAGATGATTATAAATTGTATCTTTTATAATCCTCTCCAAGACTTTACCCACCACAGACGTTAGGCTCACCGGCCTATAGTTGCCGGGGTTATCTCTACTCCCCTTCTTGAACAAAGGGACCACATTTGCTATCCTCCAGTCCTCTGGCACTATTCCTGTAGCCAATGATGACCTAAAAATCAAAGCCAAAGGCTCAGCAATCTCTTCCCTGGCTTCCCAGAGAATCCTAGGATAAATCCCATCAGGCCCCGGGGACTTATCTATTTTCACCTTGTCCAGAATTGCCAACACTTCTTCCCTACGCACCTCAATGCCATCTATTCTAATAGCCTGGGTCTCAGCATTCTCCTCCACAATATTATCTTTTTCCTGAGTGAATACTGACGAAAAGTATTCATTTAGTATCTCGCTTATCTCCTCAGCCTCCACACACAACTTCCCACCACTGTCCTTGACTGGCCCTACTCTTACCCTAGTCATTCTTTTATTCCTACATACCTATAGAAAGCTTTTGGGTTTTCCTTGATCCTACCTGCCAAAGACTACTCATGTCCCCTCCTTGCTCGTCTTAGCTCTCTCTTTAGATCCTTCCTCGCTTCCTTGTAACTATCAAGCGCCCCAACTGAAACTTCACGCCTCATCTTCACATAGGCCTCCTTCTTCCTCTTAACAAGAGATTCCACTTCTTTGGTAAACCACGGTTCCCTCGCTCGACCCCTTCCTCCCTGCCTGACTGGTACGTACTTATCAAGAACATGCAATAGCTGTTCCTTGAACAAGCTCCACATATCCAGTGTGCCCAACCCTTGCAGCCTACTTCTCCAACCTACACATCCTAAGTCATGTCTAATGGCATCATAATTGCTCTTCCCCCAGCTATAACTCTTGCCCTGCGGGGTATACTTATCCCTTTCCATCACTAACCGAATTGTGGTCACTGTTTCCTACCTCCAGTGCTCACCTACCTCCAGATCTAACACCTGGCCTGGTTCATTACCCAAAACCAAATCCAATGTGGCCTCGCCTCTTGTTGGCCTGTCAACATATTGTGTCAGGAAACCCTCCTGCACACATTGTACAAAGAACGACCCATCTAATGTACTCGAACTATATCTTTTCCAGTCAATATTTGGAAAGTTAAAGTCTCCCATAACAACTACCCTGTTACTTTCGCTCTTTTCCAGAATCATCTTCGCTATCCTTTCCTCTACATCCCTAGAACTATTAGGTGGCCTATAGAAAACTCCCAACAGGGTGACCTCTCCTTTCCTGTTTCTAACCTCAGCCCATATTACCTCGGAAGAAGAGTCCCCATCTAGCATCCTTTCCGCCACTGTAATACTGTCCTTGACAAGCAGCGCCACACCTCCCCCTCTTTTGCCCCCTTCTCTGACCTTACTAGAACATAGAACAGTACAGCACAGAACAGGCCCTTCGGCCCTCAATGTTGTGCCGAGCCATGATCACCCTACTCAAACCCACGTATCCACCCTATACCCGTAACCCAACAACCCCCCCTTAACCTTACTTTAATTAGGACACTACGGGCAATTTATCATGGCCAATCCACCTAACCCGCACATCTTTGGACTGTGGGAGGAAACCGGAGCACCCGGAGGAAACCCACGCACACAGGGGGAGGACGTGCAGACTCCACACAGACAGTGACCCAGCCGGGAATCGAACCTGGGACCCTGGAGCTGTGAAGCATTTATGCTAACCACCATGCTACCCTGCTGCCTAACACCTAAACACCTAAACCCCGGAACCTGCAACAACCATTCCTGTCCCTGCTCTATCCATGTCTCTGAAATGGCCACAACATCGAAGTCCCAGGTACCAACCCATGCTGCCAGTTCCCCTACCTTATTTCGTATACTCCTGGCATTGAAGTAGACACACTTCAAACCACCTACCTGAACACTGGCACCCTCCTGCGAAGTCAAATCTGTGCTCCTGACCTCTATACTCTCAATCTCCCGTACCCCAAAACTACAATCCAGGTTCCCATACCCCTGCTGAATTAGTTTAAACCCCCCCAAAGAGCACTAACAAATCTCCCCCCCAGGATATTGGTGCCCCTCAGGTTCAGATGTAGACCATCCTGTCTATAGAGGTCCCACCTTCCCCAGAAAGAGCCCCAGTTATCCAAAAGTCTGAATCCCTCCCGCCTGCACCATCCCTGTAGCCACGTGTTTAATTGCTCTCTCTCCCTATTCCTCATCTCACTATCACGTGGCACGGGCAACAACCCAGAGATAACAACTCTGTTTGTTCTCGCTCTGAGCTTCCATCCTAGCTCCCTAAAGGCTTGCCTGACATCCTTGTCCCCTTTCCTACCTATGTCGTTAGTGCCAATGTGGACTACGACTTGGGGCTGCTCCCCCTCCCCCTTAAGGACCCGGAAAACACGATCTGAGACATCACGTACCCTTGCACCTGGGAGGCAACATACCAAACGTGAGTCTCTCTCGCTCCCACAAAATCTCCTATCTGTGCCCCTGACTATTGAGTCCCCAATTACTAATGTTCTACTCCTTTCCCCCCTTCCCTTCTGAGCAACAGGGACAGACTCAGTGCCAGAGGCCCGTACCCCATGGCTTACCCCTGGTAAGTCGTCCCCCCCACAAGTATCCAAAACGGTATACTTGTTACTCAGGGGAACGACTGCAGGGGGTCCCTGCACTGACTGCTTCTTCCCAGTCCCTCTTACAGTTACCCATCTATCTCCAGTCTTTGGTGTAACTACTTCCCTGAAGCTCCTATCTATGACCCCCTCTGCCTCCCGAATGATCCGAAGTTTATCCAGCTCAAGCTCCAGGTCCCTAACACGGTTTTTGAGGAGCTGGAGTTGGGTGCACTTCCCACAGATGAAATCAGCAGGGACACTGACGGCGTCCCTCACCTCAAACATTCTGCAGGAGGAGCATTGTACTGCCTTCCCTGACATCACCTCTAGATTTAAAAAAAAAACAAGAAGAAGAAAAAGAAACGAAGAGCTTACCTGATATTCCCTCAAACCCTGCTCCCGGTGAAAGGTAAGCAAATTTAAAGGCACTCACTCACCTTCACGACAGGCCCCAAGCTGCCTCTAGGTCATCTCTAAGGTATAGGACGGCTGCCTGAGGTTAAATTGCGCTGTAAGAGTTAGTCAATTTCCCCTTAGCGCTGGGATTCTAGGGATATTGTTCTCTTCTTCAGTCATTTTGCTTTGCAGCAATGGGTGAGATGTTATGTCTCGAAAGTTGTGCCTCCCTCCTCTGCAACCCCCATGGAGAAGGATAAGAGCAGCAACGTCATGGAAATACTGTTATGACCCTTGTGTAAACAAACTACAAACGACCCAACTAAGACCAATATACAAGACTTCACTTTTATATTAGCAATCACACCAAAATCAACGTAAATTAAACATGAATTAACAGGAAAATTGCAATAATATGACCGATAAATTACACATAGCAGATACAAAGACATATCTCACACATTTCGGTCAGCTCATTCAGCACGTATCGCTTTCATTTCAGCCACAATATCCTTCAAAACGTTGAACTTCTTCAAATCAAATTCCATCTTCATTTCTCTAAAGCTTTAGCACCAAGTCTCATCAAACTACTTCACCCAATTTCCACAAATATAATTTTCACAGTCAACACATTTCCAGATCCCTTCTTCTTCACAAAACCCTGGTCATGTGGGGCCTGTTTTTGCACTATGCCAGTGCATAAAGGGTCCCCAAATCCAGATATAAAAGCTCTGTTCAAGATCCGCGCTCCAGCAGTTTGCAGTCAAGTCTCTGAGAATCTCCCATTTATAGGACCCTGGGCTTTAAGTATAAAGGGTAAGAGGGCAAAAGTTAAGAGGCCATGATGAATCTTTATAAAATACTGGTTCTGTCCCAAATGGGTGCCCCTGGCCCAAATGTCAAATTCTGGGCACGACAGTTTAGTAAGTTGACAGCTACAGAGAGGGTGCAGAGAAGAGTTTTAAAATAGATCAAAATATAAAGATAAAGAATAAATAAAACGCACCCATGGTGGCATTGCCGTCGATTCTGGAGAATTCGCGCCCTTTCTGCTCCTTCTCCAGCCGCTGAGTCCAAAGCTCCACCCGACTGCGGTGCGCAGGCGCGCTCCACCCGACCACGGTGCGCAGGCGCGCTCCACCCGACCACGGTGCGCAGGCGCGCTCCACCCGACCGCGGTGCGCAGGCGCGCTCCACCCGACCGCGGTGCGCAGGCGCGCTCCACCCGACCGCGGTGCGCAGGCGCGCTCCGGCCGACCGCGGTGTGCAGGCGCGCTCCGGCCGACCGTGGTGCGCAGGCGCGCTCCGTTCTCTTCACGCTGCTGCCCCCATCCAACGGCTGCCCGGGGCCAGCGCACCGTCGGCCCCCCCCTCTGCACGCCGCTGGAGGTGGGAGAGACACTCTCACACTGTGCACTGCCATTCTCACACTGCACGGGGAGGAAACGCCAAGTGTGGGGGGTTTGTGGAGCATGGCATCCTGACATGAGAGCTTGAACGATCTGCATGAATGAACAAAGTGATTTGTAATACAAGAGTGGTATTACAATAGTGACTTATCTCTACTAGTGCCTAGGTTCACCCGGACCTACTAGGCGCCTATAGTTTCTGACTCTTCCTCACCCTCCCACTACTTCCAGGTGTTCCCCCAGGGTCTACAGCTGAGGTTGAGGTGAGCTGCTGACTTCCACACCCTGTTGCCTGAAATGACCATGGCATCCCGTGGGGGACCTGGACCTTGAGGGTCCAGGCCTACTTTTGGACTGCACGGGTGTTGCGATGCTGTGAGCATGTTTTGACGGTTTGGGATAGCAGCCTGTTATAACCTGCCTGCTTGCCACTGGCTGGGGACTAATGGCAATCCCACAATCCTTAGGGAGTATGAGCTCCCCCAATGAGGGGGGCAGAGAAATCATTAGCAGACTCCCTGCATAAACAGAGCTGGCCAGTATGGAACCAGCTGGGGAGGAGTGAGCAGCAAAGCTGCTGCTGCTGCTTGTAAATAATATTATTTCTTTCTGTTCTACAACTCGTGCTGGATTCTTCATGGCACTCACAAAAGTTTGGTTCTGTAGTTTTAGATTATCATGTTGTGGCAGCGCAGCCCATTTAAGGGGTGAGTTGGAAGGACCACATGCACGGCTCAGGGCTAATTTTGCATGGGTGTGCAAACACTGGCCATTAGGGAGTTGTGGACCAGGGAGCCAAAATATTAAGGCGTGTTACATTGCGTTTTGTGCCTGTTACTTAACTGCCTTTGCCTTTTATCAATAAACCTCTTGTTACCTACTGGAAGCCTCCTGTGTGTGTCTCTGTTGGCAATGAGGTAAAATAATTGATCGCAGCCTACAGTACATCATGACCTGAGGCAGGAAGAAAGGACCATTTGGAAAAGGAAAGGAGCACCAATGAGATACAGGAATCATTGAACCGTGAGTGAAAATGCCTATCATCACCAAACTGGACCCATTTGACCAAGATTGGCGTCAGTATATTGAACGGCTCTGCTATTTTTTAAAATCACAAACGAGATCACAGGAGAGGCCCAGCAGAAGTGATACTTCTGACATTTTTGCAAACATAGGAATCTCACGTCCCTGGAGGCATCGAATTTGGAGACTTTTGATCAGATAGTTAAGCTGGTCAAAGAACACTTCAACCCAAGGCCTTTGATTCTCCTCCAAGATTTTCAATTTAACTGTGCAGTGAGGGACCATGAGGAGTCCATCGCACCCTTCATAGCCAGGCTTCGTCAGATTGCGGAGCACTGCACGTTCGGGATCATGCTCAGTGACATGTCGCCTGACGACTGGTTTGTGGGATCCACAACCTCAATATCCAGAAGGAACTCCTGGCTGAAACCGCCATAACTTTGAAAAAAGCAATTGAGATAGTTCAGGTGCCAGAGTATGCTGAGAAAGGCGGCACTGCGCTCCAGTGTGTGGCAAAAGGGGAGGTCAATCGAGTAAGGGATGGTCTGGCCATCAGGAGCATGGCAGGATGAACAGGCACAACAGGGAACTGGACACGGTCCTCAGGATTGGACTGGAGTCAAAAGACCAGGAAATGGACAGGGCGTAAACCCAAGTCAGAGGTGGACTTGCTACCATTGTGGGGGGCACCTTTCCCAAGAGACCTGCCATGTTTGGAAGTTTTTGTGTTTACGGTTCAAACACAGGGTTCACATTCAAGCAGGTTGCCGTGCTAGGCAAACCACGCCAATGCAAAACAAAACAACAGCAGCAGCACCCCGCTGTGCCACTGAACATAGTGGAGAAGAGTTCTGAAGTGGAGCATGCATTGTATCGTTTGAATGCAATCCAGTGAATAGGACAACCCAAATTGAAATAAAGAGTAAACGGCAAAACCCTCGAAATATAAGTCAACACCGGGTAGCACAGTGGTTAGCACAGTTGCTTCACAGCTCCAGGGTCCCAGGTTCGATTCCCGGCTTGGGTCACTGTCTGTGTGGAGTATGCAAGTTCTCCCCGTGTCTACATGGGTTTTCTCCGTGTGCTCCAGTTTCTTCTCACAGTCCAAAGATGTGCAGGTCAGGTGGATTAGCCATAATGTCCTTGGTGTCCAAAAAGGTTCTGTGAGGTTACTGGGTTATGGGGATGGAGTGGGCTTAAGTGGGGTTCTCTTTCCAAGGGCTGGTGTAGACTTGATGGGCTGAATGGTCTGCTTCTGCGCTATAAATTCTATGATTTTCGACCAGGGGCTTTTCACAGTAACTTCATTTGAAGCCTACTTGTGACAATAAGCAATTTTCATTTCATTTCATTTTCTATGATCGGGGCTTCAGTGATCACTGTGGGAGAGCGGGCTTTCAACTATATGTATAATTGAACTCAGCCTTTATGTTTAACAAGTATCACGGCCAAGCTTTCCATTTACATGGGGAAACCTTGAAAATTCTTGGACGCACCAACACACCAGTGATATACAAAGAGCAAGAGGCCAAACTGCACCTGGCTGCTGTGGAAGGGCACAGACCCAGCCAGATGGGAAGAGACTGGCGACAGAAGATTAGGCTCAATTGGCTGTAAATGTTTTACATTTTCAACAGCGTCCCCCAAAGTGTCCTCAGGAGGTATGATGACGTTTTTCACAAGGAACTGGGCCAGATCAAAGACATCAAATCCAAAATCTATGTCAATCTGGATTCAATGTCAAGTTCTTCAGAGCCAGATGAGGGCCTTGATCGGGGGGGGTGGGGGGGCCTAGCTGACTTACCAGTACCACCGTGCCACCCTGTTCTGCCCTCTGCCCGTGAGATGCGCCGGTGTCAGGAGTGGGGGTTTGGATGAAATGGAGAGTGCTGTAGTCTCTTGGTGGCAAACCCTGGATTGAGCTCCAGCTCTTCCTCCTCCCTGACGGTGCCCACAGCGTCCTGGGGGACCTCCTGGGATGGAGGGACAGCTGGAGTGAGCTGCAGAAGCCACTGAGTCACCTGGCGCTGCCAGGCCTGTAGGCTCCCCATTTTCTGCACTATGGTGTTGACGTCCTCGTCGATGGTCTTCAGTGACTGGGCCATGCTCTGCAGTGCCTCGGCACTGTCCACCTATGTCTGGGACATGATGTCAAGGCCCTTGGCCATGGTCATCACAGATTGCGCCATGCGTTGGACACCACCACTCAAGATGCGGACATCTTGTTCCAGGTTATCCCTGCGCACGCCACTCGAGCAGTGTTGCCTTGGTGCCAAGCATTGTTGGCACCGCTCCTGCGCCTGCAGCCTTTGGGACTCCTCCGATCGGCATTACATTTGCTGGTATGCCACTGACACCCCTAAATCTCACAGCTGTGTCCTATCATCTGCATCAGCTGTGGGAGAACCTTGTCCAAAGGCTCCAAATCTGATGGGGATCCAGCTGTGTCCTGGAATCCAGAAGACCTCGAACTGCTGTCTCCTTTGGATATTCCTGCCTCCGCATGATGTTCATCAGCAACTGTGGTGGTGCTCACCAGCATGTGCCCCAGAAGCCTGTCCACTAATGTCACCCACCGAGTTGTGTCGTTTGTGTCTGTGATGGTGGAAGGTGCAGGTGACAGCTGTGATGCATTGCCAGTGGTCTCCTCTGAGCTCTCCGAGGTGTTCTCTTGGATGGCAGGGGTGGTTGGGGGGGGGGGGGGGGGGGGGGGGGGGAGGGGTGGGGGGGAGGGGGGGGGGGGCCTCGGTTTACAACTCTGGATGGCCCGGCCTCATCAGTTGGTGATTCTATGAGACAATGGACATGTGGTCATTGAGAGGGCAGAATCATTTTGACTGACATGAACTTTTAAAACATTCTTAGCATGGCCAATCCAACAACCCTGCACATCTTTGGGTTGTGGGGGTGAGATCCACACAGACACGGCAAAATTGTGCAAACTCCACTCAGATTGACCGGGTAGGGATCGAACCCCGGATCCTCGGCTCCGTGAGACAGAGTGGTAACCACTGCACCACCATTCTGCTTTGTCCAACATGAACAACTTATTTGAGGCATGTCATCTGGATGAAGGGGCAGTGGATCCACACCTCTCTGGTGCAGCCCAACCTCACTGTTGGTGACTGCTCTATCCTAGGGCAACCTGCTCTGTTCTCCCATTCCGACACTATAGTTAAGAAATCCCACCAACAACTCAACTTTCTCAGAAGACTAAGGAAATTTGGCATGTCAGCAACTTCTACAGATGCACCATAGAAAGGATTCTTTCTGGTGGTTCACAGCCTGGTATGGTTCCTGCTCTGCCCAAGACCGCAGGAAATTACAAAAGGTCTTGAATGTAGCCCAGTCCATCACGCAAACCAGCCTCCCATCCATTGACTCTATCTATAATTCCCACTGCCTCGGAAAGGCAACCAGCATAATTAAGGATCACACGCACCCCGGACAATAGATACAAAAGTTTGAGGTCACGTACCAACCGACTGAAGAACAGCTTCTTCCCTGCTGCCATCAGATTTTGAATGGACCTACCTCGTATTAAGTTGATCTTTTCTCTACACCTTGCTATAACTGTTACATTATATTCTGCAGTCTCTCCTTCCTTCCCTATGTACGGTATGCATTGTTTGTACAGCATGCAAGCAACAATACTTTTTACTGTACACTAATACATGTGACAATAATAAATCAAATCAAATCAAATCTGATCCTGAGGTGGATGTGTCTTTGGATGGTGAGAAGGCATTTGACAGGATGGAGTAGAAGTACCTGATTACTATTTTGAAGCGGTATGGCCTTGGACCAAAGTTTGCTTTATTTATACATTTACTGTATAAGGCCCCCTCAGCTCGCGTACATATCAACATGTTGAGTTCAGGTTACTTTCAGTTGGGGAGGGGAGCGAGACAGGGGTGTCCGATGTCTCCCCTCCTATTTATGTTACACCCCTAGTTATGGCTTGAAGGCTTTGAGAAAATGGAAGGGGATCATTTGGGTGGGGGGGTTGCAGTGGGAGCATAGTGTGTCCCTGTACGCTGACGACTTACTGCTTTATGTGATGGACCCAGCCCCCACGAGGGGTGATAGAATGGAGCTGCTGAAGAGCTATGGCGGGGGGGGGGGGGGGGGGGGGGTTACCAACTCTGGAGTGCTTCCCTTTCGCCTTGCCGGATCAAGCTTCTGGTATCTGGGTGTCTGAGTGGCCCGAGACTTGGCCCGGTTCCATTAATTGAACTAGGGCAGTCTGTTGTGTAAGGTAAAGTCCGATCTGCAAAGTGGGATAACCTTTCCCTGTCCTTGGTGGGCAGGCTCTAATCTATCAAAATGATTATTCTTCCACAGTTTTGTTTTTTTTTTCAATGTCTTCCTGCCTTCCTCCCTAAATCCTTTTTTGGGAGGGTTTATAAGTTGACTGCACCTTTTCTATGGGCGGCTAAGATTCCAAGAATCATAAGACAGTTTAACAGAGGGACAGACAATTGGGGGGCATGGTGTTGCCTAATTTGCTTTTTTATTATTGAGCTGCCGACGTAGAAAAAGGGCTGAGTTGGTGTAGTGACCAAGCGGCCGCTTGGGTAGAGGCGGGGTCATGTAAGGGTCTGCTTAGATGCCCTGTTTGGGGAATGAGGAAGGAAAGGGCTGGACAGATTAAGAGACTTGTTATTGGAATAGCAAATTGCCAGCTTGGAGAAATTGCCGTGGAAATATGGGCTTGTGGGGTTGAATTCGTTCAGATATCTCCAGGTTCGGAATGCCTGACATTTCCGAGGTGCCACTGACGTCTCTTATGAAAGGGTCCTTTTGCTTGCTGGGATGGAGAAGGTTAGCACATCTGCCATTCATGGGCGGTTCCTGTCAGAGGAAGTGGGCCCAGTGGATGGGGTAAAAGTGAGGTGGGAGAGGAGGCTGGCACCCATAGTAAATGATGAGGTGTGGAGTGAGGCCCTTTGCAGGGTGAACTCCATGTACTCATGTGCGAGGCTAGGCTTGATCCAGCTCAAAGTAGTGTTTCGGGCACACCTGACTAAGGTGTAGATGAGCGTTTTTTTTTCCCAGAGGTGAACGATAGGAATGAGCAGTGATGTGTTGGGTATGCTGGGTCTGCGAGGACTGCATTTACCATAGCAGTGAGAGAGACAGGCTTCCAACACTGAAGAAATGCAACTCTATTTTATTGAACTCTTTAATATTAAACATACTTTAACTGTGGGTTGACACTATGCTGAGTTGACTGGAGACCTGGGGCGAAATTCTCCAACCCCACGGCGTTATTCCCGCTCCCGCAGGGTTTTTAAATCTCTGACCGGCCAAAAACCGGCGCTGTGCAAAACCAGCCTCTGAAAACAGCTGGCGCCGGCGGGATTTCATTTTTTTTTTAGTTTCCACAAATCTCCGGCCTGGATGGGCCGAAGTCCCGCCGACGTGGCCACGGGTCACGTCGGCGAAAATCACAGTTGCTTTAAAACGGCGTCAACCATTGATAATGGGGGGGGTTGCGGCATCGGGGGGGTTGCGGCATCGGGGGGGGGGTTGCGGCATCGGGGGGGGTGGGTTGCGGCATCGGGGGGGGGGTTGCGGGCAGCGGGGGGGGTTGCGGCATCGGGGGGGGGGTTGCGGCATCGGGGGGGGTGGGTTGCGGCATCGGGGGGGTTGCGGCATCGGGGGGGTTGCGGCATCGGGGGGGGGGTTGCGGCACCGGGGGGGGTGGGGTTGCGACATCGGGGGGGGGGGGTTGCGGCATCGGGGGGGGTTGCGACATCGGGCGGGGGGTTGCGGCATCGGGGGGGGTTGCGGCATCGGGGGGGGTTGCGGCATCGGGGGGGGCTGCGGCATCTGGGGGGGGCATCGGTGGGGGTGCGGCATCGGGGGGGGTTGCGGCATCGGGGGGGGTTGCGGCATCAGGGGGGGTGGGTTTGCGGCATCGGGGGGGGGTTTGCGGCATCGGGAGGGGGGTTGCGGCATCGGGGGGGGTTGCGGCATCGGGGGGTTGCGGCATCGCGGGGGGTTGCGGCATCGGGGGGGGGTTGCGGCATCGGGGGGGGTTTGGGGGCAGCGGCGTGCAGAGAGGGGGGGCGACGGATGCCCGGGGCCAACGCACCGTCGCCCCCCCCCCCTCTGTACGCCGCTGCCCCCTACCCCAACCCCCCCCCCCTCACCACCCCTACCTCCCTCCAATGCCCTTACCCCCCTCCCCACCACCCCTACCCCCCTCCCCAGCACACCTACCCCCCTCCCCAGCACACCTACCCCCCTCCAACGCCGCCCCCCCATCTCTCGCAACGCCGCAACCCCCCACCCTCAACGCCGCAACCCCCCCTCATCGCCGCAACCCCCCCTCTCAACGCCGGGTCCCCCCCCCTCTCAACGCTGGGTCCCCCCCCTCTCAACGCCGGGTCCCCCCCCCCCCCTCAACGCCGGTACCCACACCCCGTCCCCCTCCCTCTGAAGGCCGGTACCCACACACCCCCCCCCCTCTCTCCTCCTCCCCCCCTTCCTTCCTCCGTTAGGGGGGGGTGCGGCGTTAGTGGGGGGGGTGCGGCGTTAGTGGGGGGGGGGTGCGGTGTTAGTGGGGGGGGTGCGGCGTTAGTGGGGGGGGTGCGGCGTTGGAGTGGGGTAGGGGTGGTGAAGGGGAGGGGGTTGGGGTAGGGGCAGCGGTGTGCAGAGGAGGGGCGACGGTGCGTTGGCCCCGGGCATCCGTCGCCCCCCTCCTCTGCACGCCGCTGCCCCTACCCCAACCCCCCCCTCACCACCCCTACCCCCTTCACCACCCCTACCCCCTCCAACGCCGCCCCCCCCAACGCCGCCCCCCCCCTCTCAACTCAACACCGCAACCCCCCCCTCAACTCAACGCCGCAAACCCCCCCCCCAACTCAACGCCGCAAACCCCCCCCCTCAACTCAACGCCGCAAACCCCCCAACGCCGGGTCTGTCTCTCCTCCTCCCCCCCGCCCCCCAAATGCCGGTCTGTCTCTCACCTCCTCTCCCCCCCACCCAAATGCCGGTCTGTCTCTCTCCTCCTCCTCCCCCCCCCCAAATGCCGGGTCTGTCTCTCCTCCTCCCCCCCCCCAAACACCGGGCTGTCTCTCTCCTCCTCCCCCACCCCCCCCAAACCCCGGGCAGTCTCTCTCCTCCTCCTCCCCCCCCCCAAAACGCCGGGTCTCACCACTTCCGCAGCTGGTGAACTGACGCGTATCGCGTCAGTCAGCTGCTGGCCCCTCCGGGAACGGAGAATAGCGACCTAAAAGAAGGCCCCGACGCCGGAGTCATCTACACCGATTTTTCTCGCCGGAAATCGGCGTTACGACGGTCTGCAGAGAATTTCACCGCTGAGGCTAACCTGACCAGACTATCTTACTACCACATGGTGGATGTTCTAGTTGTCGCTCACGGGCTCTGACTGTCTCAGAGGCTGCATCTCAAGAGCGCGGGAAACTGGTGCCCTCTGGCTTTATAGTGGCCGTGTCCTGTCTGGTGATTGGTTGCTGTGTTCTGTGTGTTCATTGGTCATCTTGTGTGTCAATCAATGCCTGTCTGTGCATTATCATATACTTGTGTGTATATAATGACATAGTGAGCATGTGTAGGAGCCTGACTATGTACAAAGTATTTGAGCATATTTACATGAGTAGGAGCCTGACTATATACAAAATACGTGAACGTATTTACATGGGAAGGTGTCTCGTGCAGATAGAGTGCATACAACAAATTAGGAAGAAAGAATATGTACAGATGTGTAAAGGAAGCTCAAAGCAATAAAACATTCAGTCTATAAGTTCAGTCTCTGTGGCGGGCGACAAATTCTTTTTGACCATCTCAAGGGTGGTCAGGGGCTGCCTGCACTGGAACAGGCGGAGCTGCCTCCAAAGTCGAGGGTGGCAAAAGAAGTGGGAGTTCTGTGACCTCGTGGAAGTTGGCCAAGGACGCGTCCTGAGGACTCAGCAGGCGAGGCGGGACATCACGTTCAGGTGGTGAGCGTGGAAGCAGCCGCAGTGCCCGCCTATTACGCCGAAGAAAAGAGCCATCATGCATGCGAACGAGAAATGATCTCGGGGCCACTTGCTTGACCACCACAGCTGTGGCAGACCAGCCACCGTCTGGTAGCTGAACACAAACTCGGTCAGCAGGGACCAGAGCAGGGAGATCTGTGGCGTGGGCGTCATACGCCAACTTGCCTTGGGCCCGAGACTGTTGCATTCTTTGCAGGACCGGAAAATTGTCAAGGTCCGGGATGTGGATAGCCGGCATCATCGTCCGTAGTGTGCGGTTCAATAGCAGCTGTGCTGAGACAGGCCAGCGGACAAAGGAGTCGCCCTCTAGGCTAGCAGCACCAGGTTAAAATCTGAACCCGAATCAGCAGCCTTGCACAACAGTCTTTTAACAATGTCGACCCCCTTTTCAGCTTTCCCATTCGACTGGGGGTAGTGGGGGCTTGAAGTGACGTGTGTGAAATTGTACTGTTGGGCAAACTCCGTCCATTCCTGACTTAAGAAGCACGGGCCATTATCAGTCATGATCGTAAGTGGAATGCCATGCTGGGCAAAGGTCTCTTTGCACGCCCTGATGACTTGCTGATGTGAGGTCATTCAGTCTGACCACCTCGGGGTAGTTAGAAAAATAGTCCACGAGAAGGACGTAGTCCCGGTCTTTTGCATGATAGATCAATGCCAACCTTGGTCTATGGGGAGGACACCAGTTCATGCGGCTGCAAAGTCTCTTTCGGCTGAGCCGGCTGGAACCATTGGCACGTTGGGCAATGGAGGACAGTGTTGGCGATGTCCTGATTGATGCCAGACCAATACACAGCCTCTCGGGCTTGCCAGCGACATTTTCGACCCCCAGGTGACCCTCGTGGAGTTGGCCGAGGATGAGCTCTCGCACACTCTGTGGTATTACTATCCTGTCCAGTTTCATTAGTATGTCATCGACTACTGCCAGATCGTCTTTTATATTATAGAACTGTAGCCACTGGCCCTTTTGCCAACCATCTGTGAGATGGCGCATGACCCGTTGGAGTAAAGGATCCCTGGCCGTTTCCTGACGAATCTGTACGACCCTTTCATCAGTGGCCGGAAAGTTGGATGCACAGAACCCAACATGGGTGTCGATCTGGCAGACGAAGTCCGACTGCTCGCACGGCGTGGTGATGGAGCGAGAGAGCGCATCGGCCACAATGAGCTCCTTACCCGGGGTGTAAACCAGGTCGAAATCATAGCGTCGGAGTTTGTAGGCGTGGCATCATATCGTTGAGGTCCTTCTGTATGATGTGAACCAGTGGCCTGTGGTCTGTCTCGACCGTGAATTTGGGGAGTCCGTACATGCAATCATGGAATTTGTCAATCCCTGTGAGGAGGCCCAGGCATTCTTTTTCAATCTGAGCATATCGCTGCTCAGTAGGTGCCATGACTCTAGATGCATATGCGACTGGGGCCCAGGAGGAGGATTCGTCCCGCTGGAGGAGTACTGCCCCAATGCCAGCCTGGCTCGCGTTGGTGGAGATCTTCGTCGCCTTGGCAGGGTCGAAAAACGCCAGTACCGGGGCCTTGGTGAGTTTTGCCCTAAGCTCACGCCACTCTCGCTCATGAGCGGGGAGCCACTGGAAGTCGGTGTTTTTTTTAACAAGATTGCGGAGAGCTGTGGTGTGAGATGCAAGGTTGGGGATAAACTTCCCAAGGAAGTTGACCATCCCTAGGAAGCGGAGGACCGCCTTCTTGTCCTCCGGTGTCTTCATAGCATTGATCGCCGACACCTTGTCTGCATCTGGCTGCACACCGAACTGCGAAATATGGTCGCCGAGGAACTTTATTTCTGCTTGACTGAACGAGCATTTGGCTCTGTTGAGTCGGAGGCCATGCTCATGGATCCTCTGGAACACCCACTTGAGGTGATCGATGTGTTCATGCGGAGTCGTGGACCAGACAATGATGTCATCGACGTGCACTCGCTCCCCCTCGATGCCCTCCATCATTTTCTCCATTATTCGGTGGAACACCTCCGAGGCAGAGATGCTGCCAAAGGGCATCCGGTTGTAACAGTAACGACCAAACGGGGTGTTAAATGTGCAGAGCCTTCGACTGGACGCATCCAGCTGTATTTGCCAAAACCCCTTGGAGGCGTCCAGCTTCGTGAAAAACTTGGCGTGAGCCATATCACTGGTGAGCTCTTCTCGCTTGGGGATAGGGTAGTGTTCCCTCATGATGCTACGGTTCAAATCCTTGGTGTCGATACAAATGCGAATTTCCCTGATGGTTTTTTGACACAGACCATGGAGCTAACCCAGTCCGTGGGTTCCGTGACCTTAGAAATGACGCCCTGGTCCTGGAGGTCTTGCAGCTGCTGCTTGAGGCGGTCCTTAAGGGGTGCCAACACCCGACGGGGTGCATGAACCACAGGTGTGGCATTCGGTTTCAGCAGTATCTTGTATCTGTAGGGGAGTGTTACCATACCTTCGAAGACACTGTGGTATTGTGTTATGATGTTATCTAATTGGGTTTGGAAGTTGGCGGTTGAACGATGTACGCACCTGAGCAGTTCGGTCGTCGGCCTCGCTGTCCCCTTGGTCGTGGCGCGCATGCGCAGGAACCCGGGAAAAAAGCACAAAATGGCCGCCCTCATCCAGACTCAGGCGCTGGAGCTGTTTTACGGCCTGCACCCGCTCCGCATCGTGAGGGCCTTGCCGTGCCGTCTCTGCCTCCTTGATATGGGAGTACCAGTTATTAGCGTGCTCATGGAGGACGCAGGTCTCGATGGCGATGGTGAGGGTTAGCTGCTTAACTTTAAGGATCTGCTGGCAAAGGGCATTGGAGTGGAGCCCGAAAACGATCTGGTCGGGGATCATGGAGTCGGAAGTGGAGCTGTAGTTGCAGGACTGAGCGAGGATACGGAGATGGGTTAAGAAGGAATGAAAAGGTTCATCCTTACCCTGAAGCCTCTGCTGAAACACATAGCTTTCAAAGCTCTCATTGACTTTGATGTCACAGTGGCTGTCGAACTTCAGCAGGACTGTTTTAAACTTTGTCTTGTCCTCACCTTCAGCAAAGGTGAGGGAGTTAAAGATGTGGATAGCGTGGTCCCCGGCTGTAGAGAGGAAGAGAGCAATCTTCCTGGCATCCGATGCGGCTTCGAGGTCAGTGGCTTCAAGATATAGCTGGAACTTCTGCTTGAAAATCTTCCAGTTTCCACTGAGGTTGCCGGCGATGCGGAGCGGAGGGGGAGCGCGGACGCTGTCCATGTTACCGGATGGCTGATCGCTGGTCAAAGGCAGACTATCTCAAGGTAGGTCCGTCAATCTCGAACATGACTCACTGGTGCCATGATGTGCTGGGTAAGCTGGGTCTGCGAGGACTGCATTTACTGTAGCAGTGAGAGAGACAGGCTTCCAAAACTTGAAGAAATGCAACTCTATTTTATTGAATCTTAGCTATTATGCAAACTTTAACTGTGGGTTGACACTATGCTGAGTTGACTGGAGACCTGAGGCTAACCTGACCAGACTTTCCTGCTACCACATGGTGGATGTTCTAGTTGTTGCTCACGGGCTCTGACTGTCTCAGTGGCTGGATCCCAAGAGAGCAGGAAAACTAGTGCCCTCTGGCTTTATAGTGGCTGTATCCTGTCTGGTGATTGGCTGCTGTGTTCTGTGTGTTCATTTGTCATCCTGTGTGTCAGTCAATGCCTGTCTGTGCACCATCATATACTTGTGTGTATATAATGACAAGCAGTGCTCCAGGGACACAGCCAATCACACACACATGTTTTGGCCCTGTCACAAACTTAAGCTTTTGGGTCTCCTTCTTCAGCACCATGACGGTGATTCTAAATGTCGAATTGGAGCCCTGTCCTCTGGTTGCCATATTTGGGTAGCAGACTGCAGACAGGGGAGGAAGCAGATGTTCTTGCCTTCACCTCGCCGATCGCCTGGAGGCGAGTTCTGCTGGGGTGGTGGTCCCCAATTCCACCCAGCATCTCGGCATTGTTAGGGGACTTAATGGAATTCACCGTGACGGGATCGGTCGAGGGATTCTACCAGAGGTGGCAGTCTTTTGTTGCCTACTTTAAGGAACTAATCACCTTCAGTTGCTAGGGGGAGGGGGTAGGGGAGTGGGGAGGGAGGGGGTGGGCATGGGTTGTATGCATTTGTGTTCTTTTTGTTAAGTAATGGGTTAAGAGACATTGAAATTAGTTGTCTCATTTATGTTAAGTGTTCAATGATTGTCTCATTTATGTTAAGTGTTCAATGATTGACACTGATATGTAAAGGGGCTTCAGGTGGACTCTGGAGCTTGTGATGATCTGTAGAGTTCTGTGCAGAGTGAGTTTGAACCATTAAAGGTGTGTTGGTGAAAAAGGAGCTGAACTCTTGCCTCTTCATACCACAGCATCTAGTACATGTTAACACATTTTAGTATGTTTTCTTGTATGGTGTGAAAAAGAAATCAAGGCTAATGCTCCTGTGCAGTACTGAGGATCAGAGCTGCCAGTGTTGCTTCAGACATTTTTTCGATGGCACTATTTGGAAGAACAGCAGTTGAGTTATCATCAGAAGCTTGATCCCTCAATGAGCATCACAAATACAGATTATCTGGTCATCGTTGCATTGCTGTATGTTGGAGCTGGCAGTGTGTAAATTGTACTTCATTGACTATGAAGTGTTGACAAATCTAGTGACTGTGAAAGATGCTATTTAAATCATCTTTGTGACCTTGTACCAATTAATGTTGGGAGGTACGTTCTCACAGAATATGTTGTTTCTTATTGGTGCACAGCAGCCTCATTGAGTTGTTAAAGATTACAGTATTTACACGAAACTCGTGTAAACTGCCAATCTCATTTAAGTACACAAGAAATGGCCACTGAATTCTTTGCTAAAGGGATGGCTTGTGTATGGCCTTGTGTTTTCTATTTTATTGAATAAACTAATAATACCCAGCTCGTTTAAATGCATGAAGCAGCTGCCATGTTTCATGCTGTCGCTAGTAATATGTTGCAAACAGCATATTCTTATATTATATCAGCTTTTGGCAGGGTTAAAATTAGTGCCTGTCTTTTTTGTGGTTCTATCTCTCACAGTATGTTGAGGTTTGGCTGCAATGTATCTTATTTTAAAAGTCATGGTTTAAATGTTGTGATTAAAGAGTTTTGTCATTTCCACTATAATTACTGATGGAGAATGAAAGGGAGAATCCCCCCGACCCACCAGCCCCGTCTTCTAACTCCTCCTCCGAGAATCAAAGCGA
The DNA here is from genome assembly GCF_902713615.1 of Scyliorhinus canicula. Classification (NCBI taxonomy): domain Eukaryota; kingdom Metazoa; phylum Chordata; class Chondrichthyes; order Carcharhiniformes; family Scyliorhinidae; genus Scyliorhinus; species Scyliorhinus canicula. The sequence goes on along the minus strand of NC_052151.1, from coordinate 133,421,762 downwards.
TCAAGGCCTGATTGCTCTCTGGAAGTCAGGACCGTGTTCCAATTATTTAGGTACTTTTTAAAATCTGGGATGAAAACTGTATCCTATAATAAACCAGAAATTAAAAACCATACACAGAACAGCAAATACTAATAACGAGCAAACGATAACCAGAGCACCAAGAGAACCACAGCCAATGGCACAGAAAGTTAAATCAAAGTCCTGCGCACAAGTCAGGAAGCCCTGTTTCAATCTTTGATCTGTATTGAATTAACTGATCTTAGTAGAGTTGGGACTGCAAGTGATCTCCATATTCTTAAATGATGGAGTAATATTTGTAATTTTCAAACCCATCCAGAAAGCTTCGGAAAATACGGACAATGCAATTTCCTCATTTACTTCTGGGTTCAAAACCATTTGATGCCAAAGAATATTTCATAACTTGTACATTAGATCGGCTAAGATCCTCTGCTTGATTTACTTTTATGACCATTTGAAACATTGGCATTTTACCCTCTTTCCCCAAAGTAAAAACGGATAGGATCACCCATAACTTCCATTGAACCTTCTGGCGTAAGGAGGTCCTATGCCGCACGTGCTTTTCAGAACTATGCGGAAGTCATGCGCAGGGTAATGCACACTGAAAGTTCACCAAGTTCAAACTTCCATTCTTGTGTTTTTCAAGTCCTTTGCTGCAAACATTGTGCTGAAGCTGCTGAATGTGAAATCAGGGGACAGTGCTAGCTTGGCCTGCTTGTCCCAATGTTCGGTAAGTTTTTACACTTTTTTTGCAATCCAGAATCAGAGAGCAGAGGCAGTAGACATCGGAGAGCAATGTTTTGGTGGGTTAATCTTTTAGGTTACGGCACCCTGGGCTAGGGAACGGTCAGTTCCAGCCCTCCTTGACAGGGCAGGGGGATGGGAACCAATGCTGGAAGTTGGAAGGTAGTAAAACAGGGACAGAAACAAAAGGAAGTAAGGGGAAAAGTGCAAGGCAGAGAAGACATAGTCAGAAATCCATAAGGGCGACAGTACAAGGTACAGTGACTGAGGGGAGCTCAGTGAATAGGCCCAGTAATAACAAAAGGAATAAAACTGGAGATGTTAAGATTCAAAACAGAGGTAAAAAAACCAACATAAGTGTACTTTACCTGAATGCTCGTAGTATTCGGAATAAAGTAAATGAGTTGGTGGCACAAATCATCGTAAATGACTATGATTTAGTGGCCATTACTGAAACATGGTTAAAGGATGGTCACGACTGGGAGTTAAATATCCGAGGGTATCAAACTATTCGGAAGGACAGAGTGGATGGTAAGGGAGGTGGTGTTGCTCTGTTATTTAAGGATGACATCCGGGCAATAGTAAGGGATGACATCGGTGCTATGGAGGATAAGGTTGAATCCATTTGGGTGGAAATCAGGAATAGTAAGGCGAAAAAGTCACTGATAGGAGTAGTCTATCGGCCACCAAATAGTAACGAGATGGTGGGGCAGGCAATAAACAAAGAAATAACTGATGCATGTAGAAATGGTACAGCAGTTATCATGGGGGATTTTAATCTACATGTCGATTGGTTTAACCAGGTCGGTCAAGGCAACCGTGAGGAGGAGTTTATAGAATGTATCCGCGATAGTTTCCTAGAACAGTATGTAATGGAACCTACGAGGGAACAAGCGGTCCTAGATCTTGTCCTGTGTAATGAGACAGGATTGATTCATGATCTCATAGTTAGGGATCCTCTCGGAAGGAGCGATCACAATATGGTGGAATTTAAAATACAGATGGAGGGTGAGAAAGTAAAATCAAATACTAGTGTTTTGTGTTTAAACAAAGGAGATTACAAGGGGATGAGAGAAGAACTAGCTAAGGTAGACTGGGAGCTAAGACTTTATGGTGGAACAGTTGAGGAACAGTGGAGAACCTTCCAAGCGATTTTTCACAGTGCTCAGCAAAGGTTTATACCAACAAAAAGGAAGGACGGAAGAAAGAGGGAAAATCGACCGTGGATATCTAAGGAAATAAGGGAGAGTATCAAATTGAAGGAAAAAGCATATAAAGTGGCAAAGATTGCTGGGAGATTAGAGGACTGGGAAATCTTTAGGGGGCAACAGAAAGCTACTAAAAAAGCTATAAAGAAGAGTAAGATAGAGTATGAGAGTAAACTTGCTCAGAATATAAAAACGGACAGTAAAAGTTTTTACAAATATATAAGACAAAAAAAAGTGGCTAAGGTAAATATTGGTCCTTTAGAGGATGAGAAGGGAGTTTTAATAATGGGAAATGAGGAAATGGCTGAGGAACTGAACAGGTTTTTTGGGTCGGTCTTCACAGTGGAAGACACAAATAACATGCCAGCGACTGATAGAAATGAGGCTATGACAGGTGAGGACCTTGAGAGTATTGTTATCACTAAGGAGGGAGTGATGGGCAAGACTAATGGGGCTAAAGGTAGACAAGTCTCCTGGCCCTGATGGAATGCATCCCAGAGTGCTAAAAGAGATGGCTAGGGAAATTGCAGATGCACAAGTGATAATTTACCGAAATTCACTAGACTCTGGGGTGGTCCCGGTGGATTGGAAATTAGCAAACGTGACGCCACTGTTTAAAAAAGGAGGTAGGCAGAAAGCAGGAAATTATAGGCCAGTGAGTTTAACTTCGGTAATAGGGAAGATGCTGGAATCTATCATCAAGGAAGAAATTGCGAGGCATCTGGATAGAAATTGTCCCATTGGGCAGACGCAGCATGGGTTCGTTAAAGGCAGGTCATGCCTAACTAATTTAGTGGAATTTTTTGAGGACATTACCAGTGCAGTAGATAACGGGGAGCCGATGGATGTGGTATATCTGGATTTCCAGAAAGCCTTTGACAAGGTGCCACACAAAAGGTTGCTGCATAAGATAAAGATGCATGGCATTAAGGGTAAAGTAGTAGCATGGATAGAGGATTGGTTAATTAATAGAAAGCAAAGAGTTGGGATAAATGGGTGTTTCTCTGGTTGGCAATCAGTAGCTGGTGGTGTCCCTCAGGGATCCGTGCTGGGCCCACAATTGTTCACAATTTACATTGATGATTTGGAGTTGGGGACCAAGGGCAATGTGTTCAAGTTTGCAGATGACACTAAGATGAGTGGTAAAGCGAAAAGTGCAGAGGATACTGGAAGTCTGCAGAGGGATTTGGATAGGTTAAGTGAATGGGCTTGGGTCTGGCAGATGGAATACAATGTTGACAAATGTGAGGTTATCCATTTTGGTAGGAATAACAGCAAACGGGATTATTATTTAAACGATAAAATATTAAAGCATGCCGCTGTTCAGAAAGACTTGGGTGTGCTAGTGCATGAGTCACAGAAGGTTGGTTTACAAGTGCAACAGGTGATTAAGAAGGCAAATGGAATTTTGTCCTTCATTGCTAGAGGGATGGAGTTTAAGACTAGGGAGGTTATGTTGCAATTGTATAAGGTGTTACTGCGGCCACACCTGGAGTATTGTGTTCAGTTTTGGTCTCCTTACTTGAGAAAGGAAGTACTGGCGCTGGAGGGTGTGCAGAGGAGATTCACTAGGTTAATCCCAGAGCTGAAGGGGTTGGATTATGAGGAGAGGTTGAGTAGACTGGGACTGTACTCGTTGGAATTTAGAAGGATGAGGGGGGATCTTATAGAAACATTTAAAATTATGAAGGGAATAGATAGGATAGATGCGGGCAGGTTGTTTCCACTGGCGGGTGACAGCAGAACTAGGGGGCATAGCCTCAAAATAAGGGGAAGTAGATTTAGGACTGAGTTTAGGAGGAACTTCTTCACCCAAAGGGTTGTGAATCTATGGAATTCCTTGCCCAGTGAAGCAGTTGAGGCTCCTTCATTACATGTTTTTAAGGTAAAGATAGATAGTTTTTTGAAGAATAAAGGGATTAAGGGTTATGGTGTTCGGGTCGGAAAGTGGAGCTGAGTCCACAAAAGATCAGCCATGATCTAATTGAATGGCGGAGCAGGCTCGAGGGGCCAGATGGCCTACTCCTGCTCCTAGTTCTTATGTTCTTATGTTCTTATGTTGACCCGGAGTCACAACGCAATTGAATTAACCAATAATTCTTAGAAAAACACTCAAAGTCTTTGGCCCTTAGCTGTCCAATAATTACAGCCACCAGGTTTGTAAATTTGAACTATTAAGTTTATTAATAACAGTAATTAAAATAAAATATGCAGCAAATACAACTATTATCTAATTCCTAACACCCCCCTCCCCACACTTAAACTGATCTCACCCTCTACACACACAAAGGACAGACAAATGCAGAGGGGGGGCAGGGGTGTAAAATGATAATTAAAGTAAGAGATAAGTGGCTTTGTTTCAGATGGTCGTTTCCAGCACACCTTCCTTCAATCTAGGTTTTCAGTTCAAGATTATCACTGGAGGTTCATTCAAATTGTGTGTAAAGCCATACAGTTTTTCTGGAGAAAACATGAGGGGAAGAGAGGGAGAGAGGAGCATGTCTCTTGCCTCAACTCTGCTTTTCTTCGGTCTCTGGAAATCCTGGAAATCATCACAATCAGGCAGGATCCAATCACTACCTGTTACTGGGCAAAATACGTAGTTTTGGTCAATTCATTGGCCACCAGTCGACCAATCAAATCAAATCCTTTTGATCTCTCTCTCGGATGCCATAGAGTATGAGTTTTGCTGTCCAAAGCTGGCAGACAAAGCCTGTTGTAGCTTTCAAATTCCTTATTTCCCCTGCACGACTTAAAGATATACCTCCATTAAGCATGCATGGTTCAAAATGAGAACAGCAAAAATAAAGAAAGGGGAAATAAGGGAATCAACAGGAAGGTGTCCTTACATTTCTAATAGTGTTTATAAATATGTTTAAAATGCCCATAAAGTGAGATAAAGGTACATATATATGTATTTTTAAACTTTGGTTTGGCATGAGGCTGTTCAATGAAAGGAACTATAATGAATAGAGTGGGTTTGGAGTGTATGTAATCTTCAGCGATCTCTCACTAATGAGTATGATTGTCCACCTAAGAAACTGTGTTGCTGGTCATGATTTATGTGGTTCATTTCATGGCTGATGAGCCCAACCCTAGAGCCACATCTTCGACTGCAAACTTGGCTGGGGTTTCCAGAGGTGGGATTAGTCCTTTGACTCTAGATCACAGGTATTCCTTTCTCAGGCTCTTTTCTGGGTCTCCTCTTGCTGTCAGGTGTCCTCAAACAATTGTGTCCCTTCAATCAGGAGGTTCCTCTAAATAGGTCTCTTCTGAGCAAGGGTCTCCCAGTCATTAATGTCTATGTTCTATTTCTTAAGGTAACCCTTCAGGGTGTCTTTGAAGAGCTCCCTTTATCTTCCTATTGTTTGAGAGCCTTCCTTGAGCTGCAGGAATAAAATTTACTTTGGCAGTTGGGGCTCTGACATCCTAAATATATGGTGGTCCAGTGGAGTTGGTTTCAGATGATCATTGCCTCGATGCTGGTGCTCCTGGCTTCTTCAAGGACACTGATATTAGGAGACCTAATGCAGAGCTAAAGTATATTTGGATTTTTCAATGTATTTTAAACGGTGTTGTTTAAGAATCTCCCTGATGTAATATTGATCCTTACAAGCCTCATTGATTACTTCAAATGCTTTGGCAAAGTTTAATGCCTCAGATGACTGATGCAAGCCTGTCATAAGCTAATGTGAACTATCTCTCTGACAGGTATTTCAAAATCTGGAGTCAGGATATAAGTCTGACTGGTGAGAAAGTGAATCAATCACAAAATCAATTTTGTGTTTATTTTGTATGTATTGTAGTGCTGGGAAACACGCAGTTAATAGCACTCACTCGGGGAAATGTTCCCTTTTGGGAGAATCGCTCCCGAAGTGTCCCTGTTTGAACTGAATAGCATGCAATCCACATTCCCGTTGGAGGCGCTATTCATTCTGCAATTCAGCACATGCAAATGGACCAGCAGTCTGCTAGTGTGAATTAGAAGCACCTCTCAGCCAACGGGCGGTGTAAGCGCTGGGGCCGGAATTAGCGCTAAAAAGCCTGATGAGCTGGAGATGATGATATGCGCTCCATTCATCGCACACTCATTGCAGCCTTGAACATGGCTCAGAGAAGACCTGCCCACTCATTTCGGGAGTATGAAGTGGACCCACTGCTTGATGCCAATGAGGAGAGGAGGGACATCCTCTTCACCAGGGTGGGCCGCCGACTCAAGCCTGCCCTGCTGAACAGCGCCTGGGAGGAGGTGGCAGAGGCAGTCAGTGCTGCCAGCCTCACCTGGAGGAGACAGCTCATGGTTCCTAGTGGTCGGTGTCACTGGTGAGGCCTCTGCCCTGATAGGGGCAGTGTGACTGGGAGGGCTCCAAAGGCCATGATGCAGTTGATTGGGGTGAGCTCTACTAATCCCCTGCTTCTTCTTCAATGGGGCTGCACTTTTGAGGAGCGCCAACACCAGGTCGGCCACTGATTGAGCTTGGTCACGTCCATCCCCTTGGTGATACAGCTGGGATATCAGGAGTTCCAGAGCGGCGGGTGGGCTCTCACATCACCAGAGTTTCTCTGAACATTTACAGAGCACAGCGAGCAGTCAGCAGTGTGACCAGCCAGCAGCCTGTAAGTAGCACCAGAGGGATGCATTTAACTCACATACGGCAGCAATGGCAGTCTGAGCCAAGCCACTCCGATCCCGAGGCGAACACCCTAAGTCCAGGTCCGACAATGTTTGACAGTTTTAGAGAATTTCTTTACTCTCTTGCTCCCCATCAACAGCCATGGCACCCAGTCCCCGATTTTAAATACAGGTTTGTATGGGCGTGCCGGCAAACCTAACGCTGCCAGCAGCTGACCGGAGCAAAGCGTTGGAATCGGTGCTGGGTGCAAATTGCATTTTCTTACTTGTGCGCAATTTTCTGCCTGATCGCAATTCTCCCTGCCAGCAGCTGGAAGCTGAGAATTCAGCACTTTCACTATTTATAGTTATGAGGCCTGGTCGGGCATGGGGCTGTTCGATGCAGGTAGACTGTTTGCAGAGTTCTGTTCTTTTTTTAAAAATATTTTTATTCGCCATATTTTTTTATCATTTTTGCCATATAAACAAAGAAAACAAGGCAACAGAAAACCCAAACAATGTAAAACCTAAAACAGACTCATAAATCGAAAATGAAAAACGACACCCCCCACCCCCCACCTAGCATTCAATGGCAGTTGAATGATAAACAAACACCAAGAATTGTAGAAGCTCTCCTTCATCCCCCTCAGCACAAACATCACCTTCTCCAGGGTCACAACTCCACCAAGTCCCCCGCCACGCAGAGGCCAAGGGTGGTGAAGCTGACCTCCACCCCAACAAGACCGGCCTACGAGTGAATAGTGCGGCGAAGACTAAAACATCTGCTCCCGCACCCGCCTGCAACTCGGGATGGTCCGACACCACAAAAATGGCTTCTAGAGGACCAGGCTCCGCATCCATATGCAACACCCCTGAGATAGTGCTAAATACCTCACTCCGATACATTTCCAGCTTCAGGCAGGACCAAAATATATGAACATGATTTGCAGAACATCTTCCCCGGGTCGAACCCATGATTTCCCCCTAATCGGCATCCCCCTGATCCGGCCACCCAGGGGGCGGGATTCTCTAATCCCACGGCAGAGTGTCCATGCCGTCGTAAACGCGGTCGCATTTTACGAAGGCGTGAACGGGCCGCTCTGAGGACCAATTCTGGCCCGCAAAAGGGGCCAGCACGGGCACGGTGCAGAGTGCGGGGAGCGTGGTGCCACGTCACATAAAAGGTGCGTGAGCGGCGCACAGCCCCGAGATCGGCGAGATGGCATCCCCCCACTGTGCCGCCCTGAGGTTCAGGGATCATGACGTCAAGACACTGCCGGACGCGGTCGAGGAGAGGAGGGCGATCCTGTGCTGTAGACCTGGACACTGGCACCCTGCCAGCACAGTACGGAGGAATTGGCGTGAGGTGGGCGTTGCGGTAAGCGCGGTGGGGCACACCCCACGGATGGGCAAGCAATGCCGCAAGAAGATGCACGACCCGACGAGGGCAGCCAGGGTGAGGACACAGAGACGTGCCGATTGGCACCACCCAACCCCTACCACCCACACATGTGACAGTAACCCCCCCTCCCCAGGAGGGTTGCCAAAACCCACTCTTGACCCTCATGGGCTGCACACCCCTGAGAGCCGCCGTGGCCGGGTGCCCAGTGCTCCCATGCCATCATCCAGCCAACATCTGCGTGGGATGCTGCGGGCACTTTAGTGATGAGGCTTCTGGGACACTGACTGGTGCACATCACACAGCCGTCCCGGTACAGCAGGTGGAGGTAGGAGCAGCCCAGGGGCCGGATTGTCGGAGGGCAGGCCGGCTCCAGGAGCCAGCTGCCGCCCAGACTGTTCCCGGGTTCCTAGACGTTCCAGACCCACCCACAGACCTTATGCATGTGGACACACAGGGACTAGACAACGGGATGATGGCCAGCTTCCAGCAGCTTCAGACACAGGTGGAAGAGTCCATCCACGTCCAGGAGCAGGGAATGGTGCCGGTCATGGCTGCCACCCAGGCCGACACCGCACGGGTGGCTTCCGCGGTGGAGGCAATGGGTGCAATGGTTTTGGCCATGGGTCAGGTTATGCAAAGCCTGGGGCTTCATGTGCATGCGTCATCCATGACCCAGGACAGGTCTGCCCTCTCACAGGCAGCCATGTGCCAGAGCTAGCTGGACATCTCAGCTGCGTTATGCAGTCTGGCCGAGTCTCAGCAAGCCATGGCCCAGTCTCAGCAGGCCATCACTCAGAGCATCGGCGGCATTGCCCAGGCGATGGCTCAGTCTCAACAGGCCATCGCTGAGAGCATCGGTGGCCTCGCCCATGTGCTGGATGGCGTCGCACAAGCCCAGAGGGATGTGGCGCAGTCCCAGACTGAGATGACCCACTCCCTGAGCTCCATCGCTGTTAACTTTCAGACCCTGGTCGATACCACAGCGGGCCTCCAGGACTGGCATCACCAGTCGTCGGTGGTACCTCGGGGCTTATCTCCGCGCGCACCCATCCCATAGAGAGGCCTGGGGGCCACCGGGCACCCCGAGGGAGGAGGAGGTTAGGGGGCCCATGCTGGTGACTCCTGCAAAGGAGGTTCCGGAACACCGTGGATCCTCGCACTCCCAACCCCCCCCCCCCCCCCGTTCCATCCCTGGGGTATCTGGTGGGCAGCAGGCAGAACAGTGTGGCACCAAACCATTCAGCACGCCCGCGGAGCAGCATGGCCCATCCACGCTGGGCCGCTCCAGGAAACGCGTGCCAACGGGGAGCCAGGTCACAGGGTAGGAGTCTCAGCAGTCCGCCTCCACTCCTGCTGTGCCATCTGGGGAAACACCTAGACGTAGCGGTAGGTCCCATAAGGTCAAGCAGTTTGACACCTAGTAAGTTGGCACGGGTGCAGGGCACAGTTTAGTTACAGGGCCTAGGGCACTTGTATGTTACTGTTCCAATTAAACTCACTGTTACACCAATGCAAGATGCCTCTGTGCTATGTCCAGTGCCTGCGGAGCCGTGAAGGGGACTGAGTGGTAATGTGGTCGAAGGTCGGTGAACGGTGAGCCCAGTTGTGTGTAAATCTTCCCCCCGCTCTCCTTGGAACACCGCCGCCAGCTACCCAACCTGTCCATGTGATGGAGTGTCCGTAACGCATATAGGTAGCACCTAGGTGGAGGGTGTAGCTGTGGCCATGAGTCAGACATTGGCTAATGATTTGGAGCTCACAGCTCATTACAGAGTGGGTTATCATCATTCACCATTGCATCGATCACACCCGCTTCCACAAGCGATCGTGTGAGACTAGCCCATTGTGCCGCAGGTGGAGGGTGCTGTGCATGATGGTGTGGGAGGTAAGGTTGTCGGTAGTTGTGGGAGGTGGGGATGCTGGGTGGTGAGGTGGGACGGTATGGTGATGGCAGTGCCGCTGCTCAGAGAGCCACTACCCCCGTAGTTGGTGAACCGTGCGGTAATCAACACCTCACGTGCTCGCTGGCCAAGCCGGTTCAGCCTCCCGTCCATTTCCAGTCCCCATGTCGCATCTGTTGCCCCCCTCGTCTCCATCCTCCTCATCTGGAGAGGCGTTCCCATCGACTGCCTCCTGTACCATGGGTACCTGGCCACGGCTGCGAATCCCGCTGCCCGGGCATTCTGGTGGACGAGGTCCACTGGGAACTGTATGTACCGGTCTGCGATGTCATACAGGGTGCCAGTCACTGCACAGATGCACTGGTGCACCGATGGCTGGGAGATGCCAGACAGATCCCCACTCAGCGATTTTCAGAGCCATTTCTGCAATTACTACTGGGTGGCTAATATAGCCATGATTAGGAAGTGGGTAGTGGGGGAGGGGTCATCAGGGGAGCGGATGGAGGCGGCGTCATGTAAAGACACCAGTTTGGGTGCACTGGTAAAGGCACTTCTGCCTTTCCCGCCGGCCCGATGCCCCACAAGTCCGGTGGGATTGGCGGCTCTGAGGATCTGGGGGCAATGGAGGAGATATAAGAGAGTGGAGCGAGCATCGATTTGGACCCCGATTTATAATAACCACAGGTTTGTACCGGGCAGGCTAGATGGCGGGTTCCGGAGTTGACAAAGGGCAGGAATTGGAAGGATAGGGGATCTATTTATAAACAGAAGTGTTTTTGAAAACTCACCACAGAACTTAGAAATCCCCCAATACCAAAAATGGTGAACAGGGATTCTCACTCCCTGATTCCGATGCAGGCTTCGGTGGGTGCTATTCAGGTCAAACTATATTTCCAAGTTATCCCCCGATATAACCCATACCTTCACTGAAGACTTTATCTACTTACCACTTAGTAGCATCGATGTCCTGGGTCCTGCATTGCTAAGTAAGTCAAGTAGACTTTAGGAATAACCACTGTTTCAGGTTAAATTAAGTTATTTTATTATTATATTTTTTCTTTTAAAAGCTGCAAACACTTTATTTACAGAAAGATAAAAAGATCTTGCTTCTGGATCCTTCTGGTTGGTTGAAGGGATTGTCAGGCCCACCTTGACAATCAATCTTCTTTAAAGTCTGGTCTTCTTGAGATGTGTTCGCTGGTTAGCTCGGTTGCTGTGTCTTGTCGATCCCATGTACTGAGCTATAAGAGCTGGCTCTGCTAGCTATCTCTCAGCTGACTCTGACTCCTCTTTAAATTCTAGTCTTCCTTAGATGTATAGCTGTTTAAGCTCGGCTGCTATGTCTTGTCTTTCCCATGACCGAGCTGGCTAAGCTGAATGCGCTTCTCTCCTCTCTCCTCTCTCTGAATTCTGGTTCTGATCTGCTTCTGCTCCCTGGGTTTATATTCTCTTTCTAACAATTATCAAGTTTTTATAACCGTATTGTAAATTAACTTATTTCACTTTGATTGTTACAAAGTATCTTTGATCTAAACATTCTAATACAACTAAGTATTCATTTTGGGCATAACCTCACATCTCAGATCTGATTACATTATCCTTTGTGATGTTCAAAGTTCCTTTGTGATATTCAAAATGCTTTGGTTTCAATAGAGGTGTTACTTTTAATTCCTGTGATTTCCATAGTTTAATTTTCCAATTGTCCCCAGCTCATAATTTTGCCTTTGATTTTGACTTTAAATTATGTTTCTCGTGGACAGGTTGTCTCCAATTTTCTTTAATTTACCTGATATTAGCAAAATTCACACTTGGAATTGACACCAAATTCAACTGAACCTAATCCTTTCCTTTCCAGCTGTTGACTAAGAGAGTTAATTTCAATGAAGGTGTGAAACATTGCTTTTAGCTGTATGCTAAAAATTCACTTGGTTATAACTTGAAAGACCTGCCTGTTTTAAACATTCGTCACTTAATTCAATTGAAACCTTCATCCATGCTTTTCCAGATGCTTCCTAAGATATTTACTTTCAATAAAGGTGTGAGCCATTGTTTTAGCTTAATACAAGAATTCTGTGTGTTTGCTAAGCCTGCTTGAGAGAAAGAATCTGCATTTTATAATCCTGCTCTTTGCAGCTGCTATTAACCCTTTGTGGGATCTTTTCCTGTATCCTCTCATGTTTCTCTCAGACCAGATATCGCCAGACTTCCATGTTTCAAATGACACATTTTTCCATATTTGCAACAACAGGAGCTTTCCCAGCTTGAAAGCTTTGGAGGATAAATTTAAATTGCCAGCAGGGAATGGCTTTAGGTATTTGCAGGTGTGAGACTTCCTGAGAAAACAGGTGCCGCCTTTCCGCTGCTGCCGCCACGGGTGATACAGAATAGAGTAGTTTCCAGTACCTGGGTGGGAGAGGGGAAGATATCGGATATTTACCAGGAGCTTTCGGAGGCGGAGGAAACCCCGGTGGAAGAGCTTAAGGGCAAGTCGGAGGACAAGCTAGGAGGAGAGATAGAGGCGGGTCTGTGGGTGGATGCCTTAAGCAGGGTTAATTCCTCCTCATCATGTGCCAGACTTAGTCTGATACAATTTAAGGTAGTTCACCGGTCACACATGACAGCGGCTAGGATGAGTAAGTTCTCCGGTGTTGAGGATAGGTGAGCGAGGTGCGCGGGAAGCCCAGCAAATCATGTCCATATGTTTAGGGCATGCCCGAAGCTTAGAGGGTTTTGGCAGAGTTTTGCGAAAGCAATGTCCACGGTACTAAAAACACAGGTGGTGCTGAGTCTGGAGGTAGCGATCTTTGGAGTATTGGAAGATCCGGGGGTTCAGGGGGTGAAAGAGGCCTTTGCAGCCCTGGGAGCCCGGAGACAGTTCTTGTTAATGTGGAGGGACTTGAAGCCCCTGAGTGTAGAGACCTGGGTTAGTGACATGGCTGGGTTTCTCAGTCTCGAGAAAATAAAGTTTGCTTTAAGAGGGTCAATGTTCGGGTTCACCCGGAGAGGTGGCAGCCGTTTATCGACTTTCTCGGGAAAACTTAAAATGTCAGCAGATGCAGTATTCCAAATTGGGGGGGGGGGGGGGGCGGATTGCTGTTGTATGGTTGAGGTGTGTGAAGATGGGGCTGGGGGGGAAATGTTTATTTTACCATGTTGTTGTCATTGTTTATGTTACGGTTATAAACATTTTCAAATACCTCAATAAAATATTATTAAAGAAAAAAGTTCAGAGCCACCGTAAGCTTGACGGCCACCGGGAGAACATGTCCTCCCCCTGCTCCACGCGGTGCCAGATGTGCCATCATGGCAGATATGAGCGACGGTTTCCCGACTCATTCTGAGTCTCCTCCTGTATGCCCTGTCCGACAGGTCCTCGAAGGACATGCGGATGTGAACGATGCCGGGACTTAGGCCCATCCGGGCTGCAGAATCCAACGGAGCCCGGAGAATCACTGGACTTGCCCCCTTGGCCGATTGTCCAGTTCTCGCTGGTTGAGAGAATGGCGGAACGGCATTGGACCGGCGTCGTGTAAAAAAACGGCGCGATTGCCGATTCTCTGACCCAGCCCGGGGTGAGGGAATCCCACCCCCTATGCTCCACCCCCCCCCCCCCCCCCCCCCCCCCCCCCATCCCCTCGCCCTTTGACAAAGGGTCATCTGGACTCAAAACGTTAGCTCTTTTCTCTCCCGACAGATGCTGCCAGACTTGCTGAGATTTCCCAGCATTTTCTCTTTTGGCCCCAACTGTTCCCCCCATACATACAGAACAAATAAACATCCTGAAGCAAGAAACAAGTATTGAGGCTGCGTACAGCATTTCACCCCCTTCCCTCAGTCCAGCACCAAACCCTAGTCCCATCTCTCATTTTAACCCCAGTCCTTCAGCCTTCACAAACCCTCCGCCCCTCCACCGTCTCAAAGTAGAAGTCCCTCGAATGATAGGTCACCATCAGCTTTGTCGGGTAGACCATGCCAAAACTCACACCATTACTATAGAGTACAGCCTTCACCAGACCAAAGGCCACCTACTTTCTCGCCACTCCACAGTTAAGTCCTGGTACATACGAATACCAGCTCCTTCCCACTGCACCTCATGCCTTTGTTTCGCCCAAGTCAGGATCTTCTCCTTGACATGGAATTTGCGAAAACAAATAACGACGGCAGTTGGCAGCTTGGTTGTCTTCAGTTTGGGCCTGAAGGACTGATGAATCCTGCCCAATTCATACTGGGAGGGTTCTTCCTACTCCCCCAACAACTCCGCAAACATCTTCACGAAATACTCAGTCAGCCTCGGGCCCTCCAACCCTGTGGCCAAGCCCATAAGTCTGAAATTCTCCTGCCACATCCTGTTCTCCAGATCCTTCACCTTGGCTCTGAGACCTTTATTGGCCTCCACCACCCTCCACAGCTCCTCACCCATCAAGGTGAACTGGTCACTATGTTACGACAGAACTTCCTCCACCCCCTTCAATTTTTCTCCTTGCTCCTGTACCTCGGCTGATGTCATCACCACCTCCTCCACTTGCTCCTTCATCGCCGCCGTCATCTCCTTTCGCATCACCTCCATGTGTTTGCCAAACTGCCTCTCAAACTCTCCAGTCATCATCTCGGTCAGGATCTCCACTGTGAAGGGTGCGGTCCCATCCTGCGACCCAGCCTCCGCTATCATTCCTGCTACCAGACTGACATGTTCGCTCGATGACGAACCTTCGCTTGCCCCCTTCTCCCCAGAGGCATTTTTCTGGGTCTTCGACATTCCCCTCCTTCCTTATATCCTCCTGCACCAATGCAAAAGTGCTTGGCAGAACAAGGCTTAACATGGAACAAGAGAACAGCATAGCCCATGGTATGATACACAGTTTGGGCAGCATGGTGGCGCGGTGGTTAGCATTGCTGCCTCACAGCGCCGAGGTCCCAAGTCCGATCCCAGCTCTGTGTCACTGTCCGTGTGGAGTTCGCACATGCTCCCCGTGTTTGTGTGGGTTTTGCCCCCACAACCCAAAGATGTGCAGTGTAGGTGGATTAGCCACATTAAATTGTCCCATACTTGGAAAAAATGAATTGGGCTCTAAATTTACTCTAAATTTTTTATTTTAAATGATACTCAGTTACATGGTAATAGACTCTGAGAGAACAGTCTAGAACAGAACTCTGCAGGGATTTTTGGTAGCGGCACATAGGTGGAAGACGCACGTTGGGTTGCTCCTGCTTGAGGCTCTGGTTTTTGGAGATAATGCCCTGTTCAGGGGCAGTTTTTGGATAATGAATAAAATAATAATCTTTATTGTTGTCACAAGTAGGCTCACATTAACATTGCAATGAAATGACTTCTTTTGGGACTTGTGGGAGGAAACCGGAGCACCTGGAGGAAACCCACGCAGACATGGGGAGAACGTGCAGACTCCGCACAGACAGTGACCCAAGCCGGGAATCGGCAGGCACTGGATGGTTGCTGATAGCTCCTCATGTAGTCCCTGACTCTGCGACTACATTTCCACAATCGATGGGATTGCCCTTGCCAGGAATCCGAAACCCATCTGGACAGCAGCTAGACTCTGGGTCAGGCCACCCTCTGAATGTTGCCCCCTCAGGCATTCCTACCTCCACCTGCTGTACCGCAGTACGTGTGTGGTGAGCACCAGATAGTGTCCCAGAAGCCTCTTCACTAAAGTGCCCAACCGAAGTGAGTGTCTCTGGGATGGTGGAGGGTGTTGGAGACAGCTGTGTCGAGAAGACAGTGTCGTCCCCGGACTTGTGCTTCAGGGTGTCTCGGGCTGCAGGTCGAGGGCTCCCATCGTTGTCCGTGTCCTCTTCCTCGCTGCTCTCCTCCTGGGGTTGGGGTGTGGTTGGGTTCAGGGCAGGGGGCACGGGATGGTCCCGCCTCATCACCAGGTGATCCTACAAGACACAAGACATGACCCATGATTGGATCGGGGGTTAGGGTGGTGGGTGGTGATGGGGGTGGGTGTGGATGTGGTGTGGGGGTGGTGGTGGGGAGGGGGTGGGGGGTGGGAGTGGTGATGGGGTGGTGGCATACGTGCCCTGGAGAACCGTAACTCAGCGGGGTCTCACTTGCTTGCCCAATGCCGACCTCTGCCTCTTGACTGTTCTCTCTCTGGGCCCACCGACCAGGTCCAATGCGGTGAGGGGCAGCATGTCCACCGGTCCCCCTCCGGTCTTTTCCCTCTCCCGGCTGTTTTGGGCCACTTTCTCCAGGGGGGGTGGGAGACAGAAGATACACAATATTAGGCAGTTGGACACATGCAGCACAGGGAGTGGGTAGCTGATGGCCTTCGTGGCCATGGCTGCCTGTATGGGTGCTGGCAGGTGGTGCAGGATGGGGGTTCAGTTTCCCTCCAAGTGGGGGGTGCATAAGTAGGGTTACGGGTGTGTGGGGCGGGGGCTGGTGCCAGGGGCGCAGTGCTTCCTACTCAACCTGGCCACCCTGAGGAGTTCGAGCAGTTTATCCTGCACTGCTGTCCAGTCCTGTGGTGTTGTCGAAGGCGCACACGATCTCTGCCACTTGCACCCAGGCCTAGTTAACGGCAGCGGGTGGATACCTCCTTCTCAACCCAGGGTACAGGATGGCTCGCCTCTCCTCCACAGTGTCCAGCAGTGTCTCGAGTTGGCTGGTGTGAGTGTGTGGAGTTAATATTCAGCTGCAGCACGTCAGCCTCTCGAGCGTCAATCCACACCCTGGCAAATTGGACACCGTTTTTCATTGAAAGCGATCATGTTCCATGTGGCTTTGGTGCTCGCCCATTAAGGGTTGATGAATCGGTCTGGGAGCGGAGCCAATTTTGCTCCGATAATCGGCGATCAGGTGAAGAATCCCTTTTTGCGACCGAATCGGGGGCAACACCGATTTCAGATGCTCTGTCCCCTCCAAAACAACGTAATCGGGGAGTATGCCGCGCGCCATTGGGACGGCCTCAGGACGTCACCTGAAGGCCCTCCCCCGATGCTGTACGATGCGACCGCTGCAGGTCGTCGCCGTGCGTATGCGTGGCCACGGACCCGGCCATCCTCCGGCCGTTTCTGGCGCGAGATCCGGGAATTTTACCCGGCGCTGCTGCTAGCCCCTCACCGTTCCCGGAATCAGTGCGGGTTTGGCGCCAATTTTGGCATCATAAAATGCCCCAATTCCCACGCCAGCGTCGGCACTTAGCCGCAAAATCAGAGAATCCGGCCCAGAGTTTCTGAAACGGAGAATCCTGCCCCAGAATTTCAACCATTTATGGGAGAGAACGTGGAGGGGTGCGGAGAGGCAGATTGGGAACTCCTACCCTCTTGCAGTTTATTTAACTTTACTTTAAACATAACACTTTATAAATTAGAACAAAACATAGCAGCATAATTTTCCATATGTTCTGCTTTTCATTAGACTCTGCCTTCCCTCCTCTTCTCATGCTTTCTCCTACATTCCCCGATTCTGGCTTTCATTTTGTTGTTATGTGATCTTCCTTATGTAACGCCAGTCTGTCTTATTTTTTGCTGTCTGATGCTTTTCTTTTGTTTAACTCAACGCATTCCAGTCGCCAGCGAGGATCAGCATAATATGAAACAGAGTTGTCCGGGCATTCACCCAGCAGGTAATGGGCAGCCCTTTTTCGCAATGCAGCCGTGTCCATCCATTCCAGTCGTACTCACAGGCAACAGGGGCACAGAGGCAGGGATTTCTGCAGGATTGCTGTATTCCCCATCTGCTAATCAACTGTCGTAGCAGCCCTTCAGCTTGACAATCGCCTACACACGACACCAAAACCAAACCCTTTGGCCCAGTGGGACATGGCCTGGAATATTCAGCTGGTGAAGAAGTCTGAACCAAATGGTTTGTCTGTTTCCTGACATATGATGTAGTACCTTGTGTATAGCAAAGGAAACATTTGCTTTATTGTAAGATAAGAGGGTGGAAGAGGGTGATGATAAAGCTGATAGGTAAGGAGCATGTGATAAATTGTGATGAGCGAAGTGAAGTAAGAGATATGGGGTAGAATTTAATGTTGGCAATGGGGATCTCACCCACCGGCAAGTGATCTGGGGAAGGCCTGCCTTGTTAAGTGCCCTTCAGGCATCAAACTGGCCAGTGTCAGACATTGTTGCTGCACAGGAAAGGAAATCCTGCCTCTGAGAGCTGCAAGCCAATCAGAGGCCAGCAGCTGTCCCATCAGGGCTACCTTGAATGGTGTCAGCTGCTGGCAATGCTGAGCGCCAGGATCAATGCCGGAATCCAGGCCAAAGGTGAATGAGGGAGGGATGAGGTGTTGCAAGAAGTAAATCACAGCAGAGAGGGGTCAGGGGAGTTTAGAGGCAAGTACAGGGGGTGACTTTCAAGCACTCCTTTCTCGATGTTGGATCCCTTGATCAAGCCTTAGAAAGAGGGCCCCTCCTAGAAGCCCGCTAGCAAAACTGATTGGGTTTCTCTTTCCGGCTTCCTGCTTGGAGACTCCCCCGCCTGTTGCTTGTTAGGTGTTGATAGAATAAGGCCCTTAAGTTGCCATTAATTGACCACTTAAAGGCCTCGACTGGTAACTGGGCCGGAAGGCCATCCATGAATCTTCCCATCCCGTATTTAATTGGGCAGAGACGGGAAGACTGCATCTTCTAACTTAATGAAATGGTGTTCGTGGGAGGGGCGTTGTGTGATGCGATGTCCTTGCACTGGCCAGGTCCCTTAGATCTGGAGGCCAGTCCTGCGCGCACCAGCCCAGACCCCAGGCCCCACACCAGCACCTGTCCCTGCTGCCAGCGCTACCCATGCGGGGGAGGTGTGGGGTGTGTGTGGGGGGGCCTTGGTCCTGGGGATCACCCCGACCCCACGACCCATCCCCTGATCACCCCCCCCCCCCCATCACCCACGCTTTCCACCCCCTCCCGGGCCTGGCTGATGCAAACCCCCCTCAACCAGCCCTACTAATGGCAGGACTGGCAGCCCATGGTCGTGCCACTGCATGTCCTACCTCTTCTCTCTCCATCATTGCCACAACACCTTTTCCCAATTTCTGAAATCACAATTGAAACACGTCATCGGGAATTCCTCCTGGCGGAGACAGATCACTGCAGAGGTCCCTGAGAATACCGGGTCAGGCCCGCTAATGATGTATATGTGGAGTGGAATGCATTGACGCCGTTGTCGCGGCATCGGAGCATGGCATTCTGGCGGGCGCGCGGCACTGGCCACGATTTTGGCTTCACAACTGATTCTCCACATGATTGCCTTTCCCGAATCTGGCATCGACCAATGGAGAATGCCACCCATCTTTGTTATGTAACATTAATAGAAGAATTAGTAGCTATTAGAATTGATCACATGAACAACAGAGCTCATTTTTAGTGGGGCATTAGAGTTTAGTAAGTTTTGAAGAAGAGTCATAATGGGGTAAATTCTCTGCCTCCCCAGCCGAATGTTTCTCGGAGGTGAGCTGTCGCTGGCATCGGGATTCCACATTCCACCGCTGGCCATTGGGATTTTCCATTGTAGCTACCCCTGCCGCTGGGAAAATCGCGGTTGGGAGTGCGCTGCCGTCAGAACAGAGAATCCTGCCAATGGAGAATTCATACCATTAACTCTGTTGCTCTCCGCACAGAGTTGCCAGACCTGTTAAATTTTCCCCCATTTTCTGTTTTTATTTCACATTTCCAACATCTGCGGTATTTTGCTTTTACTATATAATTTGTTGATGTGCAAATCATCAGGGGAACGGCAGGGGTGGGAGTGGCAATGAGGCAGTGGGGGGGTGGGGGCGGGATGCAGACATGCGGGGGCAGGGGCTGCAGTGCAGGCCAGAGCCACCGTGCAGCCCATTGGACCTGGTTGAGCAGGGTGTACGCACCATGCTAACATGTCTGCCTTTCACTCCCTGCACACAATGGAATTCGGAATCCCAGCTGGAGTGTTGGCATCTGTCTAGCTGCCGCCGCAGGACACCATGAGCTCCATGAGCAGCAGTATGGGGAGGACCCTGCAGCTGTGGAGCCCACCCCAGAGAAACAGGAGCCAGCCAGTGAGGATGGACAGCCAGCTGCCCAACAGACCGAGGAGGAGGTGGGAAGGCGGCGCCCCATCAGACCCATTGTGTACCGCCAGCGCCTGACATTTTAGGACCTGCCGGATCGGGCTTGCTCTTGAACACTCTGGCTAACCAGGGAGACCATACGGCATATCTGCCGCATCGTGGCACACCTGGAACCGCGGGAGTATGGAGGACACTTGCACCCAGTGGCCGTCAAGGTGACGGTCGCACTGAAACTTTATGCAACAGGATCCTTCCAGGCGCCGAGTGAGGACCTGTCTGGGATGTCTCAGACCTCAGTGTACAGGCGTATCTGCACCGTCACAGTAGCCCTGTATGCCCGGGCAGCTCATTACATCAGCCTGAATATGGACTGGGCCCACCAGGTTCTCGGGCAGTGTGGATCCCCGGCAACGCTGGGATACTCCATGTCCAGTGGCTGATCGACGGGACACATGCCCCACTATAAGCATTGATGCATGAGAGGGCATACTTCACAAACTGCAAGGGGTACCACTCCATGAACGTGCAGCTGGTGTGTAACCACGGGATGCACGTCATGCATGTCTGCATCTGATACCTGGGCAGTGTGCTCGCCGCCTTCATCTTGGCACACTCGACGGTACCCAACACCTTTGTGGGGTGGGTGAGGGGCTGGCTACTGGACGACAGAGAATATCTTCTGCGGTCATGGCTGATGTTGTCTATCCGGAGGCCACAGACCAACGAGGCAAAGACCTGCAGCACGGTGCCACAGTGGTTAGCACTGCAGCCTCCAGGGGCAGATTTACTATGAAACTAATGAAGCTTAAGCTTCAGGGCCCCTAATTCCGGAGGGGCCCCAGAAGCGACTTTAGTCCACATTGCTTAAAAAATTTAGGTCTACTGTATGAGAAGGGGGTTTTTAAAAAAATAATAATATTAATAATATAGTAATTCAATACAAAATAATAGTTAAAATAAAAATTAAAAGTTAATTAAAATATCATGTAAGCTAGCCGTAAATGAAAAAATATTCAAATTAAGGATGTTTCATTCTAAATATATTTAATATAAAATAATTCGAAATAATTTAAAACACTATTAACATTTATGACAGAAATACAAACAGTAGATGACGTGTCATAACAAAAAAGGAGAGCCGTTGAAAAGGCAATCACAATGCTAATGTGAATTTTCAACGTGATAGCACTCGTGATATCGATCTAGACAAGAATTTTTTTCAATAAAGTGGTCATAAGGATACAATATTTTAATTACTCCTCCTCAAAATAAATGTTATATTTAGAAAAGTAAGGTAAGTAATAAAGGTGAAATAGTGTTAGATTAGCCTAAGCCTATTGTTTTTATGAAGAGGTGAACGGAAGGTAGGCTACGACCGCATAGCCTCGGCTAATACTATATTACAAGTAGTTCAAACAAGTATGAAACTCCAAACTCCCTGGTTTTGATGTATTTGAAGGTTATCTTCTGCTATCATCTTTACTTTTGTTTGTTAAAGAACTCAGAGAAAATTCAGCTGATAGGATTGCACACTATGAATCAGAAGCAAAAGGTTTGTGTGAAGATATCACCTCAAGTTATTCTGATGCTGGGCAGCACGGTGGCGCAGTGGTTAGCATTGCTTCCTCACGGCACTGAGGTCCCAGGTTCGATCCTGGCTCTGGGTCACTGTCCGTGTGGAGTTTGCACATTCTCCCCGTGTTTGCATGGGTTTCACCCCCATAACCCAAAGATGTGCAGGGTAGGTGGATTGGCCACGTTAAATTGCCCCTTAATAGGAAAAAAATGAATTGGGTATTCTAAAGTTATTTAAAAAAAAGTTATTCTGATGCTTCCAAACGCATTGTTACAAGGAAATTTTCAGATGGAACAAGTGGTATTGCTTCTTTGAGAGGAGCTGACAAATTTAGGACAGAAGTTCTATATCAACTCTATGCATTCTTGATAATCCAGTTACGCAAGAGGATTGACCCATATGAGCAGATTGCAAAAAGGTTCAAGTTCCTCTCAGAATTGGTGAACAATTCTGAAATTGCTGAGGACAGTATTAAACTTATAATATCGTATTACAAAGATGATATTGACCACAAATTAGTAAACGAGTGTTATCAGTTCAAAGAATATTTGCACCTTAGGAAATCCCAGAACACAGAACAAAACTCGCCATCTAAAATGCAATGCACAGAAGTTCTTCAGCTTATTTGTGAGCAACACCTAATTGAAGTGTTCCCCAATATTATTACTGCGCTTAAGCTGTACTTGACAATGCCTATCACGAGCTGTGAAGCAGAAAGGAATTTTTCAAAGCTATCCTTTATAAAGAATCAATTTTGGTCTACCATGACTGAAGAGCGCTTAAATTCTTTATGCATACGGTCTCTAGAAAATGACATTCCAAGGAAGCTCTCATATGACAAAACTGTACGTGAATATGTTGCTAGAAAAAATAGAAAAAAGAGTATTTTGTAAAATGTGCTTCATGTAGTATGTATTCTCATAGGTGTCTAAAATAAAAGATTATATTGACTGCGGTCTTTTCTATGTTTTATTTCATCATTCTATGATGCATCATGCATGTATATAATATTTCCCTAATTTTCATCCCCCATAACTCGAAAACTATAAGGTCTAGGAAATGTTTATTCACACCAGTGACTTTGACATGTGAAATAATCCAATACAGCAATTTTAATCAAAATCTGAGATGTAGTGGTTAAATTTTTTAAAAATTTGTGGTGATCTGTCGTGGAACAACCCCATTGAAGAAGATGACAGTGGTTACCCAGACCTCGTTGCTGGTTGCGAAGGGGCCCCCATAACAGTTCAAGCTTCAGGGCCCCAAAAATGTAGGTCCGCCACTGGCTGCCTCACAGCGCCATGGACCTGGGTTTGATTCCTATCTCAGGTGACTGTCTGTGTAGAGTTTGCACATTCTCTCCGTGTCTCCATGGGTTTCCTCTGGATGTTCCAGTTTCCTCCCACAGTCCAAAGATGTGAAGGTTAGCTGGATTGGCCATGCTAAATTGTCCCTTAGTATCCAAAGGTTAGTTGGGGTTACAGGGATAGGGCGGGGATTGGGTCTGTATACGGTGGTCTTGCAAATGGCAGGTAGACTCGATGGGCCAAATGGCCTATTTCTGCACTGAAGGGATTCTAGAATGACGCCCATGGTGTGACTAGATGCATAATCAAGCGGTGCAACGGCATACTCAAGATACGGTTCAGGTGTCCGAACTGCTCTTGAAGGGCACTCCAGTATAGCCCCAGGAGAGTCTTGCACATCATCGTGGCCTGTTGCATGCTCCTCAGCATCACGCAGCAGAGGGGAGACATGCTAGGGGAGGAGGAAGAATGCCAGGGATTGTTTGACAAGGAGGATGCGGATGAGGGATAGATGACCAGGGCATGGGTCCCGGGCAGGCACAGGAGGCAGCACAACATGAGTGCCAGGGCAGCCATGCATGGGACAATATTATCGGCACCAGGTTCGCTGACTAGGGGACTGGGGGGCCTGGCCCACCATCCCTGCACTGCCCCTCCCCCTCACCTGCACCCCCCTCCATGCTTCCTGCCTGCTTCACTACAGGATGCTGGCCCTGGGATAGCATTATCAGCGGGTCTGGTCTGTATGATGGAGGATGATGACTCCCCACTCCGCGATGAGCTCTGGTGCTCTGTATTGTTTGACAACATCTGACGCCTGCCCTCGGTAGCACTTTCCACCATCTGCTCGGGTGAACACTGCATACGTGTTTGACATTTCATCACACGGTCCCATAGCATCCCTGGGGTGGCTGGGTGAGGAAGGGGTCCAGGGTGGTGTGGGGGGGGGGGGGGGGGGGGGGGGGGGGGGGCGCGGGGGGGGGGGGGGGGGGGTGGAATCCAGGGTTGGGGGGTGCACATGGGCAATGTGCAGTGGAGGGACATGCACTAGGTAGGCCCTATCACATGGCACCACCACATATCTAGCACTGCCCACTGCTGCCTCCGGGGGTGACACCAGAGGTGGCCTTCGAATAGCCTGGGACCCTGGCCTGTGCCCATTTCCAATGCCCGCGCTTCACACCTATGACCTCCCATCACCCTCACCTGGTGCAACCTCTGCACCCGGCCCAACCCAGCTCGTCCCTCACATGCTTCAGACATAGCACAGATGTAGGCCTCAGTGTTGATAAATAGGTTTTTATTGTGATATATACAAATATTGTGACCTTGTCCCTATTACTAACCTATGTGCTTCACCTGTGCAACTTAACTGGTGTCGAATTTTCTAACCTTACGTTCCCTTACGCTCCATCTAGGTGGAGCTCCAGATGGTACATCAGAAGTAGAGGCTGCCTGGGTCCCCTTTTTTTGCTGTCGCCTGGAGCAACCAGGCCCAGATGGTGGTGTGCTGCCACTGTGTTTTGCGTGCTGCCTATCGGATGCTCCAGGGACATGTGGGGGGGATTCAGAGGTGCTGCAGTATTTCTGCACCTCCCCTGGGGGATTTACCGTTATGGGCCTCATCACCTCCTCCTCCTCCCACGGGGTGCCCAATGGCCCCTGGGCTGCTCCTTGGGACGGGGTTCAGCCAGAGCAAGCTCCAGAGGCTCCGCCGTCATCTGGCACTGCCAGTCCTTGAGGCCCACTCTCATTTTGACCGGATCTCAATGCCCATGGCCATGGAAAACAGGGAGTGTGCCATGTTCCTCTGGGACTGGTTCAAGTTAGCCAGCGCCAGGCCAATGCCCTCGACGTCCATAGCCATGGCCCGTTGTGACTGGGCCAAGCTCTGGAACACTGTAGCAATGTCCATGTCGCCCTGGTACAGGCTACCAGTGATGTGGCGGCTCTGTCCTGGGCCTTGGCCATCGCCTGTACAGAGTGCCCAGGCTTTGGACATCCTGACCAATGGCTGATACCGTCACACCCGATGCTTCCACTGTGGGTGCCATCCACGCAAATTTGGCCTGAGTGGCACGAATTGTCGGCAATGCTCCCTGCCCTTGCAGGCAGTTGGACTCCTCCAGCTGCATTTGCAGGGGCTGGATGGTTGCTGCCACCCCCTCCTGTAGTCCTCGGCTCTGTGTCTGTATCTCAGTATTGATGGAACAGCCCTTTCCAGAACCTGAGACCCATCTGGATGACAGCTAGTCCCTGGGGTCAGGCCACCCTCCGACCGTACGTCCCCTCAGGACCGTCTCCGGGATGTCACGGGGTTGCAGGAGTGACACGGGTCTCCAGCATGTCCTGCGTTGTCACTGGATGGGTCTCAGGGTTGCAGCAGGGTGTGGGGGGTGGGGGGGGGGGGGGGCAGATGGACCCATTTCATCGCCAGCTAATCCTGCTAGACAAAAGACAAGATGCATGGTTAGATCGCGGGAGGGAGCGGTGGGGACGAGAGGTGGATGCCACACCTGCAAGAGTGTAATCGCTATTCATTGTGGATTCACTTGGTTCCCCGATGCCGACCTCCGCCTCGGTGACTACGCACTCTCCGACTCCAACCAGCTCCAACAACCTCTGTTCTGCAATGATGAGGGGCCACAGGTCCAGCGGGCCCTCTCCAACCCTCTCCTGCTCCTCGCAGCTGGTGGTTTCTGTGTGCAAGGCACCCGGCCATGGCGGGTGGCATGGGGATGACATGTCGTGTAGGGTGGTGTGCGGGTGGACTGCTGGTGGGTTGGGTTCAATCGCCCTATAGTACGGGGGAAGGTTCAGGTGTGTGGGACTTGGATGGTACCAGGAGTTTGGTGGTGATGGTAACCCACCTTGTTTGGCCTGGGTGAGTTGGCCATCCTTGCCAAGTTGAGACGGGAGTGGGCCTCCAGGACTGGCAGTGCTATGTGACGGTGGGGTCCGGAGCTCACTTTGGCCTCACTTCCATCCCATGAAGTAGCCCTGGGCCATGGAGCACTGCGAGGGAGGAGAATGTGATGGGGCCCGTGCCGGTGCCTCCCGCAGAGGTGCCAGAACACCTCAGCACTTCTGAATCCCACCCTCATGACACTGGCACATCTGATGGGCAGCGGGCAGAACAGGGTGGCACCTCGATACCTGCGACAACTGAGAGTCGGCCAGGCCCATTCAGGTCCAGGCCTTCCAGAGGACAGCCGCCAAAGGCATCTCAGGTCAGATAGCAAGATACACAGCAGGCCACCTCCACATCTGATGTGTTGTCTGGGGTCACACCTGGAAGGAGTGGGAGGTCATGTGAAATAAAATGTTAGACACCAATTAATTTGTCACGGGTGTGGCACATAGGTTAGAGTTAGGGGCCAGGGCACAATAATGATATAGTCACGATTAAACACCTTTTCACCAATAATGGGGAGGCAATGGCACAGTGGTATTGTCACTGAACAAGTAAAGCAGTTCAGTAATGCTCTAGGGACCCAGGTTCAAATCACGCCACTGCAGATGGTGAAGTTTGGAAAAGTCTAACGATGACCATGAAACCACTGTCAATTGTCGTAAAAACCCATTTGGTTCACTAGAGGGAAAGAAATCTGTCATCCTGACCTACATGTGACTCCAGATCCACAGCAATGTTGTTGACTCTGAACTGCCTCCTCAACGGCAATAAATGCTGCATCCTTCAATTCTCTGATTATCATGCTTTTTGCGTCTCTCCCTTTCTTGTTATCACACTGCTATAACCTGCCTGCTTACCATTGGCTGGGGACTAATGACAATCCCACAATCCTGTGGGAGTATGAGCTTCCCCAATGAGGGAGGCGGATAAATCATTAGCAGACTCCCTGCATAAATAGAGCTGGCCAGTATGGAACCAGAGAGAGAGGAGTTTGGCAGCAAGAGAAGTTGTTGCTGCTGTATATATGTTAATTTGTAAATAAATGTTATTTCTTTGTATCCTGAAAACTCGTGCTGGATTCTTCGTGGCCCTCACAAAACACACATTTGATTGCAGAGCCCTGATAGTCCACTAAAATTCTCCTTTTTCTGCCCGTTCTTTGCAGCCATTCTGATGGGCAACAGGCAGTGTTCCTTTTGAGCCATTCCAGGCAGCTCTAACATTTTGTTCCATCAATGGTCTGCCCTATTACATTTTGTGTTGCAGAAATGGGCTAGACACCAGAAATATAAGCCATGTTGCCAATGATAGCTTTTGTCACCCAGTAGCCTTCCTTTGGTTTGTTATACTGGTCCCAATGCAGATGGCAGAGGACTGCCACAAAATAAAGGCATCATGATTGTTACCAGGATATCAGGCATAATTCTCTGCCCATAGGAACACACCAACTGAGTTCAGGGAACAGAATCCATTTGCGGTACAGAGCAGAGTTTATAATGCCACTCTGCACCTTGGGGAGATCTGTAATCCAGGCCAAGCCATGTGCTTGTTCCGTCTGCTTCATTCTGACAAGGAAGAATGAAATGTAGTTGGCTCTCAGTGAATAGAGAGTCTCAGTGACCTCCCCAATGTAACAATGGGCAATAGACTCAGATGTTGCAAATATCTCCAGCTCCAGCTTGTAAAGAACGCAACACCTAAAGTTCATCACTACATTCACCTTCATAGTCATTGGCAATATTTGATCCCTGCCTTGCTTTGAGGCTGCAGTTGGGGGTTGCAGCATTTTCAGTGGGCACATCCTTATGGAAGTGCAGAATCTCACACGCTTGACAGAAATCTTCAGGTCCCTCCAGCAGTTGGAACCGCAGGGGACGAGGGCACTTAATTTGGTGGGAAGAAAATAATCTGTATCCTGACAGCAGGTAACACTGTGAATTTTGTTTTCCTTTTAAGGTGGGTTAAAGGCAGGTCGAGCTTCCCAATGGACAATGTTAAAAACCCAATTTGCTTTTATTAGAATCTCATGCATACCCATTAAAAAGTAATCTCAACCAACAACTAACCTGGAAGGAGTCAATGATCCATTTAAATAACACTGATGGTGGGGGAGTGGATTTGGAGAAATATTTTTTGCTGTTGAAATACTCACAGCCATGGGTGATTAAGAGACAGCCCGAGCTGGAGTGTTGAACTCCAAAATGGCAGCACTGGTATCAGATCAGTGTTGCCTGTAGAATTTCATCAGAATTTCATAGAGTTTTCATAGAATTTACAGTGCAGAAGGAGGCCATTTGGCCCATCGAGTCTGCTCTGGCTCTTGGAAAGAGAACCCTACCCAAGGTCAACACCTCCACCCTATCCCCCACAACCCAGTAACCCCACCCAACACTAAGGGCAATTTTGGACACAAAGGGCAATTTAGCATGGCCAATCTACCTAACCTGCACATCTTTGGACTGTGGGAGGAAACCGGAGCACCCGGAGGAAACCCACGCACACACGGGGAGGATGTGCAGACTCCGCACAGACATTGATCCAAGCCGGAATCGAACCTGGGACCCTGGAGCTGTGAAGCAATTGTGCTAGCCACAATACTACCGTGCTGCCCCTCTGTCTGCTATGCACACTTCCAACATGTATTTGTAGTGATATTCAGATGTCAATATACATGATCAATGTATGTAAATGTAGTACAGTCATTTCAACACTAGCTGGCTCACAGTCAGATACTATAAGAACTGGATTCCCGCATGATGATGTGATTCAGAACAGTGAACAAGCAAGACATAGAATAGCTAGAGTGAGAGAAGTTAGAACTAGTTTGTTATAATAGTGTATAGTTATATAGGTATCTGTATTGTACTTTATTTCTTTATTGTTAGTTTAGTATTGAGTTTATTATTTTATCACTCATTAAATAGTTCATCTTTCAACAAGAAGACTATTGGTAATTTTATCATCCTGGTGGATTCAAGAGTAATATATATATTTTCGATGAGTCATTATTTAAAATATAACAATATTCACTGTATGCAGCCCAAAGCATTTACCAATATGCCATTCAATGTGATTCATTGCTCCCTGAAAAGTACTCTCACTTCACACAAACTCAAACTGAAGGAAATGGCACAATTGGCTCCAAATGAGGTGTATCCATTCCTGCATGGGAAGCATATCGTATTATGTTTATGAACTTATGTTGGCGGTGCCATTATTTCAATGTAATGTGGTTACGTGCTTCAGGATGCTTCAGTCTCAACTTTGTCCCCCAGCGCTGTTCCCACCCCCAGCTCAGCCTCCTATTAAATTGTATTAATGCACCATGATCTAGGCCTAGTTCCCCTGTAGGCAGTTTTACATTAGCAAATAGCAGCTGACATCGTGTGCCCCATTATACCACCATTGGTTGCACTATTCAATCGACAAAGCAAAAAAATGTGGCACTACATGTTCTGTGTGGCACTGCCTTTTAAAGGCAGCTGTGGGACTGCACATTCTGCAGCAGAGCCCAGCATGCCGATAGTGAGTGACACACAATGCCAAGTGCAAAGTGTGGATGGGGGCGCATGGAAATCCCTCTTCTGAAACAAGAACAAAAGAATGCCTTGTGACTACTGCCAATGGTTCTTTGTGATGAGCTGACGAGAGATCTTCCTCCCCTTTGACATTGCCATGGTCTAGCCACTTAAGGTTGCTGAGTTCAAACATCAGCCAAGGCTGGAATCTAAATGCACAACACTCTTCACTATAAGGTCTTCCTTCTCCCTAAAAAAAAGTTAAACGATACATTTTGAACAATGAATATGTATTATTCTCTAAGAATTAGAGGAACATTAACTCAGTTAATTAAAATTTTCCTCAGCAATGATGTTTTACATCATGTCCAGACTGGAGCTTTGATTTGCAATAAACATTGCTGGAAACAAATCGATGTACAATTATTTTATACAACAAGTAATTGCTGAGGTCAGCTTATGCAGCAAATTTCTTTATTGTACAGATTTTAACAGTGGATCACTCATTGGCTTCCAAACCAGATGAGATCATAAGATTTTTAAGTGCATCATGCAGTTGCTTTGCCAATTAATGAGAATTTATAAAGGGAGTCAGTGTAAGAGCAATCATAACAAATAGAATCTCCCAGCTGGTCAGAAACATTGAGGGCAATGTCCACAAAGGCACAAAGTTACTTCAGCATGACTCGCCATCCTCCTGTCCCGGTTCTGAAGGTTTTTGAAAGTATCTGACCATCCCAAACAGCAGCGTACGCCTCCACAATCTCTCCTCTAGTGCTAGGTCTCCCAGGTTTGCTTGCAAGGTATTTTATTCAGCCAGTACACTGATAGTTGACCTGTGAAATGTTTTGTAAATGATGGCCAGGATTTTCCGCTCCTTATTTTGTTGAGCGGGTTCAGCGATGGGAGCAGAAAATCTCGCGAGAAGCCCAAATCGCATTTTACGCCATTGAGAAAATTTGCTGCAATTGTCCCCTCCCCCATCACCCAGCATCGGTGTTTCCCGTCATGCAGCATCAGGAACCTTTTTTAAAAAAATATTTTTATTGACATATTTTGAATATATAAATACAAAAATACAAAACAAACACCATCTGACTGCTGGGAATACACACCCTCACTGATAAGATTTGTGTCAAGGGGATGGAGCTGTTACCCGTAGCCCCACATTGCAAGACGCTGATGGCAAATCACAGTGGGGATGGGGCATTGGATGTCAAAGAGCTATTGCGATTGTCTGACTCCTGTATGGCTCAGAGTTTATTGAGAGAGGTGCTCACTATCTACAAGTGTGTAACACTCATGTCCATGCTGTGTAACTAGAGCGCCTTAACCTTTTTAACCCTGTTATATCTTGGTGCATCCCCAACATCCACAGCAGAGTGAAGGCAGACTGCTGTCTGCCACTCCATGTTGTCTGTGATGACATTAGCGGGCATCCTCTAAAGAACCAAGAACTTGAGGGCCTTCCAGCGGGATTCTGCTGTGCCACCCTCCTCCGCGTGTGGAGCTGGAGCCGAAGTGGTCACAGGAAGAAGGGAATCGATTGGTGGGCACTTCCCAAGACCCCAGGATGTGCACCGGCTTCTCCTCCTCGCTGTGAGTTATCTAGGTTCCCTAACTTCCTCTTAGGGACAGAGGGACAGTTGGACTGAGCACAAGAAGCCCTGCCTAGATCCCCACTAGTGCCTGTACCATGGCAGTATGGTAGCACAGCACTGCTACCTCACAGCGTCAGGGATCCCGGTTCAATTCTGGCCTGTGGAATTTGCATGTTTCCCTGTGTCTGCAGGGGTTTCCTCCAGGTGTTTTAATTTCCTCCCACAGTTCAAAGATGTGCAGGTTAGGAAGATTGGCCATGATCAATGCGTGGCGTTATGGGAATAGGATGGGGGAGTGGGCTTAGGCAGGGTGCTCTTTTGGAGGGACGGTGCAGACTCAATGGGCCAAAGGGCCTCCTTCTGCACTGTAGAGATTCTATCATTTCTATGGAGTAAATGTCCTGCACCATGGAATGCATGTCCTTCAGCAATGCAGGACAGTCGTCTTGCACCAAGGTCTTCACTGCAGCCAGCACCCTTGCTGTGTTGACCTGGTTGCGTCAGAGTGTCGGCACTATATCCTCGAACAGAGGTATTGGGACTCTTCCTTTCGGACTTTAATCCGAGGAATGTAGCTGACATCCATTCCTGATGTTCCTGACTTTGCCTTTGGGACTCCAGCAACTGAGGCATGACCGAATCTAGAGGCACATCATCTGACTGGCAGATTCCTCGCCTGTAGCAATCCTCCAAGTGTCGGCACGCTGGACATCCCTGCCTCTACCTGCTGTGGATCATACAGAGCGAGGAGCTCACCAGTTTGTGACCCTGAGGCTTCTCTAGAACAAGGGCCCACTGAGATGTGTGTCTGGTGGAGGTTGTGGGTGAAAACCATGATGGTTCTTCAATGTCAACATTCGAGAAATCATCCGTGCCGGTGGTGTAGTTTTCTAGGACCTGGCTGGTGGCCTTCCTGGGCTGCTTCACTAATGTGCCTACGAGAGAAAGGAGATTTCATTCATGGATGGCAGCGGCCTTCAGATATAGGAGACAGGACTCGTGTCGGTTTTTTGGGATGGGTGATGGTGTTCTGAACCCTTACTTGGTTTATCGCCGCCACCTCACCATCAGCACAGGAGCGGTCGACTTCCTTCCCAGCCAGCTGGAGGGCTCTTTCTTCAAAGTCCGTGAGGACTTTCAACTCAGGCATCCCTCTGCCTATCTGGTATCTCTCCCTCTTTTGATCGGGACATAAACCAAGTTAAACACAATGACGGACACACAAAGAAGCCGCTTTCAGAGGGTGGTTTAATAAACTCCAACAATTGTAAAAAATACAGGATGATTGTACTAATTCCATAGTGCCTATGAGTTGACATAAGCATGTTGACAAACAGCTTCAATTTATTTATCAAATATGACTTTAAAATTGAACTGAATTAGTGTGGGAGGAGAAACAGGAAAATGTGCAGCATTCCCATATTCAGGCACATTCCCACAAGATTCAGTCCCCTGCTCAAAACAATCAAACTGAAATCCCTGTACACTGCTAGACTTGACAGCTTATCAACATGATCGCATTTTCCTGCTTGGAGTTTTTCTTGCATATTTGGGGGCTGTGACCTTTTCTTTTGTTCTCATTAGTTCCTTCCTTTTCCAGTTAGTCTAGCAAACTAAAGATGTGGGCTGAATATTCAGTTTAGCAGTGATTTGGCGAGAAAAATTAAGTATGTCTGCTTCCTACCATGTTGTTGACCATGAGAGTAGGATATGGAACCGAAAAAGAAAATGACCAACGCGACATCTGTGACCATGAACTGAAATGCTCAAAGGTCACGTGCGTTCAGATTCACTTTCCTATAAATTGACTGCTTCTCTTGTATCCCTGGGAATGAAGCATGGCCCCTTTGTTCTTCTCTTCAGTTTAAACTTCTCAATCAAAGATATCTGCTTTAAGATAAACTTTGCTGATAAATTGCAGATAGAAAAATTCATTTTATTCAATACAGGAATTGCACAGTTCAAAATCCTGCATTTGTTGCTAAAACACTGGAACAAGGGAGGAAAGAAAATTAGACACCTTTATCACATTAATGTGGTGAGAGAAATTATGATTCCTTCATGAATAAATGGAAGATTACTGTTTCTGTTTATTTCCTCTCAATTTTCTTCACTCCTTCTGAAGGGACTGGAAACAACAATGAACCTTAACCCCTGCTTCAGTTGGGGGTGCCCTGTGCTCCTTGGAGGCTTGCCCCCAAGATGTTACTCCCACCTTTGTGGCTCCCCAGTTGACCTCGGGTGCCCGATCCCTTCCTGGCCTAAAATCCGAGCACTTCCCTAGATCTAGTCACCATCGAACGTCTTTGTGAACAGAGGGGTGGAAATCCCACTCTCTGCTTGTTTAGGCAGCCCTTCAGGCATGTGGTCAGTCAGTTTGGACCTGACTTTTTTTCCAGCAAAGTGGGTGCAAGGCCCTCAGACCTTCCCCCATTCCCCACCAACCAGTCAAATCGAGCCCTTTATTTTCAACCTAACAACCTACTCAATCGTCTTTTTCCATCGATCTGCAAAGCTGGGCAGAGTCTTACTAGCTGCAGGCGGGAGAGCAGGGGGACAGTTGTTGGAAGTGTTGTAAATGTTGGATCAGGTTGGTCATCCGTGCGTTTTCACCTCTGAGCAATCTTGCATGAGGTGGGTAAGCACTTGAAGCGGTTAATCACCCAGTAGTGGTGGGTAGCCTATTATTGGGAATTATCAAGTCACAAGGGACAAGATTGGGGATGCTGGTCCCTGCAGGCAGCCACTTGTTATACAACCCAGGAAGTGACTAACGAAGCCTCGTAATTTCTCAACCATGCCCCTCTCCCCCACTAATTCCTCCGCTTCACTGCAGCCATAGCATGTCCCATGCATGAGTCTCCTTTCCTCAATGTTGGCCTTACCAATGCCTGATTGGCATATGGTTTGGCAGGCCTTCGGCCTTCGGTCTCTCACCAGCCCTGCAGCCAGCAGGTAAGATAACAACACCTCAACAAAATTCTGTCTATTACCCCAATTCTTTTCATCAACACGATTTTATATGAACATATTAACTAGGTCAGAGCTAAGCCTAGTCAAGTCATCACTTGATTACCAGTCATGAGAACTTTTAATTTGTGGTTCTGTTTGCTGAATATTAACTGGGGAGCTGCAATTCTGGAAAATTACGACAGGAAACAAGAAGGGAGAGAGACAGCTATGGGGCTCAAGGAAGAAAACTCCAAACTATGAGGTCTCAACAGTTGTATGTCCCATTACCATCCCCCTTCGCCTTGTACCATCATCCCTTTTGTAATTTAATTTCTCCTGCCTTCAACCATTTAAGCAATTGTCCATTTTGTTCTTCCCTCCCACCTTTTCTTGTACTTGCTTAACACCTGTTACATCCCTAACTTCGTCCAGTTCCATCAAAATATTATCAACTGAAAGTTTGGGCTGTAGTTTTAAGCTTCAGTCATAGTGAAAATGGAGGTGTGTCAGCTGGAATTTTGCGGTGCCGACCTGCATATTGATTCTCTGACTCCATCCTACCCTTGGGCCATTTTCATAGAGGCAGGATTGGAAAGATAGGGATCAGGATGCGATGCGCTTACATTACCTGGTAGCTAATTAAGGATAAGAGCCTATAATTAAGGCATGCTTAGAAGGCTGACGAGAATTTTCGAGTCAGCTTCGAGATCCTTGCAAGCAGTAAGAGATTGTGTAACTGCCTGGAGGCAGTATCCTGGTGACAGACCTGGAGGCTAGGGGCGGAATTCTCTGATTCTGAAGCTAAGTGTTGATGCCGTCGTAAATGCCGTCGCGTTTTACGACCGCATCAACAGGCCCCCAGGATCAATGAACCTGCGCCTCAGAGGGGGCCAGCACAGCACTGGAGCGACTCATGTAGCTCCAGCTGCCGATACCGGCGTCAAATGTTCACTGTGGCGCGGGTCTGCACATGTGCGCTGCGGCAGGCGTGAATTCACACATGCGGGTTACGACCGGTGCCAACTCACGCATGCGCGTTAGTTTCCTTCGCTAAGCTGGCCCCGATGCAACATGGCGGACAGCTACAGGGGCTCAGCACAGAGTAAAACAGGCCCCCACCAGGAGAAGCTGGCCCGCCAATTGTTAGGCCCCGATCGTGGGCCAGGCCACGGTGGAGGCCCCCCCAGGTCGGATCACCTCCCCCACCAGGCCGCCCCCCGCAGGACGAACGGCGAGGTCCCGCCGGGGAGGACCACATGTGAACAGCGTCGGCAGGACACGGCCTATCTCGGTGGCCACTTGGCCCCATGCGCACGAAGAATCGTCAAGGGGCTGCATATAGCCCGGCCCCCGACTGACGCCGCGCCGACCATGCTCCGGTGACCGGAGAATCGGCGGCCAGACATCAGTGTGGCTTTGTGTGAATCATGCCCCCCCCCGGGGGTGATTATCCGACGTGGCCCAGGGTCACAGAATCCCGCCCCCATATTCTAGACACTGTTAGAGCCCATACTGCCTGCCTGACTTCCGATGCAGCTGTAGGCCACCCTATAGAGGGGCCCATCAACCACAACAATTTAAAGCCTTCTCTCATTTTGAATTTGAATATGTTGGAGAGCGGATGTCTCCATTTTGGAGCACTCTCTCCCTCACTTACTACACTACGGTAGAATTCTGCTTATGTTTCTAAGCTGGATAACTTAATTGGCCTTCTTGTGAAACCTCCCCCCTCCCCATTCCTCCCCACCACCCATCCTTAATGGTAAGTCAGCCATCAGGCCATTATTTAGCCAATTCGAGGAAAATCACAGATGAGTGACTGTTGGCCACACATAGGGGGGTTCTGATGCCCATTTGAACCTGATGGTGGGAAGCCCATAGAGAAAATCCTGCATTAACTTGTGTTTCTCTCCACGAATGCTGCCTGTCCTGCTGAGCATTTCCAGCATTTTCTGTTTTTTATACTTGTGCGAATTTATGTTACTGTTGTTATTGTTGAGGTTGCAGAGGCTAACCAGGCAAGGCCATGAAGGGATTTGTAAGAAGTGGGGGTGGAGTAGGTTAACAGAAAGGGGAAACAGACTGCCTTGGTGATGGACTGACTGTAGGATCTGAATCTTAGTTGTGAACATCGAAGGAACTCACTGTAACAGCCGATACTGCAGCCCATTAAGATCAGCCAAGTCAGCACAGACTATGTGGTCAGTTATTCAATTCCTCAGGCAATTGTGCCATAGGGGGAACCATCCTGAATTCGATTTTTGATCATTTGAATGTGGATGCAATGATTTAACAGGAAAGAGGGAGAGGTGGGAGAGAAAATTGAAAAAGAAAAAGAAAGTAACAAATTTCAATAAATTGTAAGGAAAACATCACTGAAATGCTTTGAGATTTCCTTGATGTCTGATTTGCATTTCAGTGCGTAAATCAGTGGATAACTTTCTATACAGTCCAATTTCATGCATATTGAGTTCAATGGGAACCAGTGTGTGGGTGTTTGTCAACTCAGCATGTATTTGGACCCATTTCCTAAATGCTATCTCTTTGATGAAGTATGCAAAACTGTGTGGGGGAAACGGTGACGGCTCTAGCATTGAAGAATAATATAAATAATATCCGTAGAAAGAAGCTAATCCATCTGTTAAATTCATTTCCATTGCAAATTCCGGAAAGCAAGCCAACCGTGAACAGACAACAGAACAGAATGGAGAGCAAAACATATTCCTAAAAGGGACTAAAAGGAGGACTTGGCAAAAACCATGAGATTTGTTGCTTCAAAGCTAATTGTTTAATACTTCCAAATTGTATCAACAGCTACACATAAACACATGCTCACACATTTATAGAGTGGAAATGTGACTGTAAGAAATAGACCTTTTGAAAATCTAGACAGATTTGTAACTACCTCACATTTGCTTTGCTACAATGCACACAGTGGGTGAAGTATTACAAGTCAGTAGCCTAGGTAAAACCCGTTACTTATCTCACACAGGTTTCCTGAGCAACAAGATCCACTCGATAATATTTCTGACAGCTCTCTGACCACAGCATCATAATTCTGTTGCGACCAGGTGAGGAGGTATGGTTTTCCTCTTTTTCCACTGCCTGACAAGGATTTTTATCCCGCTTTATCTCCGGGGGGCATAAATGGCAACAGGGGTGCAAACTCTCGTGAGAGCCAAAAAGCAGGATTTACTCCGACGAGGTTACCCAGAGAAATTAGAACATAGAACATAGAACAGTACAGCACAGAACAGGCCCTTCGGCCCTCGATGTTGTGCCGAGCAATGATCACCCTACTCAAACCCACATATCCACCCTATACCCGTAACCCAACAACCCCCCCCCCCCCCTTAACCTTACTTTTAAGGACACTACGGGCAATTTAGCCTGGCCAATCCACCTAACCCGCACATCTTTGGACTGTGGGAGGAAACCGGAGCACCTGGAGGAAACCCACGCACACACGGGGAGGACGTACAGACTCCACACTGACAGTGACCCAGCCGGGAATCGAACCTGGGACCCTGGAGCTGTGAAGCATTTATGCTAACCACCATGCTACCGTGCTGCCCGCAATTGTTCCTGTCCCCCGCCAGTGATGTAATGACAGGGGAGGACCCCCATTTACAGACATCAACATAACATTATGGGACCCCCTCCCCACAGTAATCCTACCACAATATTGAAAAGCCCAATCCCGAAGGCGTGAGCTCATGTCGGCGCCCTTCTTGAGCTTTTTAAACACGGAGAACTGGAGAGCTTACTTCCGAGGTGGGCTCAGAGGTGAGCATGGAGTTCACCACAGGCCACGGATGACTGCCAAGAGTCAGAGGGCATTGGAGAGTTTGGGGGGAGCCAGCTATGGGGATCATGCTTCAGAGGGGCCGGGGTGCACCGGCAAGAAGGGGGTTTGGGGGGTGGGGTCAGGAGGCCTTGCAAACCTGCAGCTGCTTGGGGAGCCTGGAGGGGGTGAATGCATTGGGGTGAAAGGGATGTGGAATGTGGAACCCTTAGCACCCATCTGGAGGCTGAAATCTTCAGTGGTTAGAGCTCTGCCTTCTCTGAAGGCCTGTCTAAGTAATGGCCAATTAGCCTGACCCTAGCTGAATGAGGGAGATCATTTATCCGCTTGTGACACCGGATACCCGTCCTCCTCTGCAGTGAGCTGGCATTTACTCGCACTGCCACCCTCCCATGCTGGGTTGGTGACCTTGCTCAAGAGTCCCCTTCCCACCTGTGGGTGCAAGATGTGCCACCTCTCCACCACAGCATCTATCATTCTGGTGAGAGAGAACCTTGGAGCAGACTACTTACTGACCATTCTGTAGGTTGAGCTTTGAACAAGTGGCTGGGGAGTGATGTGGCAGCCTTTAAATAGAGCATCCCGCTGATTGATGGTTAACTGATGGGAGGATGGACGAATCAGAGTCTTCCCACTGGTGTAACCAGTGGAAAAGTATTTTTTAAGTGGTTATAATAATAATCTTTATTGTCACAAGTAGGATTATATTAACACTGCAATGTAGTTACTGTGAAAAGTCCCTAGTCGCCACATTCCGGCGCCTGTTTGGGCACACTGAGGGAGGATTCAACATGTCCAAATTACCTAACAGCACCTCTTTCAGGACTTGTGGGAGGGAACTGGAGCACCCGGAGGAAACCCACACAGACACAGAGAGAACATGCCGACTCCGCACAGACTGGGAATCAAACCTGGGTCCCTGGTGCTTTGACGCCATAGTGCTAACCACTATGCTACTGTGCTGCCCCACATGTTTAAAATGCGGCGGGAAAATAATGCCACCAGCAGGTCACACTCCCACTTGTTCCACCCGACATGACACTTTGCCAAATAAAGGGAAAATTCCGCCCACTATTTGGTTGTAGCAAAGGTTTTGAATTTTTAAAGGATGCTGGTTTGACAATTCAGAATGTAATTAGCGGTGTGCAGTTTGTAACAATTAAACCAGGCAGGTATTCTTAAGTTAAACACGTTTGGGGTTGGGTTTCTTGCTAAAATCCATTTAGGTAAAAACATTTAAAATGTTAAAAATGTGCAAGTATGTTCAAATTCCCACTATGAGTATAAAGACACACTCAAATACTAAGTATGCAAAAAAAGAAAATACAACTTTACAGAGTATGTTTAAACTTGACAGAGAAAAAAAGATAAAAGAAGTAAAGTCAGTAAAAAAAAGTTACTGGTTGCATCTGGGTGATTTGGTTCTCACTGAGGTAGTTGCCTTTCAGTTATATATAGTAAATTCTGTTTTCCCCTGGAGTCACTGCTGTTTTCAACAGCTTTTAGTAGAAAGTCACAGGACTGAATAATCCAAATAATACACATGGTGGGAGCTGGCAGATGGCATGCAGTCCGGAATCGCCATGGAGACTACACGGTCCATGCCAACTGGCCCTGCAGCCATTAAGCACTGGGGGGCTAACTAATGAGGGCTGAGTGAAGGTCTCCCCTTTGTAGCTACTGGTCAATCCAATTTGCCATTAACTCCATCAGTCCCAGCAGCACCATGAAGGCATTCCTAGCTGCAGGAGAAGAAGGTCAAGGGCCTTGATTCCTTGGAGCAGGTACTTCTGGGGTCTTGGGTCGGGGTGGTTTGGGTAGGTTAGGGATGGGGTATGTTTAAGCGAGGGAACAGGGAAGGAGGAAGAGTGGAAGTTTGAACTGAGGGAATGCTCCTTGATTGGAAAAGAGGGGCCCTGAAGAGCGACCCCTGACTATCTTCCAGCCCCTGTAAGAATTTCAGATAAAAAATTGAGCTTCCTCCTGCCCCCACCTTGTTGCCCTCGCCAAACATTTATGCTGTGGGTAGAGTATTATCAGGGTCAGTTGGCTTCGTAACAATTGCGCTTGATTATTCATGTAAAGATTATTCATTTAAAGATGGTGCCCACTTTTTCGGAACCCACTTTCCCCCCACATTATGTACGAGGGTAGTGGGATTCAGCAACATAATAGTTTGTTTATGGCCATATATCTACTGAACTTTGGTGGAATGTTAGCCTTTGTGATTCCTGTGTCTTTTCCCGTTGAAGCTGGGACCACTGAGCCAGCCGGTACGGTTGGGAATACCACTATCCTGTCTACCTCTGCTTTGACAGCACACTATAAATTTACCTCATTACATTTACAGGGCTTCCCAGATACAGAACGGATTGTGTCCTGGGTGATGGTTGCTACTCCTGCCTGGAATGGTTCTGTTAAATAGAAGTTTAATGTGATTGATTTTTATGATCACTGGCAGGACCACTTTCGCTCCTGGTAGGTGGCTGCACATTCTCTTGAACAAGATGACACAGTTACATGACTGACTCATTGTTGAATCTCAGGTGCCTCAGGCATTGCTCCTGAGAGAAGTTGGGGTGGTGTTATCTAACCCATGGTGCATTGAACCTTCTATGGCATGCCCTCCTTCCCTTTCCTCTTCACAGAGCTTCCCTTCTTTGCAGTCTCTGATCCAGTCATTGTTAATCATGTTGCAAACTCAGTGGCATGCACTGCAACCACAGGCCAACCTATTGCAGGCTTGGTGTATACAAACAACTAAACCTTTTGTTGAGGGAATCTTTGAATGGATGCATTAATTCACTGAATGACTTCTGAAAACAAGGTGACGTAATTCCACAAACATTTTGCCAGCCGATGTTAGTCAAAAGTTCCTCACCTGCAAGTTGGATATGTTTTAAAAACAGTATAGTGGGGGAACCCTCCTGCAGCTGAATGGCGTTCAGCTGTGAATGGTTAGCACAGGTACTCAGTGAAACTGCATGTCATATCAGCTGGAAGGGCTGATTAATGTCATATCAACCATGTTGCTGGAAGGCACTCATAGCCTTCCCAAATTGGACACCCTGCGGGACATGCGGCGCCATTCTCCGCTGCCCACGACGGGTCGGAGAATAGCGGGAGGGCCTTCCCAACATTTTTCCCGACCTCCCGCTATTCTCCCCCGCCCCCACCCCCCCCCCCCCCCCGACACGAATCGCTGCTCGCCGTTTTTTACGGCGAACAGCGATTCTCCCTAGGTCGATCGGCTGTGTTCCCAGGTCTTTACGGCCGTTTTCACGAACGCAAACGCACCTGCTCTCACCGTTCGTGAAAACGGCCGCAAAGTGACGTCCCGGACAACCATGGCACCGATTGGCACGGCCGCACCACGGCCGTGCCAAAGGTGGCATGGGCCTGCGATCGGTGGGCACCGATCGCGGGCAGCGGGTCCGATACCCGTGCACTCTTTGTTCCTCCGCCGCCCCGCAGGATCAGTCCGCGGGGAGGCTGAGGGGCATGACGGGCCGCGCATGCGCGGGTTTGACGCATATGCGTGATGACGTCATCCGCGCATGCGTGGGTTGGAGCCGTCCAACCCGCGCATGCGCGGCTGACATCATCGCGCGCGTAAGCCGCCATGACGCTTGGCGATGTGCTTCACGGGGCCGTGCTGCTAGCCCTGCCCGGGGGGGGGGGGGGGGGAGAATCGGGTCCCGGGAGGGGGTGCGGAGGCTGCCGTGAAACACGACCAGTTTCACGGCAGCCTTTACGACTCTCCACATTTGCGGAGAATCGCGCCCCGCGCGGTATCCGGCCTCATTCAATTTCTAACTTTGGGGCTACTCTGGTACTGCAGTGTCGCTACAGAGCCCAACTTCATAGTCATAGCCTTTTTGTATCTGATATATTGTGCCACATATATCGAAACTGCAAATGCACATTTTATTTCTCTTTTAGGTTTCTTGCCGAGTGACAAACGAATGTTCTTCGTTCCACTGTGATCACTTGTATTGCACATTTAGTTGGTTGACCTGATTTGTTGCCGTTGGCAGCACCAGTCGCTTTATCAACATAAAACCATTTCAACATTATTAGTATTGTTGGGAATCCAAGGTCCTCCTGTTTGCCAGTGTTTCATAAGCTAACAATTTAAAATCTTTTTTGTTTAATTCCTTTTACACGTTGAAGTCAGGCAAGCTGTTACCTAATTACAACACTAAATCACAGCAAAACAGTCAGCATGTGTCTCTGGAATTTGTTTGGAATTTGCTGCAGACTCTTGGCAGATTAGGATTACTTTGAAAATAGCCCATGATCTCTTAGCAATGTGAAATAAAGTCTGCATTGTGTCAATACCAAATTCAAAATTTCCTTGACCCCCTGATTTATTTGTAAACGCAGATGACTAGTTGAGGAATAATCTGCATTGAAATTAAGAACTAGAGAAATAAATTGATGCATTGATTATATTTTCACTTTTGTTTCCTATTTTGAAGTATTGGGTGAGATTTTCCGGTTGTCTACGCCAGTGCAAGCCTGCCACAGGTTTCCCGCCCATGCAAGGACGCATTCAATGAGAAACAACAGGACCAGAAGACCCCGCTGACAGCCAGTGGTGGGCTGCCTCCTGCTGTTGCAAAGCAGCAGTGGGCTACTCAGTAAATTCCACCCATTTTCTTATGCCTCTGAAAATTGCTTTGTACCTTTAAATTCTGTTCATTCCCGAGACTTTGAACGATTATTTCATGAAATGAATGTACGGCTGCATAGAAATCCCTCTCCATTTCTTACAGAGCATTGTCAGATGATCAGATGACCATAATCAGATGAGGGATAAAAGCTTACATTTGAAATAAGCAAAGCACAACTCCCCCCATGGCCTGGTTTTAAAAGTGTCCAGTGTGAAATGGCGGAATAGAAACTGGGAAGGCACCAGGTTTAATTGCTGGTCTATGTCAAATTGAACTTAGTGGTAGCAAGGGAACTATACAGCTAATTAGCCACAGTGGTTTAGTTTGACAAGGAAGAATCTACATCTGCTCCTTATCCATACATGGATATTGGATAGCAACCAGATGGAATTCAACAGTCATACCTCCATGCTAAGATGTTGACATTTGCTATTTAGAATTACACATAATAAATTGCTCTTTTGGCAAAGTGCCAGAATATTGTTGGTGCCTCTGGAAATATAACTAACTCGTCATGAGCCAGTGCACCCAGAAGGGAAAGAAGGCAACAAATCCTGAAGTGATGTTTACACATAATGGGAATCATTGCGGGTGGGATGTAAAATTTGACAGATCATTTAAAGGTCTGTTGACCTCTGGAGGGAATTTTCCATCTTGTGGACAGATGCGACCGGAAAATCCCGCCCAATGTCTTCCTTTCCTGAAGACATCTGCTGAGTGCAATTCCTGTACAACAAGAGGTACTGTGCCTTGAGAGAAATGTTGAAAACTTCAGGTGCAGTCCTTATAGAGCCCTGAATGGCTGAAAGTTTCAGCAGGCGACTCAGGGAGCAGCTGACAAGCAGCAAGACTGGTAAGCAGGTGGTGTAGGTGACACATGTAATATTTGGAGGTACATTTAAAAAATGGCCTCCA
This sequence comes from Scyliorhinus canicula, assembly GCF_902713615.1. NCBI lineage: Eukaryota > Metazoa > Chordata > Chondrichthyes > Carcharhiniformes > Scyliorhinidae > Scyliorhinus > Scyliorhinus canicula. The sequence goes on along the minus strand of NC_052151.1, from coordinate 133,378,597 downwards.
GTGGAGGAATTGGCAGAGACATCTTTTTTTTTTTTTTTTAAATAATTTTTATTGAATTTTTCAAAATACAAACATTTTAACCCCCCCTACCTTTACATTTAAATTATAACAAAACAAAGTCAAACCCCCCTACTTAACAAGAAAAAGAAAAAAATCCCCCCCCCCCCTACCCGCGCGTCCCCCCCCCCCCCCCCCCCCCCCCCCGCCGGTGAACCGACAGTCAGACCAACTTATCATTTCTAGCAGCGTCCTCGGGCAGGCCTTGCCCGTGCCACCGCCGCTACCGTACTTCCTTCGTCGTTGTCCCCCCTCCCCCCCCCCTCCCCCCCTCCCGCCCTCCCCTCCCCTCCCGGGTTGCTGCTGTCATGGCCTCAGTTTCTATCTCTGATCCAAGAGGTCTAGGAAGGGTTGCCATCGCCTGGAAAACCCCTGCACCGACCCTCTCAGGGCGAATTTGATCCTTTCCAATTGGATGAAGTTTGCCATGTCGTTTAACCAGGTGTTAACACTCGGAGGCCTTTCGTCCCTCCACTGAATCAGGATCCTCCTCCGAGCCACCAAGGACGCAAAGGCTAATATTCCAGCCTCCCTCGCCTCCTGTACCCCCGGTTCCACCCCAACCCCGAAGATCGCAAGTCCCCATCCTGGCTTGACCCTGGACCCCACCACTCTCGACACCGTCCCTGCCACCCCCTTCCAGAACTCCTCCAGTGCCGGACATGCCCAAAACATATGTGCATGATTCGCAGGGCTTCCCGAACATCTAATACACCTGTCTTCACCCCCGAAAAACCGACTCATCCTTGTCCCCGTCATGTGGGCTCTATGCAGTACCTTAAATTGAATGAGACTTAGTCTCGCACATGACGACGACGAGTTGACCCTCTCCAGGGCGTCTGCCCATGTCCCGTCCTCTATCTGTTCCCCCAGCTCTAACTCCCACTTATCTTTCAGCTCCTCTACTGGTACCTCCTCCACCTCCTGCATAATCTTATAGATGTCCGAGATCTTCCCCTCCCCGACCCAGACCCCTGATAGCACCCTATCACTCACCCCCCTGTCGGGGAGCGCGGGGAACCCCGCTACCTGTCGTCTGGCAAATGCCTTCACTTGGAGGTACCTGAACGTGTTCCCCGGGGGGAGCCCAAATTTCTCCTCCAGCTCTCCCAGGCTCGCAAACCTCCCCTCTATAAACAAGTCCCTCAGTTGTCTAATACCCGCCCTCTGCCAGCTCTGGAATCCCCCTCCTGTGTTTCCCGGCGCAAATCTGTGGTTCCCTCTTAGTGGTGCCCCTATCAGACCTCCCACTTCCCCCCTGTGTCGCCTCCACTGCCCCCAGATCTTGAGGGTGGCCGCCACCACCGGGCTCGTGGTATACCTCGTGGGAGGGAGCGGCCATGGTGCCGTTACCAGTGCCCCTAAGCTTATGTTGCCGCAGGACGCCCTCTCCATGCGCTTCCAGGCTGCCCCCTCCCCTTCCATCATCCACTTTCGTACCATCGATGTATTTGCCGCCCAGTAATATCCTGAAAGGTTGGGTAACGCCAGCCCTCCACTATCCCTACTCCGCTCCAAAAAGACCCTTCTAACTCTCGGGGTGCCATGTGCCCACACATACCCCATGATACTACTCGTTACCTTCTTGAAAAAGGCCCTGGGGAGGAAGATGGGCAGACACTGGAACAAAAACAAGAACCTCGGGAGGACCGTCATTTTAACTGACTGCACCCTCCCTGCCAGCGACAGCGGCACCATGTCCCACCTCTTAAACTCCTCCTCCATCTGTTCCACCAGTCTGGAAAAGTTCAACTTGTGGAGGGTCCCCCAGTTCTTTGCCACCTGCACCCCCAAATACCTAAAACTTTTAACTGCTCTTTTGAAGGGGAGCCTCCCAATTCCCTCCCCTTGGTCTCCCGGGTGTATTACAAAGACCTCACTTTTCCCCAGATTTAATTTATATCCCGAAAAGTCCCCGAACTCCGCTAGTATCCCCATTACCTCCGGCATTCCCCCCTCCGGGTCTGCCACATACAACAACAAATCATCCGCATAGAGCGAGACCCGATGTTCCTCCCCTCCCCTTGTCAGTCCTCTCCACCCCCCTGAACCCCTCAGTGCCATCGCCAACGGCTCGATCGCTAATGCAAAGAGTAAGGGAGATAGGGGACATCCCTGCCTAGTACCTCGATGGAGCCCAAAATATTCTGACCTCCTCCCGTTTGTTACCACACTTGCCATCGGAGCTGAATAGAGCAGTTTTACCCACTTGATAAATCCCTCCCCAAACCCAAACCTTTCCAACGTCTCCCACAAGTATTCCCACTCCACCCTGTCAAATGCCTTCTCCGCGTCCAGCGCTACCACTATCTCCGCCTCCCCTTCCACTGCTGGCATCATAATCACATTTAACAATCTCCGGACATTTGTGTTAAGTTGGCGTCCCTTCACGAACCCCGTCTGGTCTTCATGGACTACCCCTGGCACACAGTCCTCTATCCTGGTTGCCAGGACCTTTGCTAACAGCTTGGCATCTACATTTAAGAGGGAGATAGGCCTGTAGGACCCGCACTGGACCGGGTCCTTGTCCCGCTTCAAAATCAAGGAGATCAGGGCCTGCGACATTGTTGGAGGCAGAACCCCCCCCCCTCGCGCGCCTCATTGAAGGCTCGCACCAGCACTGGACCCACCAAGTCCACAAATTTCCTGTAAAACTCCACCGGGAACCCATCCGGCCCCGGCGCCTTCCCCGCCTGCATCTGGCCTATCCCTTTAATTAGCTCCTGCAGCTCTATCGGCGCCCCCAACCCTTCCACCAGCTCCTCCTGTACCTTTGGGAACCCCATTTGTCGAGAAAGTTCTTCATTCCCCCTCTCCTCTTCGGCGGTTCAGACCTATACAATTCCCTATAGAAGTCCCTAAAGACCCTATTCACCTCTTGCCCCTTCTGCACTACATCCCCACCCCTCTCTCTCACTCCCCCAATCTCTCTGGCTGCATCTCGCTTACGAAGCTGGTGTGCCAGCATCCTGCTCGCCTTTTCCCCGTACTCATACGCCGCACCCTGCGCCCTTCTCCACTGCATTTCCGCCTTCCTAGTGGTCAGTAGGTCGAACCTGGCCTGCAAGCTACGCCGCTCCCTTAATAGCCCCTCCTCTGGCGCCGCCGCATATTTCCTATCTACTTCTAGGAGCTCCCCCACCAGCCTCTCCCTTTCCTGCCTCTCCTTCCTCTCTCTGTGTGCCCTTATGGAGATCAGCTCTCCTCTAATCACTGCTTTCAAGGCCTCCCAGACCGTCCCCACCTGCACCTCACCTGTGTCATTCGTACCCAGATAGTTCTCAATGCCCGTTCTCACCCTTCTGCACACCTCTTCGTCCGCCAACAGCCCTACATCCAGGCGCCACAACGGGCGTTGGTCCCGCGCCTCCCCCATGTCCACGTCCACCCAATGTGGTGCATGGTCCGATATCGCAATGGCCGAGTACTCCGTGTCCTGCACTCTCGGTATCAGCCCCCTGTTCAATACGAAAAAATCGATCCTAGAGTACACTCTGTGGACGTGGGAGAAAAAAGAATACTCCCTCGCCCTAGGCCTACCAAATCTCCATGGGTCTACCCCTCCCATCTGCTCCATGAACCCCCTTAACACCTCTGCCGCTGCCGGCCTCCTATTCGTCCTGGAACTCGATCTATCCAGCCCAGGGTCTAACACCGTATTAAAGTCCCCTCCCATGATCAGGCCCCCTGCCTCCAGTCCCGGGATGAGGCCCAGCAGGCGCCTCATAAAACCCGCGTCGTCCCAGTTCGGGGCATACACATTTACCAGTACCACATTCTCCCCCTGCAGCCTACCCCTCACCATCACGTACCTGCCCTCCTTGTCTGCCACCACCTCTGCCGCCACAAACGACACTCTCTTTCCCACCAAAATCGCCACCCCCCGGTTCTTGATATCCAAGCCTGAGTGGAACACCTGTCCCACCCACCCCCTTCTCAGGCGGACCTGATCTGCTACCCTCAAATGAGTCTCCTGCAGCATTGCTACATCAGCCTTCAGTCCCTTCAGGTGTGAGAAGACCCTTGATCTTTTGACCGGCCCATTCAGCCCCCTTACGTTCCACGTGATCAATCGGGTCGCAGAGCGACCCGTCCCTACTCCCTGTCGATTAGCCATGTCTTGTCCCTTGCTCGCCCCGGGTCATCCCTTCTTTTCTGACCCGCTTCCCATAGCGATGGCCCCCCCACCCCCACCCCCCCGGCTCTCCCCTTCTCGTCCCTGGTCTTTCTAGCAGCAACCCGGTGTCCCCCCCCAGTCCCCCCCCCCTTCCCCCCCCCCCCCTGGCTAGGACCCCTCCTAGCCGCGATGTACCCCACATCGTACTCCCGAGAGTCAGCTGGTCTCCGCTGACCCGGCTGCTCCTGCCACATTCCGACTCCTCCCGGTTCACCCCATCTGCGCCCGTGAAAGATCCCCTTAAAACCCCCGAGAAAGACCCGCATAATCAACCCGCTCCCCCCCGTCCCGTCTCCCCAACTTAACGATATAAATACAAATACCCAATGGCAACTAAATGCATAAATACTTAACTACATACTTAAATAACAAAATAATTAACTAACTATCAACTAACAGTGTGCCCAACCATCACCCTCCATCAAACAGTATAAATAACCGCAGATAACCATAACCCGAAAAGAAAAAAAGAACAAAAAACCCCCCCAAGCACCCAAAGAAAAAGGGTAAGAGGGGTAAATAACTAAGGGAAATTGGAAACGGGAAAAAACACCCCATAAGAAGCCAACGACCCACAATAGAGATTTCAACAGTACAAATATACAGAAACACCCAACAACTCGAAACCTTCAAAATATTCAGAAAAGTCAACCGTTCGAGAAAAAACACCCCAAACACTCCACGAAACTGTTACCCAGTTCCGACCTGGCCTGAAAAAGAAAAGGGCCACTTGCTCAATCAAGAGTCCCCCGGCGGCTACGACCGCCGGTGCTCCCAGGTTTTAGTTCGTGTCCAACTTTTCCTCTTGTACAAAGGTCCAGGCCTCCTCTGGGGACTCGAAATAATGATGTTGGTCCTTGTAGGTGACCCACAAGCGCGCCGGTTGCAACATTCCAAATTTGATCTTTTTCGCGTGTAGCACCGCCTTTGTCCGGTTGTACCGGGCCCGCCGCTTTGCCACCTCCGCACTCCAGTCCTGGTACACCCTTACCGTCGAGTTCTGCCACTTGCTGCTTTTCTCCCTTTTAGCCCACCTCAGGACTTTCTCTCGATCACTTAGCCGCTGGAACCGCACCAGCACCGCCCTCGGGGGCTCGTTTGCCCTAGGCCTCCTGGCCATGACCCGGTATGCCTCTTCCAATTCCAGGGGCGCCGGACCGGCCCCTTCCCCCATCAGGGAGCTCAACATCTCCGCCACATATCCCGGGAGATCCGACCCCTCCAGGCCTTCTTCCAGGCCCAGGATCCTCAAATTTTTCCTCCTCATCCGAGTGTCCAGCTCCTCGAAGCGGCTCTGCCACTTCATGTGGAGTGCCTCGTGCACCTCCACCTTTGCCCCGATGACTGTGGCCTCTTCCTCCCTCGCGGTCATCTCCTGCTGCAGATCTTTAATCGACGCCTCTTGGATCGCCTGGGCTCCCACCAACCTGGTGGCCGTCGCGTTCATGGACTCTAAGAGTTCCACTTTCATCTCCGTGAAAAAACGGAGGAGAGCGGCCTGCTGCTCCTCCGCCCATTTCTTCCACTCCTCCGGTGCACCGCCGGCCGCCATTTTGATTTTCTTCCCCCGCTTTTTTTGGGGAGCTGCTGCCGTTTTTCTTGCCGCTCCACTCCGGGTACCGACCATAAAATCGGTCTAGTTCTCCTCAGGGGACCTTCCCCCACCGGGATTCGTTTTTTCAGCGCCGTTGGGGCCCTCCAATTGGCCCAAAAACACCTTTGTTGCAGGAGCTTCCAAATGTGCGGCTTAGCTAGTCATAGCCGCAACCGGAAGTCGGCAGAGACATCTAAAGAAGAGGCAGGAGGAGTCCCAAAATTTAATAAAATCAATGCTCAGCGCTCCTGTTGTTCAGATGTTCACTCGTTTTTTTATGTCACAAGGTGAATAGCCACCGTGAAATGGTAGATAGGCTTGTGCACACCAATGATTCTTTGGGCGATGCCCTGAGGAGCACCTTGCTCCTGGTAGCACCACCCATAGTAGCAAGGTCAGAGGGGAGGTGTTAGACAAAGTGTGGTATAAAACGAGCCCAATGGAAGAACAAGTGAGGGAAGACTGTGCAATCCGCTGGCTGCAAGGTGGTCCCAGTCAACTTGGTTCAACGCATCAATGAAACCTGACCCCAACCCGTGAAGAGTATATGAATGACAAACACACACCAAAGTCCCAATGTTAAACAATTACACACACCCTTCTATCAGCGTCCATTTGCCAAGTTCTGTGGTGATTGAGAATTGACGATGAGGACACCACTGTGAACCTAAAAGATCCCAGCAAGAATCTAGCACACAGGTGACAGATGCTTGAAGGTTGTTGTACAAGCAGGGGTATGTACCAGCTACTGCAAAAGAAAGGCTGACAATGACCCTCATGTTCAAGGGCTTGGTTTTTTTCCAAAGGAATAGAATCTTGGGTGCAATGCTGAAAGGTCCTGATCACATGGCATACATAGAAACATACATAGAAAATAGAAGCAGGAGGGGCCATTCAGCCCCTCAAGCATGCTCCACCATTCATTATGATCATGGCTTCAATATTCTGACCCTGCCTTCCCTCCATTTCCCATGATCCCTTTAGCCCCAAGAGCTACATCTAATTCCTTCGTGAAATTGTACAACATTTTTGCCTCAACTACTTTCTGTGGTAGTGAATGCCACAGATTCACCACTCTCTGGGTGAAGAAATTTCTCCTCACCTCAGTCCTAAAAGGTTTGTCCCTTATCCTCAAACTATACCCCTTAGTTCTGGACTGCCCCAACCAACGGAAACATTCTTTCTGAATCTACCTTGTCTAACCTTGAGAGAATTTTGCAAAAAATTTCAATGAGATCCCCTCTCACTCTTCTAAATTCCAATGAATATAATCCTAACTGACTTAATCACTCCTCAGTCCTGCCATCAGCCTGGTAAAATTTGCTGCCCTCCCTCCATAGCAAGAACATCCTTCCTCAGATAAGGACACGAAAACTGCACACAATGCTCCAGGTGTGACCTCCGCAATGCCTTATACAATTGCAACAAAAGATCCCTATTCCAATACTCAAACCCTCTCACTATGAAGGCCAACATATCATTTGCCTTCTTTATTGCTTGCCATACGTGCACACATACTTACAGTGACTGATACACGAGGGAACCAACTTCTCGCTGAGTATCCACCTCTTTCAATTTACACCCATGCAAATTATTTTATTTTATTATAAATTTAGAGTGCCCAATTCATTTTTTCTAATTAAGGGGCAATTTTAGCGTGTCCACGTACCCTGCATATCTTTGGGTTGTGGGGGTGAAACCCACGCAAACACGGGGAGAATGTGCAAACTCCGCATGGACAGTGACCCAGAGCCGGGATCAAATATGGGACCCTGTTTTCTCTCTACCTCCCTTTTTTAAAATAAATTTAGCATACCCAATTCATTTTTTTTCCAATTATGGGGCAATTTAGCGTGGTCAATCCACCTACCTTGCACATCTTTTGGGTTGTGAGGGTGAAACCCACACAGACATGGGGAGAAAGTGTAAACTCCACATGGACAGTGACCCAGAGCTGGGATCGAACCTGGGACCTCTGCACCGTGAGGCCGTAGTGCTAACCCACTGCACCACCGCGCTGCCCTCTCTACCTCCCTTTTTGAATAGTGGGCCACATTAGCTACCCTCCAATTGGTAGGAACCATTTCAGAGTTCAAAGAATTTTGGAGAATGACCAATAATGGATATACTATTTCTAGGGCCACTTCCTTAGGCAGCACAGTAGCACAGTGGTTAGCATTGTTGCTTCACAGCTCCAGGGTCCCAGGTTCGATTCCCGGCTTGGGTCAATGTCTGTGTGGAGTCTGCACGTTCTCCCCATGCTTGCGTGGGTTTCTTCCGGGTGCTCTGGTTTTGACGTCCCGAAAGACATGCTGTTAGGTAATTTGGACATTCTGAATCATCCCTCTGTGCATTCAAACAGGCGCCGGAATGTGGCGACCCGGGGATTTTCACAGTAATTTCATTGCACTGTTCATGCAAACCTACTTGTGACAATAAAGATTATTATTATTAAGTACTCTGGGATGAAGATTATTCAGCTCTGGAGATTTATCCGCCTTGAATCCCATTAATTTCCCCAAAACCATTTCTATACTAATATCAATTTCCTTCAGCTCCTCATTAAAAGCCGTGTTTCTTAGAATTTCTGGTACATTATTCCTTTGTGAAGACAGAACAAAATATGAATTTAGTTCCTCAGCCATTTCTTTGTTCCCCATTATAAATTCCCCTGTTTCTGACTATAAGGGGCCGACATTCATTTTTGCCAATCTTTTTCTCTTTACATACCTACGGAAACTTTTAGTCAATTCTTAAATTCCCTGCTAGCTTACTTTCATACTCTTATTTCCCCCCTTTTAATCAATGCCTTGGTCTGCCTTTAACGAATTTTAAACTGCTTCCAATCCTCGGGTCTATTGTTTTTTTCTTGCTAATTTGTATGCCTCTTCGTTGAATCTAATACTATCTCTAAATTCCCTTATAAGCCATGGTTTGGCCAGAGTTTGATTTCCACTCATGCCCCAAATAGGAACAAACAACTTTTGAAGTTCACCCATTTGTTCCTTGAATGCCTGCCATTGCCTTTCTTTCAGTAATGTTTCCCAGTCCGCTCTAGCCAACTCATGACTCATACCATCATAGTTACCTTTATTGAGGTTCAGGACCCTGGTCTCAGACTCAACTACCTCACTATCCACCTTGAGAAAGAATTCCATCATATCATGGTTGCTCATTCCCAAGGCATCTCTCACAATTAGATTGCCAGCTAAAACTTTATCATTGCATAACATCCACCAAGATGGGCTGTTCCCTTTGTTAGTTACTCAATGTATTGGTCCAGAAAAACACCCCATATACAATCCAGAAATTCCTCCACTATTGTACTGTGACTAATTTGACTCACCCAATCTAAATGCAGATTAAAGTCATGCATCATCACAGATGTTCCTTTATTATGTGCATCTCAGATTTCCTGTCTAATGCTATGCCCAACATTACCACAGCTCTTTGGTTGGTCCGTACGCCACCCCCACAAATGTTTTTTGCCCCTTGGTGTTTCAGTTCACCGACAGCTCAGCAGTAATCAATATGTCATCATCAACAACACTTTTGCCCAGACCATTAACTTAAGTGAAGTTGGGAAGGAAACGTTCTATTCTGAACTTGATTAAGTCCTTGCTGTTAGCCCAAAAGAAGAAAAGATCACCCCTTCTCAGGGACTTTAATGCTAGTGGCATGGTGTAACAATTGTAACGACAACAATCTCTCCCTCAACGTCAGCAAAACTCAGGAGCTTGTCATTGACTTCAGGAAGCGAAGCATCGTACACACCCCTGTCTGCATCAATGGTGCCGAGGTGGAGATGGTTGACAGTTTCAAATTGCTAGTTGTGCACCAACAATCTGTCCTGGTCTGCCCACAATGACGCTATGACCAAGAAAGCACAACAGCGCCTATACTTTCTTTGGAACTAAGGAAATTTGGCATGTCCACATTGATTCTTACCAGTTTTTACAGATGCACCATAGAACGTATCCTATCTGGCTGCATCACAGCCTGGTATGGCAACTGCCCAACCCAAGACCGTAAGAAACTGCAGAGAGTTGTGAACACAACCCAGTCCATCACACAAACCTGCCTCCCAGCCATTGACTCTGTCTACACCTCCCGCTGCCTTAGAAAGTGGGCAGCATGATCAAAGGTCCCTCCCACCCATGTTATTCTCTCTTCCAACCTCTTCTATCAGGCAGGAGATATAAAAGTCTGTGAACACGGACTAAATGGTTCAAAAACAGCTTCTTCCGTTGTTACCAGATCTTATTCTGGACTGAACTGATCTCTCCAAACATCTTCTCCACTGAGTAGTACTACACTCACAGTGCTTCTAGTGATGCCTGTGTCTATGTGTTTACATTGTGTATTTATGTATGTCCTATTTTGGGCAGCAGGGTAGTATGGTGGTTAGCATACATGCTTCACAGCTCCAGGGTCCCAGGTTCGATTCCCGGCTGGGTCACTGTCTGTGTGGAGTCTGCACGTCCTCCCCCTGTGTGCGTGGGTTTCCTCCGGGTGCTCCGGTTTCCTCCCACAGTCCAAAGACATGCGGGTTAGGTGGATTGCCCATGCTAAATTGCCCGTAGTGTCCTAATAAAAAAAAAGTAAGGTTAAGGGGGGGGTTGTTGGGTTACGGGTATAGGGTGGATACGTGGGTTTGAGTAGGGTGATCATGGCTCGGCACAACATTGAGGGCCGAAGGGCCTGTTCTGTACTGTACTGTTCTATGTTCTATGATTTTTCATGTATGGTACGATCTGTTTGGACTATACGCTGACAGATCGGTATACGTGAGAATAAATTAAATCTAAATCCTGACTTGACTGTGCCTTTGATGTCTGGAGCAGAACCATTGGGAGAAATGGGCTGGAATCTTACCATATTTTTTTCAAAGTGTCAGGTTCAGATTGAAAACTGGCACATAACTCTTCAACTGCACAGACCAGTTTTCTCTCTCGACCTGAAACAACTCTGAGCAAAAAAGAGATGTGGAGATGCCGGCGTTGGACTGGGGTGAGCACAGTAAGAAGACTTACAACACCAGGTTAAAGTCCAACAGGTTTGTTTCGAATCACTAGCTTTCGGAGCACTGCTCCTTCCTCAGGTGAAGTGCACAACATTCCTCACCTGAGGAAGGAGCAGTGCTCTGAAAGCTAGTGATTCGAAAAAACCCGTTGGACTTTAACCTGGTGTTGTAAGACTGCTTACAAAATATAAAAGAATAGGCAGGATTTACACCATTACTCTGGTGGGGCGGGGCCTGAGAGGATCAGGGAGGCTAACTCCCATTCCTCAATCAGCATTGAAGTGGAATTCCCCCCCAACCCGGGGGTATTGGGGGCATCCCTCCCGCACAATCATTGGATCATTGGGGGCTCCCCACTCCCACCACCGCAGAAATATCGTTGCCGATCCCCCCCCCCCACATTGCTTGCTTCATCCTGTGTCTGCAAGTTGCCCCTCAAGTTCCACCACCCCCCCCCCCCCCCCCCCCCCCACAACACACAACTGGAACCCCCCAATGGGGCTCCCATGAGGTCTCATCCCAAGCACTGCCCCGGCACTGCCCTTTGGTAGTGCCAACCTATGCCGGGGCAGTGTCAGCGACTGTGCCTGGACACTACCCTCTCCCACTGGGTGCGATACTCATCTTTGCGCTTCCGGAGGGATCCCTTTGACTGAATCTCATATTTCAAAAGCTGTTTTTGATGTCACGTTGCCAAGGTTTGAATATTCAGTGATCATGTGGTCGGGGGGAGGGGTAGGCTAAATCTATTAAAATGAGGTTCTCGCCCTTTGTGGACATGAACCTTGTGATGTCACCAGTGAGGGGACATGGAAAATCGGCTTTTCCTGATTCGCTCCGGATTTTCCGCTCTCTTCGCCATTCTCTCTGACAACAAACGGGGGCTGAAAATCACCCCCAGCAGGCAAGAAAAGCCAGAAAATGTGTTCAATCTGGCCTCACTACAGTAAACAGATTCTCTAATCAGAAAGAATAATACATGGAGGCATCCTCGACCAAAGAACTGGCAGCTGTTTGGATCAAAGTGATCCTCGTGACACTCGAAATGTGGGAGATTGATGTCTGCAGGACAGAACATAAACTTGTTCGATCAGTGGGAAACATCCATATCACACCAAGACATAGCCCAATGTCCGGTCTAGACGACATGTGACTCCAGATCTACAGCAATGTGGTTGACTCTTAAATGTCCTCAGGAATGGGCAATAAATGCTGACCCAGCCAGCAACGCCCACCTCCCAAGAAGTAATTTTTAAAAACCCATAGATTTATATGAGCTACAGTTTGCGAATGATTGCGGTGTCATTGCCCACTTTGCACCAGATTTGAAGTTGCAGAATCTTTTAATTCTGCATACAAGAAACTTGGCCTCTCCTTGAAAGTTGGCAAAACAAATTCATACCAACCCACACCTGTTCAACCAAATATTGCATCCCCCATATATGTTGAAGGAGAGACTCTGTAATATGTTGTGCACTTCATGTATCTTGGCAGCTATCTCTTCAAAAGGCCGCCATTGGTGAGGAAGTCCAACAGCAAGCAGATCAGCTGTGCCAGTTCAGCCTTTTAGAAACTATGGACAGGATTCTCTGAACCCCCCCCCCCCCCCCCCCCCCCCCCCCCCCCCCCCCGGGTCGGGTCGGAGAATCGCTGGGGCGGGGGCGGCATGAATCCCGCCCTGCCGCTCTGACGTCGGCTGCAAAATCCTCCGGCGGCAGTTTTTTGGCGAGGGCGAGGATCAAGTCGCGCCAATCGGGGGCCGTTGGCAGTGCCCCCTCCCCCCACCCCGGCGATTCTCTGGGCTCCGATGGACCAGGCAGCCGCCCATTTTCGGGACGGTCCCGTCAGCATGAAATGGACAAGGTCCATACCGGCAGAACCTGGCCCTGAGGGCAGCCTGCGGAGTCCTTGGGGGGGGGGGGGGGGGGGGGGGGAGAGGAGGAGGAGGGGGGGGGGGGTGTTAGGTATTTAGTTGATTTGGATATTTGCTGCCCTGTTGGCTTGTTTTATGATTGTGTTTGATGTGTAAATATAGAAATGCCTCAATAAAATATTTTTTAAAAAAAGAAATCCCTCCGCCACATCCTCTGAAATCAATGGGAGATCCATCAAACAAATGTTTGTGTCTTTCTTGAAGCGAGGTCCACAAGCATTCAGGCAAACTTCTTGCAGGATCACCTTCAGTGGACTGGACCATCTGGACACTGTCCGGATGGCCAAATGGTATCTCCACTATCAAGTCCAGTTTTCATAACTCTCAAATGACTAGCATGCCAAGGAGAGCAAAGTAAACAATCTGAAGCTCTCTTTGAAGTATGGCAGCATTGAATTAATGACTGGGTGAAGCTTTCGATTGATCATTCAAAATGGTGACAACTTGTCCATCAAAATGCATCACACATTGAGTACAATGATGAGGCAGAGTACTGACATAGAAGGGAAGAAAAGGAAGCAATTTTTATACTCCAGGTCCCACTACCTCATGGTACATGCTGCATTCCGGATCCCTCTACCTCGTGTTACATGCTGCATTCCGGATCCCTCTACCTCGTGTTGCATGCTGCATTCCGGATCCCATTACCTCATGGTACATGCTGCATTCCGGATCCCTCTACCAGGTGTTGCATGCTGCATTCCGGATCCCATTACCTCATGGTACATGCTGCATTCCGGATCCCTCTACCTTGTGTTGCATGCTGCATTACGGATCCCATTACCTCATGGTACATGCTGCATTCCAGATCCCTCTACCTTGTGTTGCATGCTGCATTCCGGATCCCATTACCTCATGGTACATGCTGCATTCCGGATCCCACTACTTCATGGTGCATCCTGCATTCCGGTTCCCATTATCTCATGGGACATCCTGCATTTGGCTCCCATTATCTGATGGGACATCTTGCATTCCAGATCCCATTACCTCATGGGGCATCCTGTATTCCAGATCCTATTACCTCATGAGATACACTGCCTCATGTTCCCAAAATCGAGAATGGGCTTGTCAGTCTCTTGAAGACCCATGGAAGAAAATCACGTTGAAGGGTGGCACAGTGGCGCAGTGGTTAGCACTGCTGCCTCAAGGCACCGAGGACCCGGGTTCGATCTTGGCCCCGGATCGCTGTCTGTGTGGAGTTTGCACATTCTTCCCGTGTCTGTGTGGGTGTGCTAAATTGCCCCTTCATTGGAAAGAAAGAATTGGGTAATTTAAATTTTAAAAATTTGTAGAAATGTGTATAAATCGTCCTCCAATCAAGGGACTACCTCTGACTCAGCCGACAATATCACAATATGGGATAAATTTGGTATGCGTTGTACGTGTTTTTCAGGCATAGAATTGATACATAGCATAGCAATTTGGAAGTGGGTTGTCTGCACCCAATCCACACTGGTGTTGGTCCATTTGTTAAACTCATGGGGCGCTACATATAGATGTCTCAGGTATACAGCTAGAATAAATGTTAAACTCTATGAAGAAATTAGTCACCAATGTATGGATAGATGTCGGGATTGCCCTGCTCATGAATCTTCAGTGGCATTGGGTGGATCGGGAATTTTTTAAATTTTAAATTAATCCTTCTTGTGGAGTCAGAGAGGCAGAAATGCATCCATTAACTCCACAGGAGTAGCTATCACACCCCTCTCCCCTCACAACAACCTTTGCCTTCCCTGGTACATTTTGAGGGTGCTGTAGGTGAGGCCTGAGACGGAGGGTTTAAGTATGCTGACAAGACCTGAGGTCTATTTCCATCAATCTCTGAGTTTGGTTGTGACTGCACATTATGTTTGATCCCAGAAACTGGCCAGATCATAATCTTCTTCGACATGATCTCTTCTAACTTTAATTACCTGTTTGCAGGATCTGTTAGACATAAAAGTAAATCCATTTTCCCAGTAAAGTAAAAGTAAATCCATTTTCCCAGTAGAGTCTTTCCAGTCCAAGAAGCGCTGTGAGGCCAGTGGCTGCCTACTCCTTATATATTATCTGAAGAAGATATTAAATCAGGCTAGTTTTCTTCTGGCTAAACTCAAAGCAGTACAAGTGAAAAAAGTAACAGATGAGAATTCATACTTAGCGGAAAGAAGATTGTGGGACAAAGAGCTCCCACCAGCCAGGACATGCTCAGGGATTTTTTTTGCTTAAATATATTAGCCCAATTTTAATTATTTTAAACATTAAAACGGACAACCGCAGAAAGACCAAAGGGTCCTTTTTTAATGCGGACCAATGCCAGTGCAGAAATAGGAAGGCAATTAGGGTGGGGGCAACAAGAAGTGAGGGACATTTGGGTGATTGATGGAGGTTGGAGAGTTCTGGTTACGCCACATAGGTAATAATAAAATCATTTATCAATAGCACATTTAATGCAGTAAAACACCGCAAAGCACTTGTGGCCCAAAAATGTGCCAAATTGGTTTCGCTGATTCTATTTGCTTGAAGCTGTACAACAGAGGCCAGCTCTGAGCTCCGTGAAGAGGAAAGAGTGGGCCCACAGCAATGTTATCTGTGCATAGCAGTGTTATCTCTCTGCACCAAACTTTGCATTACTTTTTTCTCACAACCACTTAACCAGCCTGGTAAATCATTTCCACATGCATTGCAAAACGGCTCAAGGTTTCAAGGCTACGTCTGAATTAAACCTTCCCTTGTTTTAATAGCCATAACTAACAGCTCTCATGAAAACAATTGTAATTTGTTCCAGGTTGCTAAGAATCAAAATTCCTCCAAAGATTTCATAGGTACATTAGTATAATGATCCAATCAAGCAACTGAAATCAACTTCTCTGGTCATAGTTTCTGGTCAGTATTTCAGAACAAATGCTAATCATTGTCATGTTAATATTTAACAATGCTGCCAGATACCGTGCTGTGAATAAAATCATTTTGACAGCTTCACATTATGGTGTGAATCTCTTTAACAACAGAATTGTACAGCTCTTCTTACAAGAGTGCTGCAGGAAAACAGTCATGCTATTTAATTTAAATATTTAATAACCTTCATCCGCCAAGGTGCCTTGGGGTGGAACGGTGATGAGGGGATGTCCGGACCTTGGTGTTAGTTTGTTTCTCTCAGGGTTGGTGAAACGACTTAGGGCGAAATTCTCCGCACCCGCGGAAAGTCGGCAAACCATCGTAAAAATCGGGACCGTTTTACGACGGTCGCGAAGGCTTCATTTCCCGACGGATTCACTTCCTGGAAATGGGCTAGTAGCGCGGCCGCGTCAATTACGTGCGTGATGACGACGGAACGCGACGACGACACGAACCCGCCCATGTGACGCCGCCCGACGCCGTAAAAAGGCGCGGGCGACCACAGAATCTGTCGGGCAGGATGTCGGAGCCGAGGAGAGCTGCTCCTCGCTTTGTAGATGCAGACGTCGAGGCGCTGCTCGATGCCGTGGAGCAGAGGAGGGGCATCATCCGCCCGCGGAGAGGGCATCGCCAACCTGCCAGCACGGTACGCCAGGCCTGGCGTGACGTGGCTGCTGCCGTCAGTGCTGTGGGGCAGACCCCTCGCTCAGCAGAGCAATGTCGGAAGAAGCTACACGACCTCACCAGGTCTGCCAGGGTAAGTGCCATGAGGGTGCCCCCTAGTCACAACCATCCCTCCCCCTTAACTGCCCGGGGGGGGGGGGGGGGGGGGGGGGGGGGGGGGGGGGGGGGGAAAGAGGGATTGGGGCAGAGTTATTTGAGGGTGGTTCACAAAGTTGTCACAGACCCAGCGCTCTGGCCCCGAGGAGAGATGCAATCGTCTGACGACAACTTGCCCCCCCCAAACTGTGCCAGTATCTGAACGGACTGCTGATACCTACCGTTTTGTAATGATCTACCTATGTTCCCTCCCCCAACAGGCCAAGTCCGCTCATAACCACCGTGAGCGGCACAAGACTGGAGGGAGTTCGCCCAACATGCACCCCCTCAGCACCTTTGAACAGAGGGCACTGGACCTTGTTGGGGGGTCTGCCTCCCGCGATATCGCGCAATGCGAGGTTGGCGGAACTGCAGCAAGTGAGACAACCCTCCCTGACAAACACCCCCCCCCTCCCCCATCCTCTGTCCCTTCACAAACCCTGCCCACTGGGACCGTCCAGCGGCCTGCCGAGCAAATCGAAATAACCCGTCTCATTCTCTTCCCTAGGACGTGATGCCGAACGACCAGGGCCGTCTGCCTCCAGACGGAGACAGGAATCTGCCGCCACCTCACCCGGGGCCTCACAACAGAGGGTGCCCGATCAGCGGGCAGCCCTATCCGCCCCAACCCAATCTGCGGACCAGGACGCACAGAGGGTTCGAAGTCCACCACCACCACCAGAAATGGCCAGGGACAACCCTCCTGTCGCTGAGCAGCCCCACACCCTGGAGGAGGCCCTAAACATTGAGAGCGTCGGGCTTGCGGCACTGCTTTCTCCCACCACATCCATCATCCCAGAGACACACACCCCGGCGGGCCTATTTAGTGATGAGTCTCCTGGGGCACAGTCTGGTTGGCACATCACAGCTGAGCAGGTACAGCAGGTGGAGGTCGGAGCAACAGAGGGCCCGGACTCGCGGAGGCCAGACCAGGCCCAGGATGCAGCTGGCTCCCAGACGTTTTCTGAGTTCCTGGAGTTTATCAACCCACCCGCACAGCCGATGCCTCAGGAAACCCAGGGAAACAATGGCGGGAGGAGGGCAGCCTTCCTGGCTCTGCAGACGCTGTTAGAGGAGTCGAACCGCGTCCAAGAGCAGGGAGTGGTGCCGCTCATGGCAGAGACCCAGTCCGACACCGCACGGGTGGCATCCGCGGTGGAGGCAATGGGTCAGGTTATGCAAGACGTTGGGGTTAATGTGCACGCGTCATCCTCGGCCCTGGACAGGGTGGCCCTCTCACAGGCAGCAATGTGACAGAGCCAAAACGACATTGCCGGCGCCCTGCGGGCCATGGCCGAGTCTCAGCAGGTCATTGGCCAGTCCCAGCAGTCGGTCGCGGAGACCATCAACCGCCTGACACATGTGCTGGATGGCGTCGTGCACACACAGGTTGAGATCGCACAGTCCCTGGCGGGAATGTCTAACTCCCTGGACTCCGTCTCTGCAAACCTTCGGATCCTGGTGGATACCGTTGCAGGCCTCCAGGACTGGCAGCGCCAGGTGTCGGTGGTGCGACGGGGAACCTCCCCGCTCGCACCTCTGTCCCAAAGTGAGGCCCGGGGGCCACCGGGCTCCCCGAGGGAGGAGGAGGTTTCGGGGCCCGTCCCATTAACTCCATCACGGGACGTCCCGGAATTCTCGGCCTCCCCCCGTCCCATCCCTGGTGCATCGGGTGGGCAGCAGGCAGAGCAGGGTGGCAGAATGTCACCCGAGACGCCCGCAGAGCAGCCTGGCCCATCCAGGCCGGGTCGCCCCAGGAAACGCATAGCCAAGGAGAAACGAGTCGAGGGGGGCAATTCGCAGCAATCCTCCTCCACTCCTGCTGTATCATCTGGGGATTCACTTAGACGTAGTGGTAGGGCCCGTAAGGCAACTAAGATAGACACTGAGTAAGTTGGCACGGGTGAAGGGCACAGTTTAGTTGTAGGGGCTAGGGCACCTGTAAATAATTGTTAATATTAAACGCACTGTCCCACCTTACTTGTAATACCGTGTGATTGTTCCACAGGCACAGGAATCGTGATGGTGACCGAGTGTCGCTGGGGGTGACGGGTGGTGAAACCTCGGTGCCGGGTGTGCAGTCCCTGCCCCTACCCCCCTCCCACAGCTAGCCCACGCGGGCACGTGATGGAGTGTCAGTGACGAACTCAGCGGCCACCAAGGTGGATGGTTCAGCTATTGCCATGGGTCAGACTCTCTCTAACGATTCTGAGCTCACAGCTCTTCGCAGAGCGGGCTGTCATCATTCCACATGGCACTGATCACACCCGCTGACACAGCCATCAATGTTGTGCCATTCCGTCTGTACCCAGTGATAAGCGTCATGTCGAAGTGGAGCAGTGTACACTGAGGGGGGGGGGGGGGGGGGGGGTGGGGGGGGGGGGGGGGTTGTGGTGGTGGCAGTTGTGTGGTGACCCTCTGCATGACTAGCGATGCAGGTGGTGGTTTGGTGTTCATCGGGGACGTCACATGCGATGCGTGAACCGTGCTGCCACCAGGGCGTCGCGTGCCCGCCGTCCTTGCCGGGTCCGTCGTGCCGCCTCCTGGACATCACCAGCACCTGGGTCGTGTCTGCGCGCTGCGCCCGCCACTCCGCCAGCGTCCTCCTCCTCCTCCTCCTCCTCCTCCTCCTCCTCCTCCTCTGTGCTGGCACCACTGCCACTAGCTTCTCCCTCCGCCTCCTGCAACAGGTCATCTCCCCTCTGCATCGCGATGTTGTGCAGCGCACAGCAGACCACTACAATGCGAGCGACCCTGTCGGCCTGGTACTGCAGGGCCCCTCCGGAGCGGTCCAGGCACCTGAATCTCATCTTCAGGAGGCCAAGGCAGCGCTCCACCACACCCCTGGTTGCTGCATGGGCCTCGTTGTATCGTGTTTCCGCATTGGTCTGAGGCCTCCGTATAGGCGTCATCAGCCAAGACCTCAGCGGATAACCCCTGTCACCTAGCAACCAGCCCCTCAGCCGGGGGGGGACGTCCCTCAAACATCGCAGGGATGAACGACTGCGCTAGTATGTAGGAGTCATGCACACTCCCTGGGAACCTTGCACAGACGTTCATGAACCTCATGTGGGGGTCGCATACCACCTGGACATTAATGGAGTATGTCCCCCTCCTGTTTGTGAACACTTCCTTGTCCACAGCAGGCGGGCGCATGGGGACGTGAACACAGTCGATTGACCCCTGAACCCTCGGTATCCCGGCCACACTGGCAAATCCACGGGCTTGTGAGTCTTGACTTGCTTGGTCCTCGGGAAAGGTGATGTAGCGGTCCGCGATGGCATAGAGGGCGTCGGTCACATCCCGGATGCACCTGTGCACCGATGACTGGGAGATCCCAGAGACGTCCCCGCTCGGAGACTGGAATGAGCCGGTAGCATAGAAGTTCAGAGCGACCATCACCTTGATGGCTACCGGGATCGCGTGTCCTCCCCCCGTTCCACGTGGGGCGAGGTGCGACAGGAGTTGGCAGATATGTATCACCGTCTGCCTACTCAGCCGGAGTCTTCTCCTGCAGGTGATGTCCGGCATTGTTAGGAAAGAGACCCGGACACGGTACACCCTCGGCTTTGGTCGTCGCCTCTGACGCCGTGGCTGCACCCTCACTCTCTCCTCTTCCTCTTCCTCCTCCTCCTCCTCCTCCTCCTCCCCCCCCCCCCATGCTGCTCGACGACTGGCAACTCCTCGGCCCTTCCCTCTGCTGCTGCAGCTGGCCCTGCATCCACTGTGGGTTGTGGGTGTGGATGCTGCTGCATCTCCAAATCCAGTAGAGCGGCCCCAACCACTGCGCAGAACATCGCCGTTCTGTTCCCATGCATCGTGCTAACCTACAGAAGGGTGGTGGGAGGCAGAGAAACGGAACATGTTAGACGGACGTTAGTCGACACCTCGGCAGCCGCCAGCCATGGGATACCAGTGTGTCCCGGTGGCCTGGTCGCGCTGCTGACACGCGGTCAGCCTAACCCCTGGTCACTTTCTGCATCCAACGGCCAGTAAACTATGGCCTCCTAACGGGTGCGTCAGTGGCCTGTGGCCGGAAGCCACAGGGGAACCAGCGGCCGTGTCCTCGTCACCGGCACACCATGGCATGCTGGCAGACATATTGTTACGGGGTTGGACGGCTCACTCTCTACCTAACCCCCCCCCCCTCCGTCGCCCCCCCACTGCCCCCTCCGTCTCCCCCACTGCCCCCCTCCGTCTCCCCCACTGCCCCCTCCGTCTCCCCCACTGCCCCCTCCGTCTCCCCCACTGCCCCCTCCGTCTCCCCCACTGCCCCCTCCGTCTCCCCCACTGCCCCCTCCGTCTCCCCCACTGCCCCCTCCGTCCCCCCCACTGCCCCCGTTCTGGACCCCCTCCCGTTCCCAGGGATGCCTTCCCCGTTGTGGCCAGACTCGAGCGGTGCGCTGAGCGGTGCGCTGAGCGGTGCGCAGAGTGGTGCCCTGACCTCCTCCAAGCAGTCGTCAGCCAGGCCGACTGGTTGACGAATTTAAAAAGCAGGTGTGTTTCACGACGTCCAAACAGGGCGCCATGACGTCGGGACTTCGGCCCATCCGGGCCGGTGAATAGCGGGGGGGCTCTCAGTGGCGATTCTGGTCGTGTCAGGGGCGGGAAGGAGGCGTTGTCGGGAAACGCGACTCCGACAATTTGTGGGGTTCGGAGAATAGCGGGAGGGCGTCGGAACAGCGTCGCCGTAAAAATTTCCGACGCCCGCTATTCTCCGAACCGTCGTGAGTCCGGAGAATCGCGCCCTTAGTGTTTCCAGCGTTTTTGGTTTTTAATCCAGATGACCTGCATATCCTGGGTTTTTTTTGTTTTTCCAGGAAGCCCAGAAAACCCATGCTCACATAGTGACAGAATCCTGGGTTAAAACTGCAATTAATTGCCTTTCAACATATTTAAATCTCAGACCTCTCTATCCCACAGGGTTCCCACTTACGGACGAACATGCTTGGCGTGATGTGGAAGTAGATGTATTCCTGCCAGCTTCCAGGTACACTGACAGTTTCTGCTTTTTTAACCTGCTGCCAACACAGATACCCATGCACCCAGGCAAATAAAAACTCCTTCTAATTTTCTAAGTTGATGCCCCGTCATCGGAAGTGAAAAAAATCAGAGTAGTAAAATACGTAAAAGATAGAAAAATTAAAGTGATGTTGGAGAGAATAGCAAAGCATGAGGATAGCAGAAATTGTTGGGGCTGAGCAATTGAAAGGCACGAATAGCTTTAAGTACTGAAATATGACAGCTGCTTCCTTGCCTAAGAGAAAGGCTTCCACTGCTTTTGTGGTGATCTCCAAGACGTTGGAGGTTATTTCTCTTCCATTAGATTCTGACTTTTGATCATCATTTCCTGGCAGTTAGCATGGGAGCCGATTTTGTAGCTCTACTTGGACGACAGATGAGAAATAAAAGCAGCAGAATCCTAGGAAAAGCAGTAGCCTTCTCTTCAACCAGTGGCTGCCTCACAGGATAGAGTGGATGAGCAGTGGAGCTTCAGTTTGCAGAAGGTGGTAAACACAACACAGATACACAGGCAGAGGGTAAACAAAACAGAGCATCATGGGCCTTAGGAGCCTCAGACATTCCCATCAAATGGTTGCTGAAATTTGCAGCCTCCTTTCAAGTAGGCCAAGCAGTTATTCATTACCAGTGACTGTCAAAGTCACCCAGCCCATAGTTACTGCCATGAATAATGATACACTTGCTCTTCTGATACAAGAACCTAAGAAATAGGAGCAGGAGTGAAACACATGGTCCAATAAACCTGCTCCACCATTCAATATGACAGTGGTTGATCGTGGGCTTCAACTCCATTTTCCCACCAATTCCCCATATCCCTTTATTTCCAGAGAGACCAAAAATTGTCTACCTCAGCCTTAAATGTATTCAATGGCAGAGTATCCAGAACCCTTTAGAATATAGAATTCCAAAGTCTCACAGCCCTTTAAGTGTCGAAATTCCCCCTCTTCTTGGTTATGAATGATTAGCCCCTTATGTTGAGAATGTGGCCTTGTATATTAGATTCCCCCACTAATGGAATCAATCTCTCAGCATCTACCCTTTTAAGCCCCTTCAGTATTTTGAGATTGTCTCTCATTCTCCTAAACTCCAGGGAATACAAGCCCAGTTTACTCAGTCTCTCATCATAGACCAATGCCTCATCCTCAGGGCCAATTTGTTGACCATTCACGGTAATGCAAGAATATATTTTCTTGAATGTGGAGACTAAAACTGCACTCAGTATTCCAGATGCAGTCTCACAAAACCCAATACAACTATAGATGGGCGTCTTTATTCCTGTACTCCAATCCCCCTGCAATGAAGGAAAACATGCCCTTCGCCTTCCTAATTGCTTGCTCTATTATATTACCATTTGTGGTAATATGTTATATTCTTTGGCCTTTCTTCCAGATCGGCTCTTCGGGTGTGCAGCCGATCAGGGAGGCCGACATTTTGCAGCTGCCTCCGCGATCCGAATCCGCAATGGCGCTCGGCGCGGCCGCTGGAGGCCGCTGCCGTGCGCATGCGCAGACTCAAAACTGGATGTGCGGGGTCCATATCCACAGCTAAAGCTGCGTGAATTACTCCAGGTCCCTGCTGAAAGTAAGTGAATCGGCTTGTATTTTTTTGAGGAAACTCGGGAGTGCAACGCCAGCGTTTTTACGCCGCCGTAGGGACATAGCCCCATTTTGAGATAATCCAGCCCGTTGTCTTTGTTGTTGTCATTGGTTGGAAGGGTAAAGATAATGGTGCTCCCGAAGTTTTTGTTTGTGTTTCAGAATCTCCCGATTTTCGTGTCTTTTTTCAATAGGGTAAATAAGGTGATACTGGGCTTTGTGTGGGCAGGTAAGGTTCCCGGACCAGAAGAGCATTTCTGGGAAGGGATAGGCGAGAAGCTTCGTGTAAAGGGACCAGTCTGAGGGAGCTATTGTTGGCATCTCTCATGTTCTCACTGGCTAGGTACTCCACGAGCCCGATGGTGGTATCAGCGTTGTGGGTGTGTTATCAATGTCGGCAGCATTGTAGGATGGAGGGCATGTCCCTGTGGCCACCGGTTTGTGGAAACAGCAGGTTTGTTCTGTCGGTGCAGGATGCAAGGATCAAGGTGGGGCGGTTGGGGATAGAGTATTTTCGGGAACTGTTTATGGGGTGGAGGGTAAGTTTGTGAAATTGGAATATCTTGAGGAGGCGTACTTGCTGCTGAGGGGGAATGGGTTCCTGCAGGTGAGGGACTTCTTTTTTTTATTAAGGTATTTGTAATTTCATAATAATAACAGTAACAACAACAGTAAACGATGCAAATTTGCGTTTGATAAGGTTCCCCATGGTAGGCTCTTACAGAAAATACAGAGGCATGGGATTCAGGGTGATTTAGCAGTTTGGATCAGAAATTGGCTAGTTGATAGAAGACAAAGGGTGGTGGTTGATGGGAAATGTTCTGACTGGTGTCCAGTTACTAGTGGATCTGTTTTGGGGCCGCTGCTGTTTGTCATTTTTATAAATGACCTGGAGGAGGGCGTAGAAGGATGGGTGAGTAAATTTGCAGATGACACTAAAGTCGGTGGAGTTGTGGACAGTGCAGAAGGATGTTACAAGTTACAGAGGGACATAGATAAGCTGCAGAGCTGGGCTAACAGGTGGCAAATGGAGTTTAATGCAGAAAAGTGTGAGGTGATTCATTTTGGAAGGAATAACAGGAAGACAGAGTACTGGGCTAATGGTAAGATTCTTGGTAGTGTGGACGAGCAGAGAGATCTCGGTGTCCATGTCCATAGATCCCTGAAAGTTGCCAGCCAGGTTGAGAGGGTTGTTAAGAAGGCGTACGGTGTGTTAGCTTTTATTGGTAGAGGAATTGAGTTTTGGAGCCATGAGGTCATGTTGCAGTTGTACAAAACTCTGGTGCAGCTGCATTTGGAGTATTGCGTGCAGTTCTGGTCGCCACATTATAGGAAGGATGTGGAAGCATTGGAAAGGGTACAGAGGAGATTTACAAGGATGTTGGCTGGTATGGAGGGAAGATCGTATGAGGAAAGGCTGAAGGACTTGAGGCTGTTTTTGTTAGAGAGAAGAAGGTTAAGAGGTGACTTAATTGAGGCATACAAGATGATCAGAGGATTAGATAGGGTGGACATTGAGAGCCTTTTTCCTCGGATGGTGATTTCCAGCATGAGGGGACATAGCTTTAAATTGAGGGGAGATAGATATAGGACAGGTGTCAGAGGTAGGTTCTTTACCCAGAGAGTAGTAAGGGTGTGGAATGTAAGGGCCTGCCTGCAACAGTAGTGGACTCGCCAACACTAAACGCATTCAAATGGTCATTGGATAGGCATATGGACGATAAGGGAATAGTGTAGAGGGACTTTAGAGGGGTTTCACAGGACGGCGCAACATCGAGAGCCGAAGGCCCTGTACTGCGCTGTAATGTTCTATGTTCTATGTTCTAAATCTTGAGGAAGGAGTTGGGTTTGTTCCCACAGCTGCCACCTCCAGTGCTGCAGGTCAAGCTTATGTCTGAGGATGAGATAAGCGAGGACAAGATGTCAGATATATATGAGGATCTGAGGGAGAGCGCTCCGGTGGAGGAGGTCCGGTGCAAGAGGAAGAGGAGTTGGGAGGGGTGATGCAAGCCGGGATGTGATGTGAGGCATTACAGATGATAAACTCATCTTCGTCATGTGCAAGACTGAGTCTCATACAGTTTAAGGTGGTGCAATGGGCTCATATGATGGGGTCTAGAATGAGTAGGTTCTCCCCAGGGGCGGAAAATAGGTCTGGGTGGTATGCAGGGAGTCCGGCGAACCAAGTCCATATGTTTTGGGCATATCCGAAATTGGATGGGCTCGGGAAAGAGTTTGTGAACGTAATATCAGATATCTTGGGAGAGGAGGTGGCACCGAGCTCATCCATGCCGATCTTTGGGATGTCAGAGGATCCAGGAGTGCAGGTGGAAAGAGAGGTTGATGTGGTAACCTTTGCCTCTCTGATAGCCTGAAGGCGAACCTTGTTGTGTTGGCGGAACTCGGAGCCGCTGAAAATGGAAGCACATGTGAGCGACTTGGCAGAGTTTCGCCTCCAGAAAAAAAATCAAGTTCGCCGAAAGGAGGGCGGGGGTGGGAGGAGGTTCCCCACAAGGTGGAGGCTGTTCATTGATTGGGTAACATGTCAGTGACTGGGGGGCGGAGGCTTTTTGGGGGGATGGGGGGGGGGGGGGGGGGGGGGGGCAAAAGAGGGGGTGGGGGTTTGCTTTGGGGGAATACTGGCAATTGTGCATGGTTATCTGTTGTTGTTGTTGTTTGCCATTTCTGTTCTGTATATATTTGAAAATACCTCCGATGAGATATTTTTCACCAAAAAAACCAATGCACAATGATTGAAGGAGGTCACCATGGTTTTACTGAAGGGAAATCCTGTTTGAAAAATGTATTAGAGTTTTTCAAGGATGTAACCAGTAAGGTAGTTAAGGGGAACCAGTAGTTGTAGTACACCTGAATTTCCAAAAAGATATTTGATGAAGTGCCCCACAAAAGGTTAATAGACAAAAATGAGGGCTTATGGACTTGGGGGTAATTTATTAGCATGGATAGAGGATTAGTTATTGCATAGAAAACAGAGAGTGGACATAAATGGGGCTTTTTCAAGTTGGCAGGCAGCAAATAGCGGAGTGCCACAAGGCCAGTGCTGGATGAAGTGACGTGGATGAAGAGACAGAGTGTAATGTATTTAAGTTGGCTGATGATGCCAGGCTAGATGGAAAGGTAAGCTGTGAGAAGAACACAGAGAGGCTGCAAAGTGATGTACACATATAGACAGGTTAGGTGAATGGGACAAAAGATGGCAGAGGAAGTATAATGTAGGGTAATGTGTATTTATTCACCTTGGTCATAAGAAAACCAAAGCTGAATATTTTAAAGGTGAGAAACTTGAAAATGTTGATGTCCAGAGAAACTTGGATGTGATTGTAGAACGCACACAAATTTAGTATACAGGTGGAGCATGTAATGATATATATATAGTCAGGTTAGTTAAGGGTTAATAATTATACCTCTGTGTAAATCAAACACTAGAGAGCGCTACCACGTCTCTGTATTTAAGTCAGACCCTGAGGGAATTCTGGGAGTAGCATGAGGAGAAAGCATAGAGAAAACATAAGATGAGAGTAGATTGAGTCAGCATGAGATTAGATCATAGTGTAGTTAGTGACTATTTAGATAATTGAATAATGTAAGACAGATTCAATATTACTTAATTATTTACTATAGCTCAGTAGAGTGTGCGAACTTCATTTAATTAATAGTGTTTATAATAAATTAGTTTTGTTTCAATCTTTTGATTGGTGAATTATTTGTCAACAACACATCGGAACTTAACCATCAAAAACTCCGCCAACTGTTCCCGTTGATCCTTCAACAGGCTGTTCCGCTGCTGACCACTCTGCTGCTGCCTACTCTGCTGCTGCCTACTCTGCTGCTGCAGCTTCCCCCTCCTCTTAGAGGGGGTGAAAGGCCAACATGTTAGCATGGTGCATACTCCCATGCCCAACCAGGTTCCATGGGCTAGATGGTGGCCCCGGTTGGCACTGTGACTCCTGCCCCGCATGCCTCCCCCCCACCCCCCCATCCCGTCACCCCTGCCCCGTTGGTATCCGGTACCATGTTGAGCCCTGGTCCTAGTGCTGGTCCCTGATGTCAGGGGTACCGTTGGCTGGCACTGCCCTCACTGGGGGTTGATGTGGGTGTGACTCTGGATGGTCCGCCAGTGGGTGGCAGCCGGTTGGGCAGGTTGGGCGGGGCCAGGGGGAACGCTCTGTTGTGGGGGGGTGGGTTGCGGGTGTGGGTGCACCCATAAGGCCGGTGTCGCTGTGTAGAACCAGGGATCGAGGTGGGTGCGCAGCAAGGTGGCGGCCGTAAGGGCAGTCAGTGCCTGGGCACCGCATCAGTCCTGTGAGGGAAAATGCTGGAAAATCTCAGCAAGTCTGGCAGCATCTGTAGGTAGGGAAAAGAGCTAGCGTTTCGAGTCCGATGACTCTTTGTCAAAGCTAACAGACAGAGAAAGTGGGAAATATTTATACTGTGGAGTGAGAATGAAAGATGAGTCATAGCCACTGAAACCCAGGGAAACCGGGTGCTAATGGCCACAGATACCAAGGGGAAAAAATGTTAATGGCAGTCCCCAGAGAGGACAAAAGATGTGAAAGGTCAAACAGCAGGGAGACTAACACCAGAGGATGAACTGTAGGTGTGGGGGAGGGGAAGGGGGCAGCAAAAAGTAGAAAGGTGCAGGAAAGGTGGATAAGATTGGGGGGGGGGGGGGGGGGGGGAGGGATTAAATGTATATTAAGAAAGAAAGAAATGGTAAAAGACAGTTAAAATGAAATGAAAACAAATGGGTCGAGGTGGGGCTGATCATCTAAAGTTGTTGAATTCGATGTTCAGGCCGGAAGGCTGTAGCATGCCTAACCGGAAGCCCAACATCTCATCTTCCAGTTAGGTGCGCTACAGGCTTCCGGCGTGAACATGGCAGTTTTCACTGCCTCTGTCTGGACTGCTGTCTAGCTTCCAGACTGGGGTCTCTTTGCAGGGGGGGGGGCTCCTTGAGAGATTTCTCTTTTTCTGGGGCTCTCTTTTAGGCGAGGTCTGTCGGGGTCTCTCTATTTTGGGCTCTCTGGGGGGGTGGTCTCTCTATTTAGTGGGTTTCTGTGGGGGGGTCTCTTTACTCAGGGGTTCTCTGGGGGAGGGGCGTTGGGATGGTCTTGTGGGGGTGGGGTGGGCAGGTCTTGCATTGTGGGAGGGGAGGGTGGCCCTCGGATGGACTTTGGTGGCAATTCCCTTGAGGAGTTACGCCCTTGGCCCACGTAGAGGTCCACCATATCAGAGTGATGCTGGGAAATACTTATAGAAACCACAAGTGAACTGCACCCACGTGATTCTCATTATATTGCAGCAGCATAGATTTACCTTGGCCATCAGGGACCCAGGGGAGACAATTTTGGCTTTTGGAGCCAGACTTTGCCAAATGGCTAAACACTGCGAATTCAGCTCGTTGTTTGGCGATATGCTGCACTATTGTTTGGTTTGCAGCATCAATATTATCAATGCACAAAAAGATTATTAGCCAAAATGAAATATCCCCGGGTAAAGCGATAGAGATAGCTCAAGCCACTGAATATGCCGAGGAGAGTGCTTTTGAGCTACAGTGCAGGCAGGATGGTGAA
Organism: Scyliorhinus canicula; assembly: GCF_902713615.1. Lineage (NCBI taxonomy): Eukaryota > Metazoa > Chordata > Chondrichthyes > Carcharhiniformes > Scyliorhinidae > Scyliorhinus > Scyliorhinus canicula. The sequence goes on along the minus strand of NC_052151.1, from coordinate 133,349,906 downwards.
GTAAATCAGTTTTGGAGTGAAATGGCTTTTAGGCAAGCACTCCGAGTGACAGGCACAGAGAACGCTGCACAGAGATCCAGGAGCAGGATCGTGGACAGAAGCAAGGAAGAAAGGGGAGCTGGCAGCCCAGGAATTTTGATGAATGATACAGATGCAGAGAAGAACGTCCCAAAGAGATGTGCAATAGCAAAATGTGCTTCAAGTTTAACAGGGAGGGCCACATTCAAGCATGCTGTCACGCAGACAGAGCGAAGCCAATTTTTTAAAAACACATCTCAAGTCCAGTGCATAGAGTAGAAACAAATTCCAAAAAGGATCCGAGATTTACAGGTTAAATGTTGTTAACGTAAACAAAATGGCTTCCATAGAAATATCCTTATTTTCTGGAACCCTGTCAGTCTTATTGACCCATATCAGAAACTGGACTCAATGTGACACAGTCCTCTCAAAGGTCAAACGAATGGTTCCAAGTGGATGGCATTGCAATAGGTTGGAGTAGCTCAGGCCCTAACAGCTGAGCAAAGCTGAACTCAGTTGTGAAGACAGGGGTTCCCAGGCGGTGTTGCCACCCCCAACAAGAGAGCCACTGCTGCAAAAAATGCACAGTGCATACCCTAGCCAGGCTAAGATGGAAATGTTGGCTCAGAGGTGGTCGGGTACTGACAAAGATTTCGAGAACCTGGTCCGACAGTCCGTCTACTGCCAACCACAGTAAACCTTGCCACCTGCGGCTCATCTACATCCATGGGAGCAGCCTGGCTGGCCTTGGACAAGGTTACACATTGATGTGACTGGTGCCTTCCTGGGAAGAATGGTTTTGGTTCTGATGGACGGCCACTCCAAGTGGCCTGATGTCCAGGAAATTGAGATGCGACCTCACCGGCCACACTGAAACCCTGAAACACATATTCGCCATTCATGACCTTCCAGAGGCATTGGTTTCTGATAATGGCACAGCCTTTATGGGGTGAGGGGGGCGCGAGGGAGTTCCAACATTTCGTGCAGACTAATGGTGTCCACCACATCTGAACAGCCCTTTATCACCCGGTCTCGAATGGCCTGGCAGAAAGAGCGGTGCAAACGTTTAAATCTGCAATGAAAAATGAGGGGGTGTTGGAGGCGAGGCAAACTACACAAAATAAATTCCATGACTCGGCAAAAGGCAACTGGTCATTTAAAACTGCTGACCTAGTTTTTGTAAGAAATTTTGCATTGGGTCCATTGTGGATACCTGGGAAAATTAGGCAAAATCTGGTCCTGCATCATACCTGGTGGACATGCAAGGGAGACGAGTATGAAAGCACAAGACCATATAAGGATCTGATAGGTTGCAGCCCCAATAACTAAACAGCCGGATCCAGGATGCTTTATTAACATACCTTTGGCAGAGCCTCAAGCAAGGCTACCAGGGGATTTAGAAAAGGCCCCCCCATTAGTACTCCTGAGGGAACTGGAGAGGGGATGCCCCCAACACAGATTTTGAGCCATCCTCCTGCTGACGAAGACATTACTTCACTAGTGGAGCCTGTCAGGGAACTGAGGCATTCCAGCAGACCCAGCAGGTCACCTGACAGACTGACCTTATGAAGGACTGGACTGTGCTACCGTCTTTTGTGGGTCTCTTCTCATTGGAAATAATTGACTGTTATAAACGTATGACGTATATTGTTGAGGGACTTAATGGGGGAGGGATGTGGTAGACTGGCCCCTATAAGGTGCGATCTCGAGTGACCTGCTTGAGACCTATCGTGTGACAGCGCGCAAACCCAGACCAATTGGTAAAAAGCACGGGGTCCTGGGAGCAGGGGTCCAGGCAGTGTGGACCCAGGAGTCAAGGAGCAAAGACCTATATGATATAACTCTGTGCCTTTATATAGTTAAGCCTCATTGATATTTCCAATAAATCTTTTTGTTATATAAGAAGCCTCCTCAGTCATATCTGACACTATTACACCACCTGACAAAGGCAGTAACCAACTCTGGGATTGTAGTGGAGTTTAGGATGCAGCATCTAATGGGAATGTAAAAGGAGAAGGACAGCACTCAGGGGCAACTCTTCCAATACAGAGACAGTTTGTGCAGGTTCAAAGGCACCTTAATGTGCCATTCAGACTGGCCTTTAAGAACAATGCATTCAAATTTGAGACATCCTAGTTTGCTAATTTTGAAGTGCTCAGGTTTTTTTTAAGTTACAGAAATGATCTCGCGCTGTAGCTGCTTTTATATTGTTCTTGAGCCACTGGCTCCCTTAACCTGGGTTTTCCACAGCTGGCAGCCAGATGAAGGTAAAATTTACCGTTTCTTAAGGCTGGCAGCGAGAAAGTCCTTTTCCATGATGGTATTTGCACCTACTGCTGCTTTAAGAGTACCTTTCACTAGCAACAGCACAATCCTCGCTGCTTTTTGGAGTGCCTCCCAGATTATGTTGCAAAGGGACACACTTTATGTATTTTGCACGTCAGATGTCACTGATTTTTGGTATCATGGTGCAATGAAAATTCACAGCTGATAATTTATCGTTGTCACTATGTTCAGCCAATTCCCTTAGGAAACAATTTGCTGGTAGTTGACATATAGACTGGTGTGTGACTTAATTGCCTCACCTGCAATATAAAAGATCCAACAATTTAACCTGGTTACTAACCCCAGATCAGGCCAGACTATACACTGAAGAGTACTTCCTTTACCAGCTGCACTGATATTGGCAATGGTGTCACCATATCTTAATATACAGATGTCAGGAACCGCGCAATTGGTGGCATTTTACTGAGTAATTTTGCATTAATTACTGACATAATTCACCTACATAATTACAGTTCCTAATGCTGACAATTTTCTGACATGCCCTGGCATCAATAGGTCCTCTTAAGCAGTACAGACACATGGCCCCATGACTAGACATTCTCAGACAGAGGAGGCATTGTTCTGAAATCTTTTTTTAAAAAATTACATTACCGAGATCAGCTTCTGTGATAAGACATTTGTTTGGGTCAAAATTCAGAAGGCTTTGCATCTTACTTGCTCATTCCATGCCTGACCCCATAACAGCATGATACTATCATGGGTATGCAAATTGAAAACATGTCACATTCCCCAGCATCAACATTCCCTAAATTGATAAGGAAAAATAACATTAATGAACAAACTATAGATAAAATAAAATGTCTGTTCAGCGACCCTTAAGCACTCCACTGAAACAATTGTCCAACATTTGGAGAAATAGCTCCACAAAAAGAATACATTCTTATGATTTTGGTTAGCATTTTGAACACAAAGCGTTACTTTGTATTCAAAGGTCATTCATTTAACAAATTTAATTACAATATTGGCATAATGAATTAGATTAGTTGCTATTAGCAGGAGATTGTTCCTTGTATTTGGATCTTGATGAAGTAGTTTATCAAAATGGTTAAACTGGATACAATTTCAGAAAGCTGTTGAAATGCAGGTTTTCATCTGTTTCAAATAAGGACTGTCATGATAAGCACCGCAAAAGCATTTTTAGAATGCTTGAATCAAACTCCTTCACAGCCCTTAAATCATAATGAAACACTTACGAATAAGACTGGAGTTTCGGCAATTCGTAAAAAAAAAATTATTGACCATCATTACAATCACATCTGTGCACTAAGAGCACTGCGACTGGTGTTGAGAAGAGATAATGCTATTGGAAATATTCCATGCTATCATGCATGGTAGATTAAATTAACATCAGGAGAGGTGAGATCTATGCAGAGCGATCACTAGATCTTTGTGGTCAACTTCCTTTTAAAACCTTCTGATGAAAAGAGCAGCTCATGATATTGTGAACGATGCGATAGGAACAGTTAGTTTAGTATTAAGTAGCTTAGTTAAAAAGAGATCAAGGAAACATGCGGTGGGTCTAATGAAAAAGAAGCTGCAGAATTTGTTTGTCATAAGGAATTCCCTTCATGGAGTGGCGGTGGGGGGGGGGTGGGGGGTGGGATTGATGGCACAGGTAAAACATGAGGTGCTGGATTCTCCATTTTTGGGACTATGTCCCCACGCCATCGGGAAAACTGTGGTCTTTTACACCAGGAAAACTGGCGTCAAAAGGCCACAGATTCCCCGTTTTGCTGGGGACTAGCAGGCAGTTGTTAATACGGCCTCCCCCACTTTCAGGTCAGAGGCCGCGCATGCGCATGGCGGCGGCCTCCAGCGGCCGTACAATGATCCATCGCGGACTCAGCCCGCAGACCTGGACGGCCATCACCACTATCTGGGTTAAAAAGGTTTTTCCTCAAATCCCCCCTCAACCACATGCCCCTCACCTTGAACTTGTGTCCCCTCGTAACTGACCCTTCAACTAAAGGGAATAGCTATTCCCTATCCACCCTGTCCATGCCTCTCAATCAGGTCACCCCTCAGTCTTCTCTGCTCCAGAGAAAACAACCCAAACCTATCCAACTTCTCTTGTAACTTAAATGTTCCATCCCAGGCAACATTCTGGTGAATCTTCTCTGAATCCCCTCCAGTGCCATCACATCCTTCCATGAGTGGCATGGTAGCACAGTTGCTTCACAGCTCCAAGGTCCCAGGTTCAATTCCCAGCTTGAGTCACTGTCTGTGCGGAGTCGGCAGGTTCTCCCTGTGTCTGCCTGGGTTACCTCCGGGTGCTCCGGTTTCCTCCCACAGTCCAAATATGTGCAGGTCAGGTGGATTGACTGTGCTAAATTGCCCTTAGTGTCCAAAACGGTTACAGTGGGTTACTGGGTTACGGGGATAGGGTGGATATGTGGGCTTAGATAGGGTGATCTTTCCATGGGCCGGTGCAGACTCGATGGGCCGAATGGCCTACTCCTGCACTGTAAATTCTATGATTCTATAATGTGGTGTTAATGACCAGAGTTGCACACAGTACTCCAGCTGTGGCCTCACCAAAGTTCTAGAGCTTCATCATGAGCACCCTGCTTTTGTAATCTTACTTTTTGAATTTTACTTTTTTACAATCACTTGAAAATGTTTAGTGGCATTGCAGGGAATATAGAGTGCTCCAAGCTTCTCAACTGCTGCCCTGGAGCCCTTGGTGCAGAAGGTACTGGAGAGCAAGAGAGACCCTCTACCCAGAAGGCCTTCAAGACAGATAATGTAAAGGCACTGAAACCAGATATATTTTGCAGCAATTGCCAGATCTACCCCTGAGTAATAAGCTGCAGTGCATTAGAAGTTCAATGAACCATGGAAAAAGACAGAGATGAAGCAGGAGTAAAAATTGAACTGGGGGACAGCAAATTTTGTAGAAATGAGAAGGGAGTTGGCTGAGTTGGATTGCCCAGCACTGCTAAAGGATAATTCTGTGTAAACCCAGTGGGAAGTAATAAAAGAAGAGATCCTAAAGGTGCAAAGTAGACATGTCGCCTCCAATGGCAATGCTGATATGGCAGCGATGCTACCATATCTAGACCTCCCCCCCCCCCCCCCCCCCCCCCCCCCCCCCCCCCCCCGTGGTTCGTCTTTCCTTCCTCTTAGGCTGAGTTGTCACCCCCACCCCCCTTCTGTTCTATCTCACCCTCTAATGCTTTGGCTGCTATCCCCTTGTTCCTGGCCACCTGGCTATTCTTCTGCTTGTTTGTTGGCCACAAACAAGTCCTGGAACCTTTGGGTGAATGGTTCCCACGTTCTGTGGAAGTCGTCGTCTGACCCTCGGATGATGAATTTGATTTTCTCCATTTGGAGAGAGTCCGAGAGGTCGGACAGTCAGTCTGCAGCTCTGGGTGGTGCTGCTGACCGCCAGCCGAACAGGATTCTATGTCGGGCGATCAGGGAGGCAAAGGCAAGGGCATCTGCCCTCCTCCCCCAGAAGTAGATCTGGCTGGTCCGAGATCCTGAAGACCGCCACTTTCGGATATGGCTCCACCCTCACCCCCACCATTTTGGACATTGCCTCAAAGAAGGCAGTCCAGTACTCCACAAGTCTGAGGCAGGACCAGAACATGTGGGCGTGGTTGGCCGGGCCTCCTTGGCACCGTTCACATCTGTCCTCCACCTCCGGGAAGAACCTACTCATACGGGTTCTTGTTAAGTGGGCTCTATGTACCACTTTTAGTTGCATCAGGCTGAGCCTTGCGCACGTGGAGGTGGAGTTGATCCTGTACAGTGCTTCGCTCCAGAGTCCCCACCTATCTCGATCCTCAGGTCCTCCTCCTATTTCCTTCTTGTTGCGTCCAGTACAGTGTCGGCCCCTTCTATCAGTCGATCGTACATGTCTCTACAGTTTACTATCTCTAATATGCTTGCGTCCAGTTACTCTTCCAATAATGTCTGACATGGCGGTTGTGGGTAAGTCCTTGTCTCCTTTCATAGGAAGTTTCTGAGCTGCAGGTACATTAGCTCGTTCCCCCTGGCCAGCTGGAATTTATCCGACAGTTCCTCCAGTGTCGCGACCCTGCCGTCGGTGTATAGGTCCCTGACTGTCAGTGTCCCTCCGTCCTGCCCCCACCTTTTGAAGGTGGCGTCTGTCAGTGCTGATGTGAACGTATGATTGCTGCAAATGGGAGCTTTGTCCGACATTTTGGTCAGGCCAAATTGCTGCCGGAGTTGGTTCCAGGACTGGAGGGTGGCTATCACCACCGGGCTGCTGGAGTGGTTTTTGGGTGGGGATGGGAGTGCCACTGTGGCAAGGGCCCGGAGGGAGGTCCCCTTACAGGAGGCCTCCCCCGCGTGCACCCACTCGGCTTCTGGCTCCTTGATCTATCCCCTTATTCGCTCGGCCGTCGCCGCCCAGTGGTACAACTGTAGGTTTGGGAGAGCTAGCCCTCCCCTTGATTTTGTTTTTTGTAGGACCTTCTCTGTGATCCTCGCATTCTTCCCTCCCCCCCACCCCCCCCCCATACGAACGCCATGATTAGTTTGTCTACTGCGTTGAAAAAGGCCTTGGGGATGTAGATCGGGATGGCTCTGAATAGGAAGAGGTACCTCGGCAGCACGTTAATTTTGATCGTCTGTACTCTCCCCGCGAGGGAGAGTGGGAGTGTGCTCCATCTTTGCAGGTCCTTTTTTACTTCCTCCGCCAGACTGGTGAGGTTCCATTTTTGGATCCCTTTCCAGTCATGGGTTATTTGGATCCCCAGGTAGCGGAATTTGTGTCGGGCTTGTTTAAACAGCAGTCCCGTTAGTGCTGCCCCACCTACTTGTGGGTGTACCGGGAAGATCTCGCTTTTGCTCATGTTGAGTTTGTAGCCCGAGAAGGCGCCAAACTCTTTCAGGAGCACAATGATTCCGTCCATGCTGCTTTGTGGGTCTGAGATGTAGAGGAGCAGGTCATCTGCATAGAGTGAGACTTTACTCTCTGCCACCCCATCAGATCTCCCTCCATCTTTTTGTCACTCTGAGCACAATTGCTAGTGGCTTGATGGCTCAGGCAAACAGCAGCGGGGACAGTGGGCATCCTTGTCTGGTGCCCCTGTGCAGCTGGAAGTATCGGGAGTTGGTGTTGTTTGTCTGGACACTCGCCATAGGAGCGTTGTATAGGAGTTTTACCCAGGAGATGAATCCTGTTCCAAGCCCGAACCGCTCCAGTACCTCTATGAGGTATTGCCATTCGACTCTGTCAAAGGCCTTTTCTGCGTCTAGGGAGACGATCACCTCTGGTGTTCTCTCCCCGGAGGGGGTCATTATCACGTTCAGGAGGCGCCTGATGTTGGAGGTAAGCTGTCTACCTTTGACAAAGCCCGTCTGGTCTTCTGCGACCACCTCTGGCAAGCAGTCTTCTAGCCTTTTGGCTAGAATCTTGGCCAGTATTTTGGCATCTGCGTTCAGCAGTGAGATGGGTCTGTATGATCCACATTCCGTTGGGTCTTTCTCACGTATCAGCGAGATTGAGGCCTCTGCTAGCGTGGGTGGCAGGGGATATTTGTGAAGCCTCTTCCTCCAGTGAGTTGTTTAATAGTCCACCACCATTCACCGATGGATGTGGCAGGACTTCAGGGCTTAGATCTGACGCGTCCATTGTGGAATCACTTATTCTGTCTATTACTTGCTTCTTATGCTGTTTGGCACACAAATAGTCCTGTATTGTAGCTTCACCAGATCAACACCTCATTTTTCAGTATGCCTGATGTTGCTCCTGGCATTCTCTACTGCACTCTTCATTGAACCAGGGTTGATCCTCTGGCTTGGTGGTAATGGTAGTGTGGGGGATATGCCAGGCCATGAGGTTGTAGATTGTGGTTAAATACAACTCTGCTGCTGCTGATGGCCCACATTGCTTCATGGATGCCCTGTCTTGAGACGCTAGATCTGTTTGAAGTCTATCCCATTTTATACAGTGGTAGTGCCACACAACACGATGGAGGGTATCCCCAATATGAAGACGGAACTTTGTCCCCACAATAACTCTGTGGTGGTCACTTCTACCGATACTGTCATGGACAAATACATCTGCAGCAGGCAGATTAGTGAAGGTGACGTCAAGTATATTTTTACCTCTTATTGGTTCCTTCACCACCTGCCGCAATCCCAGTCTAGCATCTATGTCCTTTAGGACCTGGCCAGCTCAGTCTGTGGTGGTACTACCGAGCTACTCTTGTTGATGAACATTGAAGTCCCCCACCCAGAGCATATTCTGTGCCTTTACCACCCTCAGTGCTTCCTCCAAGTGGTGTTCAACATGGAGGAGCACTGATTCATCAACTGATGGTGGTCGGTACGTGGTAATCAGCAGGTGTCCTTGCCCATGTTTAACCTGAAGCCATGAGACTTCACGGTGTCCAGAGTCGATGTTGAGGACTCCCAGGGCAACTCCCACCCGACTGTATATCACTGTGCCTCCACCTCTGCTCGATCTGTCCTGCCGGTGAGACAGACATTTCAACCATCCTAGCTATGTGACCTACAGATTACACCATACTCATTGATACATCTTCCTCTTTCTTACAGTCCTGGGGGCAAGAAGAGCCATCCAGTGAGGAAAAAGCTGGCTGTCTGTCCTTACGCCTATCAGAGAGATTGTGCTTGCCATTAATGGAGTGGTCATGACTGAGGCTGTTTCCAATAATGAGCCATTGAGATGACAGTATTCTCATATCTAATCCTCATTCGCACATTCCATTTTCCTTCATCCCTCAGTCGTTTCTGATTCAGGAATTTCAGATGGAGTATGCCATTTTCTTTCCAACCACCCCATATCTGTACCCCTACCTTATCACAATCCTGCCCTTTTGTTTTACTCTTTTGAGATACCATAGAACTGCAACTTGGCCAGCCATTGGTAGAAGAGAAAGGGATGGAACAGCAAGTAGACACTGATGAAGAAGAAACAATGTCACTCAATCTCACATTCATATCTACCAGCTCATATACTGACACTGCATGGATAGTTTGGAGTAGGTTTTTTTTAATGTGGTGACATACTGGACAGCCCTCAGATTTCAGGTCGCAAAGTTGGGTTTTGGAACTGAGAGAGAATACTCACCCAACTAATGATCCCTTACTCTGGACTACACTAATGAGATTTCTATTTATAATGATGTCCATGTTGTTCTAGCATTTACAGATTAATGTTCACGATGTGATGACATTGCTCTGAGGACCCAGGTTCAATTCCCACCACTACAGATGGTGAAATTTGAATTTAAAAGCCTCGCGATGACCATGAAACCATTGTGGATTGTCATGAAAACCAATCTGACTCACTAGTGTCCTTTAGGGATCGGAATCTGCAGAGAATCGCATCCCAAAGTAAGGGCGGCGTGGCGCGATTCATATCGGTCATGGCGATTCTCCGGCCCGGCCCCGGGCTGAGAGAATCCCACCTGTGTTGTTCCTTGTGTCTTAATAAAGCTCGTAGTCTTAAAGTTGAAGTAGATGCTTTGTAAGTTCATTCTCTCTTCAGTGCTTAACTTAAAGTTACATCGATGCTGCTTGTCTATGTTTTGCTACCAGTTTCCGTTCTGTGAAGTTTGTCCTGACTTCCTGTTCGTCTGTATTTATATCTCTCCCGTGCTCCCTCTAGTGCTTGCTCAGTTGTATTGCATCTACACAGATATACAATCACCACACCACCCATTTTTAAAAAAAACTGTTGTTGCTAGGCCATTGAGAATTTCAACCTGTGATTGATAGATTTTTGTTGGGCAAGGATTTTGTAACCAAGGAAATCAGATGGAGTTATGGTACAGATCAGCCTTGATTTAACTGAATGGTTGTATGGGTTTGAGGTGCTGAATGGCCTATTCCAATGTTTCCATCCATTAGCAATAACTCACTTCTATTCCTATGTTACAGCAGATATGCTGCTAGAAGTTAGTTATGTTTCTTCTCCTCCATCGCAGTTCTTCACACAACCGTATGCGTCTTGTAAACAAAATCTGTGTGCAAGTGATGTCAATAAAACCATTCAAGGTACAGCAAAGTGCTTGTGGGGAATAGATTCAGTACAGTAAAAATATACAGGAAGAGGCAATCTTTCAAATGGAAATATTTTCCTCAACAACAACACTAACACAGGTAAGTGGAGCGCAACAGTAAAAATCCACAAGTGCTGTACCTTTATCTCCCTTGCCATGGCCTTACAACAATAGGAGCAGTAATCCACTTGGCCCTTCGAACCTGCTCCGCCATTCAATAAGATTATGGCTGATCTGATTGTAACCCTACCCCTACACTCCTGCCCAACCCCAAAACCTTTCAACTCCTTGTTAATCAAGAAGCCATTAGCACTGTCTTAAAAATACTGTGCAGGTATTGGGCTCCTTATTTAACAAAATATATAAATTTGTCAGAATCAGTTCAGAGAAGGTTGGTTGGGCTAATACCAGGAAATGAGTGGGTTATCTTATGAGGAAAGATTGGAGAGGTTAGATTTGTATCCACTGGATTTGAGAAGGGTAAAAATATTTTCTGTCTTAAAAATATTCAATGACACTGCTTTCACCGCCTTTTGAGCAAGAGAGTTCCAAAGATTCACGACCCTCTGAGGAAAAGAAATTCTCCTCATCGCTGTCTTAAATAAACATCCCCTCATTTTTAATCTGTGACCCCCCCTAGTTCTAGATTCTCCCAAAAGAGGAAACATTGGGCGGGATTCTCCCCTACCCGGCGTGGCGGGCGGTCCCGGTACCGAGGAGTGTCGTGAACCACTCCGGCGTCGGGCCGCCCTGAAGGTGCGGAATCCTCTGCACCTTCAGGGACTAGGCAGGCGCGGGGGTGGTTTGCGCCCCACCGCCCTTCGCGGAAGGGGCTTGGCACCACGCTAACCGACATCGAAGGGCCTCCGCTGGCCAGCATGTGCTGGCGTCATCCCAGCGCGTGTGCGGGGGGGTTCATCTCTGCGTCGGCCACCGCGGACTTTTACACCAGCCGACGCGGAGGAATAGAGTGCCCCCACAGCACAGGCCCGCCCGCGGATCGGTGGGCCCCGATTGCGGGCCAGGTCACCGTGGTGGCACCTCCGGGGCCAGATTCCCCTGTGCCCCCCCACCCAGGACCCCGGAGCTTGCCTGTCCCGCCAGGTCCCGCCGGTAAGTACCTACTCTAATTTACGCCGGTGGGACCGGCCGAAAACGGGGGCCACTCGGCCCATCGCGGGCCGGAGAATCACCGGGGGGCCACTGCAAGCTGCCGCTGACCGGCGCGGCGCAAAACCCTGCGGGGAGGCGGAGAATCCCGCCCATCCTCTCCACATCCACCCTATCTATGCCCCTCAGGATCTTGAAGGTACAAGTTGTCTCTTACACTTCTCAAATCCAGTGGATACAAATCTAACCTCTCCAACCTTTTCTCATAAGATTACCCACATTCCTGGTATTAGTCTCGTAAATCTTCTCTGAACTGCTTCTGACAAATTTATCCCTTTTGCTAAATAAGGATTCGAATACTCTGCACAGTACTCCAGGTGTGGTCTCATCGAGGTCCAGTGTAACTGAAGCATAACCTCCCTACATTTGGATTCAATTCCCCACACAATAAATTATAACATTCTATTAGTTTTCCTAATAACTTACTGTACCTGTAGACTAGCGTTTTGTGATTCATATACTAAGACACTCAGAATCTCAGAGAATGCATTAGTAAATATTTAATCCTGTATGTTCGCGTTACACAATATGAGTTCTTCTAGCTCTACAGGAAAACTACAAAATGTTTTGGAATATTCTGAGCAGTTTTGTCAAACTATTCTATTGTGACTTGACTAAATGAATCCACAGACGTCCTCTTCATCACACCTAGATATTCCCATTGAGATTTGTAATTCTCTGGTTTATCAAAATTATATTCTTCTTACCTCCTCCTATCCTTTCCAAGAATACCAAGATGACAAAATATATTGCTGTTTGAACCTTGATGGTGAGAGTTGGTTGGCCTTTTGTTAATGTGAGCTGAATTGGTTCTATACATACTTTAGGTGAGTCTCAATATACTACATTTCTGATCACTGTGGCTGCTGGCAAGCAGATATTCTTTTTGAAAGGGCTATTGGTAGAAAATTCCAATATACATGTGATCTACATGTAAGCGTTGACCCTACTAGTGGTGAAAAGTTTGCATTTCCACAGAGCTCTCCAGGAAAAGGTCAAGGAGTGAAAAATGTAAATACTTGCCTTCCACAAATGGAACTTAGTAGGAATCAGAAGCATGCCAAGTTCTTCGTCTCAGTACGTCTTGATTTACGAACACAGTTTTGCGAATCGCCTGCTTGCGTGTTAATCATCAGATCAATTGGCATAAAAATCTATCACATGTAGATCCACTTTGTAAAATAGCCATACTGTTATCTGGGGGTGGTGCATGTCAGGCATAAAAGTCAATTTCTAGGTTGTAGAAGCATCATGAAATGAAAGACATCAATTAAACATTTCTGAAAATTATTTCTTAATAGAAGATTGCAGTGCAGGTAAAGGATAATCCTGAACATTTCTTTTATATGTATGGTATAAATCTTTAATCAACAATTAAGGTACACATTCAATATGAATGTAGCAAAACACCAGTGATTCTGTGGAAAATTGCTAACGATGAGCCCTCGTGTATGATGGTCATTTTATTTGGGAAGAACTGATTTATTCATATCTGTGAAAAATTAGGTCATTAAGCACTTTAAGCCTGCAAGAGAAATCAAATGATTGAGCAAAATGTAATGTAAATGAAATCAGGATATTAATTTGTAGCGCATTTGAAATCAAAAATTGTAATGTTTGAAGCCTAAAGATAAGGGGTGAAGTGTTTTCTGGAGGATTGTGTTTATCTTGGTGGATGGCTTTGCTGTAGGTCTGCAGCCTCTGGAGAATCATTGTCAGGATTTATCTCCTGCTGTTGCCATTAATTACAGGCTCACTCACTCACAAGCAGTACAATGGTGATGGTTGTCGGGTCAGTCACAGTTCAACTCTACCATCTGAGCAAAAGAGATTTCAGCAGCTTTTTTTGTCCATTTCTTGCATCATGTTTAAATGTAATTTAGCAAATATTCAATTTTATTATTTTTTGTACAAGGCAAGCTGTAAGGAATTTCAACGCTAAACTCCGGATATTGGCTGTTAGATAACATTTGGGACTCTAAATTAACATAAAAAATCTTTTAAATACCACTATCCTAATGCCAGGGTGTTTAACTGGACCATACAGATCCTGGTGAAGCTATAGCCTAAATCCTGGGTTAATCATGGTATGTGTGTGCGTGTGTGCACTCATATGTGCGTGCGCATTAGGAGAGGAGAGTCAGTTTGATTATGAATCCTTCCGTGATAAAATAGCTTGTTGACACTCTGTTAAGGCTGCCTGATGTCCACGAATCAGTGTTTGAGCAATGAATTAACATCTTCAAGGGAGAATGGAAGTGTGTGTTTCATGAAAATAAACATTCTTATGTGCCAATATTCCCAAAACATTAAGATCGATGCTTTTGCAGAATTTTAACAAAGTGTTTCCAGACATATAAATGTTACTTTACACTGTTCAATTTCACTTCTTTAATAATAATGAGAGAATTGTTTATAGGATTAAAGTTCTTGGCAGCTCTCAACCCACTGAAAAATCTCACAATACATTTGTACATACCCATGATCCCCGGCTCCAGGCCTCTGCGGAATATCAATCGAACTAAACAGACATTTATAGTGCTGAAGCTTCCAGCTAAATCTTTTAGTGAAGTGATCCAATCATTCTTGGAAACATTCTTGCAACAAACACGATGCAATACTGTTTAATATTTGTCAAAAGGAGTTTAATTAAATAATGGTGCTCACTTTATGGTGCAGTTAAAGACACATTCCAGCACAATTAAATCATTGGTCACTTAAAATATTTTACATTAAATATTAACAGGTGCCGGAATGTGGCGACTAGGGGCTTTTCACAGTAACTTCATTTGAAGCCTACTCATGACAATAAGCCATTTTCATTTCATTCATTTCATGAGCAAGATTTTTTTTCGTTTTTTAAATAAATTTAAAGTACCCAATTCTTTTTTTTTTCCAATTAAGGGGCAGTTTAGCGTGGCCAATCTACCTATCCTGCACATCTTTGTGGGTTGTGGAGGGTGAGACCCACATAGACACGGAGAGAATGTGCAAACGCCACACGGACAGTGACCCAGGGCCAGGATCGAACCCGGATCCTCGGCGCCGTGAGGAGCAAAGTTTTAACTAATTCAAAACCTATCTAGACACTCAGGGCTAAAAGGGGACCGTGGATCCATGGTAAAAAATTACTGGAAAAGGTCTAATAGTGAATGACAATCACGTGTTCCCATTTTCTCATTCTTCATCCCTAAATCTGATTTTTCCAGCTATAATTTTTTCTGTAGCTACTTCAGTGGCTGGATTCTCCGTCCCACCACGCCACATTTCTATTTCAGCACGACGGCGGGATGCTCCGTTATGCCGGCTGGTCAATGGGGTTTCCCATTGTGGGGCAGCCCCACGCCGTCAGGAAACCCCTGGGCTGCCGGCAAAATGGAACATCCCGCCGACGGAGAATCCAGCCGCAGGTTTTTAATCATAGAATTATAGAATCATAGAATCTACAGTGCAGAAGGAGGCCATTCGGCCCATCGAGTCTGCACCAGCCCTTGGAAGGAGCACCCTACTTAAGCCCACACCTCCATCCCATCCCCGTAACCCAATAATCCCATCTATCCTTTTTGGACTCTAAGGGGCAATTTAACATGGCAAATTCATCTAACCTGCGCATCTTTGGACTGTGGGAGGAAACTGGAGCACACGGAGGAAACCCAGGCATGCACAGGGAGAAAATAAACACCACACAGACAGTCACCCGAGGCCATAATTGAACCCGGATTCCCTGGAGCTGTGAGGCAGTGCTAACCACTGTGCCACCGTGCCACCCCATACATTTGAAATTTAGTTATTTCTATTTAAAGATAAGAAACAGTAAATTAGGAAAATATATTTGTTTCCTTCTTGTGGGCAGAGTGCTAAATCGATCTGTGCAGTGCACATTTTAGCATAATGACACAAGCACATAAGAAATAGGAGTAGGAGCAGACCACATAGCCCAATGAGCCTGCTCTGCCATTCAGTAAGGTCCTAGCTGACCTTGGGCTTCGACTCCACTTTCCTGCCTGTTCCCATATCTGCCCGATCCAATATCCTTTTATTCCCTAGAGAGATGAAAGATCTGTCTATTCCAGCCTTCAATATATTCAATAATGGAACATTCAAAATCCTCTGGGATCACAACCTTTTGAATGAGGTTATTTCGCCTCCTCTCAGTCCTAAATAATTAGCCCCTTATTGTAAGACCATGCCCCAGTGTTTTAGACTCCCTGGCCAGCAGAAACAATCTCTCAGTGTCCAACTTATCAAACCCGTTCAAACTGTTTCAGTGAGATCACGTCTCATTCTTTTAAACTGCAGAGACAAGCGACCCAATTTTCTCAGCCTCTCATCCTAAGACAGCCCCCTCATCCCCAGGACCAATTTAATGAACCTTCACTCTACCACCTCCAATGCAAGTATATACTTTCTTAATTCTGGATCATAGAATCATAGAATCACTACAGAAAGAGGCCAGTTGACCCATCGAGTTTGCACCGACACTTCGGAAGACCACCCAACCTATGCCCAATCCCCCATGTTGTGACCCCACACTAAGAGGCAATTTAACATTGCCAATCGACCTCACCTGCAAATCTTTGGAGTGTGGGAGGAAACCGGAGCACCCGGAGGAAACCCTCGCAGACACAAGGAGAACATGCAAACTCCACACAGTGACCCAAGGTCAAAATCGAACCTGGGTTCCCTGACACTGTAAGGCAGCAGTGCTAACCACTGTGCCATCATGAGGTCAAAACTGCTCAAAGTACTCCAGATACGATCTCCCCAAAACCCTGTCTACTTGAGAAACACTTAATTATTCTTGTACTCCAAATCCATTGCAATAAAAGCCAACATGCAATCAACCTTCCTAATTGCTTGCTGCAACTTGCTGCCTGTTAACTTTTTGTCTTCCTTGTACAAGCACACCCAAACCTCTTTGAACATCAACACTTACTAGTTTCTCACGTATTAAAAAATATTCAGCTCTTCTATTCATTCAACCAAATTGAATAAGTTTACACTTCCCTGTATTAAAATCCAACGGTAAACTTGTTGCCCATTCAGTTAAGCTGTCTGCATCGCTTTGCAGCATCTCTGTGCCCTCCACACAGCTAACCTTTCCACCTAGTTTGGTATCATCAGCAAACTTAGACACATTATTCTCTGCCTCTTCACCTAAATCAATAATATAGATTAATATAGATTGTAAACAGTTGAGACCCTTGTGGTACTATTCACTCCCTGCCAACTTGAATATGTCCAATTTATGCCTCCTCCCACCGGGTGGAATTTTCAGTTTTTTAAACTAAGTACCATGGCAGGCGGATTGAGTCATAGGGTTTTACAGCACGGAAAGAGGCCCTTTGGCCTATCGTGTACGTGCTGGCTATCAATCACCTAACTATCCTAATCCCATTTTCCAGCATTTGACCCGTAGCCTTGTGTGCAATGGCATTTCAAGTGCTCATCGAAATACATCTTAAATGTTGTGAGGGACCCTGGGCGCGATTCTCCGCATATGCGGAGAGTCGTAAAGGCTGCCGTGAAACCAGCCGTGTTTCACGGCAGCCTCCGCGCCCCCTCCCGGGACCCGATTCTCCTCCCCGGTCGGGGCTAGGAGCACGGCCCCGTGAACCACGGCATCGCAGGCTTAGCGACCGTCGCTAAGCCCGCGCGCCAAGGGTCACGGCGGCTGACGCGCACGATGACGTCAGCCGCGCATGCGCGGATTGGACGGCTCCAACACGCGCATGCGCGGATGACATCATCACGTATATGCGTCAAACCCACGCATGCGCGGGCCATCATGCCCCTCAGCCGCCCCGCGGACTGATCCAGCGGGGCGGCGGAGGAACAAAGAGACCCGCTGCCCGCGATCGGTGGGCACCGATCGTGGGCCCATGCCACCCTTGGCACGGCCGTGGTGCAGCCGTGCCAATCGGTGCCATGGTTGTCGGGAACGGAACTTTGCGGCCGTTTTCACGAACGGTGTGAGCAGGTGTGTTTGCGTTCGGGAAAACGGCCGTAAAGGCCTGGGAACTCGGCCCATCAGCCTGGGGAGAATCGCTGTTCGCCGTAAAAAAACGGCGAGCAGCGAATCGTGTCGTGGGGCGACCGTGGGGGGGGGGGAGAATAGCGGGAGGTCGGGAAAAATGTCGGGAAGGCCCTCCCGCTATTCTCCGACCCGTCGTGGGGGGCGGAGAATCGCGCCCCCTGTCTCTACCACCTTTCAGGCAGTGAGTTCCAGTTTCCAACCACCCTCTGTGTAAAAAGTTTCCCTCACATCTCCTCTGAACCTCCTGCCCCTTAACTGAAATCTATGCCCGCTGGTTATTGACCCCTCCACTGAGGGGAAAGTACTGCCTATCCAAGCTATCTATGTTCCTCATAATTTTATATGCCTCAATCAGGTTCCCCCTCAGCCTTCTTTGCTCCAGGGAAAACAAGCCCAGCCTATTCAGTCTGTCTTGATAGCTGAAACAATTTAGCCCAGGCAACATCCTGGTGAATCTCCTCTGAACCCTTTCCAGTGCAATCACCTCCTTCCTATAGTGTGGTGACCATGACGCATACCTTGTTGATTGGAATGGCAGGAAATAGTGCCCGATTCTGCACTTGAGGTTTATTAATTATGCACAGGCAAATATCTCCCTGAATGACCTGGCTGGTTGGGAGCTGATTCATCCACCCCGTTGTTACCTGATGGGCTCATAGGTCGAGGCAACATATTTAAACGATCAGCTGAGCACACATATTTTATTCTCTCCAGCCAACCTATCTCCAGGAGAACCATAGAGATGTCTGGTAACCTGGAGAAGAAGGGTGAACGGCAGAAGAAGAAGGATATATGCTGCTTCAGCCACGATACCCTTTAAGCCTTTACAAGAGCTGTGCGTGCGCACAGAGCTGTGCTTTATCTAGTCCCAGAAAGCACGCCAGCCTCACCTCTCTGGTCTTGGAGGCCATCGCAGTGGACATCATTGGAGCTGGACACTGCTCCCAAAAGGCCATCCAGGATAGGAAGAGGATGAATTAGCTCATCCTGTCCGCCAGGATAGGTCATTCATCAGTTCCCTCCAATATCAAACTCTCACCATGGCATCATCTACTTAAAGAGCTATTCGCTGCAGGGATCTCACACAGCTATCAGCAGGCCACACATTGCCTCATGACCTTCAACATCACCATCATCTTACTTATCATGCTGATCACACGCCATCCTCAGCCCCTCTGGTGTGGGCTCATCACACATCGGGGAATGGATGTTACCCACCCTCTTCTCCATCCTTTCTCATCACATTCCTTTCTTTGAAATGCTGACGTACAAAGGGACCTGGGTGTCCAATATACTGAAAGCAAGCATGCAGGTATAGCAAGCCATTAGAAAGGCAAATAGTATGTTGGCCTTCATTGCGAGAGCACTTGAATACAGCAGCAAAACCCACGCAAACACGGGGAGAATGGGCAAACTCCACACAGACAGTGACCCAGAGCCTGGATCGAACCTGGGACCTCGGCGCCGTGAGACAACTGTACTAACCACTTGCGCCACCGTGCTGCCCCTCCGAATGTCTACACTTGTGTCTATTTTCTATGCTTCAATGTTTTGTTTTCATCCAGGTCAAGCTGCTCCCAACAAGCGGAAAAGATCGCAGACTAGGAGGGGGAAACTGACATCATCATCCTCACAGAATTCGAGCAGGATGCACAGGATAACAGGAATCGTGCCGATGGACAAGGGGAGATCAGATTGTCTCAGCAACCTAGCACAGATCACACCTCCATCAGTTCATCACACCCTGATAATCACAGTGAGTGACATGGAATTCCCCGTTAAGTGTTGATGCCAGGACTGAATTGTGGCACTTTGCATTCCCATTGTGGGGGCTGTTCAGGGAGCAATTCAGGATATGCAAATGGCTGAATCTAGATCTCTAGAACAATTCCCATTTCCTCTGGTGTTTGAAAGGCTGAAGCTTATAAGGACTCCATTCCCCCACACTCTCATTTCAGCCAGGAAGGAGACACAAGGAGACCTGCACCACGATTCCTGGAGAGTGAGCTGGACAGAGTGCTGCACACAATGGAGGAGAGGAGGGACTCACTCTTCCCCAGGGTGTGCAGGAGCCTGACATCCACCATCGTCGACCGACAGGACTTGGGAGTGCCCCACCTCCCCCACCCCGTAAAACTCACTTCCATGCATTTCACCATGTCCTTTATTTGTCCCCGAGGACAAGGTGCCCCATAACCAACAGGTGCGGCAGAAAACCAGCGAGGGTGGGGGCGGATCCCAGACCTGAGAGTCCAGAGCAAGCAAGGCAGATGAGAGGCCAGTCTTAGAAGTGGTCAACAGGCAGCAACCAAGTGAGCACATAATGCAAAATGATGTCCCTGTAGCAAATGAGTCACCCCTCTCCCTTGGACCACTCCTTCCCAAGATCTCACCATGCCTCTTGTCTTTTATCTTGCAGCACCACCATCAGACCAGGCCAGACGTCCTGGGTGGACACTGACTTCTTGTCACCTCTGTCATCTGCACCTTCCACCATCACAGAGACTATCACCTTGGTGTGCCGTTTTAGTGGAGAGGCTCCTAGGCCACCTTCAGGTGCTCACATCACACATGCTGCAGAACTTCAGGTGAAGACAGGGACTCACAAGGGAGCGGGAGTTTGGCGGACTGCCCGATACCAGCATACAGTTGTAGTCTGGACAGGTGCCGTGCTTCTGGAAAGTATGATCCCATCACTGGTGCAGATGCAAATACGGAGCCATGATTTACAGGAGGGGGTGTCAGCAACATTCCAGCGCCTGCCTGCAGGTGCAGTTGGAGGACTCCAACCACCTTGAGGTGCAGGGGGCGGTGTGGATAATGTGTGGCACGCAGGACAATACTGAACGGGTGGCTTCTGCGGTGGATGGCCTGGGTCAAGATGTCAGCTATGGGTCAGACCTCCAATGCTTGGGGCAATTTTGTGGTTGATGGCTGAGGTGCAGGACAGGGGAGCCCAGTCACAGGCAGCCATGTACCGGGCCTGTATTGCAATGGCACTCCAGAACTTGGCCCATTCACAAAGGGCCATGGCTGAGGGCATCGAGAGCATTGGCCGGGCGTGACTGATGCTGGCCAGTCACAGAGGTGAGGTGAGAGTGACTGCCCTTGACATCAAGCCAGCTTTTGATCGAGTATGGCATAAAGGAGCCCTAGCAAAACTGGAGTCAATCAGAATCAGGGGGAAAATGTTCCACTGGTTGGAATCATACCTAGCACAAAGGAAGATGGTTGTGATGGTTGGAGGTCTGTCATCTCAGTTCTGCGACATCACTTCAGGCGTTCCTCAGGGAGTACTCTCAGGGTATTGTCCTCGGCCTAATCACCTTCAGCTGCTTCATAAATGACCTTCCTTCCAACATAAGGTCAGAAGTGGGGATGTTCACTGATGATTGAACAATGTTCAGCACCATTCATGACTCCTTAGACACTGAAGCAGTCCACATGCAAATTAACCAGACCTGGAGAATATCCAGGCTTGGGCTGACAAGTGGCAAATAACATTTACTCTGCACTAGTGCCTGGCAATGACCATCTCCTACAAGAGAGAATCTAACCACCACACCTTGACATTCAATGGCTGGTTTAGCTCACTGGGCTAAATCACTGGCTTTTAAAGCAGACCAAGCAGGCCAGCAGCACGGTTTGATTCCCGTAACAGCCTCCCCAGACAGGCGCCGGAATGTAGCGACTAGGGGTTTTTCACAGTAACTTCATTGAAGCCTACTCGTGACAATAAGCAATTTTCATTTTTCATTTTCATTACCATCACTGAATCCCTGACTATCAACATCCTTAGGGTTACCATTGACAAACACTGAACTGGGCTACTCACATAAATACTGTGGCTACAAGAGCAGGTCAGAAGCTAGGAATCCTACAACTGACTCCCCAAAGCCTGTCCACCACAAGTCAGGAGTGTGATGGAATATTCTCCACTTGCCTGGATGAGTGCAGCTCCAACAACCCTCAAGAAGCTCGACACTATCCAGGTTTTGGCACCCGTTCCACAAACATTCATTCCCTCCACCACCAACGCAGAGTGCAGCCGTGTGCACCATCGACAAGATGCATTGCAGGAACTCACCAAGGCTCCTTAGGCAGCACCTTCGAAACTCGCAACCACTACCATCTGGAAGGACAAGGGCAGCAGATACATAGGAACACCACCACCTGAAGGTTTCCCACCGAGTAACTCACCACCCTGACATGGAAATATATCGCCATTCCTTCACTGTCACTGGGTCAAAAACCTGGAACTCCCTCCCTGATAACACAGAGGGTGCACCTACACCACATGGACTGCAGTGGTTCAAGAAGGCAGCTCACCACCACATTCTCAAGGGAAATTAGGGATAGGCTGCAAATGCTGGCCACCAGCGAAACCCACATCCCGTAAAAATAAATTTATGGAGGGGCATATCAGTTGCCGGAGGTGAATGGGTTCAGGTATCTGCAGGTTAGGGAATTCATGGGGAAGGAAGTGCCTTCATTTCCGACGCTGTCACCCCTGGTGTAGCAGGACAAACCTCTGACTGAGGAGGAAATAGGAGGGGGCAAGGTCGTGGATATATATTGGGAGCTGTTAAAGAGAGAGAGTGTGCCCGGTGGAGGAGGTTAGTCGGAAGTGGGAGGAGGAGCTGTGGGAGGATGCTGGGAGCTGGAGTATAGAGTGAAGTGTCCAGGATGAGTCAGTTCTTTCCAGGGGTGGAGGATAGGTGTGGTCGATGTACGGGGAGGCCACAAACCATGTCCATATGTTTTGGCCGTGTCCGAGGTTGAGGGGATTTTGGGTGGGATTTTCAGATGTGATGTCAAAGATTTTGGGGGTAACGGTGACTCCGAGTCCGGAGGTGGTAATATTTGGAGTGTCGGAGGATCCAGGAGTGCAGGTGGGGAGAGAGGCCAAAGTATCGGTCGTTGCCTCCCAGAGATGGATTTTGTTCAGCTGGCAGGACTCGAAGCTGCCGGAAGCAGGGGTAAGGGTGAGGGATTTGGCAGAGTACCTGCACTTAGTGAAGATCAAGTTCGCCATTAGGGGGGCAGAGGATGGGTTCATCTCGAGGTGGAAGTTGTTCATCGACGTCTTTAAGGACTATTGAGTCATCAGCAGGGGGGGCGGGGGGGAGGGGGGTTTGTTTTTTCAGCCCAGGTTGGGTTAAAAGTTGAAGGGGGGAGCAGGTGCTAGGGTGTCAGCTGGTAGAGTGAGGGGAGATAGTTGGAGGGAGGGTGTAAGGATGTTCAGGCTGTTTGCTGTTGCCGTGGTTGGTTTTTATGTTGTTTCTTCTTTGTTAATAATAATAATAATAGCTTATTGTCACAAGTAGGTTTCAATTAAGTTACTGTGAAAAGCCCCTCGTCGCCACAATTCGGCACCTGTTCAGGAGGCCGGTACAGGAATTGAACCCGCGCTGCTGGTCTCATTCTGCATTACAAGCCAGCTGTTCCGCCCACTGTGCTAAACCAGCCCCTTGTATAATATTGAAAATGCCTCCAATACAATGTATTTTTTTAAAAATAATTTAAATAAAACAGAGAAACATGACTGAGGCAGTGAGGGTCATGTCCCAGTCTCAGTGCTCCATTGCTGAGGACATCAAGATCATGGCTGAGGCGAGAGCAGGCCTCCAGGACAGGCAGCGCCAGGGGGAGCCTCCGGAGCTCACTTCCACCTCATCTCCACCTCATAGAGAAGCCCAGGAGCCGTCGAGCACCCCGAGGGAGGAGGAAGTGAAAGGGCTCATGGCGGTGCCTCCCACAGGGTGGGTGATGGAATACTTCAGCGCTTCCGAATCCACCCCACCTGATATTAGCACATTGATGGGCAGTGGGCAGAACAGGGTGGCACATCATCCTCTGGGACACCCGATCAGCAGCCGGGCCCATCCAGGCCCAGTCGCCCCAGAAGACAGCCGCCAAAGGGCACCCAGATCAAGGGTGGGAATCGCAGCAGGCCGCCTCCACTCCTGCTGTACTGCCTGGGGATCCACCTTGATGTAGCATTAGGACCCTGAAGGCCAGGAAAGTAACCACCAGTTATGTTGGCACAGGTGCAGCCCACAGTATAGCATTAGGGGCTAGGGCACAAACCTGTACATAAATGTTCATCATTTCACAATAAGCACCTGTTCACAATGTTTCAACCGGCCTCAGTGCTCTGTCAGAAGGGTGTGAGGGATGGCCTGGGCAGGGCTGGCTGCAGAGGGGGCACTCGAGGGAGGAGGAAGATCGGCAAACATTGGATGTGAACTTGGGCTTGGGCCAGGGACCCCAGTTCAGCCAGCACTCACCGCTATGTTGCCCCACCCCAACCCTCTCCACCCCATAAGCCACCGCCTCCCCTCTTCACCATTCCCATCTCGGCCACCCCAAAGGTCCGGTAGGGCCCTGTGATGGAGTGGCCAGATTGCATGCAGTGATCACCCAGGTGGATGGTACAAAGTGCGACTGTGGGTGGAGCACCAAAGCTCATTGCAGAGCAAGTCGTCACCATCCTGCATCTCATGGACTGACTGCTACTACCAACCCAGGGCCTGCACCCCATAGTGAGGCAGGTAGGAATCACAGAGGGGGTTGCAAGGGTGAGGGTGGCGCAGAAATGGTGTTCACGGGAGGGGTGGTCAGCTGGTAAGGGGGGGGGTTGGGATATCTGTGCCGATGGCCAGGCCCCCAGTTGGTGAACCTGGAAGCATGTGCGTGTCAGCCCAGGCGCACACATTGTGCAGCTTCCTGTGCCGACCCAGGTCCCATGCCTTGCCCATCCTTGCCCTCCCCTTCATCCTCCTCGTCGGTTGAGGCCTGGCGTTCATGTTCCTCCTCCAGCACGTCGCCCCTCTGCTTTGTGATGTTGTAGATGACACAGCAGGCCACCTTGATATGGGAGACCTTCCTAGCGCTTTTTTAAAAAAGTATTCAATTCTTTTTTTTTCCCAATTAAGGGGCGATTTAGCGTGGCAAATTCACCTACCCTGCAGACATGGGGAAATGTGCAAACTCCTCACGGACAGTGACCGGGGGCCAGATTGAACCCTACCATCCCAGTGCAATACTGGAGGGCCCCTCCAGAGCGGTCCAGTCACCTGAACCACAGCTTCAGGATGCCAAAGCACCACTCGATCACACCCCCCTGGTTGCGGCTGGGGCATCGTTATAGCAGGTCACCGCATCAGGCTGTTGTAAGCCACGACTGCAGCGGTTAACCCCTGTCACTCAAACGCCACACAGTCACTCAAGGCCGGTTTTGAACCCGGGACCCTGATGCTGTGTGGCGGCAGTGTTAACTATTGTGGATTTGGATTTTATTTATTGTCACGTGTACCAAGGTACAGTGAAAAGTATTTTTCTGCGAGCAGCTCAACTGATCATTAAGTACATGAAAAGAAAAGGAAATAAAAGAAAATACATAATAGGGCAACACAAGGTACACAATGTAAATACATAGACATCGGCATCGGGTGAAGCATACAGGGCTGCAGTGTTAATGAGGTAAATCCATAAGAAGGTCATTTAGGAGTCTGGTAACAGCAGGGAAGAAGCTGTTTTTGAGTCTGTGTGTGTTCTCAGACTTCTGTAGAAGTTGGAAGAGTGAGTAAGCCAGGTGGGAGGGGTCTTTGATTATGCTGCCCGCTTTCCCCAGACAGTGGGAGGTGTAGATGGAGTCAATGGATGGGAGGCAGGTTTGTGTGATGGACTGGGCAGTGTTCATGACTCTCTGATGTTTCTTGCAGTCTTGGGATGAGCAGTTGCCATACCAGGCTGTGATGCAGCCTGATAGGATGCTTTCTATGGTGCATCTGTAAAAGTTGGTAAGAGTTAATGTGGACATGGCGAATTTTCTTAGTTTCCTGAGGAAGTATAGATGCTGTTGTGCTTTCTTGGTGGAAGTGTTGATGTGGGTGGACCAGGACAGATTTTTGGAGATGTATACCCCTAGGAAACTGCTAACCATCTCTACCTCGGACCCATTGATGCTGACAGGGGGATGTACAGTCATTTGCTTTCTGAAGTCAATGACCAGTTCTTTATTTTTGCTGGCATTGAGGAATAGATTGTGGTCACTGCACCACTCCACTAGGTTCTCTATCTTCCTCCTGTATTCTGACTCGTCGTTATTTGAGATCCGGCCCACTATGGTCATATTGTCAACAAACTTGTAGATGGACTTGGAACCAAATTTTGCCACACAGTCGTGTGTATACAGGGAATATAGTAGGGGGCTAAGTATGCAGCCTTGCAGGGCGCCGGTAGTGAGGACTATAATGGAGGAGGTGTTGCCGTTTATTCTTACTGATTGTGGTCTGTGGGTTAGAAAGTCAAGGATCCAGTTGCGGAATGAGGATCCAAGTCCTAGATTTTGGAGCTTTAATATGAGCTTGGCTGGGATTATGGTGTTGAAGGCGGAGCTGTAATCAATAAATAGGAGTCTGATGTAGGAGTCCTTGTTGCCGAGATGCTCTTGGGATGAGTGTAGGGCCATGGAGATGGTGTCTACTGTGGACCGGCTGCGGCAGTATGCGAATTGCAGTGGATCAAGGCATTCTGGGAGTATGGAGGTGATGCATTTCATGACCAACCTCTCAAAGCACTTCATTACGACTGAAATCAGGGTCACTGGACGGTAGTCATTGAGGCACGTTGCCTGGTTCTTCTTTGGCACGGTATGATGGTGGTCTTCTTGAAACAGGTGGGGACCTCGGAGCGGAGTAGGGATAGGTTAAAGATGTCCGCGAACACATCTGCCAGCTGCTCCACGCAGTCTCTGAGTGCACGACCAGGGATCCAGTCTGGACCCGTCGCCTTCAGAGGGTTCACTTTCAGGAAAGCCGATCTGACTTCGGAAACTGTGATGGTGGGCATGGGTGAATTATGGGCTCCTGGGGCACTCAACAGCAGATCGTTGGTTTCCTGCTCGAACCGAGCATAGAAATGCATTGAGTTCATCAGGGAGGGGCAGGCTGCTACTGGAGGTACTGCTCGGCTTAGCTTTGTAGCCCGTTATGTTGTTTAGGCCAAGCCACAACCACCGAGAGCATGTAACGCTAGTCTGTGATTCTAGCTTGGTCTAATATTCTCTCTTGGCATCTCAGATGGCTTTGCGGAGGTCGTACCTGGATTTTTTGTACAGGTCAGGGTCGCCTGACTTGAACACCTCAGACCTGTCCTTCAGTAGGGAGTCAATCTGACGATTGAGCCATGGTTTCTGGTTGGGGAACATACGTACTGCTTTCTTTGGCACGCAGTCGTCCACACATTTGCTGATGAAGTCTGTGACGGTGGTGGCATACTCGTTTAAGTTGGTCACTGAGTTCTTAAATATGGACCAGCCCACTGTCTCTAAGCAGTCAAGTCGGAGCTCTTCTGTCTCCTCGGACCAGCACTGCACGACCTTCTTACCTGAATTCTCCCACTTGAGTTTCTGCTTGTATGCCGGGAGAAGGAGCACCGTCTTATGATCTGATTTTCCGAAGTAAGGGTCAGGGGATGGAACGGTAGGCGCCCTTGATTTTTGAGTAGCAGTGGTCAAGAGTGGCTCCTGGTGGGAGCCTGTTGGTACCAGCCTTCCCGAACAGGCGCTGGAATGTGGCGACTAGGGACTTTTCACAGTAACTTCATTGAAGGCTACTCGTGACAATAAGCGATTTTCATTTCATTTTTCATTTCCTCCCGTAATCCATGTACCTATCCAATAACCGCTTGAAGGTCCCTAATGTTTCCGACTCAACTACTTCCACAGGCAGTGCATTCCATGCCCCCACTACTCTCTGGGTAAAGAACCTACCTCTGACATCCCCCCTATATCTTCCACCATTCACCTTAAATTTATGTCCCCTTGTAATGGTTTGCTCCACCCGGGGAAAATGTCTCTGACTGTCTACTCTATCTATTCCCCTGATCATCTTATAAACCTCTATCAAGTCGCCCCTCATCCTTCTCCGTTCTAATGAAAAAAGGCCCAGAACCCTCAACCTTTCCTCATAAGACCTACTCTCCATTCCAGGCAACATCCTGGTAAATCTCCTTTGCACCTTTTCCAAAGCTTCCACATCCTATCTGCATCCTATCTATGTCTCTTTGTAGCCGACAACAGCCCTCCATGAATCTTCCACCAATCTTCGTATCGTCTGCAAATTTACTGACCCACCCTTCAACTCCTTCATCCAAGTCATTAATGAAAATCACAAACAGCAGAGGATCCAGAACTGATCCCTGCGGTACGCCATTGGTAACTGGGCTCCAGGCTGAATATTTGCCATCCACCACCACTCTCTGACTTCTATTGATTAGCCAGTTTGTTATCCAACTGGCCAACTTTCCCACTATCCCATGCCTCCTTACTTTCTGCATAAGCCTACCATCGGGAACCTTATCAAATGCCTTACTAAAATCCATGTACACTACATCCACTGATTTACCTTCATCCACATGCTTGGTCACCTCCTCAAACAATTCAATAAGACTTGTAAGGCAAGACCTACCCCTCACAAATCCGTGCTGACTATCCCTAATCAAGCAGTGTCTTTCCAGATGCTCAGAAATCCTATCCCTCAGTACCCTTTCCATTACTTTGCCTACCACCGAAGTAAGACTAACTGGCCTGTAATTCCCAGGGTTATCCCTATTCCCTTTTTTAAATAGGGGCACGACATTCGCCACTCTCCAATCCCCTCGTACCACCCTTGTTGACAGCGAGGACGAAAGGATTATTGCCAACAGCTCTGCAATTTCATCTCTTGCTTCCCATAGAATCCTTGGATATATCCCGTCAGGCCTGGGGGACTTGTCTATCCTTAAGTTTTTCAAAATACCCAACACATCTTCCTTCCCAACAAGTATCTCCTCGAGCTTACCAGTCTGTTTCACACTGTCCTCTCCAACAATATGGCCCCTCTCATTTGTAAATACTGAAGAAAAGTACTCGTTCAAAACCTCTCCTATCTCTTCAGACTCAATACACAATCTCCCGCTACTGTCCTTGATCGGACCTACCCTCGCTCTAGTCATTCTCATATTTCTCACATATGTGTAAAAGGCTTTGGGGTTTTCCTTGATCCGACCCACCAAAGATTTTTCATGCCCTCTCTTAGCTCTCCTACTCCCTTTCTTCAGTTCCCTCCTGGCTATCTTGTATCCCTCCAGCGCCCTGTCTGAACCTTGTTTCCTCAGCCATACATAAGTCTCCTTCTTCCTCTTAACAAGACATTCAACCTCTCTTGTCAACCATGGTTCCCTCACTCGACCATCTCTTCCCTGCCTGACAGGGACATACATATCAAGGACACGTAGTACCTGTTCCTTGAACAGGTTCCACATTTCACTTGTGTCCTTCCCTGACAGTCTATGTTCCCAACTTATGCACTTCAATGTCTGACAGCATCGTATTTACCCTTCCCCCAATTGTAAACCTTTCTCTGTTGCACGCACCTATCCCTCTCCATTACTAAGGTGAAAGTCACAGAATTTTGGTCACTATCTCCAAAATGCTCCCCCACTAACAAATCTATCACCTGCCCTGGTTCATTACCAAGTACCAAATCCAATATGGCCTCCCCTCTGGTCGGACAATCTATATACTGTGTTAGAAAAGCTTCCTGGACACACTGCACAAACACCACCCCATCCAAACTATTTGACCTAAAGAGTTTCCACTCAATGTTTGGGAAGTTGAAGTCACCCATGACTACTACTGCACCTTTCCAAAATCTGTTTCCAAATCTGTTCCTCCACATCTCTGCTGCTATTGGGGGGCCTATAGAAAACTCCCAACAAGGTGACTGCTCCTTTCCTATTTCTGACTTCAACCCATATTACCTCAGTAGGCAGATCCCCCTCGAACTGCCTTTCTGCAGCTGTTATACTATCTCTAATTAACAATGCCACCCCCCCCACCTCTTTTACCATCCTCCCTAATCTTGTTGAAACATCTATAACCAGGGACCTCCAACAACCATTTCTGCCCCATTTCTATCCAAGTTTCCGTGATGGCCACCACATCGTAGTCCCAAGTACCGATCCATGCCTTAAGTTCACCCACCTTATTCCTGATGCTTCTTGCATTGAAGTATACACACTTCAACCCACCTCCGTGCCTGCAAGTACTCTCCTTTGTCAGTGTTACCTTCCCCACTGCCTCACTACACACTTTGGCATCCTGAATATCGGCTACCTTAGTTGCTGGATTACAAATCCGGTTCCCATTCACCTGCCAAATTAGTTTAAACCCTCCCGAAGAGTACTAGAAAACCTCCCCCCCAGGATATTGGTGCCCCTCTGGTTCGGATGCAACCCGTCCTGCTTGTACAGGTCCCACCTTCCCCAGAATGCGCTCCAATTATCCAAATACCTGAAGCCCACCCTCCTACACCATTCCTGCAGTCATGTGTTCAACTGCACTCTCTCCCTATTCCTCGCCTCGCTATCACGTGGTACTGGCAACAAACCAGAGATGATAACTCTGTCTGTCCTGGCTTTTAACTGCCAGCCTAATTCACTAAACTTGTTTATTACCTCCACACCCTTTTTCCTACCTACGTCGTTGGTACCAATGTGCACCACGACTTCTGGCTGCTCACCCTCCCCCTTCAGCACGGTTTAATTCCCGTACCAGCTTACCCGACCAGGCGCCAGAATGTGGCGACTAGGGGCTTTTCACTGTAACCTCATGCTTGTGACAATAAAAGGTTATTATTTTTATTATTAAGAGTGTCCTGCTGCCTCAAATGCCCTCTGCCTATGTGCCCATCAACTCCAGCAGATCAGGCTGAGGAGGGTACACCAGTCCCAGAGCAGGAGACCATTGATTATCTAGGCCTTGGGCCACCAGAGGATGGCAGCTAAAGGTATCTCAGACAACAGGGCGTAGCAGTCAATAGGCTCCCTCCATCTCTGCTATGGATGTTGGGGTTGCACCTCGACCTAGGGTTAGAAAAATTAATAAGTTTTGAATGCATATGTTGGCGCGAGTGTTTATTCACTGTTTATAATCTTCACTATTGTGAATATATTTCACATTTATTCCACTCCAAGTCTCAGTTATTGAATGGTTAATCAATGTGATGAAAAAATCCCATGATCAGTCAAGGGTACAAAACAAACGCTCCCCACAATTATCTCCCATGTCATTGCTCAGTTCCATTAAGTCTCAATCAATTACATCACAGGGAATCGCCTTTAGGTCAACATCTGTGACATGATCAAATGCACTTCCTAAATGAAATGAAATGAAAAATGAAAAATGAAAATCGCTTATTGTCACGAGTAGGCTTCAATGAAGTTACTGTGAAAAGCCCCTAGTCGCCACATTCCGGCGCCTGTCCGGGGAGGCTGGTACAGGAATCGAACCGTGCTGCTGGCCTGCTTGGTCTGCTTTATAAGCCAGCGATTTAGCCTTGTGAGCTAAACCAGCCCCTTAACTGCTGCAAATGAAAATGATGGCTGGACAATGCGCATGTAACCCAGGCAGACATTACTTGACCTCATGAGAATTTTTCACCAGGTTAGTGATTATCTTGATGCTGTCGATATTACAATCATTTGTTGTGACCAACTTTAAGAGTCCTTTGTCCAAAGTGCACTTTGCAACTTCTACGTTTATTTTATAACTGTGTGTTTTAGGCAAAATTACTGTCAATCATCAAGAACCAGAACATTTCATACCTCCCTGCAGGATGTTTTCATTTCCGCATTTAGGACTGAATGTTATTCCTTTCTTAGAACCCACTTTCCGTGTACATGATGCTACACAATGGAAGTTTATTCCACCTGCTGACATTTGAAATGTCTGCTAGAGGGGAATGAGTGTGAAATGTCAGGGCGTTGTGCTCGTCCTGATAAAGCTGTCATCTTACCTGTGAGGATCGTGCTTTGATCCTGACTGGCTGCCCAGTGCTGCTTTATGGAATTCCTCTGTGAAGTCACAATACCCAAATCAATATGGAATTCATTTCATGAATGCGCACTCATTGATTTAGAATAGATAGAAAGGATTAGCCTTTGTGAGATGGACAATGTTGAGGAGTGTAATGCAATGAAACCAATGCTCCTGAGTGCTCAGCAGGATCAGTAAAGGGAAGGAGTTATCATTGACTGCTAAATGACTGGTCCACTATTTTATCTTTTTGTTGCTGCAAAGTGGAAAGGTATGGCAGTGCCCACACTCTGGATTTCTGTAAAACACGATGAGAGGTTTATTAGGGTGCTACCAGAGGCAGACTTGCAATGAAACACATGTTACAGCGTGGTGTCCTGGCCAATGGGTTGGGGTTCGTACTGAGAGATTGAAGTGTTGCTGCAAAGCCTACAGCGAAGCAAGGAGGAGGTGCTGGTCAACAGCCATCGAGGGGAGCAGCAGGGTGATTCACAACCTCCAGGCCAGGACAGAGCTGAGAGTGAGAAGGCTGGACGGGGCAACAACTGGACTGGGGAGCGAGAGTGAGATTTTGGCATCCTGTGCCTTACATTGTGAGATCTGAGGGTGCGTGGGGTCAGGAGGGCATTGATGTCATGCCAAGTGGGGCTCGACATCATTGTGGGCGGGGCTATGCATCACTCGGGGAAGGACTCAACGTCACCAGGGGACGTATTGTGATGTGGGGCCCCCACAAAGAGGAAGAGCACAGGGCCCCCAAAAGTGGAAGTCCAAGTGCAAGTCGGTAATCTACCCAAAGCTCACACAAACACTCTTCTGACTTCACTACACATCACATGATGATAAACCAGCAGGAATATATTTTTAGCAGACCACAAAGGGAGTCCATACCGAGTTGTAGAAAAAAATAAAGTTTTATTTACAATAACTATTATTTCCACTGCACAAAAGATCCCAGCTGGGATTCTCCTCCATGTCAGTATCCAAACTGGCCGACTTTATGCAGAAGTTTAGGTACATATGGTTTAGGGTTCCTCACCCCCTTTAACGGGGGCGTTTGTATTCAGTGAGGCTCACGGAGAGTTTAATAATGCCGCTTTGTAAGTCCTGTGTGGGTTCCCAGTATTCCCAGATACATAACAATCACCAATCTTTTCTTTAATTAATTTACGGGATGTGGGCATCACTGGTTATGCCAGTATTTATTGCCCATCCCTAGCTGCCCTTCAGAGGGTGGTGTTGAGTTGCCTTTATGAAGTCCTCGATGTGTCGGTACACCCACAGTGCTGTTGGGATGGAGTTCCAGGATGTTACCCCAGCGACAGTGAAGGAACGACAATATATTTTTAAGTTGGGTGGTGAGTGACTTGGAGGGGAACCTCCAGGTGGTGGGGCTCCATTGTATCTGCTGCTCTTGTCCTTCTAGATGGTACTGGTTGTGGGTTTGGAAGGTGCTGTCTAAGGAACCTTGTCGAGTTCCTGAAATGCATCTTGTAGATGGTGCACATAGCTGCCATTGTTCTTCGGTGGTGGAGGAATTAAATGTTTGTGGAAGGTGTAGCAATCAAACAGGCTGCTTTGTCCTGGGTGGTGTCAACCTTCTTGAGGGTTGTTGGAACTGTCCAGGCAAGTGGAGAATATTCCATTACACTCCTGACTTGTGCCTTGGAGATGGTGTCCAGGCTTTGAGGGGGCCACAGTATTAATATGGCTAGTCCACTTCAATTTCTGATCAATGGTAACCCCCAGGATGTTGACTGTGGGAGGATTTAGCGGTGGCAATGACAGACATTGAATGTCAAAGGGCGATAGTTAGATCCTCTCTTGTCGAAGATGGTCATTGCCTGGCACGTGTGTGGCTCAAATGTAACCAATCTCCCAAATGGCAAGGAAATGTAGGAGTTAAACTGAGCAGGCTTCCAACGAAGGCAGTGTGATGAATGCTTGTCAATAATCAAATGATAGTCCTGAGGGAGAC
Source organism: Scyliorhinus canicula (assembly GCF_902713615.1). Lineage (NCBI taxonomy): Eukaryota > Metazoa > Chordata > Chondrichthyes > Carcharhiniformes > Scyliorhinidae > Scyliorhinus > Scyliorhinus canicula. Next base: position 133,316,490 of record NC_052151.1, on the reverse strand, counting down.
ACAGAGGCAAAACTAGGGGTGGTCAAGGAACAGAGTTGAATATTGAAAGACATTTTGGGGCAAGAGTTAAAGATTGTCCAAGAGAAAATCTGAGAATGTCCTGAGGCTGAAAACATGCTGTTCGGAGGCGATTGAAAAGACTGTTATGTAGCTGAGGGCATGCTGTCAGGACTTATTAAAGAGACTTCTGGATCTGTGGAGACATGTTAGAGGGTTCTGCATGGCATACATGTCTTGGTCACTGTGGTGAATGTAACTTGGTAAATTCACACTGTATCTTTGTAAGCGCAGTAGTGTTATCCGACCACTAGGGGAGTAGCTCTGGGAATGCTCAGGAGTTTGTACAGGGCTCCACCCTTGGCTCTGCCAACGACTCCTCCCCCTAGTGCTGCTGTATAAATACCCTTGTCCAGAGTCAGCCTGCAGTTCACCGAGGGTTCATCAACGGGTAACAGGCTGGCTCTGTAGTAAGTAGATTAAAGCCTATATTCATATCGGAAAGCACGTGTCTGGTGAATTGATTGTTCCATCAATTTAATCTACTTAAGAACAGTCAAGATCGATCATGGAATCAGCCCTCAAGCCTGGACGCCTGGAACTCGACCCGCAGGATGCAGAGGCTAAAGAAATCTTCTCCCACTGGCTGCGGTGCTTCAAGGCCTACCTGGCAGAAGCGAGCACAGCCGAAATGACAGAGGAACAGAAGTTAAGTCTACTGCACGCGAGGGTGAGCCACAGAATCTCTACGCAACTAAACTCGGCCGGTTCATATACTGCAGCGCTAGCGGTACTCGATAAGATATATGTAAGGCCCATTAACGAAGTTTACGCACGCCATGTGTTCACGACATGCCGCCAGCGGCCTACAGAATCACTCACCGAATTTTTAAGGGAACTCAATAACTTATCAAATGACTGTAACTATCAAGCGGTTACCACGGCTGAACGTAGAGAACTAGCTGTACGCGATGTTTTTGTAGCGGGCCTCAGGTCTAATTATGTGCGCCAACAACTGCTGGAAAAGGGGGCCCAAGACTTAGAAACAACTGTGGAAGCTGCTACCACGATGGAGGTCTCCTTCCGCAGCCTTAACTCGTTCCCCGCGGGCCCCGCGACCCAATCATGGGCCCCCGACCAGCGACTCCCCCAGGCCTGTGCTACGCGGCCGCCCAGCCACCATGCTGCCCCAGCCAGCCACTATGCTGCCCCAGCCAGCCACTATTCTGCTCCAGCCTGCCATTTCTGCGGCCAGAATCAGCACCCGCGGCAGCACTGCCCGGCCCACAACGCGACCTGCAGCAGCTGCGGGCGGAAAGGCCACTGCGCGAGAGTGTGCCTCGCAAAAAGGGTCCCTACACCCGCAGGCCCGCGGGGCCCTAAACGCTGCGGCCTGTGCCCCGACTCCGCCCCCTCCTGCCACCTGCGATCCATGGGGGCTGCCATCTTGGAAAACCCCCACCACGCGGCTGGCCACGTGCAACTCATGGGGGCCGCCATCTTGGACACCATCTTCCTTGCCGCCTGCCACGTGCGCTCCACGGGCCCGAGCTGCATCTCCAAGCTCGGACAACTCATCGGAAGAGTACGACTACGAACTCAGAGGGCAGTCATCACGGGGCCACTCCAGCACAGCTGATCGAGCCACCGACTACCCGCAACTCAGCGCAGAACTCAGAGGGCAGTCATCACGGGGCCACTCCAGCACAGCTGATCGAGCCGCCGACTACCCGCAACTCAGCGCAGTCACTCTGCACCAATCACACCCGAAGCATCTGCGAAATTCGATGGCAGAGGTCCACGTCAACGGGTACAAAACGCCATGCCTCTTCGACTCCGGGAGCACTGAGAGCTTCATACATCCAGACATGGTAAGACGCTGTTCGCTCCCCATTTTCCCTGTGCGCCAAACTATCTCGCTCGCTTCAGGCTCCCATTCGGTCTAGATCCAGGGGCGCACCGCCGCGACACTCACAATCCGAGGCGCTAGCTACTCAAAATTCAAACTCTACATTTTGCCCGACCTCTGAGCGCCACTCTTATTAGGCCTAGACTTTCAATGTAACCTTAAGAGCCTCACCCTCAGCTTCGGCGGGCCCCTGCCCCCACTCACTATCTGCAGCCTCGCTACGCTGCGAATCCCACCCCCCCCCCTCCTCTCATCGCCAATCTCACAAAGGACTGTAAACCCGTAGCCACTTGTAGCAGGTGATACAGCCTGCAGGATAGAGTATTTATCAGAACAGAGGTCCGAAGGCTTCTCAGTGAGGGGATTATAGAGGCCAGCAATAGTCCCTGGAGAGCTCAGGTGGTGGTCGTTAAGACCGGGGAAAAATTCCGCATGGTTGTCGACTATAGTCAGACTATAAATAGATTTACGCTCCTCGACGCGTATCCCCTCCCCAGGATTGCAGACATGGTAAACCAGATCGCCCAGTACCGGCTCTTTTCCACGGTGGATCTGAAGTCTGCATACCACCAGCTCCCAATCCGCCCGGAGGACCGCCACTACACGGCATTCGAGGCCGATGGCCGCCTCTTCCATTTCCTCCAGGTCCCTTTCGGCGTCACTAATGGGGTCTCGATGTTCCAACGAGCAATGGACCGAATGGTGGACCAGTACGGGCTGCGGGCCACGTTTCCGTACTTGGACAATGTCACCATCTGCAGCTATGACCAGCAGGACCACGACGCCAACCTCCACCGTTTTCTCCAGATGGCACAGAAACTGAATCTCACATATAACAAGGAGAAATGCGTTTTCCGCGCAACCAGACTAGCCATCCTCGGCTATGTCGTGGAAAATGGAGTCCTGGGCCCAGACCCGGACCGTATGCGCCCCCTCTTAGAACTCCCCCTCCCCCATTGCCCCAAGGCCCTCAAACGGTGATTGGGCTTCTTCTCCTACTACGCCCAGTGGGTCCCTCAATATGCGGACAAAGCCCGCCCACTCTTTAAGGCCACACGATTTCCCCTGTCAGCTGAAGCGCGCCAGGCCTTCAGCTGCATCAAGGAGGACATCGCCAAAGCAGCCATGCGGGCGGTGGATGAATCCACTCCCTTTCAGGTTGAGAGCGACGCCTCAGAGGTAGCTCTAGCAGCCACTTTAAATCAGGCAGGGAGGCCCGTTGCATTTTTCTCCCGTACCCTCTCCGCTTCGGAACTCTGACACTCCTCAGTCGAGAAAGAAGCACAAGCCGTTGTGGAGGCTGTTCGTCACTGGAGGCACTACCTCGCAGGTAGGAGGTTCACCCTCATCACCGACCAACGATCGGTTGCCTTTATGTTTGACAACTCACAAAGGGGCAAAATTAAAATTGACAAAATGCTGAGGTGGAGGATCGAACTCTCCACCTACAATTACGATATTAAGTATCGACCCGAGAAGCTCAACGAGCCTCCGGATGCCCTATCCCACGGGACATGCACCAGCGCGCAGATTGACCGATTGAAAGTCATCCACAATGACCTCTGCCACCCGGGGGTCACCCGGCTCGCCCACTACATCAGAGCCCAAAACCTTCTCCAACGAGGAGGTAAAAGCGGTCACCAGGGACTGCCCGATCTGTGCGGAGTGCAAACCGCACTTCTATAGACCAGACAGGGCCCACCTGGTCAAGGCTTCTAGGCCCTTTGAACGCCTCGCGATTGATTTCAAAGGGCCACTCCCCTCAACTAACAAGAACGTTTACTTTCTAAACATCGTAGATGAGTTCTCCCGTTTCCCGTTTGCTATCCCGTGCCCCGACATGACCTCCCACACAGTCATTAGGGCCCTGCATAGCATCTTCACCCTATTTGGTTTCCCCAGCTACGTACACAGCGACCGGGGTTCGTCCTTCATGAGTGACGAGCTGCGTCAGTACCTGCTCGACAAGGGCATTGCCTCGAGCAGAACTACCAGCTACAACCCCAGGGGGAACGGGCAGGTGGAGAGGGAAAATGCGACGGTCTGGAAGACTGTCCTGCTGACCCTCCGGTCTAGAAAGCTCCAAGTCTCCCAGTGGCAGGAAGTCCTCCCAGACGCGCTCCACGCTATTAGGTCCCTTTTGTGCACAGCGACCATTCAGACCCCTCACAAGAGGCTCTTCATTTTTTCCAGAGGCACTACCACGGGGGTCTCACTCCCGTACTTCTGAGGAAACACGTCAGCGGGCACAAAACCGACCCCCTTGTTGAGAAGGTGCGCCTGCTCCACTCCAACCCCCAGTACGCATTTGTCGAGTTCCCTGACGGCCGTCAGGACACTGTATCCCTCCGGGATCTGGCACCTGCAGGATCCAGCGCCCCCTCTACCCCCACAGAAGTACCCCCCACCCTACACCCCATGCTGCCGCCCCCTCGCGCTCCCAAACCCACGAGCTCGCTCCACCAGTTCCACGCACCCGCGCCGGCCAGCCCCCAGCGCCCCCAGTCCCCGGTCGAACCAGGAGAGTATGAAGCTCGGATACAACCCTCCCTGGAGTCCGCCATCGTACCACAGCACACAACACCGATCCAGCCACCGCAAGAGGCTGCAACCCTGATGCTCCGCAGATCACAGCGGACAGTTCGACCACTGGACAGACTGACTTTGCAGACCACCACCCACGCTGGACTTGATTTTTTTTGCAGGGGGTGAATGTGGTGAATGTAACTTGGTAAATTCACACTGTACCTTTGTAAGTGCAGTAGCGTTATCCGACCACTAGGGGAAGTAGCTCTGGGAATGCTCAGGAGTTTGTACAGGGTTCCACCCTTGGCTCTGCCAACGACTCCTCCACCTAGTGCTGCTGTATAAATACCCTTGTCTAGAGTCAGCCTGCAGTTCACCGAGAGTTCATCAACGGGTAACAGGCTGGCTCTGTAGTAAGTAGATTAAAGCCTATATTCATATCGGAAAGCACGTGTCTGGTGAATTGATGGTTCCATCAGTCACCATCTTGGGTGACGAAGGCAGTGACAATTGTGCACAGTACAGTGTGCAGGGTGTGGTTAGTCACCTAAGGCATTTGGTCCTGGGGGTTTGAGTCATGGCACTGTGAGGCAGAGGGCACAGTAACATTCTTTGGTATGGTATCTGGAACCAGTACGGCAGTAGCTATTCACCCACAATTTGCATTTCTGATTGCTTTCCAACCACTTTGTTGGATACGGAATGTGGGGACATCAGGGCAGAACAAGTTCAGGTACGCCTTTTAAACTTCACTATCACCTGTTAACCTTACTATCACCTGTAAAACATCACTATCACTTGTTAAACCTCACTGGCAGACAGGAATAATGAATGCCCCTGTGAGGTGCTCATCAGCTGCTGACAGCTAAGGATCTCTATTCCATCATGAATCAGCACCTTTAGGAGAGGAAAGGATATTTAAAATAATTTAGATTCACCTGAGGAAGGAGCAGTGCTCCGAAAGCTAGTGTTTGAAACAAACTTGTTGGACTTTAACCTGGTGTTGTAAGGCTTCTTACTAAAATAATGCAGGATAAGTACCTGGATCAGGCATTAGTGTGTTTGGAACCATATCCCAGAGTAATTGAGGGGAGAAGAGGGTAAACAGATGGAAGTTGTCCTCATGATGATTGGCTTTAAATTTTACCTTGATGCCGGTGCAAACCAGCCAGAGGAGGATCAGTCACCCGCCCTATACTCTGCCCAATGTAAAATCAGGGTGGCCATCCATTACTGCCTATTCCACTACTGGATTAAAGTTGAATTTAATCCCCAGTACAGCAACTTTATCTATAATGTTAAGTACTGGACAATTTCAAGAAGTACTTCGTGAAATAACACCAAGCTGTTCTCAGCTGGCTGACAATCCAGTATTGGAATTGCTTTATGGAAGACTGACTCAACCAAACGCTCCTGATTTTAAAAGCATGTACTTCCTGTGCTATTGTTTGAGATTCGCATAATAATCTATTTGCAGGATGCACCTGTAGGAGATAGCTCATGCTGTTCCCCCCAGAACAAGAACTCGTAAATAAACGGGATGACATCAACACTGAAAATAGTCTTCTTGATGTTGTTACTTCTATTCTCACAAAATAGGACTGGAAAGTCCCACATGTACAGATGAGCGTATAACTGAAACACAGTACAATTGTACAGAATTGTTGCAATATGAAGTTTGTTCAACCCAATCCATATTTTTTCTCAAAGTCAGAACCTGTTTTCTTTTCATTAAAATACATTGTTATTTCATCTTTAATTAGTGATTCCAAATTATCCCAACCACAAATGTTAATAAAAAGGCCTGTAATTACCTGGGTTAACTAGTCCCTCTTTTTGAAAATGTTGTATTACATTGGACGTTTTCCAATCTGTCTAGAGCTCTCATTTCTACAGCCTTTGCAATTCTTCCAATATTTGCCTCAGGGTCCTTTGATGTAACTGTTCAGGCCCGGGTAATTTGTCCTTCTTTAATGTAGCTAACTTCCCCAGTATTTTCCTTTATTAGACCCGCAGCACATGCCGGTCCTTACATTTAAAGCACTACCAAAACAGCATAAAGCATGGGTATAAAACATCACATATGCTCTGGAGAAACAAGGGGGAAGTTATCCCCTAGTTCTATTGGACCAAGCTCAGACAAAAAATAGACATAAATAGGGCAATTGGTCAGTATTACTTATTTGTAAAGAACTGATACGCTCTAAAATGTAGTGATGTGAATTGCCCCATTGCAAACTAGCTATGAGTGTTATACTTGGGATTGAAATGGCCCTCTGTTCGTACTAGGTTTCAAGATAGCTCTGCGAGTAATTCTGCCATGGCTGCTGCTGCAGTCAGTCTGTTCTTTGATTTTTCCTTGCATTTGGAAAATGGAGATGCTCTGCATCATTGGCACCAGCAAAAAGGAAGCAGCCTCCTTTAAAGTAGCTCCTGCTTTTCAACAGTTGCAGCTGCACACATTTTCTCTGTAGCTCTTTCCCCCACCAAGCACACCCCACCCCCACCCTAGCCAGCAGCAAGTTCCCACCAGCAGGACAAGCTTTTGCCAGGACAAAAACAATGAGGCTGACCTCAGGAAATCCCGTGAGGTCAGTCCGACAATTTAGCAGCACTGTGCTTGCAGCTCATTGGCACCATGCTGAAGCAGCCAAACTGAAAAGATTACCCATAAATGTCCTCCCCTTGCTATATCCCTATTCCCCTTCCGTCAAAAACTTGTTTAAAGCCTATCGCACTGACACCATTTTTGGCTATGTCGTTCATTATTCCTTTACTTTCTGTTCACTCTCCACCAAATTGATCCAATGAAGCAACGAGTTTTGTGAAAAGTGGGATTCTGTATAGGGTTGTTTCAATAAAATTAGATTTTTTTTCAGCTTTTGCAAACCTTTAGCTATCTAAGGAGCAGTAACAAGAAATGATTGACCATATTTACTGCAATAATAATTTACTAATAATTTGTTTGCATTGGTTTATAAAAAAAACACAGAATCCTGGCTTGGACTGCTGATAAATATTGGTAGATCCTACTCTTGTTTTCAAGAATGGAGATGCTTTTGCGACAAAATAGAGCTGCAATTAACTTACGTTACCGGATAAACATAGAGAGTAGCTTCCCCAAACACGTTTCATTGCAGTTGGTTCTTTAAAATTTGTAATTTATGTTTTCATTCTCATTAAATTGAATTATAAAGACACTGTATGCATGCGTGGCTTGAGTCAGACTGTAAATAATAGAAACTGCTGATGCAATAGAAGAGGCCTGATCGTTTTTGGCACAATCTGTGGAACAAGCTGTACAAGAATTAGGTACATGTTGTGAAAGAACGTGATCTGTGTTGCTCACCTGAATAACCAATTTCATTACAGTTTTGAAAAGGAAAACATTTATTTTGGTTCACCGTGGATCCTGTCATGAGTTGTGTAACTTGGATGTTTAACCCTGCTGCTAATTTTAGATTGATACTGGTAGAGGTACTCAGTGCTTTGGCTGTTGCAGGCTGTGGAGTCTCTTTGAATAATATAAAAGTCAAAATCTAAAATACACAAATCACAGTCATAGTTAAACTGGATACAACTGATCATTATTAGACAGTACATTTCAAAATATTAAATAATATAGGTGCCATAACTATGATTATGCGAACAAAAGATTCCCTGATGACTCGTTCATTTGTCTCTCCTTTTGACAAGAAAATGGCCCATTAACCCTTCCTCCTTTTAAATTCCTCCACAGCCTTACCCCTCTCTATTCTGGTAACCTTCCCCCACCATTAAATCCTATTTTATATTCCATTCACAAAATCGCAAGATGAATATTAATGAGAATGTTTATTCCATCTTTTGATAATTGTTCTAACAACACAAGTTTTTAGAAAATAACATCAATTCAATGTATTCTGGTGAATAAAATGTGCCACAAAACAGACTTGTGAGCAAAATTCTAGCTCCTGGAATAAAAGGGAGGATAAGATCTTCCGGCTGTCATGCCAGCGTGATCTCCCGGTCCTGCCAACTGCGCACCCCCCCCGCGGGTTTCACGGCGGCTTGAGATGGATTCAATGGGAACAGGACCAGAAGATCCCGTTGCCAGCCAACGGTAGGCTGCCTCCCACTGCCGAGAAACACGCCGCGGGGAGGCCAGAGAATCTCACCCAGAAAGTAGGCTCTTGGCTAAGGAATTGGCCGAGTGACAGTAAGCAGAGAGCAGAGATAAATAGTTGTTTTTCTGATTGGAGGCAGTATTTCGTGGAGTTCCCCAGGGTTCAGTGTTAGGACTCTTGCTCTTCCTGATATAAAAATTAATGACTTAGACTGTGGTATGCAGGACACAATTTCAACATTTTCAGATGATCCAAAGACTGGAAGCATTATCAATTATGATGAAGATAGTTTTGAACTTCAAAAGGACATAGACATATTGGTGGATTGGGCAGACAAGTGGCAGATGAAATTCAATGCAGAGAAGTGTGAGGTGATTCATTTTGACAGGAAGAATATGGAGAGACAGTATCAAGTAAAGGAAAAAACTCTGAAGGAGGTTCAGGAACAGAGGGATCTCAGTGTATATGTACATAAGTAATTGAAGGTGGCAGGGCATGATGGGATAGCAGTTAATAAAGCATATAGTATTCTAGGTTTGATTAATAAGGGCATTGAGTAGAAGAGTAAGGAAGTCATGATGATCTTGTAAAAGCTGCTAGTTCGGCCTCATTTGGAATACTGCATCCAGTTCTGTGTGTCGCATGTGAGGAAGAATATGAAGGCATTGGAGAGAGTACAGAAAAGATTCACAAGAATGATTCCAGGAATAAAAAGTAGCTATGAGGATAGATTGGGTTGTTTGCCTTAAAGAAAAGAAGGCTGTGAGGAAACTTGATAGAGCCATTTAAGATCCTGAGGGTTATAGAACATAGAACATAGAACATAGAACATAGAACGATACAGCGCAGTACAGGCCCTTCGGCCCTCGATGTTGCACCGACATGGAAAAAACTAAAGGCCATCTAACCTACACTATGCCCTTATCATCCATATGCTTATCCAATAAACTTTTAAATGCCCTCAATGTTGGCGAGTTCACTACTGTTGCAGGTAGGGCATTCCATGGCCTCACCACTCTTTGCATAAAAAACCCACCTCTGACCTCTGTCCTATATCTATTACCCCTCAATTTAAGGCTATGTCCCCTCGTGCTAGCCACCTCCATCCGTGGGAGAAGGCTCTCGCTGTCCACCCTATCTAACCCTCTGATCATTTTGTATGGCTCTATTAAGTCACCTCTTAATCTTCTTCTCTCTAACGAAAACAACCTCAAGTCCATCAGCCTTTCCTCATAAGATTTTCCCTCCATACCAGGCAACATCCTGGTAAATCTCCTCTGCACCCGTTCCAAAGCTTCCACGTCCTTCCTATAATGAGGCGACCAGAACTGTACGCAATACTCCAAATGCAGCCGTACTAGAGTTTTGTACAACTGCAACATGACCTCATGGCTCCGGAACTCAATCCCTCTACCAACAAAGGCCAACACACCATAGGCCTTCTTCACAACCCTATCAACCTGGGTGGCAACTTTCAGGGATCTATGTACATGGACACCGAGATCCCTCTGCTCATCCACACTACCAAGAATTTTACCATTAGCCAAATATTCCGCATTCCTGTTATTCTTTCCAAAGTGAATAACTTCACACTTCTCCTCATTAAACTCCATTTGCCACCTCTCAGCCCAGCTCTGCAGCTTATCTATGTCCCTCTGTAACCTGCAACATCCTTCCGCACTGTCTACAACTCCACCGACTTTAGTGTCGTCTGCAAATTTACTCACCCATCCTTCTGCGCCCTCCTCTAGGGCATTTATAAAAATGACAAACAGCAACGGCCCCAGAACAGATCCTTGTGGTACGCCACTCGTAACTGAACTCCATTCTGAACATTTCCCATCAACCACCACTCTCTGTCTTCTTTCAACTAGCCAATTTCTGATCCACATCTCTAAATCACCCTCAATCCCCAGCCTCCGTATTTTCTGCAATAGCCGACCGTGGGGAACCTTATCAAATGCTTTACCATATACACCACATCAACTGCTCTACCCTCGTCTACCTGTTCAGTCACCTTCTCAAAGAACTCGATAAGGTTTGTGGGGCATGACCTACCCTTCACAAAACCATGCTGACTATCCCTAATCATATTATTCCTATCTAGATGATTATAAGTCGTATCTTTTATAATCCTCTCCAAGACTTTACCCACCACAGACGTTAGGCTCACCGGCCTATAGTTACCGGGGTTATCTCTACTCCCCTTCTTGAACAAAGGGACCACATTTGCTATCCTCCAGTCCTCTGGCACTATTCCTGTAGCCAATGATGACCTAAAAATCAAAGCCAAAGGCTCAGCAATCTCTTCCCTGGCTTTGCAGAGAATCCTAGGATAAATCCCATCAGGCCCCGGGGACTTATCTATTTTCACCTTGTCCAGAATTGCCAACACTTCTTCCCTACGCACCTCAATGCCATCTATTCTAATAGCCTGGGTCTCAGCATTCTCCACAATATTATCTTTTTCCTGAGTGAATACTGACGAAAAGTATTCATTTAGTATCTCGCTTATCTCCTCAGCCTCCATACACAACTTCCCACCACTGTCCTTGACTGGCCCTACTCTTACCCTAGTCATTCTTTTATTCCTGGCATACCTATAGAAAGCTTTTGGGTTTTCCTTGATCCTACCTGCCAAAGACAGGGTACAGGGTAAATGGTGATCCCTCTCAAGAGTACATCAATAACTAAAGGGCACAGATTTAATATAATTGTCAAATGGAGTAGAACCTATGTGAGGAATAATTTAGGCGGTGGGGGGGGGGGGGGGGGGGGGGGGGGGGTCCTGATTCTCAACATTTATTTGAATAGTATTCTTCTAAAATTTCTGATGCTATTTTGCTTTATTAAAACATATTTTTCTTTATACTGTTCATTGATTGGAATGCTTCAATGGGAAGTCTGTCTGACAAAACTGATGCTTCAGGCTTCATCTTCAGCATTCATTGCCTATTTGTTCCCTTTGTTTTAAGCTCAAGGGCACTTATGCCATGTGTGTGAACACATGACCAACAGAACAGGGATCAGTCCAGCGCATAGTGAGGAAGAAATCTGCAATCTTACTAGCCTGTGTGGCTCAGGTGTTCAATAGCTAAATGTAGAGAACCAAAATGGTGTATTTTGTTTTAACAAAAGCAGAAAATACTGGACAATCTCAGCAGGTCTCACAGTATCAGTGGAGAGAGAAGGGAGTTAATGTTTCGAATCCGGATGACTCTTTGCCAAAGCTGTATTTTTTGTTTTGTTATTTATAGTGCAGTATTCCCAATGTTAAACAATAGCTAAAAACCATTCCATGGGACTGTCTGATTTATTATACTTTAAGCCAGTAATTTTCAAAGTCAGGGTTGCGCCTCGCAGGTGGGTTACAGGCGCGTGTCAGGAGAATCATGGGGCCATCGGTCGCGGTGTTCCTGATGGTGGGAAGAAGTGCCCAACGGCCGCGACCGTCTTTTAAAAATGCCGGCCGCCACCAGCTTTTAGAATGCCGGCCATTCTGCGCATGTATGCCCACTCAGCAGTGCGCAGGCCCAGAGACAAGCGAGGCAGAATCCCTCCTCCTGACATCATCTGACCCAGGAGCAGATTCTTTTTTTAAAAATCGATGGAATCTTCTCTCCAGAAGCGGCGGCAGAGAGCAGGTCACGCGCCCCACACACTGACGTCACGTGCTCTGGGCACAAGAGAGATTCCTCCATTTTGTAACTGCCAGCAGTGATGGTGTCAGCTCCAGGGCCTCTGGTAAACAACCCATGATGAAGAAGCTGAAAACAGGAACAAAGCTGTATAAAGATTTCTTGAGGTATGGGTTTATTAACCGTGCCACTGCAAATCAAGATGCAAAGTTCATCTGTGTATTATATGTAGGGAAGTACCGGCAAATGAAAGATTAAAACCCTCAAAACTTCATAGGCATTTCAAGACTAAAGTAGGTGAGTTTGAGGACAAACCTCTTGATTTTTTTCAACGGATGCAGTGGAAACTTAAAACATCAGCTGAAGTCATTATCAGAAATGTGAGATTGAATAACAAAGCAAGTGAGGTCATGAGGACCAAGCAGGCTCACCTGTCACATTAAAGGTAAGTGAAAATGGTGGGTCGTGAAATTCAACCAGCATGGGTCGCGAACTTCAGGCAACATGGGTCGCAAAGGTCGACCGGTATGAGTCGCGAAGGTTGGCCGCTTGGTAAAAAAGGTTTGAAAAACACTGCTTTGAATTGAACAATTATCTCATTAAAAACATGTAACCAGTAAATATATTTGTAGTGTGCAACTGTAAAAATTAATTCTCACCATTCAGAATGCAGCAGAATAGAGCCTTTGTTTGAAGCGGTGAGTGCACTTTTATGTCAGTTCAGAAAATCCTTTTTGATTAAAATGATTCCTTTCAAAAGCTCTTGTAAAACAATTACTTGTTCTTTTAAAGCGGAAATTGTCATTGGTGTAGGAGACTATCAAATGAATTTTCATTTCTATGACCCTGCTGCAGGGATCAAAACCAGTCGGCCGGAACAAAGCCCCCAATATAAATATGAAAGGACCCCCTGTACTACACTAAACAAGAAGTAAATGGTGTCCTTATAGCTAATATGCAAATCATATGAGAAATATTTCTGTGTTGGAAGCATCTCTCAATCTGTGCTTTAAATTGTGCATTAAGAAGAATGAATGGGTGAATTAATGTCAGATGTTTTGACTGCAATAAATGGACCACAGCAGTACAACGGAGACTGAAAACTTAACACTTGAATAGGAAGAAAGTGCCAAGCAATCAAGATTGCCAATTGAATTTCCTCATGCACGAGAGTCAGAAGGTGTTTGAAACTAATTAGTCAAGCTCTAATTAGAAATGAATACTGCAGTTGGCTCAATGCAAATGATGTGCTGAAGTCCCACCAAAACATGATGCAATTCTCCATCACCCACAATTGTATTTCTTTGCTGCTGACCTATCCTATCTAAAATCTAATAAACCATGCATTACACATTTATCTGTGTTTCACTATAAAATTAACTGGAGCAGATTGATTTTCTTATGAAATAAAAAGAAAACATGAAAATTATCCAATTTTATTTTTATTTGTTTACTCTAACTTTAGACCCTTGCATGCCACATAATGTTACCCAGCAAAGGTTTATATATTTTTTTAAATGCTGAGATATTTGTTTCTATCAATATTAATGTGATTTGTAATTTTGGCACTCTACTCTTGATATCATCTGCTTGATACTTTTACTTCTAATAATAATGATAATCTTTATTATTGTCACAAATAGGCTTACAATAACACTGCAATGAAATTACTGTGAAAAGCCCCTAGTCGACACACTCCGGCACCTGTTCGGGTACACTGAGGGAGAATTCAGAATGTCCAATTCACCTAACAAGCATGTCTTTTGGGACTTGCGGGAGGAAACCGGAGCACTTGGAGGAAACCCATGCAGATACGGAAGAACATGCAGACTACGCATAGACAGTGATCCAAGTTGGGAATCGAACCTGGGACCCTGGTGCTGTGAAGCAACAGTGCGAAACACTGTGCTACCATGCCGCATGCTACAGCGCAGGTTGCACACATCTGAAGGCACCTTAGATGCAATCCTATGTAACATCAGGCTTATCCTAAAGATAGTACAAAATGTATGCCTCCATCCAACGGGCCCACATTATGATTAGCAGCACCATACATGCAGAAGGCGATAGGTTCATGATACACTCCAGAGGCTTGATCACAATGATCTCGGCTGACGCTCAAGTGTACTGAGGGAGTGCTGCATGGGTCGGCAGTGCTGTCTTTCAAATGAGATATTAAACCAAGGCCCCGTCTACATTCTCAGGCAGATGTAAAAGATCCCATGGCACTCTTCCAAACAAGAGCTTTATTTTCTGTGCCTAGTCTCCACTCAACATTTCTGAACTTTAGCTGGGAAATCAGAAACCCACTATACAAGGTGTAATGTTCTATTGCTCTATGGTGCACTGTGTTAGAATATCAATATCTGAGGGATAATTTCCCAGGTTCAAAAGGAAAGCGCACCAGCTGGCCCTAATTACAGCAAAATTGTGATACAAACAACTTTCCATCATTAAAATAACGTAGCTCAGCTACAATTTCCCAACATGTGCAGCTGGTGGATGAGGTTGTCCATCAACAACTCTTAACTTGGACAACACCTTACAATTACCTTCTATCTTAAGTGGGCTTTCTTTTACAATTCAATGGCAAATGACAATTAATAAATAATACAAACTTCATTTTGGTCCTAATCCTAAACAGTGGTTACTTACTTGAAGCATGTGACGTGCATGGTTCAAATCATAGTAAATGCATAGAAGATAAAGTGCTGTTCCTAATCTTTTCAACCTGACATCAAGATGCTGAACTGTTCAAATTAGATGATAAAAAAGACATTCATTGCTTTATTTTTTGCAGTAATTCTTATGTCACATTAGATAATGGAAAATATACCTGAATTGTTAACTTGTAGAAGACACTGGGCAAGTCTGCACACTTTGTACACATCTTATACGTTATTTCAGATAGAAGCCAATGCTTAACTGCAGACCCATGTACATTTCTGCAAAATAGAGATCTCCCGGAAGCCGCTTAATTACTTCAGCATCCTCTGCAGGTCGTAGAGTCATCGAGGTTTAGCCACCTGGGTTGGCCACTTCCCGACTTTAAAATGGAGATTCACTAAGAATGCAGGGAAATTCAGCCAAGGACAGAAAAACAAGCAGGTGCAAAATCTCCTGTATATTAGAACTTGCAGAACCCAGACAGCACTGAAACTGACGACCATCTACATATTGATGAGCGTTCCCCGGGAACAATTGAAACAGTTAAGATAATCGAGGCCAAGCCAGACTCCTCAGCGCCAGCAGGAGCCAAGACAAAGGAAGGCCAACGGACTTAGGAACCGCCCAACGATTAGGGAACAGCTCCAGTATTGGAGAAATCAATTCAAATGATCAGAACTTAGTCCAATCAATTGGAACCAGGTACAGGGTCCACCCACAAGGGCACAAAATCCCTGGGGACTATAAAATAGAGTCCCCAAGTTCAATTCGTCCTTCTTGGCAGCTCTCAAAGAACTCTTGACCCTGACTCTCAACTCGGAGAGACTTGCCTAGCAGCTGCACCAACCAAGTAAGTGTCCAGTCAACGCACGCTATGAGATAGGCGCTCCTAACCATTAGTCCATACCAGCTGGAAGCCTGCAGACTCAGGATCGAACAAGAGGCCAATTGTTCCCCTGACCTAGTGGGTCCCTTTTCCAAAGCTAAGTATTGGCCTGTTAGTGTTAGAAATAGCCTAGTGAATAGTATTTTATGCATGAGTATTGATTGACTGTGTATATAATAAATGTGTTTTGATTTGAACCTTACTAACTGGTGTATTGAGTTATTGATCAGCACTTGAACTTGAACCTTGTGGTGGTATCATAAAGAGACCTGGCGACTCTAGAGCAAGGTGATTAAACAGAGCAATTAAGTGTAAAGCACACTTAGCAACATTTAGCAACAGAGGTCTACTCAGACAGAGGCCCTTTGGACCATCATGTCAGCGCCAGGCAAAAGCAACCACCTAACTATTTGCATGAGTGAAAGAGCAAAATTATGGTTCCCCCTCTGATTCCTCCAATCTATCATCCACACCACCTTGTTCCTAGCCTGACAACAGCCCTGACGGTGGTTCTCACATCAAGACAGGATTACCAGGGTCTCACAAATTAGCCAGTCTAAGAGACCAGAAAAAACAGCCAGTCTGCATTTTCGTTTTGACACCTGAGTTGGTACATATCTTCTCATGTATATTCCTAAAAAGGATTTTCTTTCTCAGTCATTGTTCGAGAGATTTGCACAGCTGGTAAATTATGTAATCAAAAATATGCAAGAGTTGAGATGTTCAATATTTGAATACAATTTTACAACTTTTCTGAAGAAACAATTCTGTTTTATTATGATTGAAAATCTGTGCAACAAGATTTAAATGGCTGTAAATTTAGCAGATATGTGGGGCGGGATTCTCCGACCCCCCGCCGGGTCAGAGAACCGCCGGGGGTTGGCGTGAATCCCGCCCCCACCGTGGTCGGTGGCCACTCGCAGAGGCCCCCCTGGCGATTCTCCGACCCGCGATGGGCCGAAGTCCCGTTGGTTCTATGCCGGTCCCGCCGGCGTAAATTGGACTAGGTCCCTTACCGGCGGGACCTGGCAGTGCGGGCGGGCTCCGGGATCCTGGGGGGGGGGGGGGGGGGGGCGGTGCGATCTGGCCCCGGGGGGGTGCCCACAGTGGCCTGGCCCGCGATCGGGGCCCATCAATCCATGTGCGGACCTGTGCCGTGGGAGCACTCTTTTCTTATGCGCCGGCCATGTACGCCTCCGCCATGGCCAACATGTAGGTGAACCTTCCTGCGCATGCGCGGATATGACGCCAGCAGCCGCTTACGCTCCTGCGCATGCGTGGACCCGCGCTGGCCAGCGGATTCCCTTCGGCCCCGGCTGGCGTGACGCCAAAGGCCTTCCACGCCGGCCGGCCGGCGCAAACCACTCCGGCGACGGCCTAGCCCCTGAAGGTGCGGGAGAATCCCACCCATGATCTAAAAAGAAACAAAGGAGTTTATTTAATTTTATTTTAGATGGATTGCATCATGAGAAGTCCAGATACTGGAGCAGGTCTCTGGAGATTTATGCGGAGTCCATACCCTGTGGTGGCTGTGAATTGTTGTCTCTTGTTTTTTTGAATGCATTTTATTCAAACTTGTATCAAAGTAGGTTACACCAAATAAACATTCTTCCCAACAATCAACTATACAGTTGTACAGATTTTTCTCCTTTTTCATCCCCCCATCCCCATCACCCCCCCCCCCCCCCCCCCACCCCCCTGCGACAAACAGCTCCTCAAACACAGTCACAAACATCCCCCACCTTTTCTCAAACTCCCCTGCTGAGCCCCTTAACTCATACTTTATCTTTTCCAACCGCAGGAAGTCACCCAGGTCACCCAACCATGCTGCTACCACCAGTGGCGATGCCGAATGCCGCTCCAGCAAAATCTGTCGCCGTGCAATCAGAGAGGCGAAGGCCAAGACATCGGCCTTCCTCCTCTCCATAAGCTCCTGCTTCTCTGAAACCCTAAATATCGCCACCAAAGGGGCCGGGTCCACTCCCTCCTCCACTACCCTGGCTAAGATTGCGAACACTCCCGCCCAGAATCTTCACAATTTTTCACAAACCCAAAACATCCCAGCAATCTAGGGAACCCCTTCCAGACCTTTTGTGCAAAGTCCCTAACCTGTAGATACCTGAACTCACTACCCCTCGGCAGCTCTATCCTCTCCCTTAGCTCCTCCAGACTGGTGAACCCTTCAAATACAAATCCCTCACCTTGACCAGCCTCACTTCCCTCCATCTCCTGTATACACTATCCATCCCCCCCTGGCTCAAACCCATGATTATCGCACAGCGGCATTAGCACCGACATCCCTCCCACCCTAAAATGCCTCCTCAGCTGATTCCATATCTTCACCGTGGACTGCACCACTGGGCTCCCTGAATACCTACTCGGAGCCATTAGCAATGCTGCCGTCACCATAACCCTCAAACTAGACCCCTTACAAGATTCTTCCACCATCCTAACCCATTCTACCCCTTCTCCTTCCCACCACCACCGCACCTTGTCCACATTCGCCACTCAATAATAATGAAGCAAGTTTGGCAACGCTGCCACTGCCTCTGTAGCAGGCTTCTCCCCACCCTCGGCACCTTCCCCGCCCATACAAAGTCAGAGATGATTGTGTCCACTTTCTGAAAATAAGCCTTTTGTATAAAGCGGGAGAGCTTGAAAGATAAACAAGAACCTCAGCAGAATATTCATTTTCACCACTTGGACCCTCCCCCCAATGTTAAGTGCAGTGTATCCCACCTCTTAAGATCCTCCCTAGCCTCCTCCACCAGCTTTGTTAATTTCCACTTATGGAGCCCCGTCCATTCCCTTGATACGTGAATCCCCAAATACCTAAATCGATCCCTCGCTACCGTAAATGGCATCCCCCCTAAATTAGCCCGATGTGCCAGCCCATTCACCGGGAATATCACTTTTCCCTACATTCAGCTTGTATCCCGAGAACCCTCCAAACCGCCCCAAAAGGCCCATAATCCTTCCCGTACTCTCCAACGGATCCAAAACATACAGTAAGAGGTCATCGGCATAGAGCGACACCCATTGCACCCTCTGTCCCCTCATATTCCCTCACCACTCTGCCGAGTTCCTGAGACCCATCGCCAATGGCTCTATGGCCAGCGCAAACAGCAGCGGCGACAGCGGGCACCCCTGCCTCCTACCACTCTGTAAGTCAAAGCTTCGTGAGCTCATATAATTCTTCCTTACCCTCGCTCTTGGCGCCACATACAGCAACCGCACCCATGCCACAAATCTCGGCCCAAACCCAAACCTTCCCAAAACTTCAAACAAGTACCCCCACTCTACCCGATCAAATGCTTTCTCCGCGTCCATGGACACCACCACCTCCAGTGCCAGAGCTCTCAACGGATACATCACCACATTCAACAGCCGTCTTATATTACTCGCGAGCTGCCTGCCCTTCACGAAGCCTGTTTGATCTTCTACAACCACCCCGGCACACAATCCTCCATCCTCCCTGTCAACAACTTAGCCAATACTTTAACATCCGCGTTCAATAGTGATAGGGGTCAATACGACCCACATTCCACCGGCTCCTTCCCTTTTTTGGGGATTAGTGTGATTACAGCCTGCTTCATCGTCTATGGAAACTCCCCCTTCTCCAGCGCTTCATTATCCATTTTGGTAGGAATAACAGCAAACGGGATTATTATTCAAATGATAAAATATTAAAGCATGTTGCTGTGCAGAGAGACCTGGGTGTGCTCGTGCATGAGTCGCAAAAAGTTGGTTTAAAGGTGCAACAGGTGATTAAGAAGGCAAATGGAATTTTGCCCTTCATTGCTAGAGGGATGGAGTTTAAGACTAGGGAGGTTATGCTGCAGTTGTATAAGGTGTTAGTGAGGCCACACCTGGAGAATTGTGTTCAGTTTTGGTCTCATTACCTGCAAAATTACGTACTGGCACTGGAGGGTGTGCAGAGGAGATTAACTTGGTTAATCCCAGAGCTGAAGGGGTTAGATTATGAGGAGACGTTGAGTAGACTGGGACTGTACTCTTTGGAATTTAGAAGGATGAGAGGGGATCTTATAGAAACATATAAAATTATGAAGGGAATAGATAGGTTAGATGCGTCAGGTTGTTTCCACTGGCAGGTGAAAGCAGAACTAGGGGGCATAGCCTCAAAATAAGCGGAAGTAGATTTAGGACTGAGTTTAGGAGGAACTTCTTCACCCAAAGGGTTGTGAATCTATGGAATTCCTTGCCCAGTGAAGCAGTTGAGGCTCCTTCATTAAATGTTTTAAAGATATAGATAGATTGTTTTTTGAAGAATAAAGGGATTAAGGGTTATGGTGTTCGGGCAGGAATGTGGAGCTGAGTCCACAAAAGATCAGCCATGATCTCATTGAATGGCGGAGCAAGCTCGAGGGGCCAGGTAGCCTACCCTTGCTCCTAGTTCTTATGTTCTTATGTTCTTAAACGACCCCAACAGATGTTAAACGCCGCAAATTCCTTATAAAATTCTGCCGGGTACCCATCCGGCACAGGGGCCTTCCCCAACTTCATACCCCTGATACTATCCAGCACCTCCCTCAGCCCCAGGGGCTCCTCCAATGCCTGCTTCTTTGCTTCCTCCATCTGGGGAAATTCCAGCTTGTCCAGAAACCACCCCATGTCCCCCTCCTCTCATCCTGGGTCTGCCTCATAGAGTCCCTGGTAATACTTTCGAAATGCCTAATTTATTTTCCCTGGCTCTGACACCACAACCCCAGCCCCAGTCCGGATCTTCAATATTTCCCTGGGCGCAGCCTACCTCCGTAGCTGGTGCGCCAGCATGCGGTTCGCCTTCTCCCCATACTCGTATTGCACCCCTCTTGCCCTACGCAGTTGCCCTACCCCCCTCCCCATTGTCAGCCTATCAAATTGCCCCTGCAACTTTTTCCTCCTCGCCAATCCCTCCACGGTGGGCACCCTCGAATATTCCCTGTCCACCTCCACTATCTCGCTCACTAGATGGTCATGTTCCACCCTCCTTTCCTTATTCGCACAAACCATAAATGAGATAATTTCTCCCCGGACCACTGCCTTCAGTGCTTCCCAAAAAATGCCCGCCGACACCTCCCCATTCTGACTTAACTCCACATAATCCCTAATCGCCAACTGCACCTTATCATAAAGAAGTCTTACAACACCAGGTTAAAGTCCAACAGGTTTGTTTCAAACACGAGCTTTCGGAGCACGGCTCCTTCTTCAGGTGAACATTCACCTGAAGAAGGAGCCGTGCTCCGAAAGCTCGTGTTTGAAACAAACCTGTTGGACTTTAACCTGGTGTTGTAAGACTTCTTACTGTGCTCACCCCAGTCCAACGCCGGCATCTCCACATCATCCTTATCATAAACCCTCCATCCGCCAACAACCCTGAGTCAAACCTCCACCCCGACCCCTGCTCTTGGCCCGTACTGAACCGAATATCCAGCCAGTGGGGTGCATGGTCCGAGATAACTATCCCCGCATACTCTGCCCCCTCCACCCCAACCAAAATCTCTCGACTCACTACAAAGTAATCAATCCTCGAATACACCTTATAGATGTGTGAAAAGAAGGCATACTCCCTTTGCCCTGGGTTCTGAAAGCACCATAGCTCCACCATACCCACCCTCTCCATAAACCCCCCAGCTCCCTTGCCACTCGTACCCTATCCATCGAACTAGGGCTCGATCTATCCACCCCTGGCTCCAGGACACAGTTGAAATCTCCTCCCATAATCAACTGGTGCATGGCGAAATCCGGGATTGCTACCAGCAACCCCCTCATAAAAACCACATCATCCCAATTTGGGGCATATACATTTATCAACACTACCAGTGCCCCTTCCAATACCCCACTCACAATCACACATCTCCCACCTGGATCCCTCACCTCCTTCGCACTCACAAATCCCATTTTTTGCTCATTAAAATCGCCACGCTCCTCGATTTCAAATCAAATCCCGAGCGAAACACCTGCCGGACCCACCCCTTCCTTAACCTAACCTGGTCCTTCACACGGAGGTGTGTCTCCTGCAAAAAGACAACCCCCACTTTCAAGCTCCTGAGGTGTGCGAACACCCGCGACCTTTTAACCGGCCCATTCAGTCCCCAGACATTCCACGTTACCAACCTTACTGGAGGCTTGTGCCTCCAATCCCCTCTATCGTCCTTCATCTTCCCCACTTAACTCCTGCCCCTTTAATTCTACGTGAATTGTTATCTCATCGATGGTGTAAACGAGGACCCAGGTTCGAATCCCGGCCCTGCATCACTGTCCGTATGGAGTTTGCACATTCTTCCCGTATCTGCGTGGGTTTCACCCCCACAACACAAAGATGTGCAGGTTGGTGGATTGGCCACGCTAAATTGCCCCTTAATTGGAAAAAAAAAATTGAGTACTCTAAATTTATTTTTAAAAATCAATGATGTAAACATACTTGACCCACCTTGATATGTATAGTGGGTGAGGAGAAGGAGCAATTTATCTGATTGCAGATTACATGCAGTCGATATAACAGTCTGCTTAACAGCCATACCACCAACTGTGGGCAAACCTCTCAGCTATCGTGAACACCACAACAAGAAACTGTGTGAAACTGTGGTTTCACTGGAGCATTGCAAGGCATTGAAAAGGTTTCATAGCCACAGAGATACCACAACTTAATACTGCAGATGGGATGGATACTGCTCCATACATTTCCCTCAGGGAATAATGGTTAATGATTGAGTCAGAAAATAGAATGGGGAATAATTTCCACAGAGGGTTCCCCGGTTTGTCAGCCATAACTTTAATGAAAAAAGCTGCAGAAGCCCTCTTTCTCCAAGGTTTTTATAACTTTTCTGCCTCAATTACATCTGACAACAAGGTGAAGCCTCAGGGAAATTCACCCCCAATGTCACATTTAAAGCAGTTAAAAGAAGCTTTGTCATCGTTCTGTATGACGATTGTCTACAAATGGAAAATAAAATCATTTGACCCGATCACAACCACAAATTTACAGAAATTACTTCACAGGATGATTATTTAGAATGGGTTTTTTGTTGTGGTATGAAATGCTGTCTTAAATATATCCATAAATAACACATTCCGAAGGACATATGGTGGCATGCCAAGAGAAATCCAACTTGTTTGTTCATTTGAACAATAGATGTTGATGCGGTCTCACTCTAGGGGGTTGTATTTAATGGGACCTGTAACGCATTTTCTCAAAGTATTTTGCAGTCGTATCCATTATTCAACATGTCCATTTGCTATATTGAACTATTTCAAAATACTGCAAAGGAAAATAGTGATTGAAACTGAACATTGAAATCCATCATTGGAATCTTTGCATTGGGCTAAATTCTCAGTTTGGGGGATTATGCTCTCCCACTGGAGCAGAATTGCACTTGATTTACATTCATGCAGGGAGCGCAAATCCGGAAGCAATTCCCAATCCATAGCCATGAAAATTTCTGCATGCAATTTTACCCGCTATTGGATTGCCATTTTGAGTAGGCGGCCTAATAGCGAGGTCCCCTGGCTGGCCATCCCCCACAATGCAATTCAGTTCCCCCCCCCAGTGCAATTCAGCCCCCCCCCCAGAATGTTATTTGATTCCCCCCCCCCTCCCTCCCCCCCCCAGTAAGGGGGTGACTCAACTGACACACCCCACAGAGATGCCCTAAAGAAAGGGGCTTCCCACAGAGACCCCTAAATAAGGAAAGCCCCTCCAGAGACACCATTAATAATGAACCCCCACAGAGACCCCCTAAATAAAAAGCCCCCCCCCACACATAATTAAATGCGTTCCAATCATCTCCCTTCATGGTTGAGTGATTCTGAAGTGGTCAGTTAGAAACTGACAGTACTTAAGTCTGTTTGAAGTGGTCCAGAAGCTGTCAATCAAAGCTTGATATTTATAAACATTATGGTTAGACCACTTCAAAGTTACTCAACCATGAAGGAAAATGAATGGAATGATGCAGACAGCTGGGGTGTGGAATCTGTCAATCACAGCCTAATAAAATCAATATGAAATGAAAGGCTTGCAGATTAAAGATCTGAGGGGATTTAAACGCAGTGATCTGGTTTTCTCTCTCCAGTAATTGACGGGTGCTGCTTCCTATGTCTGAGCCAGCAGGCGTAATGCACAGGTGAATGTTAAAGCTGTGATTTTTTTTCACTGCCTCTGTCTAGGCTGTTCTCTAACTTCCAGACAGGGGTCTCTCTTTTGGGAAGCTGCCTGACTGGGGTCTCTTTTCTGGGAGGGCTTCCAGACAGGGATCGGTTATCTGGGGGCTTCGTGACAGGGATCTGTCTTCTGGTGTGTCTGTTGGAGGGTCTTCTTATTTTGGGGAGAGTTCTTTAATTAGAGGTCTCTGGGGGGCCTCTTTTCTAGGGGGTCTCATGTGGGGGTGGTGAGGGATCTGGTGGGGGTTTGGTGGGCAGGTCTTGAATTGTGAGAGGGAGAGTTTGGGAGCAACTCCCTTGAAGAGTTACCCTTTGCCCCACCACAAGGTCCATGTTTGTCAGGGCAAGTAGTAATTCTCGCCAACGTGATTCCCAGCTCAGAGGACCGGAGAATCACGTGGGTTCGGAGAACACGGTGCCCACTGTGCATTCTCCCGTTGGCATGGGGCGCGAACCTCGGGCGGGATTCTCTGATCCTGAGTCTAAGTGTTGACACCGGCGTAAACGCCGTTGCGTTTTATGACGGCATCAACAGGCCGCCAGGATCAGCGATTGTGCGCCCTACAGGGGGCCAACATGGC
Organism: Scyliorhinus canicula; assembly: GCF_902713615.1. NCBI lineage: Eukaryota > Metazoa > Chordata > Chondrichthyes > Carcharhiniformes > Scyliorhinidae > Scyliorhinus > Scyliorhinus canicula. The sequence goes on along the minus strand of NC_052151.1, from coordinate 133,292,020 downwards.
ACTGGAGCAACTCACACAGCTCCAGCTGCCAATACCGGTGTCAAACGGGCGCCGCAATTCTGTGCATGCGCGTTGCGGCCAGCGCGAATTTAGGTTCCTTCTCCGCGCCAGCCCCGATGCAACATGCTGTAGAGCTACAGGGGCCTGGCGTGGAGTGAAAGAGGCCGCCACCAGGAGGAACCAGCCCGCTGATCGGTAGGCCCTGATCGCGGCCCACGCCGCGGTGGAGGCCCCCCGGTGTCGGACACCCCCCTCCCCCCCACCTGGCTGCCAGCCCGCAGGATGGACACCAAGGTCCCGCGGGGTAGGACCACATGTGAAATGAGCTGGCGGGACTTGGCCTATCTCGGCGGCCACTCGTCCCGTCCTGCACAGAAAATCGGCAATATAGCCGATTCTCCGGTGACCGGAGAATCGGCGGACCAGCGTCGGGGCGGCATCGCGTGAATCGCGCCCCACCCGGCGATTATCCGTCCTGGCCTGGGGTTAGAGAATACCACTCCTCAATCCTTTTTTAAAAAAATGTTATTATTGGGTTTTTGAACAAGGTATAATTACCGTTATGTACACAGAATAAGAAACATATATATACACATATTTAGAGGAGAAGGGTACACCCGAACATAAAAAAAATATAAAATATGAAATAGAATAACTTGTGGGGTATTGTGCACCAGCTCGACAACGGCAGCTCTGTACATCTGGCACAATTACCCACACCACGTAAGTAGGCGACTGCCTGTGGGGGGGTGGGGGGAGGCGGGGGGGGGGGGGGGGGGGCGGGGGTGGCGGGGACTGGGGGGGCACACACACATTTGGGTGCCGGGAAGAAAATCAGTGTGCGATATTTGGCTGTGCTGTGTGTTGTTGTTGCCCGCCCTTCCCGGACGGGTCTCGCTCTCCCCCGCTTCTGCCGCTCCTCCCGTCCTCCATCTCCATTTTACTCGTTGCCCGCTCCTGGAGGTGTCATGTACGTTTTGGCATCCCGTGCCCTCCCTCCGGCTCCCGCTTCCCTCCCCCCGCCCCACCCCGCCGGCCCTCCTCTCCTGTCCCCTCCCTCCACGGTTCGCCTCCCTCTCCCCAGGTTTAGCTGTCTCCCCCCCCCCCCCCAATGGTTCGCCCCTCCCTCCTCAGGTTTAACCGTCTCCCCCCCTCTCCCTCCCAGTCCATCTCTCTCCTCCATGCCCCGGCTACCTTCCCCCGACTCACGACCATTTTCCCCTGATTCTTGGCCACCCGGCTATTCTTCCTCTTGTTCGTTGGTCACAAACAGGTCCCGGAACAGTTGCATGAATGGTTCCCACGTTCTGTGGAAGCCGTCGTCTGACCCTCGGATGGCGAATTTGATTTTCTCCATTTGGAGAGATTCCGAGAGGTCGGACAGCCAGTCTGCAGCTCTGGGTGGTGCTGCTGACCGCCAGCCAAACAGGATTCTACGGCGGGCGATCAGGGAGGCAAAGGCAAGGGCGCCTTCCCTCCTCCCCAGGAATAGATCTGGCTGGTCCGAGACCCCGAAGATCGCCACTTTCGAGCATGGCTCCACCCTCACCCCCACCACTTTGGACATAGCCTCGAAGAAGGCTGTCCAGTACTCCACAAGTCTGGGGCAAGACCAGAACATGTGGGCGTGGTTGGCCGGGCCTCTTTGGCACCGTTCACTTCTGTCCTCCACCTCCGGGAAGAACCTACTCATACGGGTTCTTGTTAAGTGGGCTCTATGTACCACTTTTAGTTGCGTCAGGCTGAGCCTTGCGCACGTGGCGGTGGAGTTGACCCTATGCAGTGCCTCGCTCCAGAGTCCCCACCCTATCTCAATCCCCAGGCCATCCTCCCATTTCATTCTTGTTGCGTCCAGTACGGTGTTGGCTCTTTCTACCAGTCGGTCATACATGTCGCTACAGTTCCCTTTATCTAGGATACTTGCGTCCAGTAGGTCTTCCAGTAGTGTCTGTTGTGGCGGCTGTGGGTACGTCCTTGTCTCCTTTCGTAAGAAGTTTTTGAGCTGTAGATACCTTAGCTCGTTCCCCCTGGCTAGCCAACATTTCTCTGTCAGTTCATCCAGTTTTACGATCCTGCTGTCCGTGTATAGGTAGGTCCCTGACTGTCAGTGTCCCTCCGTCCTGCCTCCACCTTTTGAAGGTGGCGTCAGTCAGTGCTGGTGTGAACCTATGGTTGTCGCAGATGGGAGCTTTGTCCAACATTTTGGTCAGGCCAAATTGCTGCCGCAGTTGGTTCCAGGATTGGAGGGTGGCTGTCACCACCGGGCTGCTGGAGTGTTTTTTGGGTGGGGATGGGAGTGCTGCCGTGGTGAGGGCCCGGAGGGAGGCCCCCACGCAGGAGGCCTCCTCCGCACGCACCCACTCGGCTTCTGGCTCCTGGATCCATCCCCTTACTCGCTCGGCTGTTGCCGCCCAGTGGTAGAATTGTAGGTTTGGGAGGGCTAGCCCCCCCCGGACTTTGTTTTTTGTAGGACGTTCTTTGGGATCCTAGCGTTTTTACCCCCCCCCCCCCCCCCATACGTACGGCATGATTAGATTGTCCAGCGCTTTGAAAAAGGCCATGGGGACGTAGATCGGAATGGATCTAAACAGGAAGAGGAACCTGGGCAGTACATTCATTTTGATCGTCTGGACTCTCCCCGTGAGGGAGAGCGGGAGTGTGTTCCATCTTTGCAGGACCTTATTTACTTCCTCCGTCAGACTGGTGAGGTTGCATTTGTGAATCCCTTTCCAGTCATGGGCTATTTGGATCCCCAGGTAGCGGAATTTGTGTTGGGCTTGTTTGAACGGCAGCCCCTTTAGTGCTGCCCCCCCCCCCCACCCCTCCACACCCCCCCCCCCCCCCCCACCCCCCTTGCGGGTGTACTGTCCCCCTCCAACTTTTTGCTGCCCTGAGCGCGATTGCTAGCGGTTTGATCGCTAGGGCGAACAGCAGCGGGGACAGTGGGCATCCTTGTCTGGTGCCCCTGTGCAGCTGGAAGTATTGGGAATTGGTATTGTTGGTCCGTACGCTCGCCATGGGAGTGTTGTATAGGAGCTTTACCCAAGAGGTGATTCCTGTTCCAAGCCCGAACCGCTCCAGTACGTCTATGAGGTATTTCCATTCGACTCTGTCGAAGGCCTTTTCTGCGTCCAGGGAGACGATCACCTCTTGTGTTCTCTCCCCGGAGGGAGGTCATTATTACGTTCAGCAGGCGCCAGATGTTCGAGGTAAGCTGTCTACCTTTGACGAAGCCCGTCTGGTCCTCTGTGACCACCTCAGGTACACAGTCTTCTAGCCTTTTGGCTAGGATTTTGGCCCGTAATTTGGCGTCCGCGTTCAGCAGTGAGATGGGTCTGTATGACTCACATTCTGTTGGGTCTTTGTTTTTCTTAGGTATTAGCGAGATTGAGGCCTGTGCTAACATGGGTGGCAGTGTGCCCCTAGCTAGCGAGTCTGTGAACATCTCCCGCAGGTGCGGGGCCAGTGCTGTCACGAATTCTTTGTAGATGTCCGCCAGGAATCCATCCGGTCCCGGCGCCTTCCCCGTCTGCATGGAGCTAATGCTGTCCATGAACTCTCCCAGTGCTAGTGGTGCTTCCAGGTCCCGTTTTCTGCCCTCCCCCATGACTGGAATGTCCAGTCCATCAAGGAACCGTTTCATTCCAGCCTTCCCCGTTGGGCACAGTAAGAAGTCTTACAACACCAGGTTAAAGTCCAACAGGTTTGTTTCAAACACGAGCTTTCGGAGCACGGCTCCTTCTTCAGGTGAATGTTCACCTGAAGAAGGAGCCGTGCTCCGAAAGCTCGTGTTTGAAACAAACCTGTTGGACTTTAACCTGGTGTTGTAAGACTTCTTACTGTGCTCACCCCAGTCCAACGCCGGCATCTCCACATCATGGTTCCCCGTTGGGGGCTCTGAGGTGTACAGCTCCTGGTAGAAGGCCTTGAAGGTTTTGTTAATCCTCTCTGGTTCTGTTTCCAATGTGCCTCTGGTACCCCTGATTTGTGCAATTTCTCTGTGGCTGCCTGCTTTCTCAGCTGGTGTGCCAACAGGCGGCTGGCTTTGTCTCCGTGTTCGTACAGGGTCCCATGTGCCTGGCGGAGTTGGTGCACTGCTTTCCTGGTGGAGAGCAGGTCAAAGTTCCTTTGTAGTTCTTTCCTCTCCGCCAGGAGCTCTACGGTCGGGACCTCAGAGTATTTACGGTCTGCCTCCAGTATGGAGTCGATCAGCTGCTGCCTAGCCACCCTTTCCTCCCTATCTCTTTGCGCTTTGAAGTCGTTGATTTCCCCTCTTAGTACGGCCTTAAGCGCTTCCCAGAACGTGGAGGGTGAGACCTCCCCGTTTTGGTTGTTCTCCGTGTATTCCGCTATGGCCCGCGCTATCCTTTCGCTGAAGGCCTTGTCAGCTAGTAAGGCACCGTCCAACCTCCATGTGGGGCATTGGGCCCTTCCCGCACATCCATGTAATGTGGAGCGTGGACTGATATCACAATTGCGGAGTATTCCACCTTGTCTATCCCTGGAAGCACCGTTTTCCCCAACACGAAGAAGTCAATTCTGGTGTATACGTTGTGTACTGGGGAGAAGAAGGAGAATTCCTTCTCCCCCAGGTGGGCGAACCTCCAGGGGTCCACTGCTCCCATCTGCTCCATAAAGTGACCGAGTTCCCTTGCCATGCTTGAGGTTTTCCCCGTTTTGGGGTTTGATCTGTCCGTCTTTGGGTCCTGTACACAGTTGAAGTCTCCCCCCATTATTAGTCGATGCATCGCTATGTCCTGGATTTCTGCCATGGTTTTTTTGATGAAACTCGTGTCGTCCCAGTTGGGCACGTACACGTTGACTAGAACTACCGGTGCCCCATCCAGGGCCCCGCTGACCATGACGTACCGCCCCCCCCCGGGTCTGTAACTGTCTTTGTCGGCCTAAATATCGTCCTCTTGCCGATCAGGATCACCACCCCTCTGGCCCTTGTCCCATAGCAGGAATGGTAGGTTTGTCCCACCCAGCCCTTTCTTACCCGCAGTTGGTCCTACTCCCTCAGGTACGTCTCTTGGAGGAAGACTATGTTGGCCCTCATATTTCTGAGGTGGGTGAGGACTCTGGATCTCTTCACTGGCCGTTAAGTCCCCTTACATTCCAGGTGATTATCCTGGTGGGGGCTTCTGCCCCCTCACTCCTGTGGGATTAACCATACTTATCTGGTGGACACGCCTCTGCCCTCCGGGGTTTCCCTTTGTTAGGGGGCCGTCCAGGTTGGCCGCTATCACTGCTCTCCCCATGCGGTCGGGTCTCTGCGCTCCGGGGTTTCCCCTTGTCCCGGGAGCACCTTCCATGGCCGTCCACTGTGTGTCCGCCACGCGGGTAGTCCCCTGCACTCTGGGGGGCCCCTTCGCCCACAGACCGTACTGGGTGGGTGCTTGCAGCGGTTCCTTGTTTCGAGCCCTTGGTTGTGGCACTTTGTAGCCCTGTTCCTTTTCTGGCCTCTTTTGTCCCTTTGTCCCTGCATTTCCCCTCCCCGGTCTCGCGCTCCCTGTGTGCCGCCCCCCCCTGGTCTCTCCCTCTACCCTCCTCCCCCGTATACCCCTCCTTTGCCCCTCTATCCACTATTCCTGTCCCTGTTTGCTCTACCGACTTTGATGGGTGATCCCCCCCATCCCCTGCCTGGCGCCTTCCCCCCTGTTGGAGGTGCGCTGCGGCCCTGCTTTCTGCGTGCCCCCCGGCGCTAGCTTTCCTGCTAGTACGGTGGCCCCCCTCTCGGGGGTTATTGTTTCGCTTCTCCCCTGCCTGGACTCTACGATTTTCTGCCCGCTTTTCCCCCATCTTACCCTGCACCCCTCTTGTCTGCTCTCCCTTCTCCATTGCTCTCGTTCCCTCGTGCTGGGGCCTGGCCTCCCACCTGGAGCAGTCCCTCGGGCAGTGGTTTGTTCTTTGTTCTGGTCTTCAGGCTCCCCTGTGTTGTGCCCAGTCTCGTCACCTCCTTCTCCAGGGCCATGACCCGGTCGCTCACGTCAGTCGCTGCTTTCTCCAGTTCCTTAATGGTCGCCTCCTGGGCTTCCAGTTTCTCCCCTTGGTTATCCAATTTCTCCTCTAGTCTGGTCAGGGCCTGCTGCACCCCTGACATGACCCTGGCCACTGCTGCCTGCACTGCGGCCTCTATTTCTGCCTTCACCTCTGCCTTGTGTACTTACAGATGCTCCCTCAGCACCTCAGTAAAGGCTGCCTTCCAGTTCCAGCTCCCCCCTGGCCCCGGGGGAGAGGGCACCTATAGTTCCGGCTCTTTTCGATGCGGTGAGCCGTTCCGCCGCTTCGTGAGCCGATTCGCTCGCCTGAGCTGGCTTGCCCCTTGCCCCGTCTACTTCCCTCTCATTTGGCTTCCTTCTGGCATTTTTTCCTCCCCCTTCCCTTTCTTCTTTTCTTCTCCCCTTGTTTTTATTTCCCCCCCTTTTCCGCACCCTATTTTTATTTTTTGTCTCTTCCCTTTTTCTTCCCTCCTCCCTCCTTTCCTTTGCTACTTTATTTTTCCCCTTTTATACTACTCTCAGGTGGGCTTGTTTTGGGTGGGAAAAGAGAGTGCAAAAAGAGAGAAAAATATATATATATATATAGAACATAGAACATAGAACGATACAGCGCAGTACAGGCCCTTCGGCCCTCGATGTTGCACCGACATGGAAAAAAACTAAAGGCCATCTAACCTACACTATGCCCTTATCATCCAGATGCTTATCCAATAAACTTTTAAATGCCCTCAATGTTGGCGAGTTCACTACTGTTGCAGGTAGGGCATTCCACGGCCTCACCACTCTTTGCATAAAAAACCCACCTCTGACCTCTGTCCTATATCTATTACCCCTCAATTTAAGGCTATGTCCCCTCGTGCTAGCCACCTCCATCCGCGGGAGAAGGCTCTCGCTGTCCACCCTATCTAACCCTCTGATCATTTTGTATGCCTCTATTAAGTCACCTCTTAACCTTCTTCTCTCTAACGAAAACAACCTCAAGTCCATCAGCCTTTCCTCATAAGATTTTCCCTCCATACCAGGCAACATCCTGGTAAATCTCCTCTGCACCCGTTCCAAGGCTTCCACGTCCTTCCTATAATGAGGCGACCAGAACTGTACGCAATACTCCAAATGCGGCCGTACTAGAGTTTTGTACAACTGCAACATGACCTCATGGCTCCGGAACTCAATCCCTCTACCAATAAAGGCGAACACACCATAGGCCTTCTTCACAACCCTATCAACCTGGGTGGCAACTTTCAGGGATCTATGTACATGGACACCGAGATCCCTCTGCTCATCCACACTACCAAGAATTTTACCATTAGCCAAATATTCCGCATTCCTGTTATTCTTTCCAAAGTGAATCACCTCACACTTCTCCACATTAAACTCCATTTGCCACCTCTCAGCCCAGCTCTGCAGCTTATCTATGTCCCTCTGTAACCTGCAACATCCTTCCGCACTGTCTACAACTCCACCGACTTTAGTGTCGTCTGCAAATTTACTCACCCATCCTTCTGCGCCCTCCTCTAGGTCATTTATAAAAATGACAAACAGCAACGGCCCCAGAACAGATCCTTGTGGTACGCCACTCGTAACTGAACACCATTCTGAACATTTCCCATCAACTACCACTCTCTGTCTTCTTTCAACTAGCCAATTTCTGATCCACATCTCTAAATCACCCTCAATCCCCAGCCTCCGTATTTTCTGCAATAGCCGACCGTGGGGAACCTTATCAAATGCTTTACTGAAATCCATATACACCACATCAACTGCTCTACCCTCGTCTACCTGTTCAGTCACCTTCTCAAAGAACTCGATAAGGTTTGTGAGGCATGACCTACCCTTCACAAAACCATGCTGACTATCCCTAATCATATTATTCCTATCTAGATGATTATAAATCGTATCTTTTATAATCCTCTCCAAGACCTTACCCACCACAGACGTTAGGCTCACCGGCCTATAGTTACCGGGGTTATCTCTACTCCCCTTCTTGAACAAAGGGACCACATTTGCTATCCTCCAGTCCTCTGGCACTATTCCTGTAGCCAATGATGACCTAAAAATCAAAGCCAAAGGCTCAGCAATCTCTTCCCTGGCTTCCCAGAGAATCCTAGGATAAATCCCATCCGGCCCTGGGGACTTATCTATTTTCACCTTGTCCAGAATTGCCAACACTTCTTCCCTACGCACCTCAATGCCATCTATTCTAATAGCCTGGGTCTCAGCATTCTCCTCCACAATATTATCTTTTTCTTGAGTGAATACTGACGAAAAGTATTCATTTAGTATCTCGCTTATCTCCTCAGCCTCCACACACAACTTCCCACCACTGTCCTTGACTGGCCCTACTCTTACCCTAGTCATTCTTTTATTCCTGACATACCTATAGAAAGCTTTTGGGTTTTCCTTGATCCTACCTGCCAATGACTTCTCATGTCCCCTCCTTGCTCGTCTCAGCTCTCTCTTTAGATCCTTCCTCGCTTCCTTGTAACTATCAAGCGCCCCAACTGAAACTTCACGCCTCATCTTCACATAGGCCTCCTTCTTCCTCTTAACAAGAGATTCCACTTCTTTGGTAAACCATGGTTCCCTCGCTCGGCCCCTTCCTCCCTGCCTGACTGGTACGTACTTATCAAGAACATGCAATAGCTGTTCCTTGAACAAGCTCCACATATCCAGTGTGCCCAACCCTTGCAGCCTACTTCTCCAACCAACACATCCTAAGTCATGTCTAATGGCATCATAATTGCCCTTCCCCCAGCTATAACTCTTGCCCTGCGGGGTATACTTATTCCTTTCCATCACTAACGTAAAGGTCACCGAATTGTGGTCACTGTTTCCAAAGTGCTCACCTACCTCCAGATCTAACACCTGGCCTGGTTCATTACCCAAAACCAAATCCAATGTGGCCTCGCCTCTTGTTGGCCTGTCAACATATTGTGTCAGGAAACCCTCCTGCACACATTGTACAAAGAATATATTTCCCCCTCCCCTCTCTTTAACAGTTTTCTTTTGGGTTTTATTTTTGTAAAAGTTCTTTTTTTCTTCCTTTCCCCTCACTCACCCAGGGTAGAGAGAGAGAGAGGAGAGAGGCTTCTGGTCCAGAGTCTCTTTGTTCCTGCCTTGTGGTGGTTGCTGCCGGTGGGGGGGGGGGGGGGGGGGGGGGGGGGGTGGGTCGGTCCCCGCTGCTCCGTCCGGATCGCCGTTCGTCGCTCCCCGCGCTCTCCTGGTGGGGGTGGTTAGGTCGCTGGATGCTCCTCCATGCCCTCCTTTCCGTAGGCTGGGCCCCGCTTTGGCCCGGGATGCTGCCGCTCCCCTCCTGGATTGCGCTCTGGTGCCGCTGGGGGGGAGGGGCGGGGGGATGGGGGGGGGGTGGACCTGCCGCTGCTGCCGCCGCCGCCACCGGACCGCTCCGTCGCCGAGGATCCTCTTTTGCCAGTTTTGTTGGGGGGGGGGGGGGTCCCTTCCCTTCCCTGCCCTGCCCTGCCCTGCCCTGCTCTGCTCTGCTCTGCTCTCCCCGCTGCTGAGATAAAGGCCCCGACCTCGTCACCCTGCCGGAGCCCCTTTCCGTGCGACCGCTCCACTCACCGCCCGGAAGTCGAATCCTTCAAGTAAGATTTTAAATGTACCCCAGGGATGATGTTTCCCAGTGAGCACTCACTTAGGAGTCAGAAGTCTATGGGTTCAAATTCCGCTCCAGGGACTTGAGCACCAAATCTAGGTCGACATTCCCAGTGCTAGTACTGAGGGAGTCCACTCCTCAATCCTAACACCAGCACAGGGACTGAAGCATCAGAAACCGCCGATCTCCTTTTCTTCATGATGCTGGATTTCCCACCTCATCGGTAACTCTGCTACCGGTGGCACGAGCTGGGGAATTCATAATACTCTTTATCAATGTCACAAGTAGGCTTACTATGCAATAAAGTTACTGTGAAAAGTCCCTCGTCACCACATTCTGGGCGCGATTCTCCCAAAACGGGAGAAATCGTAAAGCTGGCGTAAAACCCGGGCGGGTTTTACGGCAGCGCGCCCCTTCCCGACCGGGGACCGATTCTGGTGCCCGGTCGGGGCTAGCAGCCCGACGCCGTAGGCTCCGGCAAGACGGGCTTAATGAAAATCGTTAAACCCGCTTGCCGGAGTTAGCGCCGGCTGACGCGTCATATAACGTCAGCCGCGCATGCGCAGTTTGGAAGACTCCAACCCGCGCATGCGCGGGTGACGTCATCGCGTTTTTGCGCGAACCCCGCGCATGCGCGGGCCGGGTTGCCCCTCAGCCGCCCCGCGAATGGATACTGTGGTACGGCCGTGCCAATCGGTGCCATGGTTATTAATAGCGAGTTAGTCACGTCGTTTTTACGAACGGCAAGACCAGGTGTGTTTGCCGTTCGTAAAAACGGCGTAAAGGGCTGGGACTTCGGCCCATCTAACAGCTGAGAATCGCTGCCGGCCGTAAAAAAACGGCGGCAGCGATTCGGGTCGGGACTTCGGCGGGGGGGGGGGGGGGGAGAATAGCGGGAGGGCGGCAAAAATGTCGGGAAGGCCCTCCCGCTATTCTCCCACCCGTCGTGGGGGGCGGAGAATTTCGCCCTCTGACTCCTGCCCGGGAACAGTGAGGGTGAATTCAGAGGCCAGGATTCTCCGACCCTGCACAAATCCCACCCTGCCGCCCCGATGCCAGCTGCCCTATTCTCCGGCACCATTTTTTGGGGCTGGTGGGATTCCCGCCACGCTGGTTGGGGGCCGTTGACAGCGCTCCCCGCTCCCCCGGCGATTCGCCGGGCCCCAATGGGCCAAGTGGCCGTAAAGTTTTGTCCAGTCCCGCTGGCGTGAATTACGCACCTCACACACAGCGGGACCGGGCAGGTAAGTGTGCGGGGGCGGTCTTGGGGAGGGGGGGGTGAGTGGAGATCTGACCTGGGGGGCCCCACCGTGACCTGGCTTGCAATAATAGCCTACCGATCTGCGGGCGGGCAGGTTCCATAAGGGGCCTTATTTTCTCCGCGTCGGGCCCCTGTAGGGCTCCGCCATATTGCCCGGGGCCAGTGTGGAGAAGGGAACCCTCGGGCATGCACTGAATACGCCGGCTAGTCCGCGCATGCGCGAGGTCACGCCGGCCGTTCCACACACGTGCGAACACGCTCCGGCCATTCGCCGCTGGCTGGAGCTGCGGGAACCACTCCGGCACCAACCTATCCCCCGAGAAATTGGAGAATTCCTCACTTTCAGGGGCTGTTGACGCCGGAGTGGTTGGCGCCGGTTTTCCTGCCGGCATGGGGACATAGCCCCATTTTCAGAGAATCCCGCCAAGAGTGTCCAATTCACCTAACAAGCACGTCTTTCGGAACTTGTCGGGGGAAACCGGAGCACCCATGGGAAACCCACACAGACACGGGGAGAACATGCAGACTCCACACAGACAGTGACCTAAGCTGTGAATCGACTCTGGGACCCTGGCACTGTGAAGCAACAGTGCTAACCACTGTGTTACCATGCGCCCCATTTTCCTGATAGGGAGCAAATATGTAGCCATATACAAGGTATAGTAATTGTGTGGGGAAGACTGGATGGTCAAAAAGGTTGTTACCTGATAGCTATTATTAATGGGCTTGTATTAACTCAACTGCCACCAGCATACTTTGGTAACTCAGGTATGCAGGTGATAATAGTTACTGCAATATAAATAAATGTTTTCTTTTTACGCATTAAGGGGAGACAAGAGTTTGGACAGTGTACAAGGAAGCAGCTGTTGTACTCAAGCTAAATTTCCCCTTAATAAAAAAAAGGATTGTCCTGGGTGGCAATATATCTGGATTACATATCACCTCAGGAGCCACCGAGAAGGAACACTGGGAAAATTTGGAGGAAGTCTTACAGTGATTCTCAGATGCAGGCATCCGTCTTTAGAGAGAAAAATGCATTTCAGGCAATCAAAGTAATGTTCAGTGGGTACCATGCCAACAAGTATGACCTACACTCCATAGAAGACAAGGTAAGGTAAAGACCATAAAAGGACCACGACACCAAGAAACACAACAGAACTAAAGTTGTCCCTTGGTGTCAAATTATTATGGGTAATCTATACCTAATCTAGCCACCCGGCTGTTGCTCCTGTTAAAAAATAATCAGAAGTGGTTGTGGCTATTATCACAAGACAGAGATTTTGTAAACGTGAAGAAGCAACTACTGTCATCTAACATATTAGTACATTATGACGCCTCATATTAATGTGTGATACCTCTCCTTATGGTGTAGAAGTGGGACCATCTCACTGGTTTGAAGGGGGTACCAAGTAGCCAATTGTGTATGTATCCAGGACCCCGGCAGATGCAGAGGGGAGACATGCACAGATTGAAAAAGATGGATTGGCTGTGATGTTTGCGGCAAAGAAGTTTCATCAATATGACTATGGATGACACTTTACCATCATCACAGACCATAAATCTCTTTTGGGCCTCTTTAAAGAGGACAAGGCAATCCCTCTCATCACCTCGGCCCGAGCACTCTTACTGATTGCATCACCCAGCAGCACAAATAGCAAATGCAGATGCTCTGAGACACTTACCACTGCTCACGAGCCTGGACACAACATAAACATTGAGAACTTGGCGAGGCAGTGCCTGTACTGCCAGGAGAATCAGAATCTCCTGGGTATGAGTGCACACAGATTTTGCTGGACCATTAATGGGATCAATGTTTCTCATCTTGATTGACATCCATTCCAAATGGATGGACAAGCATCGAATGGCTTCCATTATTTCCAGCATCATGGTAGAGAGACTCCAACACTACTTCAGCACGCACAGAGTAGTGCGGTCCTCGTAATGGACAACGGGACCCTGTTCATCAGTAGGGAATTTCAGGCATTTATGAAGATTAATGGAGTGAAGCACATCCTTATGGTACCATATCATCCAACTTCAAACGGTCTAGCTGAATGGATGGTCCAAACATTTAAGGGTGGCATGAAAAAGCAAACCACAGGCTCGCTTAAGACAAAACTAGCATGTTAATAGTTACTTGTGCCAGCAGAACTAGTAATGGGTCACGCCTCCGGACTAACACTAACTCAACTCAAAATTCCTCAGCTTAAACGGGAAAGTGGGGTCGAAGCAAGAAGCCCAGAAGAAAAACCACGACAGCCAAAGATCAGTCAAGCTCTTAATGCCAGGAGAGACCGCCCAGGCCTGGAACTTTGGAGGTGGTTCCCTTCGGATCCCAGGAATCGGAATAGAGAAAATGCCCATATCACATAAGGTCAAAAACAGAGACAAGACCTTAAGAAAACATGTAGACCACCTCAGAAGCGGAGAGTAACCCACTAAGGAAACAACTCTTGTACACTGCAGTTGCAGCAGTACTTTTATATTGTAAATAAACTAGCCTTCCTACTCATATCTCCTGGATTATCACAAACCCACTTATTAATGCGGTGAAAAGTTGATAAGAAGAGATGCCTGGGAGATATCAGCAGTCACATCCTGCCAATTTGAACACATGCCCATCATCCCTACACTCCTAAGTCCTAACCAATTCCCTTTCCAAACCAATAGATTGCCTTCAAGGCATTCTCATTTTTGTTAAAAATACCTTACATGGAGTTTTGTGGTCTAATGCATTATAAAGTTAATTAAATACCATCCATTTACACTCTTATTGACCATGTTGGTTACCTAATCAAAATAGTTATTAAGTTCATGGGGTTAAAAACTAACAGATGGTAACTTGACCACAACTGAGGTTAGAATAACAGGCCAAATTTCCGTGCCTTTCACGTCTAAAATAGTGGAGTTATATTGACAATTTTCACTCTAAGGGAACAATTCCTAAATCAAGGGACTTTTGGGAGAACATGGCAAATGCATCAACAATTTCCTCACCTACTTCTTTTAGCACCCTGGGTTGGAGGTCATCAGATCTTGGGAGTTATGTCCAACTTTAATGACACTAGTTTTATCGCCATCATGTTTTTCTTACATTGAATCTAGTTAGTTCTTCTTTGAGATTTATTTTTAGTGTTCCTTGATTCTCTGGTATTTTATCCTCGACCTTTACAATGAAGACTAATACTGTAATTGTTTAGTATGTTTGCCATTTCCAGAATTCAATTCATTTTCGGTATCACGTGCATCAGTCATCAGGGCACCCACGTTACTTTCAGTCTCCCACTTTATTTTCATACATTTGTAAAAAAAAAACTTCAGTGGTAAACTTGATAACCCTTGAAGGTTTTTTTCTTCATACCTTTTGTGGCACTTACCACTTTCTTAATATCCCTTTACTGTTCTTTATAGTTACTCCAGTCCAGATCCTCCAGTCCAGGGACCTCTACTGTTTCTTGTAATAATAATAACATTTATTATTGTCACAAGTAGGCTTACATTAATACTGCAATGAAGTTACTGTGAAAATCCCCTAGTCGCCACACTCTGGCGCCTCTTCGGGTACACAGAGGGAGAATTCAGAATGTCCAATTCAGCTAACAGCAAGTCTTTCAGGACTTCTGGGAGGAAACCAGAGCACCCAGAGGAAACCCACACAGACACAGGGAGAATGTGAAGACTCCGCACAGACAGTGACCCAAGCGGGAATCGAACCTGGGATCCTGGAGCAGTGAAGCAACAGTGCTAATCACTGTGCTACCATGCTGGACCCTTAATATAGGCCACTTCTTTTTAATGTATATCATCTCTCACTTCTCTTGTTGACTGAGATTGTTTCATTGTAAGGTTCTTTTTTTAAAAAATATTTTGATTCTCCTCCTTTTTCACATTTTCTCCCGAATTTACACCCACCAACAATAAACAATAATCAGCAACAGATATGTCAATCCCCATAACAAAACAACGATCCCATACTCCCACCAACCCCCAAACATTAGCCCACATGTTAACATAAATAAATGACAAAAAGGAATCAGGGATTACCCATAGACATCCTTAATATACACATCCCCCCCCCCCCCCCCCCCCCCCCCACACAAATAATGTTCAATGTTATCCAGTTCTCGAAAGTGCATAATGAATAATGCCCATGACTTCTAGAACCCTACTCTTCGGGGATGTGTACAGGTCTTGTATTATACCAAATACATTTTGAACACTTTCCGCTGTTCACCTGTAATTTTATCAGTTGTTGTTCTGTTCAATGCATCGGCGTCAATTTCTACCTCAATTCTCCAACTTAATTCTTACTTTAAAACCTTGGTTCATATTGCAGGAGAATGTAAATATGTTTGGGATAAACACTTGCCGGTGGGCGGATATAGAGGGTTAACATCAGAAGCATAGATGATGTCAAAGTAATAATAACGTCAGATCACATGACTAAGAAATGAGAGAGATCTGGAAAGAGGTACAATTGTGCAAATGCTTGCTGTAAATAAAGAGCAATTGTTTGAATAAACTACAGACACGAGCAGCGTCCTTTGGGAGAATAGAGAATCCCCAAACCCCCATTTAGACTCCTACCACACAACAAAAACATGACTCGAAAGGGAAAATGCTAGAAAATCTCAGCAAGTCTGGCAGCATCTGTAGGGAGAGAAAAGAGCTAACGTTTCGAGGCCGATGACTCTTTGTCAAAGCTGAAAAACTGAAAAACATGACTCGTTCATCTCAATCCTACTGCTTTCATGACTCAAGGGGTGCTTCTCACTCCACTTTCTCAATCATGGAACAGCTTGATCTGATAGATGACATCCCTTCTCTCTATGTATGTTATTAACAGCAAACTAGAGATGTGAAAAGGTTTTGTCAGAGCCAATGTAAACTTACATCTCAGTTCCTGCTAAGTTTCAAACACGTGTTTCCTCTTCTTTTTGTCATTATCCAAAATCACTGAAATCAAAATTTTCTATTTTATGTTTAAAATAATTCTTTCAAGTTTCCACTTGTGGAGAAGAGCATAACCAGGGATCATCAATATGATAGTCATCAAGAAATCCAATAGAGAATTCAGAAGAAACTTCTTTACCCAAAAGAAAGTGGAATGTGGAACTTGCTATCATAGGGATTTGTTGAGGCAAATACATGAGATGTATTTAAGTGGAAGCTTGACAAGCATATGAGGGAAATGAGAATAGAGGGTTACCATGATAAATTTAGATGAAAAGGATGGGAAGGTGCTCAAGTCCACTGCCAACATATACTGGTTGGGCCGAATGGCCTGTTTTTGTGCTGTATATCCTACTTAGTGTATTCTTTATCTCAGAGCCTAAACGCTGTTAAACGTGTCATCTTCTTCAGTCTTTACTTTGTAGTACAAGCTTAGGGCTTTTAAAACCTAAATTTCATGCCACTGAAATAATTACTTACTGATTTGTCTTTTTCAACTTCAGTGGTGCCTGCACTATGAGTTCCGACACTTCATGAAAGAAAGTAAGAAACATGGATTTCGATAGAACCTGATCACATTGTTCAGGGGTCTCTGCTTAACATCTAATCTGAAGGATTGCATCTTTGACAATGCAGAACTTCCTTAGCACTCACTTGGGATGTCAGCTTAGATCATTTCCACAGGACCTGGCATTCATTTGCCATCTGACACACAGATAAGTTACCTTCAAAACAATCCCCCAAGAGCCATTTTTTCCTCTAAATGAAAATAAATTACAGTAATACAAAAATCTTTTTCATTATTAGTAATAAAAACGGTTCATGCAACCAAAGAGAATCTTAGGAATCTTGTGCAAACAACAAAAGAGCAAACAGGAGCATGTTTAGTGATTACGTGTGCACCATTGTCTTTTCTGGTTGCTGTCCCAGATATCCTTCCTGAAAAGGATATTGGTTTTCCTTAGCAACATCAAACAGTAAATGATAAACTTCCACAGGGCTTTTTGCTGTTGTTAGTGTTACTCTTTCCTCTTTCTTCATTGCATCTGTATATTTGTAAAACTGCTTTGTTGTTTCCAAAGTATGATTCAAGAGAATGTTCCAGACACCAGTGGCTGCATTCTCCATTTCTCACACCAACGCAGAATCCGTGGACTTTTACAACAGAAAAACCGGCGCCGCACCTGGACCCATTCCGCTACCGTTAAGGGGCTAGCACCAGCGCCACGTGGAACACAATCAATTCTAATGAGAATCGGTGCCGGATTCGCCAGTTTTGCGATTGACACCCAAAGGCTGACAAGCTGCAGCCGCATATAAACAATTATCCCCGCAGGCACATCATCCCAACCGACAAGATGGCAGCGAGGAGAGCAGACCCGAGGTTCACAGACGCTGATCTGAAGACCTTGTTGGACGTGGTGCTGGAGGAGCAGCGGATGACCCTGTACCTCGGCCCGGGAAGGAGGCTGCCAACCGCCCGTGGTTCGCTGTGCTCGGGCGCAGGTGGCAGAGGCGGTGAGCGCAGTGGACAGCACCATCCGGACAAGCCAGCAGTGCCCGAAAAACTGCACAACCTTCTCAGGGCGGCCAGGGTGAGTAGGCAGCAGTGTGCCCCTGGTACTAACCCTGTCCCACACACCTGTAACCGCCGTAGGGCGGTCGAATCCCCATCCTGTACTACATGCGGTCATCCATAGCGGCCGCCATGGCCGGGTGCCCTGGCCACTATCACCTACCTACCCCCTGGGCTGCATGCGTTGGTTGTCTGACACTGTTGTTTTCTGTGTCCCGCCCCAAGAAGAAGGCCGTGCACAATCGCTGGGAGCAAGAGCAGACAGGTGGGGACTGCCTGACGTGTGGCCCCTCACCTTGGCAGAGCAGATGGCCCTGGACATGGTTGACAGCCCGGAGGAAAGGGAGATCGCCGAGGTGGAGATCGGCCACAGGCGAGGAAGTGAGATCCTGCTGAGTTGCTGTTCCCTGTGACACGTGTGTCGCCACCCCCCCACCATCACCCTCACACTACCCTCACCCCCACCCACCCTCACCCTACACCACCCACACAACACCACACCCACCCCCAACTGAAGGTCTAGTCATGCATCTGGTCTTGTGTCTTGCAGGACCTACTGGAGATGGGGCATCTCCTGCCCCAAGCCAGTGCCACATCCAGTGCCTCCCTGTGAGCCGAGCAGCGATGAGAGCAGCTCGGAAACCTGCCCTCTGCCTGAACCTCAGGACACCCCGGAGCTTGGGTCGGTGGATGAGACAGATTTCCCGTCACAGCTGTCTCCACCACCCTCCACCATCCCAGAGACACTCACCTCGGTTGGGCACTTTAGTGAAGAGGCTCCTGGGACACCCTCTGGTGCACACCACACAGCTGACCCGGTACAGCAGGTGTAGGTAGGAGCACCCGAGGGAGCAGACAGTTGGAGTGTGGGCCGACCCGAAGAACTAGCTGGTGTCCAGACGGGTCTCGGGCTTCTGAAACAGTCCCATCGATTATGGAGATGCAATCGCAGAGCCTGGGAATACGTGAAAGGTTGTCGGATAGTATCAAGCACTTGGAGGTGCAGTTGGAGGAGTCCAACCGTGTGTAGGAACAGGAAGTAATGCCGGCCATGCATGCCAGTCATGCCAACACCGCACGGGTGGCGTCCGCGGTGGAGGCATTTGTGGCAATGGTTTTGGCCATGGATCAGCATGTCGAAGGCCTGGGGCATTCTGTGCAGGTCCTGGCCGAGGCCCAGGACAGGGTTGCTGCCTCACAGGTGACTATGTCCCAGAGACACCTGGAAATTGCAGCGGCGCTTCTGAGCATGGCCCAGTCACAGCAGGCCATGGCTGGGAACGTTGGCGGCATTTCCCAGGCGCTGGCTGATGTGGCACAGACACAGCAGGAGGCGGCCCAGTCCCAGAGTATGCTTTCCATAATTTGAATACTTTACTCCCTAATGAACTGTTGTGGTGAGACCCCTCTCCATAAGAATTAGTTGTCGAAACTTAGGAAGCAAAACTGGTGACTATAGATAAATGCTGCAGTTAACATACTCAGACTAAGGTGGGAATTGTATGTGCAGGTAAATGGTCATACCTTAGATGGCAGAGTCACAGAAACCTAATCGTAGAACTGATCCCTACAGTGCAGAAAAAGGCAATTCAGCCCATCGGCTCTGCACCAGCCTTTGGAAAGAGCACCCTACTTAAGCCCACATCTCCACCCTGTAACCCCAGAACCCCACCAAACCGTTGGACACTAAGGGACAATTTAGAATGGCCAATCCACCTAACTTGCACATCTTTGGACTGTGGGAAGAAACCCGGAGGAAACTCACGCAGACATGAGGCAAACTCCACACAGTCACCTGAGGCCGGTATTGAACCTGGGTCCCTGGAGCTGTGAGGCAGCAGTGCTAACCACTGTGCCACCATGCCCCTCAGGAAAATGAAATTAATACTGTGTTCTGGAGTTCCCATATCTCTCAAGTATAACTTACAACTGATAAGTGGGAAAACGCCACAGAATTTAATTCCTTTTCAGCTTAAAGACACCATCCTGGAGGACATAAACTGTATCCCACAGTTAATTGCAATTTGCATGAAGACTGGGTGCTGCATTTATCAGTAAACTGCTCTCTTCATGACCGAAACCGAAAGCCCTTCTTTGTCATCAATGGGCCCTAAATAAAATAGCTTGCAGTTTGTCAATCTAAACCTACTGCCTAATTGGTGCCAATTTAACAACAATTAGCACTAATGTGACAATCTCATTAAGAACTGCATGAATTACTCAGAAACAGTGAGTTGCTGGGTGGAAAAAAACACAGGTCTGATGGCTGGTTTGTACAGCATTAAGAAATAAATAGGAAAGCATTGCAAACGAAGCTCAGAGGCAATGTCTTCAAATTTTCCTTTCCAAATGCCATTCCTGAGTAATTATGAAGAGGATCCTAAAGAGCTTTGGCCATTTGCCAAATATTTCAAGAGATTATTAATGAATTAATCTGAAGTTAAACTTTTGATGAGTTGTCATGTTGAAAAGAGACTCATCTATTTATCTGACAAACAACTGTTGAAAAGAAAATAATGCTTTTAATTATTTACATTTTACTTCTTTCTAAATGTGTAAGGAGACTGAAATCCTGTAGTCTAAATGGATCAAATTCTTTCTGATTTTATTGATCCACAAGTGAATTTGATCTCCTCCGAGATTACGCCTCATTGATTCTAGAATGTTATGAAACACCAAAGGGTGAATAGGGTGAGTGATCTAAGTCACATTATTGTCGAATGGCCAGTTACGCAATGGGTAATATAAAAAGATAAGAAGCTGTTGAAGCATGCAACGGTGGAATGGAGGTTTCACTCTCTAAATTGCTCACATGTCAAACTAACAAATTTAGAATAGGAAATTTGAGCTGTAATAATCCCACGTACCAATGAAGAAAAATCAAACATAAGTCACCTCTGTGTGTCACCATGTGTGACTGAATTGTTGGATATCGAGAGGTAAGAGCAAAGTACTGCTAACAGTGAAAAACTGAAATAAAACACTCTCTGGCTCAAGTGAAGCATAAACAACGGTATGGACTAGTTGAATCAAATGGCCTGTTTCTGTGGCGTATCTCCTCCTATATAATCCCAACGTACTCAGGAGATCTTTGCACCTGTGGAGAGAGAAACAGGGAAAATGGGTTGAATTTTACCAGTCCTTCATGGATGGGCTCAGAGGCGGAAAAGCTGGAAAAATAACAGGGAAAGGCATCAGGTGTCATGATTAACATCTTACCACTGTCATGTAATTTAGCCAATGGCAGGGTGTGGCCTGCCCACCCTAATTGAGCCGCTTAAGGGCCTCTTCCTGCCTCTGCTTGCATTTTACCCATGGCCGAGAGGCCCAATGCTTGGGAAAGCAGCCATTCTTTAACCCATGAAGCGACTCGCTCAACAATAGTCGTCACTGTATGGCAACAGTGCCACCTGTCCTTAGGAACCCCGCAACCCCCTCGCTGGAGCCTGCCGGCCTGGCCCCAGCTTCCCCAGATCCCACTTACTGATTTCAAGGCAACAAAGCCATTGTTACAACTATCTATTCCGGGCTCAGTCCCCACAATGGCCACTGCTGGTGGTGGTATTGCTAAATTGCTAAGAGCGCTGCTGATCCCCTGATTGGCTAATTGGCTCCTGCCTCTAAATTGGAACCCAGGGTTCCGATACTCACCAAAATGGCATCATTCCCACAACCCTCTTCTTCAGCCCTAGTGGCGGGGCAACTCCTTCCTCTGTAGAATCAGTCAATGCTTCGGGGTACTGCTTCTTCAACAGAACTAGCCATTACGCAGGGATTTGTCTTCTCAACTGTGCGCTCTCTCTCCATCCCTCACAGGAGTTGGCCTGTCCCAATCATCTGCAAGAAGCTTATCTATTCCTGACTATTTTTGCCTTATTGAAAAGAGTCTGTCTGTTTGGTTCTTTTTCTCCCATTAAATTCCAAATAGTAATTATGCCTGTCTGCCTCATGAACAGATATAGGATGCAATTCAACCAACGCATTGGGCCCAGCGCGGATCTGGACGTTCTGGTTAAATATTGGGAAAGGGCATAATGGAGATTCGCGCAAGGCGCGAACCAGTTTGCAATTCACCCGGCCCAGTACCGATAGTGAGTTCCGGAGCACGCACAGAAATGGTGAGAATATCATTTACTCTGATTTGCATTCATTTCAATCTCATTAGCGAGATTGAAGTCGAATGCAGTGGCGTCCCAGGAATTAACCAACTCCCCAGCAAAAAAATCACGCAGAGGTCATTTAGTGCTCCTTTTAGCTCTCCCTTGCTAGCGGTGAGATGCTGAGGTACCAGTCTGGCGAATCAGATGGTGAGACAGCCAGTAATGGTGAGGCTCAAATGGAGTGTCATTTTCAATGTGGCTGTCAATCAACATACCACCAAACTCGCCCAAAATTACACTTTGAAGTATTTCTGTTGACTCGCGCCCATATTTTTTCTTTGGCTACCGAAGGGAAGTGATTATGATTAAAGGGAGATTAAATTAAGTTCATTATATTTCTCAGCTCTTTTTTAAATGAATTGCCTTAGTTGTTTCCTCAACCTCTGATCTGGTTCGCTGCTGAGCTCACTTGTTTAATTTAAGTTGCTATGACAAACTGTTTCCTGCTAAGAATTAGGAGTGTCTGCAATCATTGTGAATTTATAGTTATTATTATGTCCCACCCAGGGGTGTTCTGGGGTTTGGATTGTATTATGAAATGAACTCCCAGATGGCTCAGTGGTAAATTCCTTGCCAAATTGTGATTGAGCGTCAGAGACCTGGAAAATCCCCGGCTGGATAACTGGCCCATGCTTAATTCGATGACCTCATCTAAGGCAACGAGAAAGGAGGTACATTATCCTTGGATAGCCCCTTGGATAGACAGAAAAAAAATCTGTAGTGATCTGTACATCTGTACATACATCTGTACACACACCAAGGACTACAGACAGATGTAACAGCCACAGCATCACTAGAGGGCAGCATCAGTGACGGGTATAAAGGGTCCAGCCCAAGGGAGGAGCCGCCTATTTCAGAAGCACAGGGCTAGTGAGCAGCAGCAGACAGAGACAGCTCAGCATAGGCAGCTTACCTTAGCTTCACTGGTCATACCTCTTGACTGTATTATATCTAGTTAAGCTCTGGAAACGGAACAAACCTATTGAATTAAGTATTTGTGTTAACTGGAAGTCTACAATCTTTATTCAGACTTAGAGAATAACATATGATACCAGGAGTGATTTCAGAAAGCTAGCTAGACACCCGCAAGAGAAGAAAAACTTAAACCGGATATTTGGCTGTGGAAGACTTCGCAGCAAATGGATCCTCGACAACTAACTGATTCGATGGAACTTGTTGGAACTCCATGGTAGCTGGAAACAACCGGTAATTTAAGTTATAATTGGAAAATATTTGAACAGCTGTTCCAAATATTTATCACAGCTAATGATTTAAGCACTGCCTCTGACGCAACAAAAATAGCCCTACTACTCTCAA
The DNA here is from genome assembly GCF_902713615.1 of Scyliorhinus canicula. Lineage (NCBI taxonomy): Eukaryota > Metazoa > Chordata > Chondrichthyes > Carcharhiniformes > Scyliorhinidae > Scyliorhinus > Scyliorhinus canicula. The sequence continues at coordinate 133,269,135 of NC_052151.1, read as the reverse complement.
CAGGAGGGCATGAAGCTAGAGCAATCTATAATTGCTTTAATTACTGAGAAGGTGAGGACAACACCAAAGTAGATGTTATACTCAAAAATATTTGCTGAACGCTGTAACTCTTGTCAGAGAAACGGAGGGCCTATCTCTGATTTTATTACAAATTTCAAGTTAATACCACAAGGCTGTGATTATGCTGAATTCAGAGACATTGTGATAATGCATCAATTAATTTCTGGACTATTTGATAAAAATTTGAGGGAAGAACTTTCACAAAATACGTATCTAACTCTAGAAATCGCTATACAAAAATGCCTTGCTTACGAACAAAAACAAAATCAGTACTTTGAGTCTCTACAAACACAGAATTATCATTTAGAAAACAAAATTGGTAAAAATGGCGTGAACACTCACCACAAAGTGGAGGCAGGGTTGAATCGAAGAAAGACAGAGGTTCTGAGCGGCAGCCATCTTGAGAAAGGAGCCGCACATGCTCAGTTGCGAAAAGAGGGCACAGTACAGGAAACTCGGTGTGCGCATGGGCAATCGAGTCCTATGCCTGACATCAAGAGCGGCATGACATCAGAGGACTAGGACCACGTGCACTTAAAAGGGAAATGCACGAAAATGAACTAAAACAAATTTAAAGCTGCAAAACCCAGTTTTCTTGCCTCAAAAGACAGAACAATTCCCGAACCTACACCAGCAGTTGAAATTAACTTTCACAACACCCTGGAACAAGCAGTTAGCACCGCCCTAGAAGATGATATGGTCCTTGTAGACTACGACTCAGACGAAGATTTCATCTTGGGAGATGGCTACCCCAGTACCAAATCCGAACTGCAACTAGAGGTGTTGTACCGTGAAGACCCCGATGATGAGTTCTTCGGAATGGGGAATCTTCAGCCCAGCATATATGACATCCCGACTCGTGAGTGCAGGATTATGCTGCGGCCTGACGCCAAGAAACAGAGAGTGGTCCACGCACCACAAAGGGTCCCAGCCTCCACACAAGAAGATGATTTGTTCATTGAACATGAAGATAACGATCACAACTCCGAAACAAAAAGCGATGATTTGTCCAACGAACAATACACACAATACTGCTCAGACATGGCTGAGTTATTCGGAGATCCTGATCACTGCATCAGCAACGTGGTTGAAAAGCTCAATACGACTCTTCTCATGGTAGATGAATCCAATACCATGGTGCCATGGCAGATCGTCGGCACATTGGATGACAGCAATACCAAGACGAAGACGATTCCACACAGAGAGCACAGAATGACTCTGTTGAGAGAGCACAGGTCGACTGCACAGTGAGAACACTGCACGACTCCACGAAGAGAGTGATGACAGACTCCACAGAGAGAGCGATGACAGACTCCACAGAGAGAGCGATGACAGACTCCACAGAGAGAGCGATGATGGACTCCACAAAGAGAGTGACGCAAGCCTCCACAGACAGCTCGGTGAAAGACTCATAAATGGAAGCAAGCAAATACTCCATAGCGAACGTCATGCATGTACAAGACCATGAAGATCTATCAAGCTTATTTGAGCCACCAGATGAAGACGCTGAATGTCTACCCACTGTATGTGAGACAAGTGACGAAGAAATCACAATTCCCATACAGGATGTGCAGGATCACAGTGAGACTGACATATCTCACCTTGTCTGCACAGAAGCACTCAATAATCAGAGGACGGCTACCCAAGAGTCCAGAGAGACCATTTCAATTGAAATCCTGAAGATTTTGACTCCAGATGAGGAGCACCAAGAGTCCAGAGAGACCACGTCAATAGAAATCCTGAAGATTTTGACTCCAGAAGAGGAGTACTACGACCCACAACAAAATAAAATTGTGAAGATTTTGACTCCAGAAAAGGAGCACAAAGAGATCACAGATGATTCAAATGAACCTGAAATGACTCCAAAAGAGGAGCACCAAGAAATCAATGATAATTCAAGTGAACCTGAAATGACTCCAAAAGAAGAGCACCTAGAAATCAATGATGATTCGTGTGAACCAGAAATGACTGTAGAAGAGGAGTACCAAGTAAGCAAAGAATAGGAATCGAATCCACCACAAATGACTGATGTCACCAACATCAATGCAACATCAGATCATTCTCACAATTCTCAAGAAGATGTGCTCAATTTAGAAGATACCACAAAGGACACTGACACCAATAACTGTGACAATGGCTCAAATCATCCACATGGCACACTCATTGAGCACAAGAACAACAAAAACTGCAAGAAGCACAGCAGAAACAAGAACAACAACAGCAACAACAAAAACAACATGCAGTGCAACAAGAATGACAAAAGGAACAAGAAGCATTCCAGAAACAACAAGCATGACAAGAAAAAGAACAAGAATAAAGCAAAAACAACGAAAACAGAATCAACAAGCATGACAAAAAGAATAACAAGAACAACAACAACAAGAATGCCAACAAAAACAACCAAGACAGAAACAACAAAAACAACAAGAAAGACAACAAAAACAACAAAGACAGAAACGACAGAAACAACAACAATGACCTGTACAACATGGTACAACTCTGCACGTGAAGGACAATGCCACAGCACACTGTGAAACAATGACAAGACTACGAGCATGCCATGGCATGATAAAGAATCTCACAAATTCACATCTGCTCCAGAATAAACAAGCAAAACAGCTTTCACGAACGATGATATACAGAATCAATACCACAAACACAGGAAAAAGTCGAGGTCAGGCAATGGTGCGACACAGAATCGCTACCTGCAATCAAATGGAACAGGGGAAAAAGATGTCCACATCATTAAATGACTCATCAGCAAAGCAGCCGAGTCACATTCCGACATCAACCTAGCTCTGTTATCGTACCGAGCAACCCCATTGAGCTCAGGACTGTCACCAGCGCAAATGCTCTTCGGCAGAGACATCCGGACAACCCGACTGGCAAAGCAATTCCGAGACCCCGGCAACGCACCGGTTCTCGACGACATGCGGGCACTATGCCCCAAACAAAAACTATACTACGATCAACATGCGATCCCACTCAAGCCACTGACAATAGGTGACACCATCAGAATCAAGGACCCAGAAGGCAGATGGTCCGAGTTAGCCACGGTGATCAGGCAGGAGGCACCGCGGTCCTACATTGTCAAATCATCTGCGGGAGTACTTTTTCGCTGTAACCGCTGGGATCTATTAGAGATTCGACCTACAACGCCAGTATTTCCCACACTGGACCTGACCGAGTCCATTTGTCCACAGGACATTCCTCGCCAGACAACGCCAGACAGTACTCTTGATGACATCAAACCATCATCCCTACTACCACCGTTAAGGTGCTCCAGAAGAAGCCGTAAGATACCCGACCGGCTAGATTTGTAACGACACTTCAACACACGCACAAGACGAATATGGACATTTCTCACGATGGACTCACAACACAGTTAATTGTTTCTGTATTAATTTTATCATTTTCACAGTCTGCAGATTTGCATATTCTGACCACTTGTTATGTACAGTTTTCTTGAGGCCAGTCTAGAAAACATGTCCATTAAAAGGGGGGGGCGGATGTAGTGATCTGTACATCTGCACATACACCAGGGACTACAGACAGATGTAACAGCCACAGCATCACTAGAGGACAGCATCAGAAACGGGTATAAAGGATCCAGCCCAAGGGAGGATCCGCCTATTTCAGAAGCACAGGGCTAGTGAGCAGCAGCAGACAGAGACAGCTCAGCATAGGCAGCTTACCTTAGCTTCACTGGTCATACCTCTTGGCTGTATTATATCTAGTTAAGCTCTGGAAACAGAACAAACCCATTGAATAAAGTATTTGTGTTAACTGGAAGTATACAATCTTTATTCAGACTTAGAGAATAACACAAAATCAATCTGGAATTCCTGCTCCAAATTACTCACTGGCAAACTTTAATGGTTAGTCGATGATGACAGGATTGAACTTAGCCTATTTGACAACTTGGAAGATTAAACCTACCAACATGTTTACAGATTTCTTGCCCATATTGGGAGTTACAATGCTCACTTTACATGATCACCATGGTCAGAAAGTTGTATGTAACATACACGGTGGCACAATGGTTAGCACTGCTGCCTCACAGCGCCAGGGTCCCGGGCTCAATTCCGACCTTGCGTTACTGCCTGTGTGGAGAGTTTGCACTTTCTCCCCGAGTTTGAGGGGTTTCCTCCAGGTGCTCCGGTTTCCTCCCCAGTCCAAAGATGTGCAGGTTAGGTGGATTGGCCATGCTAAATCGCCCTTAATTGCCCAAAGGTTGGGTGGGGTTACAGGGATAAGGCGATAAGGTGGGGGATTGAGCCTCGGTATGGTGGTCTCTCGAAGGGTCGTTGCAGACTCGTTTGGCCAAACGGCCTCCTTCTGCACTGTAGGGATTCTCTATTCTATGGTATGGCCAAATTTCCAATTGAAAGCAATGTCACAATATTACCCCAACTGACCCGTCAGACACACATGAAGAATGACCATCTGAATCACTGCCATTGGTAGAACCATACTCCAGCCTGAGGCAGAACCCTGAGAAAGAGAGGAGAAGAAAAAACATTGACAGCATTCAGCAAACTTTGCCAGAATTCTCAGAGACAAGAGAATTTCAATAAATCCTGTTGTTTCTGCACAGTGTAAATCCAGTGACTACATTAATGCAATGTACAAACCACAAGGAGAAGTGTTCATAGAGATTTTTTTTAAAAATCACAAAAGCATGTACTGACTCCAAAGCTTAGTTCTGCATCAAAGTATCACATAATGTTCAGAGGAGAGGGTGATGTAGTATCAACATGATGTTCAATCTAAACATTTTTACTTGCAGCTGTAGGAGAAGCAGTGAATCGTATGAGTCACAACACAGGAAACCGCATTGCTAAAGAACAGCCTTTCAGACCAAAGGCAAAGTTGGAAGAAGGTGCCAAAAATCAGCAGGCTCTATGGTGCACTTTTGCCATCACCCCAGCAGGAATACAGTGATAGGTTTGTAAATTGGGAATGGACTCGATTATCTGAGACTTTCTGTTGGAATTAGAACCTCCATTTATCACAAACAATGTTATCAAGAGGGAGAATGGAATAGGGGGTATAACTTATAGAGCAGCACGGTAGCACAGTGGGTAGCACATTGCTTCACAACTCCCGGGTCCCAGGTTCGATTCCCGGCTTGGGTCACTGTCTGTGCGGAGTCTGCACATTCTCCCCATGTCTGTGTGGGTTTCCTCCGGGTGCTCCGATTTCCTCCCACAGTCCAAAGGTGTGCAGGTTAGGTGGATTGGCCATGCTAAATTGCCCTTAGTGTCCAAAATTGCCCTTAGTGTTGGGTGGCGTTACTGGGTTATCTGGATAGGGTGGAGGTGTGGGCTTGGGTAGTGTGCTCTTTCCAAGGGCCAGTGCAGACTCGATGGGCCGGATGGCCTCCTTCTGCACTGTAAATTCTATGAAATAACTTCCAACCCATACCCAGAATCTCTTGGGAGTCCAACACTGTGTCAATGATGGTACCTGGCTATCGAGTGGCAGCTTTGGGCCCTATCCTTTGTTTATTCTTTCATGGGATATGAGCATCGCTGGAAAAGGGCAGGATTTGTCACACATCCCTAATTACCCTTCTTGAACCACTGCAGTCCATCTAGTGTAGATACGTCCAAAGTGTTGTTGGGAAGAGAGTTCCAGGAATTTGTCCTGGTGGCAGTGAAGGAATGTGATATCATTCCAAGTCAGGTTGGTGTATGGCTTGGAGGAAAACTTGCAGGTGGTGGTGGTCGCATGCATTTTCTGCTCTTGTCCTTGCAGATGGTAGAGATACAGGTTTGGGAGGTGCTGTCAAAGAACCTTTGGTGGGTACAACTTGTATATCATAGAAATATAGAAAATAGGAGCAGAAGGAGGCCACTCAGCCCTTCGAGCCTGCTCCTTCTTTCATTATGGCCATGGCTAATCACCCAACCAAATAGCCTAATCCCGCTTTCCCCCCATATCCTTTGATCCCCAAGTGCTATATTAACTGCTTGAAAACATGCAATGTTTTGACCTCAACTGCTTTCCACAGGCCGACAACTCTCTGGGTGAATTAATTTCTCCTCATCTCAGTCCTAACTGGTCTACCCCGTATCCTCACACTTTGTCCCTTAATTCTGTACACCCCCACCATCTGGAACTTTCTTCTTGCATCCACCCTGTCTAATCCTGTTAGAATTTTATAGCTTTCTATGAGATCAAAGAATGATACAGGGCAGTGGCACTGTGGCACAGTGGTTAGCATGGCTCCCTTACAGCGCCAGGGACCCAGATTCAATTCCAACCTTAGGTGACTGTCTATTTTGAGGTTGTGCATTCTATCCGTGTCCGCGTGGGTTTCCTCTGGGTGCTCCGGTTTCCTCCAACAGTCCAAAGATGTGCGGGTTGTGTGGATTGGCAATTCTAAATTGTCCCTTAGTGTCCAAAGGTTAGGTGGGGTTCTGGGGTTACAGGGATTGGGTGGGAGAGTGGGCCTAGATAGGGTGCTCTTTCAGAGCGCCGGTGTAGACTCGATGAACTGAATTGCCTCCTTCTGACAGTAGGGATTCTATGAGTGCATAAGCAGGCTATTTGGCCCATCAAGTCAGCACCGACTCTCTGAAAGAGTACCCTTCCCAGGCCCACTCTCCAGTCCTATCCCCATATCCCAAACTAACCTGCACATCTTTGGACACTAAGGAACAATTTACCATGGCCAATCCACCTAACCCGCACATATTTGGACTGTGGGAGGAAACTGAAGCAACCAGAGGAAACCCATACAGATAGGGGAGAACGTGCAAGTCTCACACAGTCGCCCAAGGGGAACCCAGGTCCCTGGTGCTGTGATGCGGCAGTGCTAACCACTGTGTCACTGTACCCCCTTACATTCTTCTGAACTCCAGCGAATATAATCCTAACCGATTCAATCTTTCCTCATACGTCAGTCCCACCATCACAGGAATCAGCCTGATAAAACTTCTCTGCACCCCGTCTATAGTAAGAACATCCTTCCTCAGATAAGGGGCACAGATATTTCCAACCCCATCTACAAAGGCAGGCTTCCACACTGCAATTTGCAGCTTCTGGAAAAGGCAAGTTTTAAAGTCGGACCCTTAATGCTGTGGGTGTCTGTCACAGATTACTGCAAGACTTCCCACTGATCCTGAAAACTCTTGCAAGGTAAGAAATAAACACCACTCACCAACAATATCCTGTAAACAAGGATATCAATCCTATAGACTGGAATTTTGCAGCTGTTGTGATTCACTTTTCCTGCTGGCAGCGCAATCCCGCTCATGGGTTTACCAGCAGCACAGGGCGGCTTCAATGGGAAATCCCATTGACAAGCGGTGAGAGTAGAGAATCCTGCCACCAGCCAGCAGTGTGCTGAGAGAAACACGGGGATGGGGGAGTGGACAATCCCACCCATAATGTTAACAAAACAGCATATTTTCTCTTCACCTCCCAGAAAAATAAGTTGGAAGAATATTTTGCTCATCCATAGTTAAAGTCAGACTGGTGGATTGAATGCACAGAGTTGGTTCTGGAGCGAAGGAGCTGGTGAATGGATAAGACTGGGTGACATCAAATCAAATTTGGAAGCTGACTCTGCATCTGTAGCTAATGTCACAAAGGGACAGCATGAAGTAGATATGTAGGAAAGGATAAATCCTTGGTGAATCCAGAGATGTTGATGCTGGTCTGATAATGCCTTGACTGCATTGAACAATTAGAACCAAAATCTGCTTGTGTACTTTCTCTGACTGGATGACTGAAAGAAATTGACATGGTTAACTGTATTAAACACTTAAACACTGCAGGGAGTTTGTTATAATTCTCATGGAGGTCACTGCATCAGGACTATCAGATTCCCCATAGCTTCCACTGAATACGGGCTTCCCGGTAATGAGGGGGCGGAGCTTCCCCTTAACAGGAGATTAAATGACTAGTAGAAAAACCCCGAAAGAAAATAAAAAGAAAATACATAATAGGGCAACGCAAGATCCACAACATAAATACATAGACACCAGCGTCGGGTGAAGCATACAGGAGTGCAGTATTAATCAGGTCACTCCATAAGAGGGTTGTTTAGTAGTCTGGTAACAACAGGGAAGAAGCTGTTTTTGAATCTGTTTGTGCGTGTTCTCAGACTTTTGTATCTCCTGCCCAATGGAAGAAGTTGGAAGAGGTCTTTGATTATGCTGCCCGCTTTCGCAAGTCAGCGGGAGGTGTAGATAGAGTCAGTGGATGGGAGGCAGGTTTGTGTAATGGACTGGGCTGCGTTCACGACTCTCTGAAGTTTCTTGAGGTCTTGGGCCGAGCAGTTGCCATACCAGGCTGTGATGGTCTCTATGGTGCATCTGTAAAGGTTGGTAAGAGTTCAACCAGTTCAAGCAGGGGCTGATGACTGGGGTCAGTATGTCGAGCGCATGCAATACATTTGTTGTACCAGCGGGATTGTTGGGGACGAATGGCAGACTGCGGTATTATTCACGCCTGTGGTGCGCCCACGTACAGCCTCATAAAGAGCCTCACCCACCCGCATGCGATGGATTCATGGTCGTTCGCCGCATTGGTGGCCTTAGTGAAGGGGCATTTTGACCCGAAAACACTATTTATCGTATGATGATTCCGATTTCATATGGCCACTCAGACCCAGTCAGAATCAATCAGTGTCTCCTGGCGCTCCCCAAGAAATTAGCTGAAACATGTGAATTTGGCGCCACACTCAATGAATCGTCGTGTGCCTGATTTTTATGTGGAATCTGTGATGCCAACATGCAAAGAAAACTGCTAGTTGTGACTGACCTGACTTTACAAAGGTACCTTGGAAATCGCCATATCCCATGAGAATGCAACGTAAGGGGTCCAAGGAGCTCCGGGGAATGGTGGCACTGAGCCTCAGCTGCAAAACCACATACTTCCAGGCCCTGTCCCAGAAGTGGAGCCCCAGCAGTGGGTGTTTCCTGCCCCCCCTCCCCCACCCCCCGCAGGGACTCAGGCCACCGCTGCTACCAAGGCCCAGAATGCTGCAGAACGTCTTACCCTGACCGCGAAGACCCAGATTACAAGTTCCAGCTGCTGGCTGCTGGTCAAAGGACACCGGAGTGCAGCCACTCCACCAGGCATCACCGCCAGTTGGGGCGGGTACCAGGCCCACTACATGGATAACAAAGAAGAGGCCGATCGCAGGCTGCATTGCGTGACTTCGTCTTGCTTGGCTTGCCTCCATTCAGCTTTTGTTGCAGGTGGATGGGTATTCCATCTCCATGGAGTTGGATACGATATTCGTGGTCAGCCGCCATACCTTCGACCATATTCACCCCGGTATCCAGACGCTGACTCTCCAGGACACAAACTCCCGCCTTGCTACATTCTCTGGTGAACTGCTGGCAAATGTGGGTACCTCCATGGTCCTGGTAGAATACAGGCAGCAGATGGCACACATAAGACCATAGGAGCAGAATTAAGCCACTTGGCCCATCGAGTCTGCTCCATCATTCAATCATGGCTGATATTTTTCTCATCCCCATTCTCCTGCCTTTTCCCCATAACCCCTGACCCTCTTATTAATCAAGAATCTATCTATCTCTGTCTTAAAGACACTAAGTGAATTGGCCTCCACAGCCTTCTGCGGCAAAGAGTTCCACACATCCGATTGGTGGTCATAAATGGCAGCGGCGAAAGTTTGCTGGGGTGTGACTGTCTGCTCCATCTCAGATTGGACTTGCAAAGAGTTTGCAAAATGTACCTACATGGTCCTGAGGGGATCCTGGCCAGGTTCCAGACCATGTTTCAGGAAGGCTTAGGCACCATCAGAGGGGCTGTGACCTGCATCATCATTGGCCCAAATGCCCAACCGAGATATTTCCTCGCCCGGACTGTCCCGTACGCATTATGGTCAAAAGTGGACACAGAGATGGATCGTCTCGAAGGTTTGAAGATAATATGCCTGTCCAATTCTCCGACTGGGTGGCACCAGTTGTGCCAGTGATGAAGCCCGACGACTCCGTACACTTCTGTGGGACTACAAGATGATGATTAACAGCGTCTCCCATCTGGATCGCTACCCTTCCCTCATATTGAAGACCTATACACCAAGCTCAACAGTGGCAGCACATTTTCCAAATTAGACATGAGCCATGCATGCCTCCAACTGCCTTTGGCCCTGGATACCAGGCTATAAGAGTACACCCAGCTACCTTTTAAAAACAATTTAGAGTGCCCAATTTGTTTTTTCAAATTAAGGGGCAATTTGGCGTGTCCAACCTACCCAGCACATCTTTGTGGGTTGTAGGGGTGAGACCCACGCAGACACGGGGGGAAATGTGCAAACTCCACATGGACAGAGAACCGGAGCCAGGATTGAACCCAGGCGGTCGGCGCTGTGAGGCAGCAGTGCTAACCACTACGCCACCGTGCTGCCCTATACCCAGCTACCCTTCTGGATTCCTTCCACTTGCACTATTTTCCAGCAAGTGTTGAAAAACATCCTGTGGCAACACCTGAGAATAACGGCATACCTTGACGATGTCCTGATCACAGGATCATCTGAAAGGGAGCATTTGGTCAACTTGGCCAAGGTTATCTGGCATTTCAAAGAGATGGGGGTCCGCCTCCAGGGAAAATTGTGTTTTCAACGCAACCGAGGTCACCCACCTGGATTATCGTGTGGATCACCATGGATTACACCCCATGGAGGAAAAAGTACAGGCTATCGGTCAGGCTCCAGTACAAAACGGGCCGATGGAACTACTCGTTTTTGGGCCTCGTAAATTACTATGGTAAATTTATTCCGAACCCTACCATGATCTTGCCCCCCCCCCCCCTCCCTCCCTCCCTCTACCGTCTGCTGAAGAAAGGTCAACGTTGAGAATGGTCCCAGCCCAGGAGAAAGCTTTTGTGTCGGTAGACAAGCAGGTGTCCTCTTTGCATGTACTGACTCACTTTGACCTGACCAAGCCACTGTTATTGACATGTGATGCCTCCCCCTACAGAGTCAGAGCTGTCCTCGCCCACAGGATGGACAACAGGTCGAAGCGTTCCATAACATTCGCGTCTCGGACGTTGGCGATCGCGGAAAAAAACTACGCACAGATCAAAAAGAAAGGCTTGGCCGTGGTGTATTGGGGTAAAATAATTCCATCAGTATATCTACGGGTACCTTTACACCGTTTTTACCGATCACAAGCCCCTGTTGGGGTTGTTTAAGGAGGACCGGGTGATTTCCCCCATCACCTCTTTCACGATGCAGCGGTGGCGCTAATGTTAGCTGCGTACGAGTGCATACTAAAACACTGCTCTGGGTCCACAATCCTGCATGCCAATGCATTGAGCAGCCTCCCTCTCCCCACCAGGATACCTGGACCAGCGTCGGCCAATAAGGTGATATCTACCCTCCATTTTATGGATTCCTTGCCAGTCAGAGATTCCCGCATCCAAGGCTGGACTCAGATGGATCTGCAGTTGCCCTGGTATGGCACAGAGTCCAGTATGGGACCCAATACCGGAGCATGCCTGGGGAGTTGAAGGCGTACCCTAACATAAGATAAGCATCGAGGACGGTGTCATTCTGTGGGGAAAACGCATGGTGCTTCCTAAGCGTGGGTGCACCCCACCCCCACAGGACCTCCACAATGGCCACCCGGGTCGTCAAAAATGAAGATGCTAAACCACAGCTACGTATGGTGGCCAAGCATTGATGCGGATATAGCGAAGGTGGCCCAGCATTGTATTCAGTGCCAGGAGCACTGAAAGCTGCTATTGGTGGCGCCGCTCCACCCATGGGAATGGCCGAGATATCCTTATTCCTGCCTCCACATAGATTTTGTGGGACCGTTACAGGGAGAAATGTTCCTCATAGTCTTAGATGCCCACTCGAAGTGGATGGAGCTCCATAAGATGCAAAGTACGACAGCTTGAGCCACCATAGACAGGCTGCAGCAATGTTTTGGCACACACGGGATACCGGAGGTGCTGGTCTTGGACAAGCGACATCTTGCACAAATACGATGTTTGGGGCTTTCATGACCACAAATGGCATACGAAACTAATAAACCATCCCGTACCATCTGGCGTCGAATGGGTTAGCAAAACGCGCAGTCCAGACATCCAAAAGCGGAATGAGAAAGCAGACGTCAGGGTCACGGGAGACTCGTCTGGCGCAATTCCTTTTTTGCCACCGGACAATGCCGCATGCCACCATTGGGGTTGCTCTAGCCGAATTGCTGTTGCAAACATGCCTTCATACATGTTTGAGTTTGGTTCTCCTGGACATTGGTGGGAAAATCCGCCAGGGCTAGGATAGAGCCAAGGCTGATGTAGGCTGGTGTACACCTTTGCTGTAGGACACCTGGAGTACGTTCACAACTTTGATGAAGGTGCCACATGAATCCCGGGTGTCGTGTTAGCCCAGACAGGACCAGTCTCTTATAGAGTGCGAAGCACAGGGGCGCAAATCAAATCGGCATGTGGATCACCACCGTGGGCGCATCCCTGAGACGTCAGATCAAATTCCGAAGGTTCCGGACCAAACTCATCCCAGCTAGAATTACCACCTCTGCCCCAGCTGCCACCATTGGCCCGGCCACATCTGCCTTGGAGAAGCTGGTTTCAGACATCGAGGACACAAAGATGCTGGATGAGGTCCCGCTGAACTCCAGTTCCGAGACAGACATGGACCTATTGCCTCCGTGGAACCCATTGTGGCGCCGCCCACAGCCGCCTCCGTTCAAACGACCCTGCCACGGTGCTCCGCACTAAATGTCACTCCGCAGTTCGCCGCACACCATCAGTTATACCATATGGACGGCCCTGGTGGCCGTTCCCGGGCTAAGGTGACTACGGGTTCCTTGGATCCACCCATGGACGTGGTTGTTTCTCTGGACTTGGGGGTGAGGTGGAGTGTTAGTCTTGCAATCAGAGTTGAGTGGGACCTCCTGTAGGTCACTATATCAGGACTATCAGATTCCCCGTGACCTCCACTGAATAATAATAATCTGTTTTTGTCACAAGTATGAAGTTACTGTATGGGCTTCTCCGGTAGCGAGGGGGCAGGGCTTCCCTAAATAGGGGATTAAATCACTTGTATAAAAACCCTGACCTGGATGCAGGTCTTGGTGGGAGATCCTTTGGGGAGCGGAGATCTTGTATTTCGGAAATAAACCAAAATTTTTGTTTTCTGACCTGCTTGGTCAGTGCGCGTTACTTTAGCAGATTCTACAGAGGTTGATGGGGTAAAGGAGTGGCGAAACATGACAGAGGAAGACAGATCAAGGCAATCTCCATGTTGTTAAAAGGACAGAAGCTAAACTGAAGGCAGTCAAAGATTGAATTGTAGAAGAGATAAATAATCTTTATTGTCACAAGTCGGCTTACATTAACGCTGCAATGAAGTTACTGTGAAAATCCCCGAGTCGCCACATTCCAGCACCTGTTTGGTACACTGAGGGGGAATTCAGAATGTCCAAATTACTTAACAGCATGTCTTTCGGGGCTTCTGGGACAAAACCGGAGCACGCGGAGGAAACCCACGCAGACACAGGGAAAACGTGCAGACTCCACACAAACAGTGACCCAAGCCGGGAATCAAACCTGGGACCGTGGCACTGTGATGCAACAGTGCTACCCACTGTGCTACCGTGCTTCCCAGGTGGGCCATGATCGCCTATATGTTTGCCTCCTATGTTGGGATCATCCACAATATTCACCACCTTACAGTAAGTTTCTGAATCTAAATCAAGGGTATGAGAACCATGTGCACACAACATTCAAACAATGTGTTTAGGGTAGGACTTAGAACTCCTTAGGCAGTCCCTTAGAATTGAGGGCGACTTCCTTCCACTCTAATGGGATGAGTTTGTAGATGCCTGATAAGTCCAATGCACAGACTGCAGACTCCACCTGTGCATTATTAGCATATTTCCTCATGATTTTTTTTCCTTTCTTCTTTCATGAGATGTGGGCATCGCTGGCAAGGCCAGCATTTGTTGCCCATCCCCAACTGCCCTTGCACTGAGTGGTTTGCTAGATCATTTCAGGGTTCAGTTAAGGACCGGATGTAGGCCAGACCGGATAAGCATGGTGCTTTTCTTCCCCAACCACAGAACCAGATGGGTTGATAGTTTCATGGTCGCCGTTACTGAGACTAGCTTTCAATTCCAGATTTTATTAATTGAGTTCAAGTTCCACCAGCTGCTGTAGTGAGATTTGAACCAGTCTCCAGAGCCCATATCTGGGCCTCTGGCTTAGTAGTCCATTGACATTACCACTGTGACACCAGATCCCCACTTGGTAAAAACAGTGGGGTAGATTTTAAATTTGCTGCCTGGGATGAAAGTGCCATTGTGCTTCAGCTTTCTATAACAGATGGCTGATATGCACTGCCAGCTTCAGCCAAATGGCAAGATGAAAATCTACCTCAGTATTTTACTCAGTTGAAGTGATTAGAAGGTTCTAGTTTCGATTCATGGACTGTGTGGAGTTACTAGTTGTTCCAGGCAATTTACATAACAAGATGCTGATTTTCATCTCTCAACAACGATTTGATATTTTTGCTAAGGACAATAGCGCTGCATATAAAAGTGGAGGCAGTGAGACCTAACTTGATTAGCTTCCAATAACAGGAATGTAGCACATCAGAATGGACAGGTCCAGGAGCGATTCTAAATGTTCTTGGGCCACATCATCATCATCACTGCTGCAACCTGCACATATCAATCAGGTATTGCAGCTCACCAGTCTACGTCCTGTTAAGTGACTGCTTTAGATGAAATGAAATGAAAATCGCTTATTGTCACGAGTAGGCTTCAATGAAGTTACTGTGAAAAGCCCCTAGTCGCCACATTCCAGCACCTGTCCGGGGAGGTTGGTACGGGAATCGAACCGTGCTGCTGGCCTGCTTTAAAAGCCAGCGATTTAGCCCAGTGAGCTAAACCAGCCCAGGCACACAGGTGAGTGTATGGGCAGGGGAAGCAATTGAGAGAAAGCAGGTGTAGATTAGCGACACCCACCGTATTAATAGAGGCAGGTGGAGCACACCTGCTAAGGACACACGCTCGAACAACTTATCAACATATCATTCTTCAGGCAACCACCATGAGCATCCAATAAAAAAACCATGCCAAACTCAGCAATGGCCTAGGTACATGTGCATATCGGATATGGTTTTTCACACCGTTAAACCATAGCTGTGTTAATTGTATGCGCATTAAGCAAATATAACCACGTTGAAATTAAACCCCAGTGTTCCTCCAATAGTTCAGCCAGAATATTATCTGTGTTAAGCTATTTGAGATGTAAATCTTACAGTCCTTGATATTTGCTAACGTAGCTGGTAGGTGGGTTATTTCAGATTTTCAGCATCTGCGGTAGTTGGCTTTTTAGTGTCAAACATACTCTATTTGGGATCGATGCCCCAAAGGATAGGGTAGGTTAAAGAAAACAAGCACACGCTCTTCAATTTTGACCACTATCTGCATCTATTGAACAATGCAAGTTATTGGAAAGGACAGAAAGGGAACCATAGTTAGCTTGGCCCGCAGATAAAATTGGCTTTCTCCTGCAGTTAGAAAAAGTACACAAGTGCCAAACAATTCCATAATCCTTTGCGACCCTGCAAGGGGAACATCTCGGTGAACTACAATAATGCAGCCATTTTAAATGGATGGAAAGGTACAGGCTGTTTGACCACCCTTTCCCCGTGATGGTTCCTGATAACGCTCCCTGCCTCATGTACAGAAATAACTCTTATCGGTAGTGGCTTCTTGAAAACAATTTCAGGGAACACAGGCTGCCCAGGTATCAATACATTTCTGGTTTTGGAGGAAATGAGAAAAACTGGGCTGAAGGAAACAATGTCATTTATTTGAGTTTCACCACATCTGCTGCAGAGATTACTTAAGCATGACTGAGGTAACCCAAGCAAATGCAATATAATTGAGCAGTTTATTGTTTTGTGATTGGCAAAGTGCTCAACATAAAGCAGGGCCATATCACCAGTATTCTGTCACAGAGTTAGGATAGAACCATTTAGTCTGCATTCTGAACCATGTAGTCTGCATTCCGAACCATGCGGGGGCCTTGGTCACCTTCAATGGAATTACAAACTGGACCACGTGTATATACCAGCAAATTTGTTGCAATGTCACATCAGCAATGCCAGGAATCAAATCACTGCTGAATATAGTGGGAATAGTGAGCAGTAGGGAGACCCAACAAGGAGAAAATGATAGAAACTTGTAAAAAATAAATTTCTAATTGCTCCATTTCTATTTCAAGCACCCCTTATGGTACCTACCATTCGTAATGACAGTCACGGGTAGGCAAGCAGATGATGGGCTCCTTTGACCCACCTGCTGGGTGCACAAGAGCTTGAGATGATTTCATTTGGCACATCATCCCAATCATACGGTCAGATGAGAAGTGAGATTTTTTTAAAACATGAACATTATGGATTAATTCATTCAATGACTATCATACAAATTATTTGCATTGTTTTTCCAGGGTTTCTTCCACCCAGTATGATTGGGACGAACCTGCAGTAATTCACTCCGATTAGTGGCTGAAAATATCTTCCAATTAAGAGAGTTGCGATATACAAGATTGAGAAAGAAACCATGCATTCAAAAAGGTACCTCACATAATTGCTTTGAAATGAGTGACTCATGTAGACAAACACTGCAAGATCTTTCAAACAGTAATTACTTAGGCGCAGATTCGTAAAGACATGTTGAATTTCCATGCAAGGATTGCACTGGGTACTGAATGCTGCTTCATTTTTGATCAACCAGTAAGCCTCATAATTACAGACCAGCAAATCTTTGCTGGGGCTGACCGACCAGTTGAGTATTTTTAACATTAATTTCCCAGAATTTCTGGGCTCAGTTTCCATCATGCTCGGTTACCCTTCACAGAAGTCAGTTGTTTGCTTATGCAGAGGAAATGCCAAAAGTAATGCCACATTTAAGTAACTGCAGGGAGAGGCATTTTACCAATGAACCCAATTCTTTCTTAAAGCCATTTTCCCCTTTGAGAACAAGGTTTCGTGTGGCATAGACATTAGTTAAACACATCCAAAGAATAGTGGCTTGGTGAACATGGAAATAAAGAACTAGCTAAGCAGTATTCTAACTTCCTGAATGGCAACAGAGCGCACACATTCAAAATGCTACTCGAGTACTCCAGTTAGTCAGCCTTTTGTTCAAAAAAACCATGAATGGGGCAGTCAGTCATAGACTGCATGTATAGAATAGATGTACAGTTATTTTGTTCAGCGTGGGAGGATTTTTGCAAGGATTCCAGTCAGCTGTCCCAACTTTTGGCAGAACAGACACTGGAACTTCATATTCTGTTCAAACCACAGCATCACCTCCACTTTGGAATCAGATTTTTTTTTTTTTTTTTAAAAAGAAACATCTCAAGAAGCACTTCTAATATTTGTGAAGGATGTGACCATTATAACCAGCACTATACCTCTTAACTGACTGTTTAATCATGAAGATATTCCAATGCACTCATTCCATACCTAATCTAGTAATAAAAGTCAGGAATTTTGCACCAATTCTTGCTACAGTCTTTCAAATAGCAAGAGTGTCACCCAAATGAAGGGGAAGCCCCTGTGAACAGGCCACTGGGCGTTAATTAATTAATCCATTTTGCAGTCTGCAATCAAACTGCTGGCCAGTACGAGTTTCCTCGGGGTGGTAACGTTTTTAAATCTTCGAAACGTTATCCAAAACGTATCTTTCAGCACCGATGTCAGCCCAAGGTACTGTATTCGAAGCAGATAAACGAGGACTGCAAACGTTTATCGACAAACTGGAAAAGGGCAAGATTAATAAATTAATCGAAATAACATGTCGAGTAAAAGTTCAATATAAAAAGCTTTAAGAAAATCCCAGTGGGCATTAGGACCCAGCGAGTGTTCTGCAGAAAAACTGACCGCACCCATTCTTTCACAAAGACTGACTCAGTTAGCAGAAACATTCATTGCTATATAGCGGGGGCACGGAAGTTAAAAGCCCTCGCATTTTTATGTACCCAAGTGAATCGGCTTCGTGACAGATGAAAGAAGTAGCCGCTTCATTAAAATCCAGGAACAGCGCAACACACACCCGGTGTGAAGTTAAGTCAGGAAGAAAAAAGAAAATACAAAGTGGGGTTGATTTAGATTATATTTAATACCTTGTGTGAAAACGAGTTTGTTTTTAAACACAGCTTACAATTCAGTATATCATGTAAACAAACGCAAGTCTTGTGGCTTCAGTTCCAAGCTTCGCCATTTTTTTTCCTTGTTTCCTTTTTTAAAAAACTGAGACAATGACTAACCTCAGTACCACTTATCAAAAATATCAATGCACTTTTAAACCTCTTTTAGAGAACAGTAGTTTTTTTCCCAGACAAAAAAAAAATCAGCACACTGAAAGTAATGGATTTTCCAATTTCTCTTATTCACCTCCCGAAAAGCACGGCTTTTGTGTCCCCAAAGTTTTTTTTGTTGTCTGTGACGCCAGAGCAATATTTGCTTAGAAAGTCACGTTGACGAAGGGCAGTCACTGGTGTTGTGAGGGGAAGAAACAATTGGAAATGTGTCCCACCAGTGTGTCCAAGCGGCAAATGCCCAAGTGTGCCTGCCCCTGTAGCAGTAGTCCCAGTGCGACCTTCCCAGGTGAAGCTAGGTCAGCGGCAGCCCCTCAGTAATCACCCCCACTTCACACAGCATCACCCCATTCAGCATCCTCCCGTGTACCAAGTGCTGCTACCGAGAGGGAGAGAAAGGGAGGGAAAGATGACAAAAAAAAGCCCTAATCGCAAGTTGAAAGTGTTATTTCTTTTTAAAACTTTTTTCTAAACCAGCCTGTTTTGCCGCAAGACCCTCCCACTTCTCAGTGAGGGGGGGGAGGGGGTCACTATAGTCCAGTCCCTTCGCCAGTCAAAGTGATGCCTTGTGAAAAGCTCATCTTCCTTCAAGTTCGTAGATTTCCAAGTGATCAATCAGCCCTCGCCAAATAAAACAAATCTCCCCTCCCACACCCTTATTGGTTTAGGTCCCCCCCTCCCCGAAATGTGCCCATTTCTTCTACAAAAAAAACAAAAAAAAAGCTCAGTTTCTTTTTTTTTAAAACAGTAATAAATAGATGAGCGGCATCTCATAAGAGTGAGCAGCAGTTAGTGCAGCCTCTGCTGGGCCGCGCTCTCTTCTGCAGGGCCGCCCGGGTGGCGGTCTCGAACACCTCCCGCACGCCCTCCTTGGTCTTGGCCGAACACTCCAGGTAGTCGTAGGCGCCGATGCGCACGGCCATGGCGCGGCCGTCCTCGGTCCTGACCGGCTCCTGCTTCATGCGGGCCAGCTCGTTGCGGACGTTCTCGTCGTTGCGCAGGTCCTTCTTGTTGGCCACCAGGATGATGGGCACGTTGGGGCAGAAGTGCTTGACCTCGGGCACCCACTTCTCCGGGATGTTCTCCAGCGAGTCCGGGCTGTCCACCGAGAAGCACATCAGGATGACGTCCGTGTCGGGGTAAGAGAGGGGCCGCAGGCGGTCGTAGTCCTCCTGGCCCGCCGTGTCCCACAGCGCCAGCTCCACCTGCTTGCCGTCCACCTCGATGTCGGCCACGTAGTTCTCGAAAACGGTGGGCACATAGACCTCGGGGAACTCGTCCTTGCTGAAGACGATCAGCAGACAGGTCTTCCCGCAAGCACCGTCCCCCACCACCACCAGCTTCTTCCTGATAGCAGCCATGGCTCCGGACTGCGCCCTCCTGCTCACTCCTCTCTTCACTTAAAAGTAATTATTTTTTTGAAAGATCACCCGAGAGGCTGGAAACATAAAGCGGGAGACCTCTCTCTCTCTCTCTACATCCGTCTACCGTTCGCTAGTGCACACTGTCCGGATCGTCTCGCCTCCGCCGCTTTTTAAAGGGACAGTGCTTTCTCCTAAATATAGCAAACCAATGGCAGGCTCCTGGTTGAGCTCATCGGCTGCAAGGGCCTGCTGATTGGCGCCGAGCTTACTGGGAAGTGCATTCGATTAGTCAGCTCCCAGACAAGGAGGCCAACTCAGCCCCAACACCCTTTCGTTTCTCCCGGCTGGGGAAACTTTTTACAGCAGTTTTTACACAGGCGGGTGAAAAAAAAGCCCAACATTTTTGCAATGCCTATATCATTTGCTTTTTGTGTCAACGATGTTAAGTCATTCCAGCCGTAAAGCAGACCCAAAGCTACTCGTTTTGGGGATGTCGTTGTGGACGTTTTATTATCGACGAATTGGGCGGGGCCCACCAGTTTGCCGGCAGCAATTATTCTTCAAACTACTCCCAACTACAATTGAACCTTTTTTTTCGGGGGGTGGGGGGGGGTCCAACTACAATTGATCCAACCTAAATTTAAATAATTTCGAGCTGCTTCCACCTGTGTGAAACGTTGATGCAATTGTCAAACATTAAATAACAACGCAGGGTGATTATTATTAATTCCCTTAAATTAGAAAATTGGAAACGTGGACTTCCCACCCGATGCCATTTTCCCCGAATGAAGCATTCATTCTCCATGTAGTTGTATAAACGTGTTGACAATTTAGTCGGAGTGCCAGTGGATTCAGTCATTGCATGCCTAAATTGATTGGGTTTCAACGAAATACATTTTTCCCAATTAAATTAATATTTTCGATGATGATTCCCCATCCTCCCTTATTGATCATGTTCCTCCACAGCCCTCACCTGCTAACTGTGGATTCAGTCATGTAAAACTTATTTTCCGCAAACTTGATATCTGGATGTCAGTAAAATTGGAGGTAGAGATGAGATTTTGGCAATGGGGATGAGAAACAAGTTTAGAGTGGGGTTTTTAAAAATAAATTTAGAATATCCAATTTTTTTCCAATTAAAGGGCAATTTAGCGTGGCCAATCCACCTACCGTGCACATCTTTTGGTTAGTGGGGGCGAAACCCATGCAAACACAGGGAGAATGTGCAAAATCCACACGGACAGTGACCCAGAGTCGGGATCGAACCTGGTGCCATGTGGCAACTGTGCTAACTAACCATTTGCACCACCCTTGTGTTGAGTACTAAATTATAGGGCCCTGAATGTGAGTGCATCTGTTTTGGTAAGACAGTGGAATTTTCCTCACTTGTCTACTTCCGAATGATTTCAATGTGAGAGAATTTTAAAAACACAGTTGACTCTCTTGTTGATGTTGCTTGATTTGCATAATGTTTGATAATTTTGTTGGTCACATTTGTTTTAAATAATATGTTGCACTGACTTAAAATTAAAACATTTCTTTGGATTTATCTCTAAGTAGTTTTCAAAGTGCTTTTGTCGTTTTAAAATACCGTACATTTATTTCTGATTCTTCAGAAACCCGATCTTACTCGTCAGCAGTTTATTCAGATGTGTAGGGTAGTCAAAATAGTTTTCACTTCAAGGGTAGGCAAAGAGGTTTTTTTTAAAGAAAAATGTTTGGCCAGGTTCAACAAACCTTGCTTTGTCTAGAAACACAAGGCACAATGGCAAAAGTCATATGAAAATGCACCACCATTCCTTGTCTGCCAGAATTAAGAGAAAATGTTATACAACTTCCTGTTATTCCTTCAATACACACTCTTACAAAACATTTGTGAAGGTGCAGAACATTGTTTAAAATGTTATTTTTTAAACACTAACAAGTAAACAAATATAATAATTTATTTATATGATGAGAAGGAAGTGCACATTTGAATTGTCAATCAGTTAGATAGTCACAGGAAAGAATAAGACACATCTATTGGAAACTATTCATGTCGATCTGAACATTGGAAAACTCCTTAGTACAAGATGTATAGGATGTAGAATATAGACTGCCCAGCATTTCTCTCTCACCATGATAATCTCCCAAAGCTACAACATGTATGTCAAATTGTTGTTGCATAAAGACATTCAGTCTCTGTATCTCAATGAACTCTTGAGAAGCAACATCTTGTTTTTCAAAATTATTTAAAAGGGTAGCAGCTGAAGTGTTAAGGGTCCATATGCATCCTAGGAAACAGGTACTCTCCATAATTCAGATTCAGCTCAGCAAATCACCCATTCTAGCAGAATGATCAAATCCAAGCCAAAGCTTTTGGAAGAGATTGCAAAGTGAAAGTTCAAAAGACTTTAACAAAAACATAAAAGACTATTCAATACACAAATGTAATTGTTATTGTGGAATACGATTGTTGTTTTGCATGTTAAATATGTTATTTAGACTATTCTTGCGGACGTTGGAATTTTACTCACTGAGAAAATACTGACAATTCGAAGACCTTCCAAAACATTTTATTCAGAACTCAGTGGCCTGGTTATACAAAGAACTGGGAGAAGTTTACATGAGCAAAGCCCACTATCAAAAGGGATCCAGGAATTCATAATGGAAGTAAGCTGTCAAGAAAGTGTACAAAATGGAAAGTGAACTTCTAGACAGCAAGTGCATTTTTAATATTTGTTATGTTATTTGTATTAAAGAATGAGCAAGGAAAAGTCTCTGTGTAATGTAACGGTTTGTGTAATATGCATGAACACAGTAAGAAGTCTTACAACACCAGGTTAAAGTCCAACAGGTTTGTTTCGAATCACTAGCTTTCAGAGCATTGCTCCTTCCTCAGGTGAATCACCTGAAGAAGGAGCAGTGCTCCGAAAGCTAGTGATGCGAAACAGATGCAAAACAAACCTGTTGGACTTTAACCTGGTGTTGTAAGACTTCTTACTGTGCTCACCCCAATCCAATGCCAGCATCTCCACATTATATGCTCGAGTTACTTGATACAGTGACATGCATGTGATTGCTGTTGAGGAACTGAGTATGGTATTAAAATTCCCCTAATTGTATACTATAGCCAGTGTAAAGCAAAAGTTGAGTCGAAAGAGAAATTACAGATGGGCAATAAATGTTGGATTAGTCAGCGACGCCCACATCCCACGAGTGAATATATAAAATAACATCCTCCTCAAGCTTGTAGGCAAGACCAAAATCGCTTTGAATCTAATCTATGGGGTGTAACTGGCCAACAGTTCCGTGATGTTTTCTGTACAAAAATAAAATCTCATCATATGACAGCACTTCTGTTTGCCGCAACTTCAATTCTTTAATGGGAAGTATGATTTTCTGACCAGTGAAACCTGTAGAATTCTTCCTGTTTTTATCTCAGCAAATAACACTGCTTTACAAAGTTCGCTACTGGAAAAACACCCAAGCTGAACAAGAGCGCCACCCACTGATAAAAAGCGGTATGAACCAATTTGATAGATATGTTAGAGAGTTAAAACTCAGAGGTGATAGATGGGAAATTGAGAGAATGCCTGACCAAATGTTCATCTATAATGTGTTGCGTATGATATTCTGGATATTCAAAAGTGTACTTGTTAAAATAACTCCTTTTATATGAAAATCGACGGCAATTTGCAAATTAGAACAGGTGATTTATTTCAGTGGTTAGTTAGCATGCAAGTGTTCAATTCATCCACACACAACGGTTGGTCAAACATCAGACAGGATCTTGGCTGATGAAGTCCCAGTCGAAAAGGGAGGGCAGTTTATTGGGAGCATGGACTAAAGGAGATTTTCATAGAATTTACAGTGCAGAAGGAGGCCATTCGGCCCATCGAGTCTGCACCGACTCTTGGAAAGAGCACCCTACCCAAGGTCAACACCTCCACCCTATCCCCATAACCCAATAACCCCACCCAACTCCAAGGGCAATTTTTGGACACTAAGGGCAATTTATCATGGCCAATCCACCTAACCTGCGCATCTTTGGACTGTGGGAGGAAACCGGAGCACCCAGAGGAAACCCACGCACACACGGGGAGGATGTGCAGACTCCGCACAGACAGTAACCCAAGTTGGAATCGAACCTGGGACCCTGGAGCTGTGAAGCAATTGTGCTATCCACAATGCTACCGTGCTGCCCCGCGTTTTAACAAGCAAATGGAGCAAATGCACGAGGGCTTCCAACAGGGCAATTACCGTTTGTTACATTTCAGAATACCTCCAAGACAGTATCCGCATACTAAAGCGATCTGCATCACCCGATTGAGTTTTCTGCCCAACAACAATGAAGCAGTCCTTTTAAATAGTGAATGCAGCCTTGGGGCTGGAGCTGGCTCCTCCTACTGACAAGAGAGCTGCCAGCACAGGGTCAATTGGTCTGGGAGCTTTACAATGGCTACACAATGGAGTTGACGTCAGAAATCCCACACGTGTGGTCTTGCATATTGATAACGCCTGGGAAAAATCAGCTCTGAAACATTCACATTAGATTTGGCGTTGACAAGTAATTGCAAACAGTAATTAATAATATATATGGTTAAATAAATAATACAAATGAACAAAAGCAAAGCCGGAGAGAATGCTGACAACATGGGCAGTTCTGAAGATGAAACATCTGATGGCAATGTGAAATTTATGTCTATAACTACAGTTTGCACGTTGGGCTTCTCCTCGCATTCCGCACTCACCTAATTTGCATTGGAAAGGCAGGGGTAGCACCAACATCACAATTCCTCTTTGCTTTGGGTCATTTATATCATTTTATTTCATTAGTGTAATCAGTATTTCACCAACATAACACATATACCGGCTCATCAAATGTGTTAAAGATGTTTTCTTAGAGGAAAGTAACATTTTTATTCGTTTAAAATTAAATGATATTTTTATAACATAGAATGCTACAGTGCAAGCTACTCCCAAGTCTGCACATTCTTAACCCAGAATTTACCATTTGTCAGTGGCACAATAACAGAAGTGCCGTGATAAAAGGAACAATAGATGGAGAATCGCACCCTGGACTGTTCTCATGAACTGACTTGAGGTGGATTGCATAGTTTTTTTTTAAGTGAATGGCTTTCGTTTTGCACCAGTGCAGTTTGTTAAGGAACTGTTTCTCTCCAAGCTATTTGTAGCTGAATCATACATTTGTCGTTTGTAACTGCATGAGCGATTTCACCATAAATAATGCAAACAGCAAATCAACCCTCCCTCTGAGGAACATCTTTGAATAACAAGATGGTGCTTAAGCATCCTGTTCTCTCCACGAACCAAGCCTTAAGAACTGCGTCTTTCCAGTATTGGCCGTTTTTGTTTGTGATTCCAGCATTTGTAATATTTAGAGCCTTGGCCAATTACTCTCGGTTCGCCTCTGTTGGTGCAACCTCCAGCAGCAACTGCAAAAACGCAGTGGGCCGGTCCATTAAGCCTGCACATAATTTGAAGTGAATCAATAGCAAATAAACCAGGAGACCGCTCAATAGGAACAAAAAAACAAACAAGTATTCAATCCTAGGATCGCCTATGATTGGCGCCACCACCAGGAAGACTGAAATAATTAGCAAGAACACTGGAATAAGCATCGTTACCTAGAAGTGAAGAGAGAAAGTTTTCAATAAATACATTATAATACCTTGATTTTCTTTTTGCTCTGCCATCTCATTACACGTAGCAAATTTTAGGATTTTTAAAATGCAGGCAGTAACTGTTACAATATATATATATATATTCTGCGACAGTTGTGAGGATTGGAGGATTTTAGGAATGTTGGCGTCTAAATATTGGACACTTTAAGTTAAAAGCCTGGGGGTGTAGTGAGTGGCTGCAGTGATCATGGTTTTGCTTCCAGGGAATAGCAGGTGAAATTGACAAAGGAATGTGTTTTTCAGTCTGGGCCAACAGACTGGTTTTACTAGGGGGGGGGGGGGGGTAATGTGCTTTTACAGTTGCGGAGATATTTCGGTTTTTTTTCGCTTGGGGAGATGAAGTCATTGCTGGGTGGAGCCCAGAAAGGCAGAGCGTTTGGAGAAGCTTTAAGAGAGGGGATGAGTTCTGATCTGTTGGAATTCTTTGAAGATGTAACTAGTACAAATTGACAAGGGGGAGCCAGTCAATGTGGTATATTTGGACTTTCTGAAGGCATTTGATAAAGTCCCGCATAAGAGATTATTGTGCAAGATTAAAGCGTATGGGATTGGGGGTAATGTATTGAGGTGGATAAAAAACTGGTTGGCAAGGAGGAAACAAAGAGTAGGAATTAATGGGTACTTTTCAAATTGGCAGATAGTAACTAGTGGGGTGCCACAGGCATTGGTGCTGGGACCCCAGCTATTCACAACATATATTAATGATTTGGATGAGGGAACAAAATGTAACATCTCAAAGTTTGCAGATGATACCAAGTTGTGTTGCAGGGTGAACTGTGATGAGGATGCAGAGATCCTATAGCACAGGGGTGGGCAAACTATGGCCCGCGGGCCGCATACGGCCCGCCAAAGGTCTTTATGCGGCCCACCAAGTCATTTTTTTAAAAAAAAAATTTTAATTTTTTTTTTTTAATTTTTAATTTTTTTTAAGGTTAATGGGGGGGGGGGCTGTTGGGTTACTTACTGGTATAGGATGGATACGTTGACTTGAGTAGGGTGATCATTGCTCGGCACAACGTCGAGGGCCGATATGTTCTATATGAGGCGCCCAGAATCATAATCGGGTGAAGTAATTATTTTACTTAATATACTATGCGGCCCTTTAAAATTGTGAATTTCTGAATGTGGCCCTTGCAAGGAAAAGTTTGCCCACCCCTGCTATAGCACAATCTGGACAGGTTGGGTGAGTGGGCAAATCAATGGCAGATGCAGTATAATTTGGATAAGTGTGAGGTTATTCACTTTGAAGTAAAAACAGGATGGCAGATTACTACTGGAATGGTTGTAAATTGGGAGAGGGGAGTGTGCAGCGGGACCTGGGTTTCCTTGTGCACCAGTCGCTGAAGGTAAGCATGCAGGTGCAGCAGGCAGTAAAGAAGGCTAATGGTATGTTGGCATTTATTGCGAGGGATTTCAAGTACAGGAGCAGGGATCTGTTGTTGCAATTATACAGGGCCTTGGTGAGGCCACACCTAGAATATTGTGTGCAGTTTTGCTCTCCTTTTCCGAGCAAGGACGTTCTTGCTCTCGAGGGAGTGCAGCGAAGGTTTACCGGACTGATTCCAGGATGGTGGGACTGTCATATGAGGAGAGATTGACTAGTTTAGGATTGTTCTCACTGGAGTTCAGAAGAATGAGGGGGGATCTCATAGAGACTTCTAAAATTCTAACAGGACGAGACAGGGTAGATGCAGGGAGGATGTTACCAATGATGGGTGTGTCCAGAACCAGGGATCACAGTCTGAGGAGTCAGGGTAAACCATTTCGGACAGAGATAAGGAGACATTTCTTCACTCAAAGTGTGGTGAGCCTGTGGAATTCATTACCGCAGGATGTAGTTGATGCTAAAACATTGAATATATTCAAGAGGTGGCTAGATATAGCACTTGGGGTGAATGAAATCAAGGTTATGGGGAGAAAGCAGCATTAGGCTATTGAGTTGGATGATCAGCCATGATCACGATAAATGGAGCCCTTTTGGCTCAAAGGGCCAAAAATCCTCCTCCAGCTCCTACCTTCTATGTATCTATGATCGGCCTGACTCTGAGTCCACAATTCTTTCCAAGTAAGATTAGTTTAAAAAACAGTAATAATATTTGAAAGCAGAGCATTCTTCCCTGAAGACATAGAAGAGGCAGAAATAATCTATTTGAAGCAGTTTTTTGAAAATGTTCAGCCAGAGCCTAAAGTGGTTCCAACTGGAGCCAAATCAGGTTTATAATTTTAAACTGGATTAAGAGCTGTATATTTCTTTTCTTGTTGTTTAGTGGGAAATTGTATAGTTTTGTTAAGGGGTAACTATACACTGCTTCTTTCGGGTGTGAAGTAAAAATTTTAATATTGTACTCATAGTAAAGTTTTATTTAAAAAATACCAAAGCCCTTTTTTTCATGCAATCACCCCTGGAGCAAATCATTCTTTCCAGACTGAAATTAATTAAAATATTGGGGTTTTGGTCCAGTATCCTAGCTAGTTGGGACCTTGTCTTGGATCGTAACACAGTGTAATTCTTTCATTGTTGGTAGGAGGTTCTAATATGCCTCAGCATTCCAACCGGACTTGCATCTGGAATCATGCTACCAGTAAAACATATCTCTGCCTGTGCATCTTCAGTTCGCATCCCCTCGAACTTTCCAAGGAAGCTGCTGCCACCTTTTTACTCTTACTTTTCTCCCATGAATTTCAACTCTGCATCGACTGACAGCACCCTGCACAGCGCCCCTCTCCCTTTCTCACAAGTAGCTGTGGGCAAGGGAGCAAACTGAAACTGATTATGTCTTTCAGCCCTACTACTGCTTATCTGACACCCAAACCCAGATAATTTGTAATATCCTCTAGTTAAACATTGGGGAGATTGAAGCTATTGTCTTTTGGTCACCACACACACACACACACACACACACACACAGTGTCCTTCACACTAATTCCACCCCCCTCGTAGTCTCATGTTGTAACATCATCATCCTATTTGATCCTAAGCTGATTTTATAACCCCACATCCTCTTTATCACAGAGAACACTATCTCATTATTCTCACCTGTCTTCACATCAGCTCCTAAACCTCTCATTCACATCTCTGTCACCACCAAACCTAACAATTCCAATGGTCTGTCCTCCCTTTCCTCAATTTCAGTAAATTACAGTCAATCCAAAATCTGCATCCAACATCCGATCCCACACCAACTGCTGTTCACCCAGCATAACCTGCTGAACATTAATCTAATAATGATCATAATGTGATCACGTTCTTGAAAGGGAGAAATGCGAAAGAACTACTAAATTTAGATAAGTCCAATTTCAATACGATAGTCAGAAACTGAGTAAGTTTGAACAGAACGGTGGCACCATGGTTAGCACTACTGCCTCACGGCACTGAGGTTCCGGGTTCGATCCTGGCCCCGGGTCACTGACCGTGTGGAGTTTGCACATTCTCCCCGTGTCCGCGTGGGTCTCACCCCCACAACCCAAAAAGATGTGCAGAGTAGGTGGGTTGGCCACACTAAATTGCCCCTTAAATGGAAAAAAAAGCATTGAGTACTCCAAATTTATTTCTTAAAACTGAGCATGTTTGTTAATGGATATCACAACACACGATCAGTGGGAGGTGTTCAAAAAATAATTTGTGATGCAGAAATTGTTTATAACCCCAAGGGGAAAGAGCTCTACTTGCTTAAAAAAACAGCAGCGGGCAACTAAAGACAGGAGAGACAACATAAAACTAGATGGAAAGGCGTTTAAAAATTCAGGAAAAAGATATACCCATAAATGGGGAAGAACACAGAACAGCATAGGGTTACAAAACAGATTAGGAAAGTCAACAAAAATGAGTCTGAAACTAAATTTGTAAGGAATATTGATATCAATATAAGTTTATGACTATATTAGGAAAAAGAGGGCCCTGTAAAACTGATAATGGTGAAATTGTCAATGAAAATATGGAAATGGCAGACATACTGAGTAATGTCTTTGCATTAGTATTTACTGTAGAGGAAGAGGTCAGTATGGCAGAAATCCCATTGAATTGGTGACAGGGACTTGCCAAAATTAATGTAAGCAAAATAAAAGTAATGAAGGAAATAATGGCACTACGTCCCAAGACCATATGGTTTCAGTACCAGGGTTTTAAAGGAATGGTCAGAATGTTGTTGATCGCGCTAGCCATAATCCTCCAAAGTTCTCTCGATTTGGGAACTGTTCCTTTAAGATTAGAAAATTGTCAGGAAATTACTATAGTGTAAAGCAAGGATAGGGTAACTGAACATCTTTACATTTTTCAGATGATCAGAGAGAGCAGCATTAATTCTTTTGAAAAGGTAACTAAGGTAGTGAACAGGGGACTGTCTATGGATATTATTTATATGGACTTCCAGAAGCCATTTGACAAAGTCCCTCAAAAAAAACTTGGCTAAAGTTGAAGCCTATGGAATTGAAGGCAATTTATCAACATAGTTAGGGAATTGGTTAACCAGCAGGGGACAGAGAGGGAAGATAATAAAAAGACACTTAAAGTGGCAAGATGTGATTAACAATCTGTATTGAGACCACAACGGTTCTCCTTAATGATTTAGATGATGTAATATAAAGCTATATTCCACATTTGCTGATGGCAAAAGATAGGCAACATTTGTTAGCAGTGCAGCTGGAAACAATAAATTACAAAAATATATTGCTAGATTAAATGATTTGCAAAACTGTAGTAACTGTATGGTTACCAACTTTGGACCTAAAAAGGTTAGAACTGAATGCTTTCTAAATGGTGAAAAGCCAAACAGTGGAAACCCAGAGACTTGGGACCCAGATAAATAGATAATTAAAATGAAATGCTATGAATAAATACAGAAAAGGGAAAGGTTTGCAGAGCTGTGGGATTGGGCAGGGTGTGGGACTAGTTGAGGTGCTATTGCAAAGAACCAGCATAGACAAGATGGGCTTTCTGTGCCACAACAATCCTATTCCTCAATGACAACACTGATCGCCAGTCGCTCAGCACTCCTAATCCTCTAGTTTCAATCCCTTCATGGTCTTAGCCCTCCCATCTTCTGTAATCGTCTACACTCCTAGAACTCTGCATTTCTCCAACTCTGGTCCCTTGTGCATCCGCACCACCAGTTGTCCTGCCTTCAGTCATGTGACATGTAATACACTCATTAAATCTCTCTGCCTCCCTTCCCTTTTTCTAAGGCACTCCTTAAAGCCCACTTCTTTTAGTATTTTTTTTCCCAATTAAGGAGTAATTTAGCGTGGCCAACCCACCTACCCTGAACATCTTTGGGTTTTGGGGGTGAGACCCACACAGACACTGGGAGAATGTGCAAATTCCACAGGGACAGTGACCCGGGGCCGGGATTGAACCCGGGTCCTTGGTGCCATGAGGCAGCAGTGCTAACCACTGCACCACCATGCTACCTGCAAAGCCCACTTCTTCGAGCAAGCTTTGAGTGACCCCCTCTAAAATTTCCTTACTTGATGAGTCTTGAGCTCTTTTGGGGTAATCACAATTCTGTGAAGCACCTTGGAATATTTTCAATGCTAAATACACTAATAAATTCAAGTTATTGTTTTTGGATACTGAGAAGAATGATATTAGTTGCAGTGAGGATACGGTGAGAATGTGCAAACTCCAAATCGACAGTGACCCGGGTCCTCAGCACTGTAAGGCAGCAGTGCTAACCACTGCACAACCATTCATCCCCCTCATAGGAGTATTATTAAACAAATTTTGACTCAGCCTCTTAAGGAGATGTCAGGCGAGATGAACAAAAGCTTAACCAAAGAGATAGGTTTTAAGGTGGAAAGTGAGGTTTAGGTTGGGAATTCCCAAAGTTAGGATCTCAGCAGTTAAATACATGGTTGCCAGTGGTGGAGCAATTGAATTGGAGGAGTGCAGAGATAGGCTAGAGGAGTTTACTGAGAAAAGCACAGGTGAGTCCCTAGAGGGACTTGAACAAGTATGACAATTTCAAGGTGTTGATGGTCCGGAGCCAATGTACGGCATCAAACACAGGCGTGATGAATAAATGGGACTTGGTGCAATTTAGGATGCACTAGTAGAAGATGGCATCTGCTCTGTGATACATTTGTTTGCATTGTCTGGCAATAGGGAAGGGTGCGGAGAGAATCTGTAATGCAATGCATTTGTTGTGCCTGGTGATGTTGGCGAATTGATAGGTCTGGCAAGTATATTTTGAATTGATTCTTGCATTGGAAGAGTACAAATTGATCTGTTTTAGTGCAGGCTTCCAGTCGGGCCTGTGAGATCAGTATAGTTCAGGGAAATATATCAGCTTCTGAGATGTACAATTTCATCTCTACTTCGGTGGCTACTCCAATTAGTACAATATAATTTCTATTCTATATCAAAATTTAAGCAAACTATAAGTTTGACTGAAACAATACAGATAAAGCAGACAAAATATATTATTCTACATTGAATTAATTGGAATTGACTGCACAGAAAATTTAGGATCTCCAAGGCAGAATTCAAAATGAAACTAAAATTAAATTCAATCCCGCTCAAAAATACAGGCTTTTCTTTTCCTTCATCTGAGAATTTCAATAGTGAATCAATAACCACAAGGTATGATGTATGTTTGCGGTATGCCAAATGGAAAATTGTATTTGATGTAACAAATAATTGAAACTGCTGTTATAAATGGTGAACATTAATGTACTTGCATGAAAGTAATTGTATTAAAATAAACCTTACTTTGAAGGACTGAATCCGTAACTTCTTAATTTTCATTTTCACCAATGCGGCAAACGTTAGACTATAAAAAATCCAAGCTATAAAACTTTGAGGGAAGAAAAATACATAGTTAATGTATAAACAGAGGTTCTAGCAGAGTCTGTACAACATCAAAAACAAATTGTTTAAGAAAGTAATGTATTTTGACTTATGTTCCAAATATGCACTTGTATCATAGTGCCTTGCCCACTAGGTATATATATATATGTGGAAAATTGACTTGTTGTTCAGGGATCCAACCAAATATTAGGTACTCCTTACAGATCTTTTGGACTAGCCTTAGACAGTGTAAATTTCTGTTTAAATTTGACAGTACATCTTGGGATAAATTTTAATCTTCAGCACTCTTGGCACTGGGATTTGCTCTGCTAGAGCACATTTTAGGAATTCAGCTGACTGTGTGGCATTTACTAGACCCAAACATCCCATTTTGGGAATTATGCTGTATCCAGAGATTATTCGAGTATAGGTGTTTCATATGGTATCTTCAGTTGAGATTAATTGTTTGATTGGCAATTCAGAAAGTGTTCTCAAATGTTTAGTTGATAATTATTTTGCTGATGGAACAGTGAAGATGCAGGGAGGCTGTCCATGTAAATAATCAAAGGTATGGTTACGTGACGGACTCCTGACTCAGATTTAACTCCGGGTCAGTCTCAGAGTCAGGGTCGTCACAGAATGGGTAAATCATTTATACAAACCACAAACTGCAAGATCTTTTAGCATAACACCAGCAGGAGACTGGAATAGTTAGATTGCAGTGGATCTGAAACCTTTTTTGGAAAGATTCCACCAAAGTTATGGTGGGGGACTGGAACACTCATGTGGGAATTTCAGGAATTAAATATATTTATAGATAACTTTAAAAAAACTTCAGCACAAACCTGAAATAATTGACAATTGATGCAAAATCCCCTGGGATTAACATTATCAAAGCAATTACAGCTGTAAACATAAGGGCGGGCAAAGGTGTCAGATGGTGCACATGAGCCATGGACAGAATACCTGGCTGAGAGGGGGAAAAAAACAATCATCAATAACCCGTATATGCATTGTGATTTATGAATTCCATGTTGGGAAAAAAGCCATCTTAATATCCATTAATTCATATATTAGGTCATCAAAAACATGTTAGCCTTGTCATACATTTGAAATGTATCAATGTGTGTTTTCTTTTCAAAGGTTCTATCCTCTATTGAAAACAGTGAGTCCATGCTAGATACTCTGTAACACCTTACTTGGATGGTCATTAGTCATGAATGAGCCTATACACTCAGTCTTTCTAGGTTGAAATGAAAAAAGGAAATGTGAAACATATTCAGCCGGTCAGGCAGAATCTATGTCAGATCGTTGACATTTCATCAGGATTGAAGATGTTAGCACCTTGATTATGAATAGCGTTAACAGCTGAGTCTGATGTTGTTGTCACACAATGTCCATACATTTTCTCTTAATGAATTTACAGCGCAGGAGGAGGCTATTCGGCCCATCAAATCTGCATCAGCCCCGGGACCTCCGGTGGCGACCATGGAGTGAACAGTTGCACATTTAGCAGTGCCCGCTCTTGGTGGTCTTTTAACAGCTTTTAAGCTGGATTTCCGTGGGAATATTTAAACATAAGTGGGTAAAAGCGAGAGGAGAAGAAGACGACCCCTAGTTTATGGAGCTGCACCCAAGAAACAATCGTAAAATAAGAATTCAAAAGTTGGTTGGGAGTGAAGCTCAGAGTTTGGTGGATGCAATGGCAGAGAAGCAAAGTTTGACCACACCAGCTCAATGGACGATGGATCAGTGGGTTAAATACTTGGATGAGAAGTTCACCCAGCATCATAAGGAGTGTGCGGAGGACCTGACCTGGGGGGGGGAGGGCCTCGATTAAGGAGGTGGTCGACCGGGTGGAGGAGAAAGTGACGATCCAGGGACAGGTGATCCAAAAGTTGCAGGAGCTGGCGGCAGAACAAGAGGAGCAGTCCACTGGTGGCAATGGAAATGAATATCTTACAGGATCGGCAGAAACAGCTGTTGGAGAAGGTGGAGGGCCTGGAGAATCGTTCTCGCAGGCAGAATGTCCAGATCGCCGGTCTCCCAGGGGAAAGGAGGGATCGGATGCCGGTGCGTATGTGGGGAAGGTGCTGAAGAAGATGCTCGGGGAAGATGCATTCAACAGGTCGTTGGATGTGGATCAGTCTCACAGGGTGCTCATGCGTAAGCCCCAGGGTCGTGAGCCCCCGAGGGTGATGGTGGTGAGGCTGCTTCGGTTCCTGAACAAGGATCGCATTATGAGGTGGGCCAGGCAGACAAAACGGTTCATGAGGGAGGAGGCTGGGATCTGGGTGTATCAAAAGTTGGGAGCAGAACTTGTAAAGAGGAGGGCGAGTTTTAATAAGGTTAAGGCGGCCCTGTGTGCGAAGGGAATAAAATTTGGACTGCTCTACCCGGCCCGTCGTGGGATGTCCTACGAGAACCGGAAACTATATTTTGGCTCGCCAGAAGAAGTGGCGGTCTTCATGAAGGACAATAATCTGGTAGAAGCATAATGACTTTAAAATCTAGACGGCAGAGGTCTGAGTTAAAAGTTTTGTGTTGCTTTATATTTTAAAAATCTCAGCCTTTCACTGTAACTTAAGTTGCAGTGATCGGGAAAAGAAGGATCTAGCGGATTGATTCGATTTTGATCCGTTGATGTATGTACCGAGGTACATTAAAAAGTTTTTAGGTTGCGATGTTCTGGGGGGGGGGGGGGGGGCTGGGGGGGGGGGGGGGGGGGGGGGCGGGGGGGGGGGGGGGGGGGGGAGAAAAGATGCTTGAATTCTTGCATGCATAAATTTTTTCTTATCCTGTATGATTTTTCTATTGTTTTTGGCTCTGTTTGAAGGTGATGGGACTGATAAGATGTTGTAAAGAGAGGAGGGCTGGGCCTCTGCACCCAGACATTGGGGGATTGTTTGTTTGCTTTCTGTGTTTGTGCTATTGTTTTGAGAAATTACGTTAAGAGTGGGGGAGTGGGGGGGGGGGGGGGGGGGGGGGAGGATCCAGCAGGTGGTAGGATGCTAGGAGCCAGGGGAGGGAGCTGCAAGACTAGCTGGGAGAGCTGGTCCACAGGAGCAAAGTGGGGGGAGAACTGAAGAGAGATGGAGTAGGGGGGAGAGGGGGGAGGAAGGGGGGTGGGAGGGGACTGCTGATGACTAGGGGACTTTTAGGAAGTTGGAGATGGAGACAAGATGGTGGTGGCTGCCGAGAGGCGGGCCAGGGGAGGTGCAGGACATGGGCTAAAGACTGGCCGAGGATAGGTGATGACTGATCGACAGGGGAGGAGGTGGTAAGAGCCCCCAACCAGTCTGGTTATGTGGAATGTTCGTGGACTGAATGGGCCGATCAAAAGGGCTTGTGTGTTCGCACACTTGAGACAGCTAAAAGCGAATGTGGCCATGGTACAGGAGACACACGTGGAGCTGGGAGACCAAGTTAGGCTGAAGAAGGGATGGGTCGGACAGGTATTCTATTCGGGACTGGACTTTAAAACAAGGGGGGTGGCCATCCTGATTAACAAATGGGTGACATTTGAAGGAGGGAAGAAAGAGACAGACCGGGTGACAGATTTATTATGGTATTTTTAAAATATTTTTTATTCTCCTCCTTTTTCACATTTTCTCTCAAAGATACACCCAACAATAATCAGTAATGAATGTAATGTCAATCCTCATATCAATAACAAAGATCCTATCTGCCCACCAAACCCTGGATATTAGCCCGCATGTTAACATAAACAAATGACAAAAAAGGAATCAGGAATCAGCCAGTCACCATTAACACATACAGTCCCCCTCCCTCCCTCTTACAGGTGGACAGGAGATATGGGGAGTCTCCGAATGAGGAGCCCCTAAAGGAGCATCAGAGACTCCAATTGGAATTTGGGCTCCTTTCCACAGGAAAGGCGGAGGAACAGCTGAGGAGGGTAAAAGGGGCAGTATATGAATATGGGGAGAAAGCTAGCAGTATGCTGGCACATCAGCTGAGGAAGCAGGAGGCAGCAAGAGAAATGGGGAAAATAAAGGATATGAGGGGGAAGGTAGTGATGGGCCCGGGGGCGGTTAACAATGTGTTCCATGAATTCTACAGTTGATTATATGAGTCGGAAACCCCGGTCAGGGAGGAGGGTATGAATCAATTCCTGGAGAGGCTAGAGTTCCCGTAGGTAGATGAGGAGCTAGTGGAAGTCCTGGGGGGCCCAATTGGGCACGGGGAGGTGATAGACGGGTTGGGGGCAGTGCAATCAGGTAAGAGCTGATGGATTCCCAGTGGAATTTTATTAAAAGTTTTCTGGGCTACTTGGGCCACTTCTGGTCAAGGCTTTTAACGAGTCCAAGGAGCTGGAAGTGCTTCCCCCAACGCTATCACAGGCATCAATCTCTCTCATTCTGAAGCAATACAAGGACCGGAGAGCTGTGGATTGTACAGGCCAATTTATCTTTTGAATGTAGATGCGAAATTGCTGGCAAATATCTTGGCCATCCGAATAGAGAGTTGTGCCCCAGAGGTAATCGGGTAGGAACGGACGGGTTTTGTGAAGGGCAGGCACCTGCCATCCAATATTAGACGGCTTCTTAATGTTATAATGATACCAGAGGAGGGGTGTGATGTTGAGGTGGCAATAGCCATTGTGGTGAACGTTTTGCAGTAACCATTCACCATATATGTAACTGTACCACGCTGTTACCCATGAGGGGTCCACCTATGGACCATTGTCAGGTATTACCTGTGATGTATCATGTTGGTGCATTTGTGGGCTCCGTCCCTGGCTCCTCCCCTTGAGGGGAGGTATAAAGAGCAACTGCCCTGTAGGCGGCTCTCAGTAGCAGAGCAGTCGCAGGTAGGCACTGCTCTAGTCGATTAAAGCCACAGTTTACATCTACACTCTGTTTCACGTGAATTGATGGTCGCATCAGCCATGGACGCGGTGAAGTCTTTCGACCGGGTGGAGTGGAAGTACTTATGGGATATTTTAGGCTGGTTTGGGTTCATGCAGGGATTTGTAGAGTGGCTCCGACTGTTGCACCAGGCTCTGGTAGCAAATGTAAGAACCAACCAAGACCGGTCAGAATACTTTAGTCTCTGTAGGGGGATCAAGGCAGGGATGCCCGCTCTCCCCATTACTGTTTGCCCTCGCCATAGAGCCGTTAGCAATGGCCCTTAGATCATCAAATGCCTTGCGGGTGATAGTGAGGGGGTTGAGGTGGAGCACAGGGTCTCTCTCTATGTGGACAACTTGCTGCTCTATGTCACAGACCCGGTGGGGGAGATGGCCGAAATCATGGAGATACAAGGAGAATTTGGGCGATTTTCAGGTTACAGGTTAAATACGGGAAAGAGCGAGATGTTCGTGATCCAGGCACAGGGGCAGGATAGGAGGCTGATGGCGTTACCTTTTAAAGTGGCTTAGAGGAGTTTTAGATATCTGGGGATTCAAGTGGCTAAGGATTGGGGGCAGCTTCATAAGTGAAATCTTGGCAAAGCGGTCAATCAAATGAAAAGGGACTTCCACAGATGGGACATGCTCCCGCTGATGCTGGCAGGGAGGGTACAGACGGTGAAGGTGACGGTCCTTCTGAGACTGCTCTTCTTTTTTCCATGTCTTCTGATTTTTGTCCTAAAGGCTTTATTCAGGAAAATTAATGCGGCAATATTGGGTTTTGTGTGGGCGGGTAAAACCCCGAGAGTAAAGAAGGTACTCCTGGAATGGGGTCGTGGAGAGGGGGGCTTGGCCCTCCCGAGCTTTAATAACTATTACTGGGCGACCAACATATCGATGGTCAGGAAGTAGGTAGTGGGGGAGGGGTCAGTTTTGGGAGAGAGTGGAAGCAGCATCCTGCAAAGGTACGAATCTGGAGGCTTTACTGACAGTGCCACTGCCGTTCTCGCCGGCTCGGTACTCTACAAGACATGTGGTGGCAGCATCCCTAAGTGTGTGGGGTCAATGGAGGCAGCGCATGAGATTGGAGGGGGTGTCAGTGTGGTCACCGATTTGTGGCAACCACCGGTTTGCCCAGAGGGGGTAGATGGGGGCTTTAAGAGATGGCAGCGGGCACGGATTGTGATATTTGGGGACCTGTTCATCCAGGAGGGCTTTCTGTCCTTAGGAGGCACTAGAGGAGGAGTTTGAGTTGCCGGGTGGGAACGGGTTTCGGTACCTTCAGGTGCGGGACTTTGTGCGGAGGCAGGTTCCAAGCTTTCCGCGCCTCTCAATGAGGGGACTACAGGACAAGATGATGTCAAAAACAGGGGTTGGATAGGGATTTCGGAGACATACAAGTTGATGCAGTGGAAAGGGGCTCCGATCAGAGAGGTGAAGAGGAAATGGGAAGAGGAGCTGGGAGGAGAGCTGGAAATGGAACTGTGGGAAAAGGCCTTGAAGAGAGTCAATTCATCCTTGTCGTGTGCCAGACGTAGCTTGATCCAGTTCAAGGTGGTCCACAGGGCCCACATTTTGGCAGCCCAGATGAGAGGAGGTGGAGGACAGATGTGGGTGGTGTGGGGGTAGCCTGGCGTTTTGGGCATGTCGCAAAATTGAGGGGATTCTGGCAGGGATTTGCGGACGTTATGTCAGAAGTCCTGGAAGGGAGGGCAACTCCGAGTCCAGAACTACCAATATCGAAAGATCCTGGAACCGGGGGGGAGGGAGGCCAATGTCCTGGCCTTCTCCTCCCTGGTGGCCCGGAGACGGATTTTGCTGGGATGGAGGGACTCTGAGCCCCCGAAGGGAGGAGTGTGGGTCAGCAATATGGCAGGGTTTCTCAGTCTGGAAAAAATCAAGTTCGCCTTGAGGGGATCAATTCAGGGGTTCACCCAGAATGGCAACCGTTCATCAATTGCTTCAAGCAAGTAAGGAGGGGCGGGGAAAGGGGGGGGGGGGAGGAAAACAGAAGGCATGGCAATGTTAGATAAGGACAGGGAACTTAGTATACAGGTAATTAAGGAATAGGGCAGGTGTAGTAGGGAACATAGAACATAGAACATTACAGCGCAGTACAGGCCCTTCGGCCCACGATGTTGCACCGTCCTGTGAAACCCTTCTAAAGTCCCTCTACACTGTTCCCTTTTCGTCCATATGCCTATCCAATGACCATTTGAATGCCCTTAGTGTTGGCGAGTCCACTACTGTTGCAGGCAGGGCATTCCACTCCCTTACTACTCTGAGTAAAGAACCTACCTCTGACATCTGTCCTGTATCTATCTCCCCTCAATTTAAAGCTACATATCTATCTCCCCTCAATTTAAAGCTACATTGTTTAAACATTGTTCTCTGTTTTTTGTTCTTTTAGGTATTTTGCATGTGTCGGCCCGCGCAGTTGTTTAAGAAATGTTAATGTGTTAAACTGTGAACTCTTTCCCAAGGAAGTGGTAAGGATACCACAAATAAACTCAACACCCTTGTGCTGTGGATGATTTCTGCTGGTTATTGCGACCAGGACCATTGAGACCGAAGAGAAAATGGGGTGGTAAATGAAGACTCACCATCCGATTCGCCGGCACTGCGCTCGTTAGCACCCAGCTAACAAGGTCAAGCAGCACCAACCCCAGCCAGCTAGCAACAATGGTATCCAGGAGATCACCCAAGATTCGGGAATGCAGATCTGGGGAGGCTCCTAGACGCAGTGGAGGCTAGATGAATATATTTTGTTCCCCATGGGACCCGGAGGGTCAGCCGCAGGACAGCCAGTGCTGCCTTGAATGAGGTGACGGCGGCTATAAACTCCAGGAGTGTGACCAGGACGACTGGTCTCCAGTTCTAGAAAAAGGTCAATTACCATCATGAGTGAGTAGACACCAATGACACCCTCGCCTATCCTGAGATCTTTCTGGTCCCATGTGAGCATCCACCCCCAATTTTCCATGTGACATCCAACCCTCGCTTCAC
This sequence comes from Scyliorhinus canicula, assembly GCF_902713615.1. Taxonomy (NCBI): domain Eukaryota; kingdom Metazoa; phylum Chordata; class Chondrichthyes; order Carcharhiniformes; family Scyliorhinidae; genus Scyliorhinus; species Scyliorhinus canicula. The sequence continues at coordinate 133,229,019 of NC_052151.1, read as the reverse complement.
CCCACTCTCTCTTCAGCTGTCCAGCCCTCCCTTCACACACCTCCTCCCACCACTGCAAATCACGCATGTGGCTAACGGTGCCCTCTTTGTCTCTCGTCAGGAAAAGCTCTCCCACAATCGCCAGGAGAGGCCCCAGACTGGAGGTGGGGTGCCAGACTTAAGAATCCTCACCTCCTTCGAGGAGTGGGCCCTGGGGGTGACGGGGATGGCTAACCAGAGGGCGGTCATCCATGTGGAAGTTGGCGGACACCATAGAGGTGAGGAACCAAATTGCCCCACCCGGAGGATGTGTCAAATGTGAGTAATGATTGCCTTACTGACTGATCCATTTCCCCCACTGACCACATGTTAATTCTCTGGCAGGTCCTCCAGCCAACATGGCCAGCGCATCCCGGGTGGCCCCCTCTCCTGCCCCCAAGAGACCACAAAATGATCGAGGCGTCACAGTTGTCATTCCCACCCTGCACCAGCACAGATAAATGACCTTGGTGGGAAAAGTTAGTAGACAGGCTTCTGGGGCACAATCTGGTAAGCACCACACAACTGCTAATGTACATGACAGGGAGGCAGGAATCCCCTGGCCAGACAGCAGGCGGAGATGTGCTGGATCCCAGGATTCAGCTGGGTCCTAGCTTGATGCTGAGCCCATGGAAGAGGTATCCCGGAGCTAATGGAGATGATAGGGAGCAGTCAGGACATTCAGAGGGAGATGTCAGCGACATTTCAGCAGATCCAAGGCCAATTGGAGGAGTTTCAGAGGCTACGGGTGCTTGAGAAGTCGCCGGTAATGCATGGCACAGAGGCCAACACTGCTAGGGTGGCAATCGCAGTGGGGAGCCTGGTGCACAACATCAGCACATTAGTGAAGGTGTCACGCATTCGGTGACGGCCATGGCTGAGGGTCACGGCAGAATGTTACCCAGTATCAGGTTGACCTTGATGACCTGTCAGGACATGTCCCACTCTCAGATGAGAATGGCCAAGGTGTTGCAGAACTTGTCCCAGTCGCAGGTGGGCATTGCCGAGGTACTGCAGAACATGTCCCAGTCACTGAGGAGCATCGCCGAGGATGCCGACACCATGGTACAGGCGTCAGGGAGCCGTCAGGGCTGGCAGAGCCAGATGATACAGGGGCAGCCCGGGCTCGAGCCTGCTACCCCTTTGTCCCAAGATGAACCCCAGGGCCGTATGGCCAAGATGAGTGGGCCTTGGGTGGCAACTCGGACATGTCCCACGGGGTGGCGACAGTGGCCACCAGCTCCCCGAGTTCCTCCCCTCTGCTGAGGCTGCGTCTCACAGTCAGCACCCAGAACAGGGCGGCTGTGCATGTGCTGCCAACAAATACGCTGGGCCCTCAAACCCTAGAGCCCCCAGAGGATGCCCCTCGGGTGTTATGGGCCAGGGTTTAGAGAACCCCAAAGTGTATCATGGAGTTCACCTGACCCACAACTTTTAATAGATTGTGGTATGGGGAGCACACAGCCCACTCTACAGGTGTGGTACAGCAGAAATGGAAAAATATTTTTTTAAATCAAAGCAATATTTATTCTATGAACTCAAGTTAACTTTTTTAAAACATACAGTGAACAACTTAGCAACCATCCATTCAAATACAACCCCCAAAGTAATCCTTAAACTTTCCTTTTAACATCCATAAGACTTTAAAAAAACACTAAAACAGAAGCACATCAGGTTAAAGTCACTACTGAGAGCAGTTATTAATTTTAAATCACCAAAGGATCGATTTACGGTCTTTAGATTACAGAGAGAGAGACTCATACACCTTCTGGCTGTGACTGCAGCTATCCAGCTCTGAACACAAAACTAAAACACACCCTGCAGCAAACAGCCTAAAACGAAAGTAAAACGCTGACAGACAACCCAGCTCCACCCACACTCTGACATCACTAATAAACACCCATTTCTTAAAGGTACATTTCTTAAACACTAATTTCTTAAAAGGTACTCTCACATGATAGGGGCATTGAAGGCTATGGGACGAGGTCAGCAGCTGGCTGCCTTCACCTCTGATATGCATCCTGGGGACACACCTAGATGTAGTGGTAGATCTTAGAAGATGCAGCACATTGATGATCACTGAGGGCATTGGGGGAGGAGGGTAGCTTGGGGTGAGGGGGAGGCAGGGTTGAGAGCGGTTTGGGGGGGGCACCCTCGGGAGAGTGGGGATTTTTATTACACATTAAACACCTTTGTGCACAACCAGTACGATGCCTCTGTCACTTTCTCCACAATGCAGGCCGACCTCCGAACCTTTGGTCCATCTCTTCAGGCATCTCCCCCCTCCTCGGGCAAACTGCATGCAGGTGATGGATGTGCGCGAGCACTCAGCAGACAGGCAAGGGTCAGACTATGGCATAGCTTGAGTATCACTGGCACTCAGCTCTCTGTGAGTTATCATCAACCCCCCTGCCCTCGACAGTGACCTGCTGGCAGTGCCGACTAAGTCCCAGCACCCTGGAGTGATACAACACAGTCCATGGTATGGGTGGAAATGGGGGTGGGTAGGTGGGTAAGGTAGCCATGACAGACCAGGCCAAGTCCTAAGTCAATTGGGCGAGTATGAAGGCCTCCCTGACCCTCCGGGCTTGCCGGACCCTCGCCACTGCCGCCTGTCCTGCGCCTCCACTTTGGTTCCTACCTGGGCTCGTCCTCAAGCCTCTGCTGGTCTGGCACTGCCTCATCATCCTCCTCCTCCTCTCGGAAGTGGCCATATGTTTCTCATCCCCAAACTCCATCTCGTCGCCCTGCTGCTGTGCGAGGTTTTTGAGAATACAGCAGACCACCACAAAGTGGGCGGCCCTCCGGGCGGTGTACTGGAGGGCACCTGCAGAGCGGTCGAGGCATCGTAACCGCATGTTGAGAAGTCCGATGCACTGCTCTATGACAGCCCAGGTAGCCGCATGGGCCTCGTTGTACCAGATCTCCGCTTTGGTCTCCAGCCCCCATACTGGGGTCATTAACCAGGTCCTCAGTGGAACCAATTATCTCCCAAGAGCCAGCCGCCCATCCTGGGGTGGTCCTCGAAGAGACCAGGGACGGCCGACTGCCCAGAAAGTAGCTGCCGTGCACACTCCCTGTGAAGCGTGGACACACGATCATCATCTGGTGGTTGCATATGAGCTGTATGTTCAGGGAGTGGAACCCCTTTCTGATGGTCCGGTGAGCGCAGGGCAACTTGAGTGCCATCCACTACCCCCTGGACATGGGACATTCCAGCGATGGCAGAGAAACCTGCTGCCAGGGCCACCTGTTGGGCTTGGTCCATGTCAAAGTAGATATAGTTTTCCACCCGAGCAAACAGGGCACCCGTGACCTGTCGGATACACCTGTTGGCTGTGGCCTGCGGGATGCTACACAGGTCCCCGCTGTGGCCTGCGGAAGGGTCCGGAGGCATAAAGGTTCAGGGCTGCGGTGACCTTGATGGACACCAGGAGCGGGCGTGCTCCTCCTCCATGCCGTGCCAAGTCCGCGTGGATATGGCAGGTGTCACACCGTCTCCTTGTTGAGGCGGAGCAACTGTGGCACGCCCTGTCTGTCATCTGTTCGCATGACCAGCCACGCCTGTACACCCTGGGCTGTCATAGGACTCCCCCCTCTGGGTCCCACCCTGGCCTAATAAATGTCCGAGTCCTCAGGGTGCGGGGTGGGGTCCGGCACATGAGCCACTGCCTCAGGCATCTGCTGACACTGCTGCTGCCACTGTCTCCAGTGTCTGGCCGCCCGGCCTAGCACTAGAGCAAGTTCTGCTGGGTCTAAAATCCCTGCCATAACGTTCAATATCTATAAGGAATTGGGAGAGGATATTAGACTGACAAACAGCATTGGCTCCCACCCTGGGGCCCTCCATTCCCCCATTCACGGTAAAAGAAAATTACTGCAGATGCTGGAATCTGAACCCAAAAGTGAAAATGCTGGAAAATCTCAGCTGGTCTGGCAGCATCTGTAGGGAGAGAAAAGAGTCAAAGGGTCATCTGGACTCGAAACGTCAGCTATTTTCTCTCCATACAGATGCTGCCAGACCTGCTGAGATTTTCCAGCATTTTCTCTTTTGGGTTCAGATTCCAGCATCTGCAGTAATTTTCTTTTACCGTGAATGGGGGAATAGGTTCAGATATCTAAAGGTTAGGGACTTTGTTAGGAAGGAGATATCATCCTTTCCGACACTGCTGCCCCCGGTGCTGCGGGCTACGCTATTATCAGAGGGTAGCATTGGGGAGGGGAGAGAGGCAGATATATATGGGGAGCTGATGAAGAGGGAGGAGCTCCCCTTGAGGATGTTCAGCGTAAGTAGGAGGAGGAGTTGGAGGCTGAACTGTGGAGGGAAGCCTTGCGGAGGGCGAATGCTTCCTCGTCAGGCGTGAAGTTAAGTCTCGTCCAATTGAAGGTGCATACAGCCCACATGACTATATCTAGCATGAGTTGGTTCTTCTTGCGGGTGGCGAAGAGACGTGGGTGGTGTGTGGGGGAGGGCGGCGAATCATGAGCACATGTTCTGGGTGCGTCCGAGGTTCAGGGAGTTCTGGAAGGGATTTTCGGATGTAAGGCGCGCGATTCTCTGAAAAAATTCCTAAATTCATTTGTGGCGGGTTTTTCAGGGAGTTTCGAGGTTCTTACCGCTATTCAATGACTCTTCGTCATTTATTTGGGCTCTGGGGACTTTCTCACCGGTTTAGCCCACACTTAGGGCTAGATTCTTCCACCCCGTCCGTCGCGAGCGCGGCCAGAGAATCCCGCCCTTAGAATTTTTTCAGCACCTGGGAACTGCACTCCGAGATCAGGCCACCATTTTGAATGGATGCCCCGATCTCTAAGTGAGCATGTGGGCTCCACGCATTCCCCACCCTTGGGCAATGTCACCCCCCCCCACACAATACCCCATACTCCCCAATGTGAGGACACCCTGCTATGAATCCCTGGGGGGGTCCCATTTTCAGGTCCTTCCAAGCCCCCTTACAGCACCCCTCCCTTCGAGGACCCCACCTGTCACCCCCAAACCTCCCAGAGGCCCCTACTTAACTGCCCTGCACACCCCCATCCTTCAAACACCCCGTCCATCCTCCTTTCATGGCCATGACCCTTGACCCTTGGCAGTGCTACCCTGGCACCTGAGCACCCTTGCACTACCAACCTGACATCCAGGCAGTGCTCCAGCTAGCTTGGCAGTGCAACCCAGGCACCTTGGCAATGCCAGGGTGGCAGTGCCAAGATGCCCTCATTCCAGGGGGAGGGCCAGAGGGCTACCCTGCACTTACCCTGACCATCCAGGGGTTTCCGATGGGCCGGGAGACTGCCTTGGATGCCATTCTACCTGGTCCACGTTTGTGTGTACCAGTATTGATTGGCGCTCGGCTGCAGCCTCCATGGGGAGAGGTTCCAGGAATGAGCTAGTTCAGCTCAGTGGGCTAGACAGCTGGTTTGTGATGCAGAAGAAGGCCAGTAACGCGGGTTCAATTCCTCTACCAGCTGAGAATTCTGAATTCTCCCTCTGTGTACCTGAACAGCCACCGGAATGTGGCTACTACTCGTCCAATCCCACAGTTCTCTTTGCTCGCATACGGGGCAACCTCTTTGGGGACGTTTTGTTGATTTGATTCAAAGTCTCATGAGGAATCCAACTCATGTCTACATTATTGTGGTTAGATGTACCCATCCCTACTTTAGAAGTCGGCCGTCTTCTCTTTCTAGATTCTAGGAGCTGGTGGACACCAACCACAACAAGTAGGGGCTTTTCACAGTAACTTAATCACAGTGTTAATGTAAGGCTACTTGTGACAATAAAACATTATTATTATTATTATGTTTGTTTTGTGGAAGGAATAGCCTTGATAGAATGAATAGTTACATCTTGGGGGCTGGTTTAGTTCAGTTGAGTGGACAGCTGGTTCACGATGCAGAGCTAGGCCAACAGAGCAGGTTCAATTCCCGTACCTGCTGAGGTCATCCATGAAGGCCCCGCGTTCTCAACCTTGCCCCTCGCCTGAGATGTGGTGATCCTCAGATGAAATCACCACCAGTCAGCTCTCTCCCTCAAAGGGGAAAGCAGCCTATGGTCATCTGGGACTATGGCGACTTTACGTCACGTTTCATGTATTTTGTGTGTTCTGTATAAAAAAAGGTTTGAGCTTTGCATTAAATTTGAACATTGTCCCTCATTCTGACAGGTATAAAAAGCGAGCTGGGGTATCTCCTGCCGCCCATTATCTCTTTACCTCAAATTTTCTGAACTTTTTCCGTTCAAAATCCAGCCAGTATCACCCTTCCCCCTGTTCTATTTCTCCTAGTTGACAGTGTTCGTAATTGCCAAACATATATTTTGTATGAGGCACAGTGACAGTTCTATATCCTTACCAGTGATCCTTCTCTGGCTGCTACATAGCAACTGCGACCTCCAGTGAAGAAAGTACCATTCACAGACCCAAGTGTGGAAAGTACAACTGACAGTGGAATTATCCATCCCCAGCAGCCCAGCACTTTGTTTCTGAAATTAGAAAACATTGAGAAGAAGTTATGAAAGACAATACGCATTCTTCACCCTTGTCGTTCAGACTTGCGTTAGTTGGACAAATTATTAGGGATATTTTAATTATTCCATTCGGCATGGAATGGGATGGTAATGGAGTTAAAGTCAACGTCATCCGATTCGCAGCCCCATTCCCTTTCTGTCATAATTTTTACTGGACTTTCCATTCAGGAGCCCAGATGTTTCCGGAATCAGATTTGGGCCTCATCCATCTATACAAGTTGAGGTCCTATCACATAGATTGGGCCTCAATGCAATTATAATTGAATTTTGCATGGCGTGTGTGTTGATAATGCAGCTTATAGATAACAAGAGTGACAGGGAATGAAATTTGCATTGGCAGCATGCAGAATGGGCAATAGCAATTGTCAGCTCATCTTACATTCTACTTGACTATTGCCATGTCCAGAAAAGGAATGTCATATTCATAACTTTAAAAATTCAGTATAGAATTTTAAGCAAATGCCTTTTCTTTAAAAGTGAACATTAAAATTGTACGGGGCAGGAGACTTTTTGCAATTTGTGTGAAGGTTCAGAAGTATCTCAAGTCTGTGGAAAGTTCCTAATTGAATGTCCATGGATGAAGTGCATCCCCTGAATGGGGGCAATTCTCCCAAAAAATTTCTTAGTTAAGTTTCAGGGAGTTTCCTGCCAGCTCTGCTCTGTTTCTCACTGGTTTAGTCCACACTTAAGGCGCAATTTTCCGGAAACATTTCCAAGTGTGATAGTGAGTGGGAACTGCCGCAAGCTTCCCAGTGCTCGGCCTTCGGAGGCGGCAAACTATTCAATGATAATTGGTCGATTAAACGAGGCCCCACGAGCTTCCTGCCTCAAATGCCAGCTCGCCAGCTGATTCGCCGGGACCGTGCTCGCCAGCTCCCCCGCTAACAAGGTCGAGCAGCACTTAAGCTGCACTTGCTCAGCCAACCCCAGCCAGCTCACAACAATGGTGCTGAGAAAACCGGCCCCAAGATTCGGAGAGGTTGCTAGACACTGTGGAGGCCAGGAGGGATGTGCTGTTCCCCCGAGGGTTGAGGTGGGTTAGCCAGTGTTGCCTGGGACGAGGTGGCGGTGGCAGTGAGCTCGGGTACTGTGACCTGCAGGACTGGCCTCCAGTTCAGGAAGAAGGTCAATGCCCTACACCGGGCAGCATGAGTGAGTAGACACCAATGCCTCCCTCCACGCCGTCTTTACCCCTCCGCCCCCCCAACCAGGGGAGCATCTACCCGCCCTCCCCCCTTCAATCCCCCCCCCCAATGTTTCCTCTACCCTCTCCTCCCTTCAGACCCCCAGCCCCTCCTTAACACCCCCTTTCCCTCCCGACCACTGTGAACCTCGTATGTGACTAACAATGCCCTCTCTGTCTCCTCAAGAAAAGCTCGCCCACAATCACCGGGAGAGGGCCCAGACTGGCCATGGTGTGCCAAACATCTGCATCTTCACCACGTTTGAGGAGCGGGCCCTGGAGGTGGCCGGTGTGGCCGAGGATAGGGCAGTCACCAACACTGAAGCTGGCGGATGGCGCAGAGGTGAGGAACCACCGGGCACAACCCGGAGGACATGTCAAACGTGAAGTCTTATTGCCTTACTGACTGACCATCCATCCCACTGACCACATGTCCATCCTGGGTGGCCCCCTCTCCACTCTCCCAGGAGACCACCTCGGAGGAGAGTTCTGAGGATGCATCCACAATAGTCGCAGCACAGCTGCCATCACCACCCTCCATCATTACAGACACACACACCTCGGTCAGGCTTCTGGGGCACAATCTGGTGAGCACCGCACTGCTGCTGATGACACAGGTCAAACCGCAAGTGAGACAACATTCGGAAATCTATTGGATCCCAGGACCCAGCTGGGTCCCAGCCTGATGCTGAGCCTGGAAGATGTCATCCCGGAGCTCATGGAGATGTTAGGGTGTGGCTGGGACATTCAGAGGGAGGTGTCAGCGACATTCCAGCAGATCCATATCCACTTGGAGGATTCCCGGACGCTAAGTGCACAGGAGATCCTGGTAATGCATGGCACGAGGCCAACACTGCTAGCGTGGCGACCGCAATGGAGAGCCTGGTGCACAACATCGGCACCATTAGTGAAGATGTCCAAGGCGTCATGCAGTCGGTGATGACCATGGCTGAGGGTCTTGGCAGAGTGTCTGCCTCTCTGGGGGGAGTCACATAGTATCAGGTTGTCCTTGATGTGGTTCTGCGGGTCATGTCCTGCTCTCAGATGGGACTGGCTGAGGCGCTGCAGAGCTTGTCCCAGTCACTGAGAAGCATCACCGAGGGCGTCAACATAATGGTGCAGACATTGGGGAGCCACCAGGATTGGCATAGCTAGCTGATACAGGGACAGCTGGGGCTCGAACCAGCTGCTCGTCTGTCCCAAGGGGAACCCTGCGGCATTATGCACATCGAGCGGGTGCCAACCTGGACCCATCCCATGGGTTGGTGACGGTGGCCACCAGCTCCGGAGTGTTCCACCCCTCTAATAAGGCTGCATCTCATAGCCAGCCAGGAGAGGGCGGCATAGCTGTGCATGTGCTGCTGACAAGTGAGCCGGGGCCCTCCGGCCTCAGAGCCCCCAGAGGATGCCTGGCAGGGGCATTGAAGGCCGTGGGATAATGTAAGAAGCTGGCTGCCTCTACCTCAGATGTGCATCCTGGGGATATACCTAGAAGTAGTGGAAGAGTTAGGAGGGCAAAGCACATTGAAAATCACTGAGGGCACTGGGGGAAGGGGTGGGTGCTGTCGTAGGTAGGGAGTGAGGGGGCTGGGGTCGGGGGCGGGGCACCACCATTGGGAGGGTGGGGAATTGTCAAAAAGAATAAACACCTTTTGTGCACAACCAGTGTGATGCCTCTGTCACTTTCTTCTGCAATGCGGGCTGACCTCCGAACCCCTGGCTCATCTCTCCAGGCATTGCCCCCCTCCTCGTGGCACTCACCCAGCTGTCGACATGTCCCTGGAGCTCTGTCCCATCCTCTGGGTGTTCGGATGTTGGCTGCTGCCTGTGTGCTGTGGCTTCCTGCAGTCCAGGCACAGTGTCCATGCACCAAGGTTTGATTGGGATGCTACGCAATGAATCCCACATTCTACATGGCCTGCCCAACCATGGGGATCCACTTGGGTCGAGTGAAGTGCTCACTTAACCATGACTGCCAATTCTTAGGCTGCACAGCCAGAGGCCTCAGCAGTCGCTGGGGGTTATGGGTGGGCGTTGGGTCAAACAAGCAGGGACGATTGTACCCCAGAATTGGTACGCAATCCAGAGGTTGGCATGGTGATGCCACGAGCGGTTGCCCCCCTCCCCCCCCCTCCCAGCGCCTCCCTCCCCACCCTCCTATGGCGGCCCAGCCCTGCTGAGGTTCCTCCACCCCCAGCCGAGTCTCTCTCATCCTCCCCTCCATCGAGCACTGGGGTGGCAAACCCAGTGCCCCCGGGCACTTTTTTGTGAGCAAAGATGGCTACTCACCTCTTCAGCTCCCACAGAACCCCTTCCGCCTGGTTCACGATTTTCAAATGGAGTATATTTGGCAGTGCCAGTGAGGCAGTGCCAAGGTGTTTGCTGGGCAGTGCCTAGGTGCCCATGTTCCAGGTGGAGGGCCTGGGGGCCACCCTTCCTTGACCCTGACCACCCTGGGGGTCTCCGATGGCCAGGGAGACTCTCGGGTGCCATTCCGCCTGGTCCACGCTTGTGTGGACCAGTTCTGAATGGCGTCCTGCTGTGGCCTTGCTGAGGAGGGCGGTGGATCCCACGATGCAGGTGGGTACCGGGTAAGTTCGCTGAAGTCAGTTTAAAACCGGCTTCGGCGCGCGTCGTTGGTCACGCATCTTGTGGGCGTGTTTCTGCCTCATGTGACTTGGGTGAATCCCGCAGGATGCAAAGACTGCCAGGAAGACGGCGAGAGGGCTCTCCTGGCATTCACTGGCCACACCCCGCTCAAGCTGAAGCACAATGTTGCCGGTGGATCATGCGCAAAGTAAGATAGCTCAGTGTGTTTGAAGATTTCTGCAGGAGACTGCTCCTTCAATCACAGTCTGTTTCTCTCCCATATTTGCTGCTGATGGGGTCAATAGGCAACATGGGGGAGAGACTGTGACTGGAGAAGCAGCGAATACTGGCAACTGCGTGTACGTGAAGATAGAAAAATAAGCGCTCAATGCGCAGGACCTTCGCTCACCATAATACTTTCTCATCGCTCCAGTTCCCGCTTTATCCAGACATCCCCGCATTTCCATGCTTCCCCTGTAGCTTTTCTGCTTCTCCAGGCATTCCCATGATTGTTGGCTCCCTTGATATTCAGGTGCTGCTAGGCCTCAGGCCTTGCTTCAGGTCTCTCGTCCGCTCTTCCTGCACCCCGCCCCTCCCAGCCAATTTAGTGAAGGTGGGTAATTGAGTGTGAGATTAATGGAAGATGAGTGATGGTGAGTGGGAGGCTGGGTGAGGGGCAGGCAGGTGGATGCAAAGATGGCTGAGTGTGAGTGGAGTGAAGTGTGTGTGTGGGGTCAGTGAGTGGGTGTTAAGAGTGCATGTGAATGAGGGGTGTAAATGTGGCATGGGTGAGGGTTTGTGTGCATACTCATGTGTGCGTGTGTATGGGGGAGGGGTACATGTGTGGCCTCACATGCACACACCAATAGCCACTCTCACTGAGTGAGTGAGCACACTGAGACTGGGAGTGAGCAGGACACATACACACTCACATCCTTTCACACCCTAATTACACATGTCCTTATTTATTACTCATATTTTAATTGTGAATTTATTGTTATGACTTTCTTGCTCAGTGTGGTCGGCTATATTAGGGATATCGTGGTACCTAGGTGGGATGTACCTTATACTGTAATATGAGTGGTAGAACCTGCCTGCTGGTTCCGCCCAGCAGGCGGAGCATAAGAGTCTGTGTTCCACCCACAGCAGTCATTCTGTACGAGAGCTGCTGGGGTAACTACTTGTTCATTAAAGCCGTCAATTGGACTATAATCTCGCTTCAGTAGTGATTGATCGTGCATCACTCAGCAAATTGTTTCTGTTTTGTTATGCTCTTGATGTAGCATAAGCTGCTTCCTTGATGTGCACTCTGACAAAGGAAGGTTCAGACTTGGAGATAGCTTTAACACATTTATTAAACTATTAACGATTCTCCTACTTGGATTCGACTCTCCTGTTAATCCTGCTATAGCTACTCAGACTGACGAAGCAGTCTGCTACAATCTACGTGGTGGGTGTGGTGTGTTTCCAAATCAACCCTGTGTATTCACTGAGAGTCTCCACTGGAACGAGGAAGATCATGTGTGCTGTGTCCTTTTATGTGGTTTGGTGTAATGCCCCCCTGTGGTAGTGTCACCTGTGTGTGTGTCGTGAATGCCCATTGGTCGTGTCCTATCTTACTGGCCTATTGGTTGAATGTCTGTGTGTCATGTCTCTGGTGCTCCCTCCAGTGTCTCGCTAGTCTACGTGAATTTACATTAACCCCTTGTGTATTACAGTGACGCATATTACCAGTTTCTTTTTAATGTTGTGCCAAAGCCTAACTTTCTGAAATCTGTTCATAAGTCCCCTGAGTGTGATAAAAATTGAAATTTGGCCTCCCATATGAAAACGTTGGACAAATCTGTTGTAAGGTCACCGTAATTTGGTGGGGAGGTGAAGGCGGACATGGCAAGGTGGGATGGTCTTCCCTTGTCGTTGATAGAGCAGGTACAGGCAATTAAGATGAATGCGTTGCCGTGTTTTTTTATTTTTCAGTGCCTACCGATCTTTTTGCCAAAAGTGTTTTTTAAGGAAGTGGAGAGGACGATTACATTGTTTATTTGTGGGGAGGGCGGTGGGGGGGGGGTTTAGGATTAGGAAGGTGCTGTTGCAGAGAGGATGGCAGTCATGGGGTTTGAGTCCCCCGAATTTACTGTATTATTACTTGGCGGCGAATGCTGAAAAGGTGCGGAGCTGGGACAGAGGGGGGGGATCTCCCCATGGGTTAGAAAGGAGATTAATTTGTACTGGGGGTTGGGGTTAAGGGCGCTGGCAACAGCCAAGCTCCCGATGGCCCCAGGAAAATATTTGGGGAGTGCGGTGGTGGTGACGACGTGGAAGATCTGGAGGCAGTTGCGCCAGGACTTTAAATCCTGGGCAAGGTCAAGGGAAATGCCGATTCGGGGAAACAATAGATTTGAGCCAGGGAAGTGGGATGGGATTTTTTAGAGATGGGAGGAGAGGGGAGTTAGGGTATTAAAGGATCTGTTTCTGGCGGACCGGTTTGCAAGCCTGGAGGAGCTGGGGGAGAAATATGTTTTGGGGAGAGGGAGATGTTTCGATACATGCAGGTCCGAGACTTTGCCAGGAAGGAGATACAGAGCTTTCCAGTGGCGCTGATGACAGGGGGAATGGTGAAGAGAATGGAGTCAGCGATTTATGGGATGATTCATGGGGAGGAAAAGGTATTGGTGGAGAGGATTAAGGCAAAGTGGGAAGAAGAGTTGAGGGAGGGCATGGAGGAGAGATTGCGGTGTGAGGTGCTCCGGAGGGTGAATGCCACCATCTCGTGCACGAGGTTGGGGCTGATACAGTTGAAGGTGGTGTATAGATTGCATCTCACGAGGATGAGGTTGAGCCACCTCTTTGAGGGGGTGGAGAATGTTTGTGATTTTCAGGAGACCTGCAAATCATGTTCATATGATTTGGTCCTGTCCAAAACTGGAGGGGTATTGGAGGGAGGTCTTCAGGGTAATCTTGAGGCCCCCTAGAAGCCATATGTGAGGTAACGGACCAGCCAGGGTTGGAGGCAGGTGCGGAGGCAGATGTCTTAGCCTTCGCCTTGCTGATTGTCCAAAGGCGGATCCTGTTGGGGTGGAGATCAGCATATCCGCCCTGTGCCTCGGTGTGGCGGGGGGGACCTGCTGGAGTTTTTAACGCTCGAGGAAAGTGAAGTTCAAGTTGAGGGGAAGGATGGAAGGGTTCTACAATTCATGGACTTTGTTTATTATGCATTTTCAAGAATTGGATGACATCAAACATTAGGGGGTGAGGTGGGGGAGTTTGGAATGTATAGGTTATTGGTGATTATGTACAGGGTGATTGTGGATTCTTAATTCTTTTAGATTTCGTGTTCTGAATTTGGGGGTGGGTAAAATAAAGGATAAAGGGATTCTTGGCCAGGGGATGGCCATTGCATTTGTAATTGTTGATTATTTGTTGGTGGGTATATATTTGATGAAAATGTGAAAAAGGAGGAGAATAAAAAAATATTTTTTTTTAAAAATCTGTTGTGAGGTCCCCAAGCCTGTTCCTTTTCAAGTCCACCAGTGCAGAAAACCACCCAAGTGGGGTTTGTACAAGTGAATAGTGAAATCACTTCATGTTGGGAGTCAGCAACAAGAGGTCATCAATTGAAAATAATCGCTCAAGAGATTAACGAGAGGAGTTAGAGAACAAGAGGTCAACAAGAGCAATGAAAAGTTTTGCAATAAGCAGTGAGTGAGACAGAGACCTCATCTTATAGAGGAAGCTGCCGGAGACATGGGGGCTTGGTGGGGGGGGGGGGGGGGGGGGCGGTATTGGTGTTGTTACCGAGATTAGTTTCAGATTACTTCAACAGCCAACACAACTGAGATGGATTTAAAAACATTCTTCTGGAATTTATGGGATTTGCTGATTAAAGATCGTCACTGCAGGTAAAGTTCATTTGCCAAATATATTCTTTGAATCAACATATTTAAAATCAAAAATCACAATTTATGTTGGCATAAGTAACTTACCCCCATGTTACAGCCACAGCACCGGATGTTAGCATTTCAGCAGGACTCATGGCTGCCAGGTAGCTGATATTTACCATTACATACAGCAATGTCACCAGTGGAAGGGAAATCAATAAAGCTCGAGGCAGATTCACCTGAAACAGAAAATTGAGCATATGCTTGATCATAGATTTAGATTGACGAACAAAAATAAAAATGCAAAGTCTATTAGTTCAGCCTGTGGAGACACTATAATTATCTTCAATACCCACAATTTCTCATCCATTGATTTTGATGGATGGGAAATCATTGTAGTACATTTTGATGTTGAAAGCCATCCATCATGTTGGCTGCCCAGAGATCTTGCAAACTTATTTGCAGGACACGTCTTGAGCAATAATTTCTTCCATGTTTCAATACTAATTTTTCAGGTTCAAGCATGAAAAATGGACTGACATTGATGTGTTAGGCAGGTTCGTTCGACGTTGACTGCAACGGGATGCAGTGAAGCTAGAAACAGACGTCTGACACAGGAGATGATCCAACACTGTTTTATTTAACTAGTGGACTGCTGTACATGTTCAGCTGTGGGTTGACACTCTACTAATCTAATTGATGACCTCTTACTGGCTTGACCAGACTTACTAGCTACCGCATGGTGATAATGCTCACTAGCTTGTGCACTCTGACTGTCTCAGTAGCTGGGTCCTGAGAGAGAGTCTTAATGCCCTGTGGGCTTTATAGTGCTGGTGTTCTGTCTGGTGATTGGTTGTTCTGTGTTGTGTGTTCATTGGACATCCTGTGTGTCAATCACCGACTGTCTGCATCTCATTATATACATGAGTGGATATTATGACAGACATTGCTGTAAATTTGGCAGGCCAATTAAATTTCCATATTTCCATCATTCATTTTTTTTCTCATCTTTGAAGAAGGCAAAGATAACCTCCAACTTCTTTTCCCGAATACCAATCTCCACTAAACTTTCCCTCTGCTGCCCCATCATCCGTACCGTGAATGCCAAGTGTCAGGAGCTCATAAACTTCTTTCTCTCAAGGTAGGAAGATCTTGGCAGATACAGAGTCCTGCAGAAGAAGGTAAGTGCAACCTGCAATGCAAGGATAGGAGAGCTTTACAAGGCACTTGACTCCACAAAGAAAATACAAACAAAAATGTATATGGCATGCTCAAGGTGATGCACAGAGCTGTACTCTGGTATGTCACCGCAGTTTGTTGGGTATTATTATGATTTTATTTTATTTTTTAAAATAAATTTTGGAGTACCCAATTCATTTTTTCCAATTAAGGGGCAATTTAGCGTGGCCAATCCACTAACCCTGCACACCTTTGGGTTGTGGGGGCGAAACCCACACAAACACGGGGAGAATGTGCAAACTCCACACGGACAGTGACCCAGGGCTGGGATTGAACCCTCCACCCCGGGGGGTGGGGTGCAGCACCATCAGGAGTGAGATATTGTACAACACATTGTGGTGAACCACGGTGCACCTGTATTAGGGGATGTACGGTAGAACCTGCACTACAGGTTCGCCGGTAGCCCCTGCTGGCTATCTCCGCCCACAAGGAGTATAAATATGCGTGACCTCCTCCTGATCAGCCATTTCGCCAGCTGCAGTAGGAGGCCACGCATCTGACTGTAATAAAGCCACAGATGTACCAATCTGAGTCTTTTGTGCAATTGATCGTGCATCAATTTATTACACTCAGATATTTCTACAATATGAACATTAGGATCAAACCAGATCGCCTGCAGCTGGATCCACACTCGCCAGACGACAGAAAGGACTTTAATCACTGGCTAGCTTGCTTTGAGGCCCACATCAACGCTGCGACCCCAACGCCGACGGAAGCTCAGAAGATCCAAGTTCTATACTCCAGGTTGAGCTCCAGCATGTTCCCGTTGATCCAGGATGCCCCAAATTACGCGGAAGCAATGACACTCCTAAAAGAGAACTACGCTCAGAAGACAAACACACTATTCGTAAGGCATGTATTTGCCACTCGCGTACAACTACCTGGTGAATCGATCGATGACTTCTGCCGGGCTCTTATCCCACTCGTACGGGACTGTGACTGTCAGGCCATCACGGCCACTGAACATTCCAATCTCCTCATGTGTGACGCATTCGTAACGAGGATTGCGTCGGACCCCATCCGACAACGACTGCTGGAAGGGGCTATGCTCGACCTAACGGAGATGAATACTTCAGCGCTTTCCATGACGGTTGCATCACGAAACGTCCAAGCCTACCCCGCTCGCCGCATGGCCCACCCCTCCTGCCCCTCCAAGACCCCGCAAACGACCCCACCGGCTGGGGCCCCTCCTAATCAATACGCCTGCACTGCCCGCCACACCACGCACCCTGGGGGTCCCCACTGCTACATCGGCGGCCAGCAGAAGCACCAACACCAACACTGCCTAGCCAGCACCGCCACTTGCAAATCCTGCGGTAAAAAGGGCCACTTTGCAGCTGTGTGCCAGGCCCGCGCAGTTGCTGCTATCACGCCCACAATCGCCCCCTCCCCCCTGCCGAACGCACAATGGGCGGCGCCATCTTCTCCTCCCAGGTCCACGTGCGGCCTGTGGGCGCCGCCATATTGCCCTGCCCCCACAACGTGCGCTCTATGGGCGCCACCATCTTGCCCTGCCCCCACAACGTGCGCTCCATGGATGCCGCCATCTTGCCCCACCCCACAACGTGCGCTCCATGGATGCCGCCATCTTGCCCCGCCCCCACAATGTGCGCACTATGGGTGCTGCCATCTTGCCCCGCCCCCACAACGTGCGCTCCATGAATGCCGCCATCTTGTTCCCAACAGGTCCTCCGGACGCCGCCATTTTGTCTTCCCCGCGGGACTGGAACGCAGGCTCCGGGTCGCCAATGCTCCCCATCTGAATCCTCGGACGACCACCCACAGCTCGCCTCAATGACACCGGACCAGTCCCGTCCTCACAACCTGGCCACCGCTTCGACGACAGTGAAAGTCAACAGCCACGCGACCTCTTGCCTGCTGGACTCCGGGTGCACCGAAAGCTTCATTCACCCAGACACGGTAAGGCGCTGCTCCCTCGCCGTCCACCTGTGGTGAATGTGATTCACACGGTATTATAATCTGTATATATATGTGTCTATATTGTAAGTGCAGTTGCACTACCTGACCATCAGGCGGAGTAGCTCTGGGAATACTCGAGAGTTGTACTGGGCTTCTCCCTTGGCTACGCCCAGGACTCCTCCCCCGGGAGCTGCTGTATAAAGATCAGTGCCACAGGGTCAGCCGGCCCGTTCATCGAAAGTTCAACGGCTAACAGGCTGGCTCTGTTGTAAGTATATTAAAACCGCTCTTCTAATCCTACAAGCACGTGTCCGTAGAATTGTTGGTTCCAACAATTTAATATACTTAGGAAACAGTCGAAGAAAATCATGGAAGCAGCCCTCAAGCCCAGAAGCCTAGAACTCGAACAACAGGATGCAGAGGCTAAGGAAATTTTTTCCCACTGGCTGAGATGTTTTAAAGCCTACCTGGCAGAAGCCAGCACCGCCGGAACAACGGAGGAACAAAAATGCAGCCTACTGCACGCGAGGGTAAGCCACAGAATCTCCACGCAGCTAAATCCGGCCGGTTCTTACACCGCAGCACTGGCGATATTGGACAAAATGTACGTTAGGCCCATTAACAAGGTTTATGCACGCCACGTGTTTACGACTCACCGTCAGCGGCCTACAGAAACGCTAGCTGAGTTTGTAAGGGAACTGAACAATCTTTCCAATGACTGTAATTATCAAGCCGTTACCGCGGCTGAACATAGGGAGCTTGCTGTGCGGGATGTTTTCGTAGCGGGCCTTAGGTCTAACTATGTGCGCCAAAGACTGCTAGAAAAGGGGGCCCAGGACTTGGATACTACTGTGGAGGCTGCTACCACTATGGAAGTCTCCTTCCGCAGACTCACGCCGTTTCCCACGGACCCCGCAACCGCATCGTGGACCCCCGACCAACAATCCTCCCCCGGGCCTGTGCCGCACGGTCACCCAGCTACCGCGCTGCCAAAGCCAGTTACTCTGCTGCCCCAGCCAGTTACTCTGCTGCCCCAGCCAGCTACTCAGCTGCTCCAGCCAGCTACTCAGCTGCCCCAGCCTGCCATTTCTGTGGCCAAAGCCAGCACTCGCGGCAGTTCTGCCCAGCCCGATCCGCGACCTGCAGCAGCTGTGGGAAGAAAGGCCACTATGCCAGAGTGTGCCTCGCGAAAAGGGCCCCAGTTTTTAACTCACCAGCAGAAAGAACAAATCGCTCCCAACACCAGCGGGCCCGCGGGGCCCGAAACGCTGCGGCCTACACCCCGACTCCGCCCCCTCCCGCCACGTGCGATCCATGGGGGCCGCATTTTGGAAAACCCCCACCATGCGGCCGGCCACATGCGACTCATGGGGGCCGCCATCTTCCTCGCCGCTCACCACGTGCGATCCACTGGCCCCATCTGCATCGGCATGCTCAGAAAGCTCATCTGAAGAATACGACTTCCCCGGGCACTCACCACGCGGCCCGCAACTCAACGCGGTCACCATAGATCAATCCCGCCCCAAGCACCTACGAAGTTCGATGGCGGAGGTCCAGATCAACGGGTACAGCACGCCATGCCTCTTTGACTCCGGGAGCACCGAGAGCTTTATACATCCAGAGCTGATAAGACGCTGTTCGCTTTCTATTTTTCCTGTAAGCCAAACTATCGCCCTCGCTTCGGGCTCACACTCAGTCCAAATCCAAGGACGCACCGTCGCTACGCTCACAATTCGAGGCGCTAGTTATTCTAAATTTAAGCTTTATGTCCTGCCTGACCTCTGCGCACCACTCTTATTAGGCCTGGATTTCCAGTGCAACCTCAAGAGCCTCACCCTCCGCTTCGGCGGGCCCCTGCCCCCACTCACTATCTGCAGCCTAGCCACGCTGCGCATCTTCCCCCCCCTCCTCTCTTCGCCAATCTCACTCCAGATTGCAAGCCAGTAGCTACTCGCAGCAGGCGATACAGCCTACAGGATAGGGTCTTTATCCGATCGGAGGTTCGACGGCTGCTCAGTGAGGGGATCATAGAGGCCAGTAATAGTCCCTGGAGAGCTCAGATGGTGGGAAAAATTTTGCATGGTCGTCAACTATAGCCAGACCGTAAATCGCTTTACGCTCCTAGACGCGTACCCCCTCCCCAGAATTGCAGACATGGTTAATCATATCGGCCAATTTCGGCTATTTTCCACGGTGGATCTGAAGTCTGCATACCACCAGCTCCCAATCCGCCCGGAGGACCGCCACTACACGGTATTCGAGGCCGATGGCCGCCTCTTCCATTTCCTCCGGGTACCTTTCGGCGTCACTAACGGGGTTTCGGTGTTCCAACGAGCAATGGACCAAATGGTAGACCAGTACAGGCTGCGGGCCATGTTTCCGTATCTGGACAATGTTACCAACTGCGGCTATGACCAGCAGGACCACGACGCCAACCTCCACCGTTTTCTCCAAACGGCACAGATCTGGGGCAGCACGGTAGCATTGTGGATAGCACAATCGCTTCACAGCTCCCAGGGTCCCAGGTTCAATTCCGGCTTGGGTCACTGTCTGTGCGGAGTCCGCACATCCTCCCCGTGTGTGTGTGGGTTTCCTCCGGGTGCTCCGATTTCCTCCCACAGTCCAAAGATGTGCGGGTTAGGTGGATTGGACATGATAAATTGCCCTTTGTGTCCAAAATTACCCTTAGTGTTGGGTGGGGCTACTGGGTTATGGGTATAGGGTGGAGGTGTTAACCTTGGGTATGGTGCTCTTTCCAGGAGCCGGTGCAGACTCGATGGGCCGAATGGCCTCCTTCTGCACTGTAAATTCTATAAATTCTATGAAAATTAAATCTCACTTATAACAAGGAGAAATGCGTTTTCCGCACAAACAGACTGGCCATCCTCGGCTACGTTGTGGAGAACGGAGTCCTGGGCCCAGACCCGGACCACATGCGCCCCCTCTTGGAACTCCCCCTCCCTCATTGCCCCAAGACCCTCAAACGGTGCTTGGGGTTCTTTTCATACTACGCCCAGTGGGTCCCTCAATATGCAGACAAAGCCTACCCACTCTTTAAGGCCACACGATTTCCCCTGTCTGCTGAGGCGCGCCAGGCCTTCAGCTGCATCAAGGAGGACATCGCCAAAGCAGCCATGCGGGCGGTGGATGAATCCACTCCCTTTCAGGTTGAGAGCGACGCCTCAGAGGTAGCTCTAGCAGCCACTTTAAATCAGGCAGGGAGGCCCGTTGCATTTTTCTCCCGTACCCTATCCGCTTCAGAACTCCGACACTCCTCAGTCGAGAAGGAAGCACAAGCCATCGTGGAGGCGGTTCATCACTGGAGGCATTACTTCGCAGGTAGGAGGTTTACCCTCATTACCGACCAACGATCAGTTGCCTTTATGTTTGACAACTCGCAAAGGGGCAAAATAAAAAAATGATAAAATCCTTCGGTGGAGGATCGAACTCTCCACCTATGTAAATATCGACCGGGGAAGCTCAACGAGCCCTTGGATGCCCTATCCTGCGGGACATACGCCAGCGCGCAGATCAGCCGTCTGAAAGCCATCCACGTTGACGTCTGCCATCCAGGGGTCACCCGGCTTGCCCACTACATCAGAGCCCGAAACCTGCCTTTCTCCAACGAGGAGGTAAAAACGGTCACCAGGGACTGCCCGATCTGTGCAGAGTGCAAACCGCACTTCTATAGACCAGACAGGGCCCACCTGGTCAAGGCTTCTAGGCCCTTTGAACGCCTTGCGATCGATTTCAAAGGGCCACTCCCCTCCACTAACAAGAACATTTATTTCCTCAACATCATCGACGAGTTCTCCCGATTCCCTTTTGCCATTCCATGCCTGATATGACCTCCCACACAGTCATTAGGGCCCTGCATAGTGTCTTCACCCTGTTCGGTTTCCCCAGCTACGTGCACAGCGACCGGGGTTCACCCTTTATGAGCGACAAGCTGCGTCAGTACCTGCTCGACAACGGCATCGCCTCGAGCAGGACTACCAGCTACAACCCCAGGGGGAACGGGCAGGTGGAGAGGGAGAACGCGACAGTCTGGAAGACCGTCCCACTGACCCTCCGGTCTAGAAAACTCCAAGTCTCCCAATGGCAAGAAGTCCTCCCAGACGCGCTCCACGCAATCAGATCCCTCCTCTGTACAGCTACAAATCAAACCCCTCACGAGCGACTCTTCATTTTTTCTAGGGGCACTACCACGGGAGTCTCACTTCCGGCATGGCTGAGGACATCAGGCCCGGTCCTCCTGAGGAAGCACGTCAGGGGGCACAAAACTGACCCCCTTGTTGAAAAGGTGCGCCTCCTCCATTCCAACCCCCAGTACACATTCGTGGAGTTCCCGGACGGTCGCTAAGACACAGTATCCTTCGGGACCTGGCACCCGCTGGATCCAGCCCCCCCCCACCCCCACTGAGGAACCCCTTACCCCGTTCCTTATGCTGCCGCCCCCTCGCGCCCCCGATTCCGCAAGCTCACCCCACCGGTTCCACGCGCCAGAACCAGCCCGCCCCCAGCGCCCCCAGTCTCTGGTCGAGCCAGAGGTGCATAAAGTTCGGACGAGACCCGCCCCGGAGTCTGCCATCGTACCCCAGCTCTCAACACCCACCCAGCCACATCAAGAGGCTGCAACCCCGGTGCTCCGCAGATCGAAAAGAACAATTCGTCCACCGGACAGACTAACTCTGTGAGCCACCACCCCAGCTGGACTCAATTTTTTTCACTGTGGGTGAATGTGGTGAATGTGATTCACAAGGTATTATAATCTGTATATATATGTGTCTGTATTGTAAGTGCAGTTGCACTACCTGACCACCAGGGGGAGTAGCTCTGGGAATACTCGAGAGTTGTATTGGGCTTCTCCCTTGGCTCCGCCCAGGACTCCTCCTCCGGGAGCTGCTGTATAAAGATCAGTGCCACAGGGTCAGCCGGCCAGTTCACCGAACGTTCAACGGCTAATAGGCTGGCTCTGTTGTAAGTATATTAAAACCGCTATTCTAATCCTACAAGCACGTGTCCATAGAATTGTTGGTTCCAACACCACCCCGCCAACCAACAGATTTCCGTGGCCTCCGGATCTCACTCTGTCTCAATCCGAGGGTTCTGTGTGGTCAATCTCACTGTCCAGGGCGTAGAATTCAGCGGTTTCTGCCTCTATGTCCTCCCCAACCTCTGCGCTGCACTATTGCTGGGTCTGGATTTTCACTGTAATCTCCAGAGCCTCATCCTCAAATTTGGCGGGCCCCTACCTCCACTCACCGTTTGCGGCCTCACGACCCTCAAGGTTGACCCCCCCACCTCTTTGCCAATCGAACTGCAGATTGCAAGCCCGTCGCCACCAGGAGCAGATGGTACAGCGCCAAGGACAAGGCCTTCATCAGGTCTGAGGTCCAGCGGCTGCTTCAGGAGGGTATTATCAAGGCCAGCAATAGCCCCTGGAGAGCCCATGTGGTAGTGGTTAAAACTGGGGAGAAACATAGAAGAGTCTTGGATTCCAGCCAGACCATCAATCGGTACACGCAGCTTGACGCGTACCCCCTCCCACGCATATCTGATATGGTCAATCAGATTGCACAGTACCGGGTCTTCTCAACAATTGACCTGAAATCCGCCTACCACCAGCTCCCCATCCGTAAATCGGACCGTCCATACACTGCCTTCGAGCGGACTGTCGGCTCTAGCAATTCCTTAGGGTTCCCTTCGGCGTCACTAACGGGGTCTTGGTCTTCCAAAGGGAGATGGACCGAATTGTCGACTGGTACGGTCTGCGGGCCACATTTCCGTACCTGGGCAACGTCACCATCTGCAGCCATGACCAGCAGGATCACAACGCCAACCTCTCTAAATTTCTCCGCACCGCCACTTCTTCAATCTTACATACAAGGAGAAGCGTGTGTTCCGCACGACCCGTCTAGCCATCCTCGACTATGTAGTCCAAAACGGACTCCTGGGGCCCGATCCCGACCCCATGCACCCCCTCATGGAGCTCCCCCTCCCCAACTGCCCCAAGGCCCTCAAACGCTGCCTTGGGTTCTTCTCCTACTACGGCCAGTGGGTCCCAAACCACGCGGACAAGGCCCGCCCACTCATACAGTCCACCCAATTTCCCCTCACGGCCGAAGCACAACGTGCATTCGCCCGTATTAGAGCAGACATAGCCAAGGCCGGGATGCACGCAGTAGATGAGGCACTGCCCTTCCAAGTAAAAAGTGACATTTCAGATGTCACCCTCACCGCCACTCTAAATCAGGCAGGCAGACCCGTGGCATTCTTTTCCCGCACCCTTCATGCCTCTGAAATTCGGCATTCATCCGTTGAGAAAGAGGCCCAGGCTATCGTTGAAGCTGTGCGGCATTGGAGGCATTACCTGGCCGGCAGGAGATTCACTCTCCTCACTGACCAACGGTCGGTAGCTCTCATGTTCAACAACACGCAGCAGGGCAAGATCAAAAACAATAAAGTCTTGTGGTGGAGAATCGAGCTCTCCACGTATAATTGTGAGATTTTGTATCGCCCCGGCAAGCTCAACGAGCCCCCAGACACCCTCTCCCGAGGTACATGTGCCAGCGCACAAGTAGACCAACTACGGGCACTGCACGACAGCCTTTGTCAACCGGGGGTCACTCGACTGTACCACCTCGTCAAAGCCCGCAATCTGCCCTACTCCATCGAGGAAGTACGGACAGTCACCAGGGACTGCCAGGCCTGTGCAGAGTGGAAGCCGCACTTCTACCGGCCGGACCGCGCGCCTGGTGAAAGCCTCCCGCCCCTTTAAACGCCTCAGTGTGGATTTCAATAGGCCCCTCCCCTCCACCGACCACAACACATATATCCTCAGTGTGGTCGATGAGTACTCCAGGTTCCCCTTCGCCATCCCATGCCCCGATATGACGTCTGCCACCGTCATCAAGGCCCTCAACACCACCTTCGCTCTGTTCGGTTTCCCCGCCTACATCCACAGTGACAGGGTATCCTCATTCATGAGCGATGAGCTGCGCCAGTTCCTGCTCAGCAGGGGTATCGCCTCCAGCAGGACGACCAGCTACAACCCCCAGGGAAACGGGTAGATAGAGAGGGAGAACGGGACGGTTTGGAGGGCCATCCAGCTGGCCCTACGGTCCAGGAACCTCCCAGTCTCTCGCTGGCAGGAGGTCCTCCCTGATGCACTACACTCCATAGGGTCTCTACTGTGCAACACCACAAATAACACACCCCATGAACGTGTTTTTACCTTCCCCAGGAAGTCCACATCCAGGGTGTCGCTCCCGACTTGGCTCGCAGCTCCAGGACCAGTCCTTCTATGTAGGCATGTCCGACTCCACAAGGCGGACCCCTTGGTGGACAGGGTACACTTGCTCCACGCCAACCCCCAGTATGCCTATGTGGAGTTCCCCGACGGCCGCCAGGATGCGGTCTCACTCAGGGACCTGGCTCCCTCAGGTTCCACTTCCACACACTTCCCACCCACGCGCCACCCTCCCCTCCCCTGGCGCTCCCAACATTAGCCCCACCAGGTTCATCCCTTCTTCTCCTTCCCATGCTAGAGGACGAAGATTTCGGCACGCTCCCGGAGTCATCCGACTACTGGCCAGTACCAGCACCGCCAGCACCGACGTTGGCGATGCCAGCACCGACATCGCTGCCACCGTTACGTCGCTCCCAGCGAACCGTCAAGCCACCGGACCGACTTAACCTCTGACAGGCACCGGGCTACCAAAATGGACATTTTTTTTCACCTCCCCACTGTAAATTATTTGTAAATCTGTATATAGTTCCACGCCACCCCGCCGGACTCATTTTTAACAGGGGGTGAATGTGATGAACCACAGTGCACCTGTATTAGGGGATGTATGGTAGGACCTGCACTGCAGGTTCGCTGGTAGCCCCTGCTGGCTAGCTCCGCCCACAAGTTCCCGTATAAATATGCGTGACCTCCTCCTGATCAGCCATTTTGCCAGCTGCAGTAGGAGGCCACGCATCTGACTGTAAGAAAGCCACAGTTGTACCAGTCTGAGTCCTTCATGCAATTGATCGTGCATCACACATTAAACACCTTTTTTGCACAACCCCTATAATGCCTCTGTCACGTTCTTCCTCAATGTGGCTGACCTCCGAAACTTCGCTCTTCTCTCCAGGATCACAACACCCCCCCCCACTGTGGCACGTATCCATCCCCTGGCAGTCGGCATGCCCCCAGAGCTGTGTCCCATCCCCTCGGTGTTCGGATGTTGGCTGTTGCATGTGTGGTGCTGCCACCCCTAGTGTTCAAGTGCAGTGTCCAGGCATCAGGCTGTTGTTGCAAGTTTCTTTTCCTCTGTCTTTTCCTATGGCTCTGTTCCAATTATGGAAAACAGTGGGTTTGCCCTTCTTCCTTTTGATATCTATGTTCTAATGCTCAGAGCCGCCAGGTATCGAATGATACTACCACAAGGTTCAACCGGTTATCGATCAAAGAGCCAAACACCAGTTAGTTAGTTCAAGGTCAAGGGTACTTTATTTACACACAATTAGTCATGCATCATAAACACTACTAGTTAATTACACCTATCAATTAAGACAACCTGTACTTAACTTTGGGTGCCTGGCTTATGTCAGAGAAACAGAGGCCGCTGTTCGATTCTGGATCTATCGAGTTCGAAGGAGTAACTGCTGCTCAGCTAGGCTCATCCATCTGGTAGCGAGAGTTGAACTTATACTTGCTTCTGGTGTTGCTGCACTTGGAGATGTTCGTGACCGGGTACCAAGACCAAGAGAGCGCGAACATATGGTGAACTCTTCTTATTATACTTGGGGGTTTTTGTGCTCTTTTGGGCAGTCCTTCAGTTTGGACCTCACTAATTGGGTGATCCCTGATCACTCCATTCGATTCCTAACCAATAAGTGGGCAGGGATCTGGATGGCTGGGCGTGTCCCAAGCGGTCACTGACCCCGTTGTTTACGTGTCCCCTGAACAGGGAGTGGTGCTGAAATATCTGGGACTGTACCGGTCTCTCGAGTACCAGTCCTTTGTTCTGGTGGAGATGGGCCATCCAGTGCTAATCGGCCCATCAAAATGCTAATTGTTCAGAGTTTCGATACCGTCTGGACTTCTTGGTTGCAAATATACATTTTCAGGCTCTGAGCCTGCCTGAGTCTTGGCTTGTCCATTTTACCCACTAGGCTTTGTGAGTTTCTCTGTCCCTAGTTGTCAGTGGCCATCCCAGATAGCTAAAGTGTGATTGGGAGAGTAGCCAATGACTCCCATATGCTACATGACCCGTCCACCCACGGGAATACACTTGGCAAGTGGGAAGTGTTCACTTAACCACGATTGCCAATTCCCTATTAGCAATAGTCTTCAGTCGTGCAGCCAGAGGCCTCAGCAGACAGTTGGGGTTATTGGTGCTAATTGGGGCCGACAGGAAGGGACGAGGATTGCCTCCGGAACGGGTACATAATCCAGGGGTTGGCATGGTGGTGCTGCGATCGGTTACCTCCCCAGCTCCTCCGCTCCCCCCCCCCCCTCCAACCTCCCATGTTGGCCCACCCCTGCGGAGAGTCCCCCATCCCAAACTGAGTGTCTCTCACCCCCCACCGAGCACTGGGGTGGCAAGCCAAGTGGTACCGGGCTCTTTGCCTGTGAGCAAAGATGGCTACTCACAGTCTCCACAGAAGCCCCACAGAACTCCCCACAAAAGCACTTCCGTTATTCAAAAGGAGTACTAATCGGCGCCAGCGTGACCATTTTCTGGGAGGCCGCTGGATATGGGATGGCTCTCGTTACATGTATGGAAATTGGGCTTAAGTGGTAAATCGTTTCTCGCCACGCTACAGTGAGATCCCGATTTCACCTAAGGGAGCGGGTCGGTTGCATCACAAACTCTTTGGCGCCGGTGTGGGTCTCATTTTTGGCCTCTCCCACTATTCACTGGCCTTGTTTCGCTTGAGCGAGAGCGGAATGAGGCTGGAGAATCCCCCCCCCCTTATGTTTTGGGTCAGGGTCCTGATGTTGGGATTAAATGTGAGTCCAATTTTACAATACATCGAGAAGGGGCGGGGGGGGGGGGGGGGGGGGGGAGACATCTCCAAGCACCTACTGTGCTCTCAGCAGCACGGAAGGCCCAGTCACTGGTTGAAAAATACATTCATCATTCATACATATATATATATATATATACATTGGCTATTGGACTACAAAGTGACATTTTTAAATTTGCCAGATAGCAAACCTGGAGAGTGGTGTTGGTGATTCTGCTAGCAATGGCCATGAAATCCAGCAGGGAACAGCTCGGCTTGAAGGTGGTCAGAGATATTGGTGATCAGTTACCACGCCTGTCTCAGTCTGTGAAAGCACTGCATTTCAGGTGGAGCCATCTGCAGTCTTGTCCTTCTCTTGGACTTCACTCAATTGCCTCCTGTGCATTTCTTTCTCTGTCTCTCCCTCCTGTGCATTGATCACTCTTGTGTGCCTCCCTACCTTTTAACTTCATCCAGTAGTGGACTTACTGATCCCCCCACAGCATGTTGGCGCTGCCATGCATGGTGATTGACTTCCTTGTCTGTTGTCGTATTGAAAACATCCATGGCGGTTCGGTTCACATCCTGCTGGTGTCTGCTTGAAAACCTCCAAACCTCTCGGAAACCTTTAGGCTGACAAGAATCAACTATGAAGTGTTTCTCAGAGGTAGTTGACAAAGCTGTAAGCTCAGAGCTTTTATCAAGATTAAACAACCTGAACTTTAAATACCTCCATAAGCCGTGGCTCAATCTCATTTTGTTTTCACTTGCAAGTTTCCCAATCCCTCTGAAATCCATGCTGATTTAAATTCAAAAGGTTGCTTAAATCAATTGAAATTCTCTTATTGCTCTGAAGCTATTCTGCTAAAGCCTGTGTTAATTAACCTAATCCTAATCAACACAGCTCTGTTAAAGCCAGAAGAGGGCGCATTGGAGCTGGTTTGGACATCAGTTTTCACTTCTTACCTGACCCAAACCCATTTGTTCTTGGGTCTTCCCCAAGGTATCTGTTATTTTTATTATTTTTATTTTTTAAATTTTAGAGTACCTAACCGGGCAGAAACATCGCGTGCTTATCATTTCAGGGGCTGGTTTAGCTCACTCAGCGAAATCACTGGCTTTTAAAGCAGACCAAGCAGGCCAGCAGCACGGTTCGATTCCCGTACCAGCCTCCCCAGACAGGCGCCGGAATGTGGCGACTAGGGGCTTTTCACAGTAACTTCATTGAAGCCTACTCGTGACAATAAGCGATTTTCATTCATTTCATTTTCATTTCATTATTTTTTCCAATTAAGTGGCAATTTAGCGTGGCCAATCCACCTATCCTGCACATCTTTGGGTTGTGGGGGTGAAACCCACGCAGACACGGGGAGAATGTGCAAACTCCACATGGACAGTGACCCAGGGCCGGGATTTGAACCCGGGTCCTCAGCGCCGTAGGCAGCAATGCTAACCACTGTGCCACCATGCTGCCCGTAAGGTATCTGTTATAACCCAATCAGAGGCCATGGCGTCTGTAACCTCAGAATCTCTGTGACCTCACCCGAGTACAATCTACCTAGATGAAGGAGTGGAGCCACCGCCTTAATCCAGGGGACTCTGGGTCATAAATACCCCGGCCCAAATGAGAGCCGGGCGCCAGGAGACTCTTCGGGGAGTAGGAGGTGTAGTGGCCAGGTCGACCATGGTCCCACCTTCACATAGATTTTGCGGGACCCTTTCAAGGAGCCATGTATCTAATTATTGTAGGTGCCTAATCGATGGATGTCCATCGAATGACCACGATGACATTGAGGGCCACTACTGAGCGGCTCAGACAAACCTTTAGTGTTCACAGGCTTCCTGAAGCACTGGTATCGGACAACAGTACAGATTGTGGAATTCACCAACTTTCTGAAGCAAAATGGGATCCGCCATGTATGGACTGCACCTGACAGCAGTATAGAGCTCAGCATGAAATAAAACAGACCTCCGGTTTCCCGGACACCCAACTGGCCCATTTCCTTTTTTATTACCTTACCACACCACATACCACCACCAGAGTGGCCCTCAGAATTGTTAATGGTAGGTGAGGATGAGCCTTGTCCTACCAGATGTCTGGGTAAAGGTCTGCAACTGGCAGGAACATGCTGGAACACACCAATCCAGACCCATCTGGGAATGTGGTGGGCGACACAGTCTATTTCCAAACTTTTGCCAACAGGGTGTTGTGGGTCCCAGGGACGGTGGTAAATCAGTCAGGACCGGTCTTGACTCTGTATGAGTATGAGGTAAAGATTCAAACAGGCGCATGGACCACCTCCGCAGCCAGGTCTTGCAGCATTCACTTGAGGAAGGAGAAGTGCTCCGAAAGCTAGTGATTCTAAACAAACCTGTTGGACTTTAACCCGGTGTTGTAAGACTTCTTAATGTGCAGCAGAAACGAGCAGAGCACAATGTGTGACACCCAGGGTTAAAGTTGGTATTGGGGAAAAAACAGACTACCCACGAGGGAGGGGGGCGGAGAGTGCAGATGGAGGGAATATGTTAAAAATTCTGTAAGTAAGGAATGTCACTCAATGTAAATACCAGGTGCACTATAGATCGAGTTGTTACTTTGTAAAAACCGCAAAATGCCAATAAAAGTATATATTTTAAATGGAGCGTCTCCCACATTATGGTGGCCTGCAGTGACCTCCAGCAGAGGGGCGACATGGCGGAGGTGGGGGAGGAGGGGGATGGATGTGGAGCACGGGAGCAGTGAGTGCTGGCTGTACTGGGGTCCGTAGCCCAAGCACTCCCACCCCCTCCCGACCCACTGCCCAGCACCCCCTCACCCCCAGCGCCCCTTCTGCAGCCAGTCCAGTCCATCCCTCACACCCTTCTGATGGAGCACCAAGGCAGGTTATAATGTAGTGAACATGTGTTTATTGTGAACATATATATATACACACTAGTTCGTGCCCGAGCCGCTATAGCTATGTTATGTGCTGCATCCATGTCAACCTAACTGGTGTCTACCTTTCTAGCCTGACGGGTCCTAATGCTACGCATAGGTGAATCCATGAATAGTACATCAGGAGTGGAGGCGGCCTGCTGCGATTCCCACCCTGTGACCTGGGGCCCATTTGGCAACTGTCTTCTGGGGCGACCGGGCCTGGATGGGTCCGGCTGCTGCTGTGGTGTCCAAGGTGGCTTGGCGCCACCCTGTTCTGCCCGCTGCCCATATGATATGCCAGGGTCAGGAGGGGAGGGGGGGGAGAAATCCGCGGTGTTGTAATGTTCCTACACCTTCCCTGTGGGAGTCCGCAGCATGGGCCCCATCATCTTCTCCACTGTCGGGGTGCTAGATGGGCCCTGGGCTGCTGCATGGAACAGTGGTGTGAGTGGAGTTAATTCCTCAGGCTCCGCCGCCACCTGGCACTGCCAGTCCTGGAGGCCCACTCGCATCTCGACCAGGTTCTCCATGCTCACAGCCTAAGAGCACACGGAGGGATTGCGCCTCATCACCCAGTGACTGTGCCACCGTTTCTGATTCTGTGCTACATCAGGCAGTGACTGCACTATCTTCCTCTGGGACTGGGCCACCTGCCTCTGTGTCTGAGCCACGTCGACCAGCGCCCGGGCAATGTGTCAGTGATGATCCGCTGTGGCTATATCACGCTCTGGAGTGCCGTTGCAATGTCCAGCTGGCTGATACATGGCAGCCTGTGAGAGGGCAGCCTTGTTCTGGGCCTTGGCCACCACCCGCACAGATTGCCCCAGGCCTTGGACATCATGACCCATGGCTGAAACCTTTGCCACCCATCCGGTGTTGGCCAGAATGGCACGCATTGTCGATGGCACCACCTCCTGCTGCTGCATGTGGTTGAACTCCTCCACCTGTACCTACAGGTACTGAATGCTTATCAACAATTCCTCATTCAGTCCCTGGCTCTGCAATTACATTTCTTCAATTGATGGGACTGTCAGCTAGTCCATGGGCATGGCCGACCCCCCCCCCCCCCCCCCAAACCACCACCACCACCCTCCCCCTGTTGTACCGCAGCATGTGTGTGGTGCACATCAGAGAGTGTCCCAGAAGCCTTTTCACTAAAGTGCCCAACCAAAGTGAGTGTCTCTGGGATGGTGAAAGGTGTTGGAGACAGCTGTGATGGAAAGACGGTGTCTTGCCTGGAGTCAAGCTCCACGGTGTCACGGGATGTGCGTTGAGGGCTCTCATCCGTGTCCTCGTTATAGCTGCTTTGCGGGTCATGATACACGAGAATAGCCGCGCCATCACCTGCAGCTCATGCAGCATAATTTCTTCACGGATCTTGCATAAGGGGGGGGGGGGTTTAGGGAGTTAAAATCAGTGATGCTAGCACCAGTAATACCGGAGTTCCATTTTAAAGGTTCCATTTAAAACCAGCTCGACCAATTTTACTGGTACCCTTTATTTCCAGGTTTTTGTTGGAGCAATTGCCTCAGTATTGATATCTTGTGGGGGGAGGGATGTCTGTGTGTGTGTGTGTGTGTGTGTGTGTGTGGAGTGGGTGTATGTGGGTGGATGGGGTGTGTTGGGGTGGAGGTGGAGGGGAGATGTGGGTGTAATGGTGGTGGAGGGGTGTTGTGTGGGGGTAATGGTGCTGTCTACTCACCCTGACCGCTCCGAGCACAGCAGTCCGGTCCTCACGGTATTGTTCACGCCATCTGCGCCCTGGTCCGGTGGACGGCAGCGGCTGGCAATTTCCTATTCGCCATGGGGCACAGGGTCGCCCGCCTCACCTCTACGGTGTCCATTAGGGTCTTGAGTTCAGCGTCTGTGAAACGGGGTGCCGCTCTTCTTACTGCCATCTTGTTGACTGAGATGAGTATGTGCGGGGAGTACAGTGTATATATGTGGCTGCAGCTTGTCAGCCTCCTGAGTGTTAATCCCAAACCCAGTGAATCCGGCACCATTTCTCATAGGAATCAGTCATGTTCCACGTGGCGCGCCTGTGCTGCTCGTTGTGTTCTCTCTCTAATTGGCTCTGTTTATGGTGGTTAATATGGTCACCTTCCTTAATTCTAATTACGTTTGCTCAAGAGTCGCCAGGTATCTTTCGATACCGCCACAAGGTTCAAAACCGAAATACTGATCAAAGACTCGATACACCAGTTAGTAAGTTCGAAATCAATGCACATTTATTTACACACACAGTCAAATATACTCATGCACAAAACTCTGCCAACTAAACTATCACTACTACTAAAGCCTATACTTAGCTTCGGGTGCCCACTCAGTCAGAGGAAAAATGGCCGTTGTCCGGTTCTGAGGCTGCTGGAGTCGAGCTGGTATAGAATAGTAGCTAGGAGCGTCTATCACGTAGCGTGCGTTGACTTTGGACTTACTTGTTCTGGTGCAGCTGCTAGGCAGGTCTCTCCTTGCTGCGAGCCAAGGCCAAGAGAGCGATTCTCTCTTGGGTGCTTCTTCTTATACCCAGAGGGGGCTTCACGCGCTTTTGGGTGGGCCTTGAACTTGGTCCCAATTAATTGGACCGTATCTTGATCATCAGTATCGATTTCCTCCAATAAAGGGGTGGGTGCCCTGATTGCTGGGCGTGGCCGTTGGCCTGCTTTGTTCTAGTCTCCTCTGGCGCCGGGGTGTCTGCTTTAGTATCGTTTACCTAAATGTTTCTCTTTTGTCCCCAGAGTTGGCTCATTAGTATGCTAATGGCTTTGCAGTATCGGTCTTGTCTGGGAGCTACAGCTCCAATCAACAGACAAACCTTACACCTGCTTGCTTTCTCAGTATTGTCCATTTTCCCTGCATCCTTTGCAAAGTGTCCATTTTGTAATCGGGACGTGACCACCTCAGGTGGCTACACCTGCTAGTTCCTTTATGGTTGGCAAATTGGTCCAGGTGAGACACCAATTTTGCTGTCATAGAAGACCACATGATGCCAGTATCACTGATTTTAACTGGGGGGGTGAAAATAATGAACTATTTTTCCCTTCTGAGAAAGTTCTGTACTAAATGACAA
The DNA here is from genome assembly GCF_902713615.1 of Scyliorhinus canicula. NCBI lineage: Eukaryota > Metazoa > Chordata > Chondrichthyes > Carcharhiniformes > Scyliorhinidae > Scyliorhinus > Scyliorhinus canicula. Next base: position 133,195,680 of record NC_052151.1, on the reverse strand, counting down.
TGTTTATGAGTACAGTAAGAAGTCTTAGAAGTCTTATTTGGAATCACGAGCTTTCAGAATGTAGCTCTTTAATCAGATGAGTCCAGGAAATAATATGCGAAGGGAGGAAGTGCATTCACAAATACTGGGGTTCAGGGTGACAGCGCGGGAGAAGAAAGCTAAGTGCAATTCATGATTTAAAGCCATAATACCCATCGGGCTGAATTTCGTTTTCTCAGTGTAGGTACTGACAGCAGTCGCGGAACTTCTGTTTGCAGTGAGAACAGCTGGCAGACTGCAATTATACAGCCGTTGACCAATTCCAATTATTCGAGGGATGTGGTGACCAAGAAGGCACCAGATCCATTATCAGCTGAATAGTTCAGAGGTCCAGGCACCATTTTTAAGCAACATCTGTGTTGCCTCCATTGCTGAAATGCTAACAGCAAATGTAGAGTCTTTACAAGACGTCAGGATCATCACCTTGCCCCCAGACAAGGACGGCACATGAATCAAAGCAGATGGCCAAGGAAATTGCAGATGCACTAGTGATGATTTACCAAAATTCACTAGACTCTGGGGTGGTCCCTGTGGATTGGAAATTAGCAAATGTGACACCACTGTTTAAAAAAGGAGGTAGGCAGACAGCGGGAAATTATAGGCCAGTGAGCTTAACTTCGGTAGTAGGGAAGATGCTGGAATCTATCATCAAGGAAGAAATAACGAGGCATCTGGGTAGAAATTGTCCCATTGGGCAGACGCAGCCTGGGTTCATAAAGGGCAGGTCGTGCCTAACTAATTTAGTGGAATTTTTTGAGCACATTACCAGTGCGGTAGATAACGGGGAGCCAATGGATGTGGTATATCTGGATTTCCAGAAAGCCTTTGACAAGGTGCCACACAAAAGGTTGCTGCGTAAGAGCACTGGAGTGCTGAACTTGGTGCATTTGAGTGCTACGTTGAGAGTTTGGTGACTGAGGGAGTTAGGTGAGGAGGGAGTAAGGTGCTACTTACATTTCATTTCCTACATTTCCTCAAAGAACGTGAAGGGAGCCAGGAGTTTACAGAGTACAGCTGACTGGAAGCAGAGTCGGAGGGCGAAGGTCCAGTTGGTCTACGGGGCAGCTAATTCTGTAAAGTAAGAGGGGATGGAGGCTAGGGCAGTTGCATGCTCCTCCTGTAGGATGTGGGTGGTGAGGGATACCACTGGTGTCCCCGCTGACTATACCTGCGGGAAGTGCACCCAACTCCAGCTCCTCAGAGACTGTGTTAGGGAACTGGAGCTGGAGCAACTTCGGATCATCCGGGAGGCAGAGGGGGTTATCGAGAAGAGTTATAGGGAGGTAGCCACACCCAAGGTACTGGACAAGAGTAGCTGGGTTACAGTCAGGGAATAGAAAACTAACAGGGAGACAGTTCAGGGATCCCTCGTGGCCGTTCCCCTTCAATACAAGTATACCATTTTGGATGCTGTTGGGGGGGGTGACCTACCGGGGGAAGGTCCTAGCGGCCAGGTCTCTGGCACTGAGTCTGGCTCTGGGGCTCAGAAGGGAAGGGGGGAGCATAGAAAAACAATAGTAAAAGGAGATTCAATGGTTAGGGGAATAGATCGGAGATTCTGTGGTCACAAGCAAGACTCCCGGAAGGTATGTTGCCTCCCGGGTGCCAGGGCCAGGGATGTCTCGGATCGTGTCATCAGGATCCTCAAGGGGGAGGGGGAGCAGCCAGAAGTCGTGGTGCACATTGGTACCAACGACGTAGGTAGGAAAAGGGGTGTGGAGGTAATAAACGAGTTTAGGGAGGTAGGCTGGCAGTTAAAAGCCAGGACAGACAGAGTTGTCATCTCTGGTTTGTTGCCAGTACCACGTGATAGCGAGGCTAGGAATAGAGAGAGAGTGCAGTTGAACACTTGGCTGCAGGAATGGTGTAGGAGGGAGGGCTTCAGGTATTTGGATAATTGGAGCGCATTCTGGGGAAGGTGGGACCTGTACAAGCAGGACGGGTTGCATCTGAACCAGAGGGGCACCAATATCCTGGGGGGGGAGGTTTTCTAGTACTCTTCGGGAGGGTTTAAACTAATTTCGCAGGGGAATGGGAACCGGATTTGTAGTCCAGCAACTAAGGAAGCCGATATTCAGGACGCCAAAGCGTGTAGTGATGCAGTGGGGAAGGTAACACTGACAAAGGAGAGTACTTGCAGGCAAGGAGATGGGTTGAAGTGTGTATACTTTAATGCAAGAAGCATCAGGAATAAGGTGGGTGAACTTAAGGCATGGATCGGTACTTGGGACTACGATGTGGTGGCCATCACGGAAACTTGGATAGAAGAGGGGCAGAAATGGTTATTGGAGGTCCCTGGTTATAGATGTTTCAACAAGATTAGGGAGATGGTAAAAGAGGTGGGGAGGTGGCATTGTTAATTAGAGATAGTATAACAGCTGCAGAAAGGCAGTTCGAGGGGGATCTGCCTACTGAGGTAATATGGGTTGAAGTCAGAAATAGGAAAGGAAGCAGTCACCTGGTTGGGAGTTTTCTATAGGCCCCCCAATAGCCAGGAGGGAACTGAAGAAAGGGAGTAGGAGAGCTAAGAGAGGGCATGAAATATCTTTGGCGGGTAGGGTCAAGGAAAACCCCAAGGCCTTTTACACATGTGTGAGAAATATGAGAATGACTAGAGCAAGGGTAAGTCCGATCAAGGACAGTAGCGGGAGATTGTGTATTGAGTCTCAAGAGATAGGAGAGGTCTTGAACAAGTATTTTTCTTCAGTATTTACAAACGAGAGGGGCCATATTGTTGGAGAGGACAGTGTGAAAAAGACTGGTAAGCTCGAGGAGATACTTGTTAGGAAGGAAGATGTGTTGGGCGTTTGGAAATACTTGAGGATAGACATGTCCCCCGGGCCTGACGGGATATATCCAAGGATTCTATGGGAAGCAAGAAATGAAATTGCAGAGCCGTTGGCAATGATCATTTCATCCTCGCCGTCAACAGGGGTGGTACCAGAGGATTGGAGAGTGGCGTATGTCGCGCCCCTGTTCAAAAAAGCGAATAGCGATAACCCTGGGAATTACAGGCCAGTTAGTCTTACTTCGGTGGTAGGCAAAGTAATGGAAAGGGTACTGAGGGATAGGATTTCTGAGCATCTGGAAATACACTGCTTGATTAGGGATAGTCAGCACGGATTTGTGAGGGGTAGGTCTTGCCTTACAAGTCTTATTGACTTCTTTGAGGAGGTGACCAAGCATGTGGATGAAGGTAAAGCACTGGATGTAGTGTTCATGGATTTTAGTAAGGCATTTGATAAGGTTCCCCATGGTAGGCTTATGCAGAAATTAATGAGGCATGGGATAGTGGGAAATTTGGCCAGTTGGATAATGAACTGGCTAACCGATAGAAGACAGAGAGTGGTGGTGGATGGCAAATATTCAGCCTGGAGCCCAGTTACCAGTGGCGTACCGCAGGGATCAGTTCTGGGTCCTCTGCTGTTTGTGATTTCCATTCACGACTTGGATGAGGGAGTTGAAGGGTGGGTCAGTAAATTTGCAGATGATACGAAGATTGGTGGAGTTGTGGATAGTGGGAAGGGCTGTTGTCGGCTTCAAATAGACATAGATAGGATGCAGAGCTGGGCTAAGTGGCAGATGGAGTTTAACCCTGACAAGTGTGAGGTTGTCCATTTTGGAAGGACAAATATGAATGCGGAATACAGGGTTAACGGTAGGGTTCTTGGCAATGTAGAGGAGCAGAGAGATCTTGGGGTCTATGTTCATAGATCTTTGAAAGTTGCCACTCAAGTGGATAGAGCTGTGAAGAAGGCCTATGGTGTGCTCGCGTTCATTAGCAGAGGGATTGAATTTAAGAGCTGTGAGGTGATGATGCAGCTGTACAAAACCTTGGTCAGGCCACATTTGGAGTACTGTGTGCAGTTCTGGTCACCTCATTTTAGGAAGGATGTGGAAGCTTTGGAAAAGGTGCAAAGGAGATTTACCAGGATGTTGCCTGGAATGGAGAGTAGGTCATACGAGGAAAGGTTGAGGGTGCTACGCCTTTTCTCATTAGAACGGAGAAGGATGAGGGGGCGACTCGATCGAGGTTTATAAGATGATCAGGGGAATACATAGAGTAGACAGTCAGAGACTTTTTCCCCGGGTGGAACAAACCATTACAAGGGGACATAAATTTAAGGTAAATGGTGGAAGATATAGGGGGGATGTCAGAGGTAGGTACTTTACCCAGAGAGTCTTGGGGGCATGGAATGCACTACCTGTGGAAGTAGTTGAGTCGGAAACGTTAGGGACCTTCAAGTGGCTATTGGATAGGTACATGGATTAGGGTAGAATAATGGAGTGTAGATTAATTTCTTCTTAAGGGCAGCACGGTAGCATTGTGGATAGCACAATTGCTTCACAGCTCCAGGGTCCCAGGTTTGATTTCGGCTTGGGTCACTGTCAGTGTGGAGTCTGCACATCCTCCCCGTGTGTGCGTGAGTTTCCTCCGGGTACTCCAGTTTCCTCCCACAGTCCAAAGATGTGCAGGTTGGGTGGATTGGCCATGATAAATTGCCCTTAGTGTCCTAAACTCTATGATCTATGATTAACCTAGGACAAAAGTTCGGCACAACATCGTGGGCCGAAGGGCCTGTTCTGTGCTGTATTTCTCTATCTATCTATCTATCTATCTATCTATCTAAGATAAAGATGCATGGCATTAAGGGTAAAGTAGTAGCATGGATAGAGGATTGGTTAATTAATCGAAAGCAAAGAGTGGGGGTTAATGGGTGTTTCTCTGGTTGGCAATCAGTAGCTAGTGGTGTCCCTCAGGGATCCGTGTTGGGCCCACAATTGTTCAAAATTTACATAGATGATTTGGAGTTGGGGACCAAGGGCAATGTGTCTAAGTTTGCAGATGACACTAAAATGAGTGGTAAAGCGAAAAGTGCAGAGGATACTGGAAGTCTGCAGAGGGATTTGGATAGGTTAAGTGAATGGGCTAGGGTCTGGCAGATGGAATACAATGTTGACAAATGTGAGGTTATCCATTTTGGTAGGAATAACAGCAAACGGGATTATTATTTAAACAATAAAATATTAAAGCATGCTGCTGTTCAGAGAGACCTGGGTGTGCTAGTGCATGAATCACAGAAAGTTGGTTTACAGGTGCAACAGGTGATTAAGAAGGCAAATGGGATTTTGTCCTTCATTGCTAGAGGGACGGAGTTTAAGACTAGGGAGATTATGCTACAATTGGATAAAGTGTTAGTGAGGCCACACCTGGAGTATTGTGTTCAGTTTTGGTCTCCTTACTTGAGAAAGGACATACTGGCACTGGAGGGTGTGCAGAGGAGATTCACTAGGTTAACCCAGAGCTGAAGGGGTTGGATTACGAGGAGAGGTTGAGTAGACTGGGACTGTACTCGTTGGAATTTAGAAGGATGAGGGGGGATCTTATAGAAACATTTAAAATTATGAAGGGAATAGATAGGATAGATGCGGGCAGGTTGTTTCCACTGGCGGGTGAAAGCAGAACTAGGGGACATAGCCTCAAAATAAGGGGAAGTAGATTTAGGACTGAGTTTAGGAGGAACTTCTTCACCCAAAGGGTTGTGAATCTATGGAATTCCTTGCCCAGTGAGGCAGTTGAGGCTCCTTCATTAAATGTTTTTAAGGTAAAGATAGATAGTTTTTTGAAGAATAAAGGGATTAAGGGTTATGGTGTTCGGGCCGGAAAGTGGAGCCGAGTCCACAAATGATCAGCCATGATCTCATTGAATGGCGGAGCAGGCTTGAGGGGCCAGGTGGCCTACTCCTATTCCTAGTTCTTATGTTCAGACATTGTGTGGCCTCCTGGTTCAACATTGTCTCCCTGCAGATACTCCTCCAAGCTATCCAGGTGTGACGGGAGTGTTTTCCTCCAACAAGTATTCCTACGTCAGACTCCTGTTCATTGACTACAGCTTCTCCTTCAACACCATAATCCCAGTCAAACTCATATCAAAGCTCCAAAACCTAGGACTTGGCTCCTCCCTCTGCAACTGGATCCTCGACTTCCTGACCCACAGACCACAATCAGTAAGGATAAGCAACAGTACTTACTCCAAGGTAGTCCTTAATATGGGGGCCCCGCAAGGCTGCGTACTTAGCCCCTGCTATACTTCCTGTACACACATAACTGTCTGGCAAAATTTGGCTCCAACGCCATCTGCAAGTTTGCTGATGGCGCGACTGTAGTGGGTTAGATCTCGAACAACAAGGAATCAGAGTACAGGAGGGAGATAGGGAACCTAGTGGAGTGATGCAACGACCACAAAACTAAAGTGCTGGTCAATGACTTCAGGAAGCGAAGTATCGTACACACCCATGTCTGCATCAATGGTGCTGAGGTGGAGATGATTCACAGCTTCAAATGATGTGTGCACATCACCAACAATCTGTCCTGGTCCACCCATGTCGACGCTACAACCAAGAAAGCACAACAGCGTCTATACTTTCTCAGGAAACTAAGGAAATTCAGCATGTCCACATTAACTCTTACCAACTTTCACAGATGCACCATAGAAAGCATCCTATCGGGCTACATCACAGCCTGGTATGGCAACTGCTCGGCCCAAGACCATAAGAAACTATAGTCGTGAACCCAGTCCATCACACAAACCTGCCTCCCATCCATTGACTCTGTCTACACCACCCGCTGCCTTGGGAAACTCCTCCGATCCGGCTTACTCATTCTACCAATTTCTTCCATCGGGCAGGAGATACAAAAGACTGAGAACACGCACAAACAGATTCAAAAACAGTTTCTTCCGTGCTGTTACAAGACTCCTGAATTACACTGTTATGGACTGAACTCATCTCCTCACACATCTTCTCTACTTAGTAGTACAACACTCTGTATGCTCACCCCAATGCCTGTGTCTATGTATTTTCATTGTGTATTTATGTATGCCCTTTTGGGTTTTTTTTCATGTATGGAATGATCTGCCTGTACTGTATGCAGAACAATGCATTCCACTGTACCTCAGTACATGTGACAATAAAACAAATGCAATCCATTCCAAAGACTCAATGGCCTTGAAGGCCACAGACTTTTAAAGCCACTGGCATTGGGTTTCCTCTGAGTCCAATGGGCCACAAATCATCCTAAGTAGAGTGCACAGATCAGTGGCTTCCTTTAACACCGTCAAACATCGTTGGCATTCTACTGTAATCCCAGACTAGACTGAACAATGGGTAGGATACTGGACAGAAACACCAATATTTTATTTTAATTTTTTGTGAGGTAAATATCCCTCGCTCGAGGAGTGATCTCATGAAGAAATAGGGATATGGTGACATAGACATAGAACTTACAGTGCAGAAAGAGGCCATTCGGCCTATCGAGTCTGCACCGGTCCATCACCCTACGCCCACACCTCTACCCTATCCCCATAACCCAGTCACCCCATCTAAATGTTTTGGACATTAAGGGCAATTTAGCATGGCCAATACACCTAACCTGCACGTCTTTGGACCATGGGAGGAAACCGGAGCACCCGGAGGAAACCCTCGCAGACACGGGAAGAACATGCACACTGCGCAAAGACAGTGACCCAAGCCCGGAATCGAACCTGGGACCCTGGAACTGTGAAGCAACTGTACTAACCTCTGTGTTACCGTGCCGCCCATATGGAGCTGAATTCTCTGTCGGCTGGATCCTCTGTTTTGGCAGCGGTGCACTCACGCCAGTGGATTACCCGATGGCGTTGGGGTGCCCACAATAGGAAACCCCATTGCCTGGCTGTTGGGACGGAGACTCCCGCTGCCAGAGGGGGTGCACTACACCAAAAAAAGGGTGTGGCAGGATGGAGAAACCCGCCCATGCTATATCAAAAACAAACTTGATTACTAACACAGTATTACAATATCTTGACCATCATACCAGAAAATAACTTAGACAATTTTAAACAATGCAGTGAGAAGTTAGCACAGTGGTCTAAACAGCTGGCTTGTGATGCAGGACAAGGTCAGCAACATGGATTCAATTCCCGTACCGACCTCCCTGAACAGGTGCCGGAATGGGGCGACTCGGGGCTTTTCACAGTAACTTCATTGAAGCCTACTTGTGACAATAAGCGATTATTATTATATTCCCACTCAAACACCCAAAAAGTACCATCTCAGCTCTTAACCCACCTTAAATAGATAGCTTAGGCATATCTGCTTTACAGAGATGTTCTCTGACACTGTTTAAATAATAGATCTGCAGAAACTTTGGCTGTATGTTTTCAGAACCTGCTTCAACTCTCCTAATCAGTCCATTCGAAACTACATGGAAAGACTGCAAATCAGTATGCAGAAATATCTTCAACTGAACTGCAATGGGAGCAAACTGCCTGACTTCTGTTCACAGCTTCATCTAAAACTCCACTGACCTGCTTTCTGCAAAATGCCTGCTAACTTAGCTCCACCCACTAGCGACATCATTTTATCAAGCTGAAAATTCCACAGGGAACCCCCCCCCCCCCCCACTCCCACTTAATCCAAACAAAACTGCATTGAGCCCAAGCTTTTACGATGGCTTAATTGCACCCCTGGCTCTCAAACTTTTAGTTTTTCAAACTAGCATTTCTTTTAAAACATGACTGCAGCAGTCACACATATTATAACCCAGGCTTTTAACCCTTACTGCACCAAATATCTGGAACACAATATGGCTGAAATTCCTACATTCATCACAATGGCCAATCTGACACCAGAATGTAGTTGAGGCGAGAGCAGTAGACTGTGGGATGCACCATTGCTCTACGCAGACATTACCTTGATTATCTACTTCCTGACCGCTCTCAGCATCTAGTACTGTCGCAGGTGGTGTCCCTTGTTGGCATGCTGGCTGCCCTTCAATGACACTAAGTTCAACTCTTCCTCTGCACCAGCCCTCCTCCACCCGACACTCCCTGAACACTGGATGTACGAGACCCATTTTGTCTGCAAACGTTCAACAACAGAGGGCAGAACTTTGGCAAGGGTGTGTCCTCCAAAGCTGACCTAGGTTTCAAGAAAAACCTTGCACCTGTGGTAGAATGTTGCTCATCCCGGTCTCAGGGGGCTCACCCAAGACTTAGTTAATTCACTCTCAACCTTTCTTCAGTTGCAGTCAACCGTACCCGCAATATCTTCCCGCCTCCTCTCCCCTCTGCCAAAACAATCCCAGTGTGATGACAGGCAGCTCGAATTAGATTAGCTTCCACCTCAAGGACTACTTACCTGCTCACCACCAGCATTAGCTGGTCAAGAAAGAAAATGCTTGATATGCGCTTCCAAAAATCATAAAGATAGCACTGAATTTCTAAAAGTTGTGATTTTATGAGTATTCACTGCCTTATGAGTATTCAATTACCTTTCCGCTGCATGTTGTTGGCATTGCTGTCCCACTTCCTCCCCCGTCACCCCAACAATTCAGTGCTCCTATCCCAACATGGAGCACTTGACACTGCGCTTCCCATTCTATTCAATACCCTACCTCTTTCTCTCCCTCTCTCGGCAGAATTATGTTCCACCCAATCCTCCGTCCGTCGTTTGCAGCTGGGAATTTGCGGTGCAGCTAAAAATAATGGAGGTGTAGCCATCTAAGATGGCCACCTGCAAAGGACCATGGGAATTATGGCCAATCCAGGACTCAAGACAGATACACAGCCTATGTGCATCTAAAACACAGGTAACCAGACCTGATCGAAATCCCCGCTCATTTGCATTTTAATGGCCCATTTCCCAGGACAATAGAACTCCAATCAAGGAACCGGTACAGCCACAGTCTGATCGGCACCACTCCCCTTACTCAGAAAGCACAACTGCCAAGGTCAATGACCGTTAAGGACCCGCCCAGCACCCGCCCCTTTATTGGCCGAAATCGAAAACCGTGATCAGAGCCCTGTCGAACTATTGGGTCCAAGTTTAAGGACCACCCCAAAGAGCGCAAAACCCCAGGAGGATAAAAGAGGACACACCCATGTGTTGTCTCTTTTGGATCCGGTCTGTGCCAACCCAATGGTAGCAGGAACGGCCAGCCAAGTTCAAGACCAACGATCGCTAGCTGATGGATGAGTCCAGCAGAGACAGCCATTTTCTTTGAACCAGCCAAGTGAAATCCAGATAAAGGCCTTATCCATTTGCACAGTGCCAGTCGCCCTGAAGTTAAGTATAGGTTATTGTAGTTGATGGGTGTAGTTTAACTCGTAGTAGATATTGTGTTTGCATGTCAAGATAACTCTTGTGTAAGTAAATAAACCATCTTTTGAACTAACTAACTGGTTGTGTGGTCATTTGATCGATATAAGGGAAAGGCTTGTGGTTCACTGAGATAAATAGAAATACCCACAGTATTGGCAACGCTGTTGGGACCGAAACAGAGCAACAGAGGCTTGGCTGGAATGCCTGTTCTCGCTCACGAGTCCTCCACAGACGAAACTGGAGAATTCCACCCACTCGCTCTATTTTCTGAACCTTCTCAAGATTTTTGAAAAAGTTAAAATTAATCTGCCATTTTAGTAGAGAGCAAGTGTCCAAAGTTACCTAACTAAATAAAGTCACAGAAAAGCTTCCCGATAGGAAGACAGGATTATAAAGCGATCAGTCACATTCAATTGTTTGCATGGTTTTATATGCTGGCTGAGCACTAGGTGCTAAGCATAAACAGGAGATTGGACTTTATGTTGATAATAGTAATTATAATTAGTATTGTAATGCAGTAGTTTTTTTAAAAAAATCAAGTGTTATCTGAAAACCATTTGTTTTGCACTTACCTTGGGGCGTCTGATTTCTTCGGTCACGTAATTTAAGTTATTCCATCCATCATAAGACCACATCCCCTGTTGGAATGCCATTCCCACTGAGCCAATTTCTCCTATTGTTCCTTTAAAGGCATTCTGAAAATTGTGTATGTGTCCCTTGAAGATCAACACTATTCCACCGGTCACAATGATAAATAGGGACAGGAGTTTGGCAAACGTGAAAACATTTTGAATACGAGTTGCCAGCTTCACATTAAGACCATTAATGATCCCTAGAATTAAAATGCTGGCAGCAGCCGTGCATTTTACCACAGCTAATGGTGGTCGACATTCACCATAAAATGGAGCTGCAATGTACTGCGCGAGACTCAGAGACATTGCTGCAATACTAGCAGGTCTAGCTATAAACACAGAAGTCCAGGAGAACAGAAAGGCAGGGACATGACCAAAATTTCTAAAGATGTATATGTATTCTCCACCAGATTCTTTTATGGTAGTCCCAAGTTCTACATATGCGAAAGCGGCTATTGTGCATATCAGCCCACTGGCTGTCCATATCACGAGGCTGGCTCCAGGACTCCCAATGTATCGTAACACCCATTCCGGAGACATGTAGATGCCAGAGCCAATCATTGTCCCTACAATCAAACAAACCGCACTAGTTAATCCGACTTCACGTTTTAAATGTAGTTTTCCTGTAGTTGTATCCATATCGAAGGTGGGTTAGCATCGATGCAGCTTCTTCCTTTCCTCCTTTTCTCACCTTTAGCACTACCGAATGTCTGTGTTGAAATATTTTACTACATGTAAAGTTCGAAGTATGCAATATCTGATCAGCATTTTGTAAACATTAACTGCTATGTTAACTATCAGTCCTACCTTCAGATAAAGTGCTGGCAAGCAAAGCAATATGCAAAGGTAAAGCTTTAGTCCTAAAGGTTATGGTATAACTATTACAGTGAAATAATAGAAAACACATAAATTGTTCGATGTGCTGAGGAGGTTAGGATTGTTCGCACATCTGGCCCTTGCTCTAACTGTGACTGTGCACAGCCTTGCAGAGTCACCTATATTCTAAGCAAAGTTATGTTATTTTTTTCATTCTCGGGTTACTACTGGCAAGACTGACATTCTTTTTAAGGGGCAATTTAGCGTGGCCAATCCACCTACTCTGCACATCTTTGGGTTGTGGGGGCGAAATTCACGTAAACACGGGGAGAATGTGCAAACTCCACATGGACAGTGACCCAGAGCCAATATCGAACCTGGGACCTCGGCGCCGTGAGGCAGCAGTGCTAAGCACTGTGCCACCGTGCTGCCCCCCCCAAAACTGACATTTATTGTTGGTCCCTTACTGCCCTGAGAAGGCCCTGAGAGGACAATTAAGATTCAATCATACTGGGGTGGAAGTGCAGTCATTTATAGACCAGATTAGGTAAGTGCAGAAGATTTTACTGAAGGATATTCATGAACCAGTTGGGTTATTATTGACATCCTGGCAGGATCATGGTGACGTTTGCTACTTTTATTAATAGAAGTTCCATGGTGGCTAATCATCAACTGAAGAGTATTTTTGGCAGACAAATGCAAATTACTGCAGATGCTGGAATCTGAAACAACAACAGAAAATACTGAACAATTTCAACCGGTCTGACAGCATTTGTGGAGAGAGAAGGGAGCTAACGTTTTGAGTCTGGTTGACTCTTTGCCAAAGCTGGAGGGAAATGGGATCAGGTTTATACTGTAGTGGGGAAGGGGAGCCCATCAAGCAGAGGAGGTGGATAGAGGGCCAGCGATAGGTGGAGATTGACAAAGATGTCGTGGACAAAGGGAATGTAAATGGTGGTGATCAGGCTAAGAAGGGTGCTGATAGTTGCACATTAAGAGGTCAGAATGTGTTAATGGCAGAACAAAGATAAGCAGTGTGTCAAAGGACAACTTTGGTCAACTGGGTCAAAAGACCCAAACCTTCCTGTCGCTTGCCATTTCAATTCACCACCCTGTTCTCTCATCTTCATGTCTGTCCTTGGCCTGCTGCAATATTCCAGTGAAGCCCAATGCAAACTGGAGGAACGGCACCCCATCTTCCAATTAGGCACGTTACAGCTTTGGGACTTACATTGAGTTCAACAACTTCAGACTGTGAACTCTCTTCACAACCTTTACCCCATTTTTATTTCTATCAATTTATTTGCCTTCCCTCCATCAATCCATTTTTCCCTCACTACTGTGTCCCTATCCTCACCTGCACTTGGGCCACCTGGTCCTTTGGCACAATGCTTACCCCTGTTCTGCCATTAGCGCGTTCTGATCTCTCAGTGTGCCACTATCAGCAACTTCTTAGCCATGATCGCCACCATTTACATTCCTTTTGTCTTTCTGTCCACGACATCTTTGTCGATCTCTCCCTAGCCTCTGCCTATCACTGGATCCTGATCCAGCCCTTACTGCTCCCTCATCCTACTTCCAGTTCTCTCTGACGAAGAGTCATCCAGACTCAAAACATTAGCTCTGTTCTCTCCCACAGATGCTGTCAGAGCAGCTGAGATTGCCCAGCAATTTCTGTTTTTTTATTGGTGGGAGAACTGACAAAGTTTTGCATTGTTCTAAGTGACAGTCTAAACCTTTCAGGCACAAGAGAATGATTGAAAGCAAGGACAACTCACAGAAGGCCAACAGAAATATCACAGTCAAAGTACTTGATGTAAATATTGTGGAGGACACCACAAAATGAAAATAAATTATATCCAGCATGGGGAAAGCTTTTTTTCAATGTGTTCGATGCCCAGCAAGGAATCTACCAAATGACTTGTGACTTGTCCAGGATCTTTATTAAATCACACATGGTAGACTTCCTGTGACGGTGATATGTTGAGCGGACGCACATCAGGTGGCTCTCCTCCCAAACAGAAGTCAATGACTACCGTCCAGTGGCCCTGACTTCAGTCGTAATGAAGTGCTTTGAGAAGTTGGTCATGAAGCGCATCACCTCCATACTCCTAGAACGCCTTGATCCACTGCAATTCGCATACCGCTGCAACCGGTCCACATCAGACGCCATTTCCATGTCCCTACACTCATCCCTAGAGCATCTCGACAACAAGGACTCCTACATCAGACTCCTATTTATTGACTACAGCACCGCCTTCAACACCATAATCCCAGCCAAGCTCATATCAAAGCTCCAAAACCTAGGTTCCCCATCTGCAACTGGATCCTCGACTTTCTGACCCACAGACCACAATCAGTAAGATTGAACAACAACACCTCCTCCACAATAGTCCTCAATACCGGGGCCCTGCAAGGCTCCGTTGTTAGCCCCCTACGCTGCTCCCTGTACACACACGACTGCGTGGCACAATTTGGTTCCAACTCCATATACGAGATTGCTGACGATACGACCATAGAGGGCTGCATCTCGAATAATGACAAGTCAGAATACAGGAGGGAGATAGAGAACCTAATGGAGTGGTGCAGCGACAACAATCTCTCCCTCAATGCCAACAAAACTAAAGAGCTGGTCATTGACTTTAAGAAGTAAAGTACTGTAAACACCCCTGTCACCCATGGGCAGCACGGTTGCATTGTGGATAGCACAATTGCTTCACTGCTCCAGGGTCCCCAGGTTCGATTCCGGCTTGGATTACTGTCTGTGCGGAGTCTGCACATCCTCCCCGTGTGTGCGTGGGTTTCCTCCGGGTGCTCCGGTTTCTTCCACAGTCCAAAGATGTGCAGGTTAGGTGGATTGCCCATGCTAAATTGCCCTTAGTATCCAAAATTGCCCTTAGTGTTGGATGGGGTTACTGGGTTATGGGGATAGGGTGGAGGTGTTGATCTTGGGTAGGGTGCTCTTTCCAAGAACCGGTGCAGACCCGATGGGCCGAATGGCCTCCTTCTGCACTGTAAATTCTATGATAATCTATGAGCATCAACAGGGCCAAGGTGGAGATGGTTAGCAGCTTCAAATTCCTAGGGGTGCACATCTCCAAAAATCTGTCCTGGTTCACCCATGTTGACGCTACCACCAAGAAAGCATAACAGAGGGGCAGCACGGTGGCACAGTGGTTAGCATTGCTGCCTACGGCGCTGAGGACCCGGGTTCGAATCCCGGCCCTGGGTCACTGTCTGTGTGGAGTTTGCACATTCTCCCCGTGTCTGCGTGGGTTTCGCCCCCACAACCCAAAGATGTGCAGGTTAGGTGGATTGGACATGCTAAATTGCCCCTTAATTGGAAAATAAAAAAAAAAAAAAATTATTGGGTACTCTAAATTTATAAAAAAAAAAGAAAAAAAAAAAGAAAGCATAACAGCGCCTATACTTCCTCAGGAAACTAAGGAAATTTTGGCATGTCCACATTAACTCTTACCAACTTTTACGGATGCACCATAGAAAGCATCCTATCGGGCTGCTTCACAGCCTGGTATGGCAACTGCTCGGCCCAGGACCACAAGAAACTTCAGAGAGTTGTGAACACAGCCCAGTCCATCACACAAACCTGCCTCCCATTCATTAACTCCATCCACACCTCCCGCTGCCTTGGGAAAGCGGGCAGCATAATCAAGGATCCCTCCCACCCGGCTTACTCACTCTTCCAACTTCTTCCATCAGGCAGGAGATACAGAAGTCTGAGAACACGCACATACAGACTTAAAACAGCTTGTTCCCCGCTGTTACAAAACTCCTAAATGGCCCTCTTATGGACTGACCTCATAATACTACACCCTGTGTGCTTCACCTGATGCCAGTGCTTATGTGTTGCCCTATTATGTATTTTCTTTTATTCCCTTTTCTTCCCATGTACTTAATGACCTGTTGAACTGCACGCAGAAAAATACTTTTCACTGTACCTCGGTACACGTGACAATAAACAAATCCAATCCAATAAAGATACTTTTCGAACAACTTTGACCCAAAAATCCAACAAAAAACAACTCCAGTGGAGGGAAATATGCTGGCGAATGGATGCTCAAGGGGCCGGCGAAAGGGCAGAAGTGGTGAAAAGGGCCACGAGCAACGGTCGGATGAACCTGTGGACCCATGAGAGGAGGAGGTCCCGGCCGCCTAAGAGAGTGGAAGACCATCGCCCCGAGCACCAGCCCCCTCTCCACCAGGAGACGGATGGGGGACCTTCCTAAAGAAAGAGCTGGCTGCCATGAAGGAGGCGAATAGAATCGAGGTCCTGATGACGGTGAAGGTGGTGTTGACGGAGTCGATGGACTCCCTACAATGAATGATATAGGGTCTGGGAAAGAAAATGGAGGCGCAAGAGAGGATGATTCAAAACCGAGAGAGAGGCTTGAAGGACCAGAATGACAAGATTGTCGCTCTGAAGGCAGAGGTGAAAAGGTTGGTAGTGGCCCAGGGGAGCTTGAAGGGAAATGTCGAAGACCGGGAAAACAGGTCCCGATGGCAGAATGTACAGATAGTGGGCCAACCGGAAGGCATCGAGGACACTATCGTCCAAATGCTGGGAAACCTAGCTGGGAGGGACAGCTCACCAACCCCCCAGAACTCGACAGAGCATACAGGCCACTCATACCGAAGCCCAAAGCGGGCTAGCAGCTCAGAGCGATGATAGCTAAGCTGCACCCATACCAGGATCGGGAAAGGATCCTGCGGTGGGCTAGACAGACAAAGGCGAGCACAAGGGAAGGACATAGAATCCGGAGCTGTCAGGACACTGGGGCAGACCTCTCCCCTTTACTACCGCCTTCAATGCCTCCCAGACCACCGATTGCGAGACCTCCTCCCAACAATTAGACATCACATACCCCTCGATCACCTTCCCAATCTTCTGACAGAAGCTCCGGTCTGCCGGTTAACCCCACATCCATTCTCCAACCCGGCATCTGAGCTAACCCTTTTCCAGTACCGCATCCATCCAGCACGGGGCATTATCCAAAATCACGATTGCTGAGTCTTCAGATCACTGAATCACAGCCAATAGTGCCTTTCCCACAACAAATAAGTCAATTCTTGAGTACACCTTGTGTATGAAGAGCACGGTGGCACAGTGGGTAGCACTGTTGCCTCATGCGCCAAGATCCCAGGTTCGATCCCGGCTCTGGGTCACTGACCATTTGGAGTTTGCACATTCTCCCCGTGCTTGCATGGGTTTCGCTCCCACAACCCAAAGATGTGCAGGGTAGGTGGATTGACCATGCTAAATTGCCCCTTAATTGGAAAAAAAATGAATTGGGCACTCTAAATTTATTTTTAAAAGTGTGTGGGAGAAAAAAAGAACACTCCCATACCACTGGACGTAGGAACCTCCATGGATCTACTCCTCCTAGCGCCCCCATAAACACAGCCAATGCTTTCACCCCCCCCCCCCAAGTTTGGGACAACGAGCGTGGCTGGGTCTTGCCCACATTCGGATCTAACACTATGGTCCAATCTTCACCTACTTTCGCCTCACAGGTATCCAGATCTTGGATAGTACCCATCAATTTTTTACAAACCCCACATCGTCCCAATTGGGACCATATACATTCACTAATCCCACCAACGTACCCTCCAGTGCACCCGTAACTACTATGTACCTGCCCTCCTGAACCACCACTACTTTCTCCATCTGAAACCATACATAGAACAAAGAACAGTACAGCACAGGAACAGGTCCTTAAGCCCTCCAAGCCTGCGTCGATCACGCTGTATCCTTCTATACCCTGTCTGTTCATGTGTCTATCTAGATAAGTCCTTTTTTTCAACCAGAATAATGATTTATTGTCAAACACGTGGAAAGATAACTAACAGATTTATATGCATACAAAGTTACTCAAATTCCTCGGGAGATACTCTTAGTGCGACTATCCTTTTTTATAACAAACATTTTACTGAGGCATTTATGGTTTTATAACAACAAAAGATACAAATACAAATGTAAACATAATTCAGTGCTTAACAGACCCCTCCATCCTATCTAGATAAGTCTTAAAGGTCGCTAACGCACCTGCCTCAACCACCTCACTTGGCAGTGCATTCCAGGCCACCAACACCATTTTGTGTAAAAAACATCCCCCCCCCCCCCCCCGCACGTCTCCACTGAACATTTCCCCCCTCATCTTGAACTTGTGGCCCGTTGTATTTGCCATTTCCGCCCTGGGTAAAAGCCTCCAACTGTTCACTCTATCTATACCCCTAATAATTTTATAAACGTCTATCAGGTCGCCCCTCAGCCTCCGTCTTCCTAGGGAGAATAATCCCAGTTTATTCAATCTCTCCTCATGGCTAAAACCTTCCAAACCAGGCAACATCCTGGTAAACCTTTTCTGTACTCTCTCCAAAGCCTCCACGTCCTTCACGTACCCTCTTTCCTACATCCCGAGCCCTACTGTCAAATCCCGTGTGAAATACCTGATTCACCCAGCCCTTCCGAAGCCGCACCTGATCTTTCACCCTCAGATGTGTCTCCTGCAACACTAAATCAGCCTTTAAGCTCTTCAAATGAGTGAAAACCATTGATCTCTTCACCAGTCTCCCTAACCCTCTCACGTTCTAAGTTATTATTCTGACTGGGGGTCTCTCACCCACCCTGCCCTTCCTATCCACCATCGTCAAAGCTCTGGGTCCTGCCTCTCGGGCCTAACCTGCCCCATCTTTTTGTTATCGTTGAACCCCACTCCCAACCCCCCAAAAAACTCCCCAACTGCTCCCCCATATCAACCCCACCCCAGTATGACTTCCCTCCCCCCATCGTTCACAGGCCCATTGAAACTTGCTCAACCACAATTCAACAGCCATGGCCACTCCCCCACCACACCTGTTCACTAGCCAAACTCTGCATGCTAGTGCGGGGGCCCCAACCCGAACCCACTCCTTCCAATCCCCTCTTCCATAGACCAATCCCAGGAACAAAAAAATCTCCACCAACTACCCCCCCAACTACTCCCACCAATGCTCGTGCACAATGTGGTAGTCGGTATTAGGGGTATTACGGTACCCAGGTTGATGCTGTAAGACCATTTGTGTGGGAGGTACCTGAGACAGCAATATCATTGGTGAAGCCTGCCTGCTGGTTCCGCCCAGTAAGGCGGAGTATAAGAGTCTGTATCTCCCCAGCAGCTGCATTCTGTACTTGCGCTGCTGGGGGAAACATCTAGTCCAATAAAGCCTTCAATTGTCATCCAATCTCGCTTCTGGAGTCATTGATCGGGCATCACACATATCCCTCAAACCCAAAATACCTATAACAAATTGAAACACAGCTCGACTACCCTTTCACATTCAGCTCCGTTGTGCCCGCCACCCAGTACAGAAATGTAAAACACCATAAACGAAAAACAAAGACTAAGCCCAGTCCCCTTCCCTTCAGTCCAGATCACATTTCCAGTCCCATCTCTCATTTTAGTCCCAATCTGAACGCTCCAGGCCCCCTCCACTGTTCTGAAATACAGATCCTCTGAGTTCTATGTCACCCTCAACTACGCAGGATAGACCACTCCAAACCACACGCCTTTGTTGTGGCGTGCTGCCTTCGCCCGTCCGAAAGCCACCCCGCCTTTACGCCAAATCTATTGCCAAATCTTGGTAAATTCATATATCAGTATCCCCCCATTTCACCTTTCGCCATTGCTTCGTACAGTTTAAGACCTTTTCCTTGTTACGATACTTGTGGAAGTGAAGTATAACTGCTCTTGGCGGCTCATTCACTTTCGGCTTCGGCCTTCGTGACCGATGTGACTTGCCAACTCATATTGGGAGGGTTCTTCTCCCTTCCCCATCAACTCTGCCAGCATCGGTCGGCCTTGGGCCCTCCACCCCCTCTAGCAGACCCACGATCTACAGATATTGCCTCCTTGACCTATTCTCCAGGTCCTCCACCTTAGCTTTGAGCTCTTTATTCGCCTCCGCAATTCCTCACCCATCAAAGTGATCTGGTCACTGCACTGCGACATAGCCTCCTCCATTCCTTTCAGATTATCGCCTTGCTCTCTTATCTCGGCCACATTCTTTGACACAGCCGCCTTTACCGGGACCATCGCCTCCTCCACCCATGTTTTCATCACAGCCATCATTTCCCTTGGCTTAACCTCCATATGCTTGGTGAACAGCCTTTCAAATTCACTGGACATCACTTAGATCAAAGAATCCGCTGTGAGGGGAACAAAGCCTCATTGTACTCCTTCCCCCGCCATCTCTTCCTCTACCTGAGACATGACTCATTCAATGAGGGATTTTCGGTCGTTCTCTTCTTTCTACCGTTCTTCTTCTGGGCCTTTTACATCACACCCCTATCTAAAACCTTCCAACACCAATTTATGCAAAAATCACCCCTGGGATCGGGCTAGAAAGATCAAAAAACCAAAACTTCAGATAGGAGCTTCCCCACTCGCGACCTCTGATTACATTACATCACCGGGAGTCCTCCAGAGAATTACTTAAAGCAAATGAGCAACTCTACGCACAAGTTGAGGAGTGCCTGTGTTTGCTTGTGAGCATTTCAACCAGTACTTGCTTGGGAGAGAATAAGTGACAGTAGAGTCTGATCTCAAGCCACTTCAAAGCATTTTTTTTCAAACTGATTCTACCTGTCCCAAAGCTTTTGCAAATAATGTTACTTTGTTTATAGCAATTGGAAGTGAAGTACAAACAAGGGAAGCAGGTGTACATTGCTGACATTCTGTCAAAAGCAGCACTCCCAATGAAGGAAGTTGATTATGTGAATCCAGATTCAACTAGAAGCAGCAGCACGATACACTCTGGAAATCAATCCAGCAGAGTCATCTGACAGACTTGCTCAGATCAGTCAAATTGCACAATGAGATGCAACTCTTCAAGTGATACAGGAAGTTTTGATAAATGGATGGCCTGAAACCAACAATGACATACTTTTGCTTTAATAGAGTATTGGGCATACAGGGATTTTAAATTTTTTTTAGATTACCCAATTATTTTTTCCAATTAAGGGACAATTTAGTGTGGCCAATCCACCTACTCTGCACATTTTTGGGTTGTGGGGGCGAAACCCATGCAGATACGGGGAAAATGTGCAAACTTCACACGGACAGTGACCCAGAGCCGGGATCGAACCTGGGACCTCAGCGCCGTGAGGCAGCTGTGCTAACCACTCGGCCACCGTGCTGCCCATACAGGGATAAAAGTAATCACCTAAGATGGCATCTTGTACAAATGAATTAGAGCCATCAGTGCTAAGGAGATGAGAAAAGAGATGCTTAAGCTCACCTGAGCAAGCCATCAAGGAATTGAGTCTTGTCTGAGGAAGGTAAGAGAAGTGCTCTACTAGCAAAACATGAGAATGAGATTAAGGACCACATCAGACATTGCAGTACTTGTAATGAACATCAAGCTGAGCAAGATAAAGAGCTGCTTATGATTCATGACATCCCATGATATCAAGGATGAAGCTTGGAGTAGATCTCTTCACTCTCTTTGGAACTGGTTACCACATCACAATTAATCAGATGACAGTGATCGGACCAGCTGACATCAATGACTGGAGAATGCCTGAATGTACATTTCAGTCATTATGCTATTCCCGACATTACAATCAGCGACAATGGCCCTCAGTTCATGAGTGAAGAATCAAGCATTTCATGAATGATTGGGGAATTACGTACTACACGACATCTCTACCCTATCCTCACTCAAATAGCCTGAGGCAGTGGTGAAAACTTCCAAAGGGATCGTCAATAAATGGATTAGATCCAGCACAAATGTGTACATGACAATCATAGAATGGAAAAATACAACTACTAAAATAATGGAGACGAGTTTACCTCAAGAACTAATGTTATGCTGCGTGGGGTTACGGGGATAGGGCGGGGGAGTAGGCCTCGGTGGAGTCCTCTTTTGGAGGGTCAGTGTAGTCTCAATGGGCTGAATGGCTTTGTTCTGCACTGTAGGGGCTGGCTTAGTACAGTGGGCTAAGACAGCTGGCTTGTAATGCCTAACAAGACCAGCAGCATGGGTTCAATTCCACTTCCAGCCTCCCTGAAAAGGCACCGGAATATGGCGACTAGGGGCTTTTCACAGTAACTTCATTGAAGCCTACTTGTGACAATAAGTGATTATTATTATAGGGATTATATGGATTTCTGATGCTGCTGCATTGCATTTGTTGAAGAATGGTTGATATCTGGGCCTGATGGTCACATGGTAGCAGAGTGGTTAACATTGTTGAGCCAGGGCCCCAGGTTCGATTCCCGGCTTGGGTCACTGTCAGTGCGGTGTCTGCACATTCTCCCTGTGTCTGAGTGGGATTCCTCCGGGTGCTCCGATTTCCTCCCACAAGTCCTGAAAGACATGCTGTTAAGTGAATTGGACATTCTGAGTTCTCCCTCTGTGCACCTGAACAGGTGCCGGAGTGTGGCGGCTAGGGAATTTTCACAGTAAATTAATTGCAGTATTAATGTAAGCCTAATTGTGACACTACTAAAGATTATTTAGTTTCTTGCTCGATTGGAGAAATCAAATCTCCTTCATCAGCAATCTGCTGTGAAGTTGAGTCACCAGTTTCACATATATATCTGCAGTTACAACATTAGATTTGGTCATTCGCTTTTACCATGCATGATTGAGCTGACCAGCTTTCTACACGCGTCACAAGTTGCCAAGTGGGTTGACTTTTAGTGAGTGCTTTGCACTCAGACCGGCGCTCCAACTCTTAGATCTGGCAAAGGTTTGGCAGCTTTATCAAAGTGGAATATGTCTTCCTTCTGCTTCACTTTCATTTTGTCACTCGCTCCTGTTTCTGCCTCTGGCTTCAGTAATTTTTTAGCTGTTGGAAGAGCACGGTTGAAAACCGTACCAGAAATGACAATATCTATGACAAGCATGATGTCCCTCTATCAAATGAAGAGGAAGAGCAACAGGCTATTGCCAAGATCATTGCATTAATCATGGCAAATCCACCTAACAATCACACTCGTCACGCAACAACATTCCCCAGAGAAACAACGTTTCTGCATTGCCATCTTTGGGGTGGCCCACCAAATAAAGAACCAATCAGGCTATCAACAGACAATGGCAGACCTTCCATGTGATTAAGACCACAGGGGCTGGGAGCTGCTAAGTAATCAGCTCTTTGTTCAGTAAATCCTGCACAAGCTAACAACGAGTTTCTGACCAGCTAATGGTCCCACTGTGTCAGCAGAGTCTAATATCACTAAGAACTCCAGCCTCCAATTGTAAGGTGTATTGTAGCTCCAATATCAATGGGTGCTGGGAGGGAAAGAACCTGGAAGGCTGGAAAGTAGAGACGATGCCAATCTTAGTGGCAGGACCTCGGTAGTGCCACCTTACACCTGACAGCCAATCAAATGGATAGCCTGAAAGTGGAGATTTATAATAAGCTTGCATTTATATAAACTTTATCTGTACAAGGTCTCAAAAAGTTTCACCAATTAATTGTTTTTGAAATTAATGGTTAGGTAAACTAATAGGTTATTACAAATACATTTGGTGCTCAATACTCCTCACGTACTGGTGTGGTTGTGAGGAGTCTGCCGTTACTTGGAGCACAAAATTTCAGCCGTTACAATAGCAGAGGAGGCAGCCATTAGATTGAATGGGCAGAAATGTCTTAAAGGTCTGGACATGAGGGGCGCGATTCTCCGCACTCACGACGGGGCGGAGAATAGCGGGTGGCGCAAATGTTTACAGCGACGCTGGTCCGACGCCCTCCCGCTAGTCTCCTCCCCCACGCCCGCCCCCCGACACGAATCGCTGCTCGCCGTTTTTTTTTACGGCGAGCAGCGATTCTCCCCTGGCCGATGGGCTGATTTCCAAGGCCTTTACGGCTGTTTTCACGAATTTGAATACACCTGCTGTACAAGTTCGTGAAAACGGCGCCAAAGTGCCGTTCTGCACAACCATGCCACCGATTGGCACGGCCGCACCATGGCCGTGCCAAGGGTAGCATGGGCCCGCGATCGGTGCCCACCGATCGCGGGCAGCGGGTACTTACCCCACGCAGGGGCGGCTGAGGGGCATTACGGACGCCGCATGCGCGGGTCTGACACATATGCGCGGATGACGTCATCCGCGCATGCGCGGGTTGGAGTCGTCCAATCTGCGCATGCGCGGCTGACATCATATGCGTCAGCCGTCGCTAACTTTGGCGCGCGGGCGTAGCGAAATTCGTTAAGTCCGCGATGCCGTAGTTCACGGGGCCGCGATGCTAGCCCCGACCGGGGAGCAGAATCGGGTCCCGGGAGAGGGCGCGGAGGCTGCCGTGAAACACGGCCGTTTTCATGGCAGCCTTCATGACTCTCCGCCTTTGTGGAGAATCGCGCCCGAGTTGTTTTGTAGACTTCAGTAGGAATCAAGCTCTTGTGAAGTAATAGTCAGTGGGGTGGACCTTAGAACTGCCCTGCTTTCTAGGGTCTACCTGCATCTTGAAAGCAGACACAAAGGAAATTCTGACCCCCATTTCCACCATTTGAAACCCAGCAAGTGGCGAAGGAATCACCATCTCAGACGAGGAGGAGGGAATTTCAGACCAAATGGACAAATGATATAGTCCAAATTGTCTATCATTCTCTGTCACTACCCTAACGAAATTTAGCAGGGATTGTAGAGAAGGAATAAGTTCCTGTGACTAGAGGAAAATTCAGCCTGTGATTTCAGAAATTCTGCTTAGAGTCAACAGTTCAATAAATAATTGTGTCTCCTGTCTCAAATTGTAAACAAATTAGCCTAATAATTGTGGGTGTGGTGCAATTCTTCCAGTTATTAAATAGACGGTATGGCAACACAGTGGTTATCACTGTTGCTTCGCGGCACCTGGGTCCCATGTTCAATTGCCAGCTTGGGTCACTGTCAGTGCGGAGTCTGCACGTTCTTCCCGTGTCTGCGTGGGTTTCCTCCGGGTGCTCCGGTTTCCATCCACAAGTCCCGAAAGACGTGCTGTTATGTAATTTGGACATTCTGAATTCTCCCTCCGTGTACCCGAACAGCTGCCAGAGTGTGGTGACCAGGGGATTTCCACAGTAACTTCATTGCAGTGTAGTGTTAATGTAAGACTACTTATGACAATCAAGATTATTATTATTATATTATTATACATGGTGATTAAAATGATCTTGTTGGTACTAATTCATTGGCACCAATTAGAAAAATAAAAACAGTAGCTTAATCACTGTAAGTCAGATTCTGTCAAAACCCACGATCAGAGCAAAAATATAATTTAGCTCCTCATTTTTAAAATAGTAATTGTCAGCTCTCTGATTATTTAAGTAATTGAGCTTTCCTCTGCTATTTTCATCATGGCTTGAATATTTACAATTCAGTAAGATCAATTGGGAACTCTTAAAAATCAGGAGAAAAGGTACATTAGTCATAAGTTGTTGTTTGTTACAAACATAAGCCAATAAAAAAACATAAGTATCAGAATTTGTTAAAAATGAAACCATTTCTTCATAAAATCATGGCCGGGATTCTCCCCCACCCGGGAAGAACGTACCGGAGTGGCAAGAACCACTCCGGCATTGGGCCTCCCCCAAGGTGTGGAATTCTCCGCGCCTTTAGGGGCTAGGCCCACGCTGGAGTGCCTCCCGCTCCGCCGAGCGATGCGAATGGCCTTTGGCGCCCCGCCGACCGACGCGAACGGCTGGCCGAAAGGCCTTCGTCGGTCAGCGTGAGTCCGCGTATGCGCCGGAGCATCAGAGGACGCTGACGTCATCCCGGCGCATGCGCGGTGGAGGGGGTCTCTTCCGCCTCCGCCATGGTTGTGGCCGTGGCAGAAGAAAAAGAGTGCCCCACGATCGCGGGCCAAGCAACCGTGGGGGCACCCCCCGGGGTCAGATCGCCTTGCGCCCCCCTAGGACCCCCGGGGCCCGTTCCCGCCGCCTGCTCCCGCTGGCACCAGAGGCGGTTTAAACCACGTCGGCGGGAGAGGCCTGACAGCGGCGGGACTGCGTCCCATTGCGGGCCAGAGAATTGCCGCGGGGGGCCCGCCGACCGGCGCGGCGCGATTCCCGCCCCCGCTGATTCCCGGGTGGCTGAGAATTCCAGCCACGGTGGGGACGGGATTTATGCCGGCCCCGGGCAATTCCCGACCCTGCGGGGGTCGGAGAATTCCGCCCCATTTCCTACAGTGCAGAAAGAGGCCATTAGGCCCATATAATCTGCACTGACCCTCTGAAAAAACACCCTACCTAGGCTCACTTCCTATCCTCATAACCCCACCTAATCTTTTGGACACTAAGGGGCAATTTAACATGATCAATCCACCTAACCTGCACGTCTTTAAACTGTGGGAGGAAACTGGAGCACCCAGAGGAAACCCACACAGGCACGGGGAGAAACTGCAAGCTCCACACAGTCACCCAAGGCTGGAATCAAATGCTTGTCCCTGGCATTGTGAGGCAGCAGTGCTAACCACTGCACCACCATGCTGCCCAACTCCTGTCAAATATTAAATTATAGGAACTAATTACCTCATTTGTCCTCCAGAAGAAATATCATGTACATCTAGGCAACACTTAATAAATTGAAAGGTTCTACAAGGAAATATTAATCCCCACTTGGGTGAATGATTAGTAGAGATTACACCAAACTGGAAAAACACGGGGGTTTTATTCTCCATTATGGAAACTATGTTCTCCTGCTGGAGCTGAATCATTTCTATTTTGTGCTGGTGCTGGGAACGACGAATGGGAACGATTCAGTGTGCTATGCCATACAAATTTATGCATGGCGGGAGTCACAATTGATTCCATCGCGAATCACATTATCAGGCCTCCTTTTGAGCTGCCCCTCCCTCGCCCCCGCAATGCAAATGCTGTGCCCCCCCGACAAGTAGCGGCATCCTCCCCCACCCCCAACCACAGGAATTGCTGGGTCATGCCCTCCTCCCCCCACAGAAAGCATGCATGAGGGTGACCTGACTCCCCCCTCCATGACTCCCCACCAGAGACTGCCCACCAGAGACCCCCCAGTAACAGGAACCCTCATAACAGAGAAAACCCCATAGTAGAGATACCCCATAGCAGGTAACCCCCCCCATAACAGAGAACCTCCATTGCAGAGAACCTCCAAGAGTTCAGAACCCCTCATAATAATAGGGATCCCCCAATAGCAGAGAATCCCTCCCCCACCAATAGCAGAGAACTAAAACCCTCCCCCCCCCCCCCCCCCCCCCAACATCAGCCACCCCTGCTTGGAAGCAAAAGAGAAGTCTAGGCAGGGACAGTGAAAAACACTCATTCACCTGAGCCTTACAGCAGCAGCTGAAAGTCAAAAACTATATCACAAGGCTTTAAACCCTCTCAGATCTTTTGATATACAAAGCTTCTATATTCACTTCAAAGAGAAATAGCTCTAGTAGCCTGTAATTGACAGTTTTCAGACAGCCAGGTGTCTGGATTGATTAATTTCATTTCTCTTCATGCTTGAATGGATCTCAAATAATTTGCTGTGAAACTAACCGCAATGTTTATAAATATCTAACTATGACTGACAGCTCATGATCACAATATAAGCAATATAAGCTTTCTATGGAGAAATAGAGGAAGTGAAAGCACTTAACCACTAGATGTTGAAACCCTAATTTCTGTGTCTACCTCTAAACTGTATTATTCCAATACACTCCTGGCTGACCTCCGACATTCCACCTTCCATATGCTTGAGGTCATCCAAATCTCTGCTGCCTGTGTCTTATCTTATCATGTACATGCTTGCTGATATCTCCCTGTCAAGCAATGTCTTGATTTTAAAATTATCATCCTTGTTTTCAATTCCCTCAATGGCCTCATCCTTCCCTATCTCTGAAATCTCCTCAAGCCCTACAAGCCTCCTTGATTTCTGTCCTCATCTATCTCTGGCCCCTTGAATATCCTTGATTTTAAATATTCCACCACTGGTGTTGTGCCTTCAATCACTGAGCAGCTATTGAGGGGTGGCAGCTCAAATGGCGGCCTGATAATGTGATTCGCGATGGAATCTGTTGTGATTCCCGCCATGCATAAATTTGTATGCAATAGCACACTGAATCACCATTTGCCGAGCAGCTATTTTCTGAGATTTCCTCCCTTTACATCTCCAGCTCATTCCAGTTCCATTTACCGCATTACCCTTTAAAGCCTACTCCTTTAACCAAACCTTTGTTCAGCTGATCTAATATCTCACTATGTCACTCAGTATCACATTTTATTTTATAATGCTCTTGTAAAGTGCCTTGGATATATGATTGTGATTAAGGTTCTATGTAGTGTCATGTGAGAATACCTTTAAGAAATGGCTGTTTATAAATGGGTGTGTATATAAATATCTGTAGTGAGTGTAGCTTTACGAAATGGGTGTTTATTACAGCAGTGATGTCAGAGTGTGCGTGGAGCTGGGCTGTCTGTCAGCTTTTTACTTTTGTTTTAGGCTGTTTGCTGCAGGATGTGTTTTAGTTTTGTTTTCTGAGTTGGATAGCTGCAGTCACGGCCAGAAGGTGTATGAGTGTCTCTCTCTGTAATTTAAAGACTGTAAATCAATCCTTTAGTGATTTAAAACTAATAACTGCTCTCAGTAGTAACTTTAACCTGATGTGCTTTTGTTAAAAGTTTTTTTTTAAGTCTCATGGATGTTATAAGGAAAGCTTAAAGGATTACTTTGTGTTGTATTCTTTGGGGGTTGTATTTGAATTGATGGTTGCTAAGATGTTTACTGTATGTTTTAAAAAGGTTAACTTGAGTTAATAGAATAAACATTGTTTTGCTTAAAAAAATACTTTTCAATTTCTGCTGTACCACACCTGTAGAGTGGGCCGTGTGCTCCCCATACCACAATCTATTAAAAGTTGTGGGTCAGGTGAACTCCATGATACACTTTGGGGTTCTCTAAACCCTGGCCCATAACAGTCGATACAAGTTATTTTTAAATGCAGGGCTGCACGGTGGCGCAGTGGTTAGCACTGCTGCTGCACGGTACTGAGGGCCCGGGTTTGATCCCGCTCAGGGTCATTGTCTGTGAGGGGTTTACACATTCTTCCCGTGTCTGCGTGGGACTCACCCCCACAACCCAAAAAGATGTGCAGGGTCGGTGAATTGTCCACGCTAAATAGCCCCTTAATTGGAAAAAACATTGTTCAATGTTTCTTTTCTTAGTTCAAAACTGATGAGAATAAAAAGAGTCACAAATGCTGCCAGAATAGTTGTACTCACTTCTGTAATCATATTCTTGGTATTACATACCATTGGCCATTTTGACTGAGTGTAAAATATGACTTTTAGTGCAATTTCAGGAGGTGAAATTGGGTATATGTTATTAATGAAACCCAAGGGGAGCTAGTTAGAGTGGGTTCTATGGCTTCAAGGGGGTGGGGGGCAGTAAGCCCCCCCCCCAACTCCCCCCACCCGTGTTATTACGTGGAATGTTCGGGGTTTGCGTGGCTCAGTTAGAAGGTTTTGTATTTTTGTACATTTGAGGGGTTTGAAGGTGGATGCGGTGTTTCGTCAGGAGACGCACCTGTAGTTGGGGGACCAGACAAGGCTGAGGAAGAGCAGGGGGTGCAGGTGTTCCATTCGCGGTTGGATATGAAGCCGGGGAGGGTGGCGGTGCTGATCAATAAGACGTTAGCATTTGAGGTGGAAAGTATTGTAAATGACCCTGGGGGTAAGTTTGTAATGGTGAGTGGGAAGCTGGAGGGGAGGCTGGTGGTGCTAGTGAATGTATATACACCAACTCGGGATGATGTGGACTTTTGAGGTGAATTTTGGCAAAGGTTCTGCACCTGGACACGTACCGGCTGATTATGGATGGGTTTTAATAGGGTGTTGGATCCTAGGTTGGAACTGTCAGGAGGAAGAGGATGAAGAAGATGAGGAAGATGATGAAGAGGAATGTGAGGGCGCTGCCGAAAAATGGGTGGCTGAAGATGAAGAGGATGATGTTGCAAAGAAGCAGAAAACAGATAATAAATAAGTTGTATTTTCATCACATTTTCCAATTTTTTTGTTTCTGTTGGAAAAACTTGGTCGTCATCACTAAGTAGAGTGTGCACCAGTGCAAGTCAACTGCAAAATTTTAAACATAAAATTGCTGAGACTTCGTGGCTCCTAGCAGCAGGCGGCAGATAAAAGTGTATGCTCTCCTGCGCTGCTCCCATTCTGGTTCCAGCTGCGGGAGGCACAACACCTTGTGAAATAAAGCCTTGATTGTTTCACCATTCTCGTCTCGTGGTAATTGACGGTACATCACAGACAAAGCTCTAAAAATTTATGTAGATGGCTGCTCCACAGTTCTGGATGGAAAAAGGATCACAGGATGTGTAATTTATGTTGAGGACGTGCAGGGACGCACTTTAGAGGAGATCCCATTAAAGTTGCCTGGACATTAAGGTCCGCAGGCAGCCGTGTTAGCAGCCATTGCTTACATCGTGCAGCATTCAGATTCGTTCCCGACCCCAGCAGACATATATTCAGACAGTTTGTATGTCTGCAACAGCTTGACAGAATTCCTGCCACTGTGGGAATCTAGATGATTTATATCTGTCGATGGAAAACCCCTACCCTCAGCGTCATTACACAAACACATTCTCCAGACAGCGAAAGGTAGAAAATATGGAATCATAAAAGTTAGAAGCCATCATCGTTCCTCGCCACCTGGTAACGTGAAAGCAGATGCACTCGCGAAAGCAGGCTCACGACATGGCCACTTTTGGAATCCCCCCGAGAGTGCCCCAGTACACACGGTCCAGGTCTCACAGACCAATATTCAAGATTTAGTCCAAGCACAGAAAGAAGATGATACGGTAAAGGAAATTTTAAAAGGAGACTTCCCAACTCCCTATGATAAGTTTAAAGATACTTTAACGATCCATGAGGGAATTATTTTAAAGGATGGTATTTGTGTGATCCCCACCCGGGATAGGAGCCACATTATTTGGCAATTCCACAACAGACACGGACACCAAGGGACAGACCTCTCTGCTGGTGGCCCGAGTTAAAAACCGACGTAACCCATTCCATTGAGAATTGTTTGATTTGCGCCCAGAACAACCCAGACAGATATGCAAAGAAAGGTCTGCTAAGACACACCCGCCCTGCTAATGGCCCATGGACGAACTTGCAGTTAGACTATATTTGTCCCCTCCACCCCCCCCCCCCCCCCCTCGCAGAAATGGATACAAATATGTGTTGGTCGTCATCGACAAATTCACAAAATGGGTAGAAGCATTCCGTTCAAGAACAAACATGGCCAAAGCCACGACAAAAATTCTAACTGACCACATTTTCACTAGATGGGGACTCCCCCGTAGTATTGAGTTGGTCCAAGGTTCGCACTTCACAGGCAGAGTCATGAAAAATGTCCTGACAATTTTTGGCATAAAACAGAAGTTTCACATTGCTCATTGTCATAATATGCACTCTTACACATCATGAGGTAAAGCCAACCAGTTAGCCAATCAACACACAGGACAGAACACAACCAATCACCAGACAGGAGACTAGAGGGGGGGCTTCCTACTATAAAACACACAAGGCAACTGAACTCCACCTCTTTCCACTGGTGACAACTGTAGTGACAGTCAGGGTGTATATATCAGTCAGCACTTTCTACACGTGGATCAGAGCTAGCCTGTTCTCGTTAGGAGCTTGTACAGGCCTCCACCCTCGGCTCCGCCCATGGCTCTGCCCATGGCCCCTCCCACTACCAGAAGTATAAAGTGCTGCAGCCGTGTGAGCCTGCCCTCAGTTCTTCTGGTCGCAGGCAGGCTCAGTTGTAAGACTATTAAAACTACAGTTTACTTCCAATCGTGTTCCGAGTGAATTGATGGTCACATCAGGCAATGCCCCCAGTTCTTTAATGTTAAGGACGATCTGACAGTCGTCGAGGGGATCCTTCTCAAGCTAGATCATATCGTTATTCCTCAGAGCCTCCAGAGCTTAGTGCTTAAACAGTTTCACGAGGGACACCTCGGTGTCGAAAAATGCAGGCTGTCTATTGGCCTGGAATCAACCAGGACATATCCAACATGGTCCTCAATTGTTCGACCTGCCAGCGTATCCAGCCTGCTCAGCCCAAAGAAACATTCCAGCAACACAAGATCGTGACCTCTCCGTGGTCTAAGGTGGGAATCGACCTTTCTCACGCCAATGGGCGTGATTATCATTGATTACGTCTCGAGTTACCCGGAAGTGGTGAAGCTGTCCGACCTCACATCAAGGATAGTCATCAAGGCCTGCAAGGAGACATTTGCCAGGCATGGTATTCCGCTCACTGTCATAGCGACAACGGTCCCTGCTTCCACAGCCAAGAGTGGTCCAACTTCTCAAAGCTGTATCAGATCAAGCACATCACCTCCAGCCCAATCTAATGGGAAGTTCGAAAAAGGGATCCATCTCGTGAAGCAACTGCTCTGCAAGGCTGCGGACTCGGCTTCTGACTTTAACCTTGCGCTGCTGGTGTACAGGGCAACCCCTCTGTCCACCGGTGTGTCTCCGGCACAACTCCTTATGAATTGAGACCTGTGGATGACTGTTTCGGCCATTCATCTACCAGATGTGGATCACCTCCCAGTGCTGCAAAAGGTGCAGCAACTCAGGAACCGGCAAAAGCTGACATACGATGCTCATGCTACTGATCTGCCTGTGCTCTCTCAGGAAAATGCTGTTCGCATCAAATTGCCTGATGGAGGCTGGTCAGCTCCAGCTGTTGTTGTTCGACAGGCTGCTCCCAGGTCGTTCGTGGTTTGCATGACTGATGGCTCCATTGTCAGGTGCAACAGAAGGGCACTATGCAAACCTGCCTGCCACCACCGAATCTCACCTTTCCAGCTGTCGTTATGCCTTCTCCAGACACCTCGCTCCACAAGGCCACCCTTCTGGCTGCATTCCCGCCTGTCAAGGTGCCATCGTCCCCACCTACACCTCTCAGGTGATCGACAAGGATCCGACGCCAGCCCCAGAGATTGGACTTAATAGACATTTCTTTTGTATATATTATTCTGTATCTGCACACTAGATACCTCCCATGTACATATGCAGTCACTCGCCATTCGCTGTAAATAGTCATCTCTGTAAATATGTTGTATCTGCTCTAAGCAACCTATAATTTTTTTTTTAAAAGGGGGATGTCATAATATGCACCCATGCATATCATGAGGTAAAGACAGGCAGTGACAGACGCCCAGGTTAGCCAATCAACACACAGGACAGAACACAACCAATCACCAGACAGAACACTAGAGGGGGGCTTCCTACTATAAAACACACAAGGCATCAACACTCTGCCTCTTTCTACTGGTGACAACAGTAGTGACAGTCAGGTTGTATCTATCAGTCAGCACCTTCTACACGTGGATCAGAGCTAGCCTGATCTGGTTAGTTAGAGGTAGTACACTCCGAGTAGTAGAGTGTCAACCCACAGCCAGCTGTGTGCATTGTTACAGAAGTCCAATAAATCGTATTGAACCAACATCTAAGTTTGGTGTATGTTTTACAGTCCAACTGCATCCAGTTGCAGTCCATGTTACCCCAGGGTAGATAACACGACACCTATCACCCACAGTCCAGCGGCATTGTGGAATGCATGAATCGGACCCTAAAGACAACACTTAGGAAGGTGGTACAGCAGCATAATACGACATGGGACACAGTGCTCCCATTCGCACTGATGTTTATTAGAAACACGGTGTTGAGTTCGACAGGATACACCCCCCATACCCTCATGACCGGACAACCCATGAAGGGTACCGAGTATTTACTTGGACTTGATTTGGCCAGCCCCGCAGTCACCGCCCTTACCCACGAAAAAGCGGTCCAAAACATAATGGAGAATGTTAAAGCAGCACAGCTCGCTGCAGCTGTTCGACTAGGCGCTAGAAGACAGCAGAGTAAGGCCTGCTTTGTTAAGACAGTACACTCGACAGAATATACAGTCAGACAGCAAGTCCTGATCTCCCTGTATAATTCTAGTTCATTCCTCTCCCCTAAATTTGCAGGACCCTATTCAATTTCCGATAAAGTAAGCCCCTCAGTTTACAAGATCACATTTACTAATGGAAAATCAGGATGGTTCTATATAAATCAGCTTAAGGTTTATGGAACGCAGTGCAGCCACTCACACCACCTCTCACTGGCAATGGCAGACAACGGAGACCCACCCACTGTCAACCCAATCCAGCCCTCCCTCAGCCAGGACAGCACGTCCACAGACACGACCTTAACTCCGCCCCGAGAGTCCAATTTCACCTTCACACTTGATTCGGCCGCTAGTGATAGCGATAGTGATAGTGACAGCGAAAGCACAACAGACGCCCTTGATACTCGTGACCAATGGAACAACAGATCAGGCCCCAGTCACTACAGCCCCAGTGACACCGACCACGATATGTTCGGCCCCTCAGACACAATTTCTTTGCTGTTACCAGAACCTGACCCACCACCCGATGATAGCGACACTCCCCCCCCCCCCCCCCCCCCTTGCCCCTACCGCCCTACAGAATACGAAACAATGGCACCGCGACAATTCTTGTCGTCTGACAAGGAACGACGAGATGGACCCCACATCGGCCCACGCCGCATTGGCACTGAAACTCCAGGCACGAGTTTGGCACCCGGGAGAGGGTGATGACTCAGAGTCTGACCCCCACCATGCTAACCCCTTTGAGACCCTTTTTGGAATGGAACCTTGAGGTGTCCAGATGATGAGAGAAAGGAACCGATTGAGATTTACGGTGTCCTCCCCGCTTTCTTCTTTAGTTTTTTAATGTTGAATGTTCTCTCTCTTGTACAACTTTGTTTGTCGATCTCAGGCAAATTTCTTGATACAGTTATGACTAATCATCTGATGCCACATGGCAGTTAAAGGCACAAGTCTGCTGAAAGACCATAAATATTCAAATTATTACTGTTCTTGTAAGGTCTCTCAGGCAGTGGAGTAACGGTGCTTATCCCAGCCCTGCCTGAGGACCCCCTATGTATTTGGTCAGCCAAGCCCGGGTAGTGGAGCAACGGCACTGATCACCGCCCTACCCGGGGATTCCACCCATTCTTGCCCTGCCATTCTTTTAAAACTGTGATTTAAAGAATGCACTTTGCCACAACTTTTGTTCCTTTTCCGGCGACCCTTCGGTTGCTCACCCCCACCTGCTATTTACATGTTAAAACACTTGGTTGAAATGATTTTGCACTGGACAGAGAAATTGTCCACCCATTCAGCCCATCAAACATAGGCTGCGAGAGTGCTCGCACTGTGACATCTTGTCGCCCAAATGGTTGTTTAAAAAAAAAAATGAGGGAGTCACATATAGTGACAATTTTAAATGGGAAATTGACATTAAGGAGAAACAGACAGACAAACGAGATATTAAACAAGATAATAACAGATATTATGCTTGTACCCCCAGGAAGATACGAATATACCAGAAGACAGAGGAAAATACAGACAAGGTGAAGACGAACCTGATGATCTGCACCATGATCGTCGTCGGATCAATACAGTTGCGCGCGTTACCCGCCCCTACACCCCCTCACCACACAGGCCCTAAACATGACCACCCAACACGATACCCCTAGCCCGGACACTACACCACACATAGACACAGCCACAGAAACTCCCACATGGTGTGATAATATCCCTCTCATACACAGTAGAAGCCTTACTGGGGATAGCTATATTGTGCAGTGTCATCCGGACGATCAGACTTCGGAAACGGCAAAGGAGAGCCTCCCACCCTCCAATATAGACACTCAGAGCCCCTTTCCTCGGACTCCAGCAAACCCCACACTCTTTCTGAACGTTTCCTCCCTAATAAATTCCGCGGTTTGTTTTTAATAGTTCCTTGCTTTGTAAATTGACAGTAGTGTTAAGCAGGAAGGTTATGCTGCTATTGTTTATTTTGTATTGTAATATAAGTTCTTTGGTTATTAGATAGCAGCATGAGTGTAGTTTAGTTAAGGACAGTTAGAGGTTCCCCTTTTTGTGTAAAGAGACTGAAATGTATGTTTGAATGTTATAGTGCCCCCTTAGAATTTTTAGAGATATGTGTTGTATTAGGGAAAACTTCGGTAAATGTTTCGACCCATAGGACAGAGTAGGAAAGAACCTGTCCTTGATGGAGGGTACCCGGCATGTCAGAGAACAGGAGAAGATTCAGTAGTGTGATCCTTCATGCTTCGCGTTGAGGATGAAGAGGACAGATTGTAGCCATCTGGGATGGCCACTTACTGTAAGCAACATGGACGGTTGCAAAGCATAACGGGAAAAATGGACAATGCAAGGTTCAGGCAGGCACAGAGCCTGAATGTATATTGTGAGTGAAGAATCCAGACAGTATCGAAACCCCCAACCGATTAGCATTTTAATGGCCCATCTCCGTCAAACAAAAGACTGATACTTGAGCAACCAATACAATCCCAGACATTTCGGTGCCACTCCTGTACTCAGGAAGCGTAAACAACAGGGTCAATGATCGCTTAGGCCACGCCCAGCCAACAAGGCACCCGCCCCTTTACTGGCTCAAATCGAACACAGTGATCAAGAATTACCCAATTAGTGGGGTCCAAACCGAAGGACCGCCCAAAAGAGCGCGATACTCCCCAAGAATAAAGAGAGAGAGACCACTATGTGCTCGGCCTCTCTTGGATCTGGCGCTCCGGCAACATCTACTTTCAATTGCAGCACCACCAGAAGCAAGTTCAAGTTCAACGCCCGCTACCAGACGGATGAGCCCAGCTGAGCAGCAGTTACTTCTACAGATCCGATAGACCCAGATTCGAACAAAGGCCACTGTTCCTCTGACCTACGCCGGGTGCCTGAAGTTAAGTACAGGTTGTCATAGTTGATAGGTGTAATTTAACTAGTAGTGTCTATGTTGCATGATTAATTGTGTGTGTAAATAAAGTACCCTTGATCTTGAACTAATTAACTGGTATTTGACTCTTTGATCGATATCCAGTTGAGCCTTGTGGTGGTATCATTTGATACCTGGCGACCCTGAGCAATATAATATTGATATCCAAAGAAAGAAGAGCAAGTTTATTGATTGCCGTATTTACAGTAGGTAAAAAAAGGCAACAACAGCCCCCTTTACCTGCCACAGCTGGTGCACCAACTGGCCTTTGGACAACAGGTCAAACTGCGCTTAGAGCTTCTTCCTGCTAGCCCAGAGTTAGAATTCATACAGTGCAGAAGGAGGCCATTCAGCCCATCAAGTCTGCACCGGCCCTTTTAAAGAGCACCCTACTTGGGCCCACGCCTCCACCCTTTACCCGTAACCCCACCTAACCTTTTGGACACTAATGGGCAATTTAGGATGGCCAATTCACCTAACCTGCACATCTTTGAATTGTGGGAGGAAACCATAACACCCGGAAGAAATCCACGCAGACACGGGGAGAAAGTACGAACTCCACACTTGAGTCACTCAAGGCCAGAATTGATCCCAGGTGCTTGGAGCTGTGAGGCAGCAGTGCTATCCAGTTCTGTGGCAAGAGCACTCGCTACCCCCTATCCACCATCAAGATCTCCTCCACCAACTACTGACATTCCTGCCTTGTCTCCCAATCTATATGAGCCTTGTACTAAATGGTCTCCCCCGATCATCGCTTTTAACGCCTCCCACAATGTAAAGGACGAAGCGTCTCCATTTTCATTCCATGTCACGTAGTCTCCTATGGCCCTCGACATCTTAATACAGAACCCAAGGTCAGCTAACAAACCCACGTCCAACCATCACCCTGTACACTGCGCCCAATCCGCCTCCAGTTTCACCCAATGCGGCACATCGTCCAAAATAACCACCGTTAAATACTCTGCCCCTCTTACCCCAGGGAGCAAAGTTTTACCCATCAGGAAGAAGTCATCCTTGAGTACACTTAATTCACCAACGGAAAAATAAATACAAACCCACCCCTCCTGCCTCGTCCATGAATGCCACCAACACTTTCGCCATTCCCGAAAGAGACAGCAACCTTGGCCTGGAGCCGTTCAACTTTGTATTGAAAACGCCGTTAAAATCCCCTCCTAAAATCAGCTGGTACTTGTCCAGATCCAGATTGGCACCCAACAACTGTTCCATAAACTTAGCATCGAAAATGGGAAAAAACAATCTTGCCCTCTTTATTGGTCCCCTAGGCCCCACACATTCCAGGGGATTAACCTTGTCGGGGGTCTCTCACCAACCACCTCTCCCTTCCTCAAATCAGCCATCGGCACCCTGTTTCTTCCTTCC
Organism: Scyliorhinus canicula; assembly: GCF_902713615.1. NCBI lineage: Eukaryota > Metazoa > Chordata > Chondrichthyes > Carcharhiniformes > Scyliorhinidae > Scyliorhinus > Scyliorhinus canicula. The sequence goes on along the minus strand of NC_052151.1, from coordinate 133,157,811 downwards.
GACCCAAACTTCTGAATCCCAGGTCCACCTACATTGGTCACCAGCCTCACCCTTAAGGTGAGACAAAGAAAAACCCTTAGACACTGTTAGCAGCCCCCCCCCCACTTCCCTGGTCCCCCCACCTCCCAACAGGTCCACAGATTGCCTGGCACCATGATCCCCCCATCCCTCCACCACACAAATACACCCAACCAGGCCAACAGCACATAGTCTCTCCCTTCACTCCACTCCCGTTTGCTAGCCTCGACTCTCATCTTTGCTAACAAAGTGGCATCCAGCCAAGTCCCCCTGAGTGGGTTTTGAGCCATCCAATTCCTCCGGCAGCCTCACCAACCTGACGTTTAACCACCTTGACCTGTTTTCCAGATCCTCCACCTTCAGACATAGGCCTTTGTTGCTATCCGCCACCATCTCAGCTTCCAATGAGGCAGCCGTTCCTCATGTTGTGACAGGGCCTCCTCCACACCCTTCAAAGTCTCATCCTGCGCTTTAATCCTGTTTGAGGTCTTTGCCAACTGTTCCCAAACCGGGCCCAGTGCCTCCTCGATAGTGACTCTGAAGAATTCTCTTATTTCCTTGCCCTGCCGCTCAAATGCCGATTTATTTGCTTGCCGAATTTCTCCAGCTCCTGCACCATCACTTCAGCCAACTCGTCAAAAGTAATGGGTGTGACGACAATCTTCCCTCCTTCACCTTCCTTCGGCAGCCTACCCTTCTGAGCCTTCTTCGAGTTGGGCTTCTTTGTTGACGGTTTCGACATGACTCCATCGAGTAAAGGTTTCTTGAGCCCATGTGACCATCAAACCCCCCCGAAAAAAACGGATAAAAGGGATCAAAATCATGACCCAGCCAGGGGCTACTTTTCATGCATCTTGCTCTCACATTACGGCACCAGATGTCCTGCTAAGGGCCAAAGACTTTGGATATTTTTATTAGAATTAATGGTTAATTCACTTGTGTTGTGACTCTGGGATGATTTGGGCTGGAATTGATTACACACTTTCCCAGGGTGTCGTAACAGCCAGTACTGGAGAAAGAGGGGTGGGGGGGGGGAGGGGGTTGGGGGGGGGGGGGGGTGTTCTGTTGGGACAGACTCCACTTAAATCTGGCTGAGACCTGCGATGAGGCCCTCAAGTGGCCATTAATTTTCTACGCATGAGGATTAATATGCCGAAGGATGGAGTGGCTATCCGGCAGCTCCCTAACCCAAAGGTTTCAGACAGATCGGGGAGTGTTGGGTAGATAGCAGGAAAGTTACCCACCGGAGAGTGACCTCTCCGGACTCTTCAACGAGCGTAAAATTCCACATCCTCGTGCAAATGGTGTCCGGCCAGCGGCAAAATGAGTCCATTGCCCTCCTTCGCCAGGGTCTTCGGTGGATTCCTTGGAGTTTGCGGGGGAGGGATGTTATAACCTGTCTGCTTACCACTGGCTGGGGACTAATGGCAATCCCACAATCCAAAGCCAATCTGGAGGCTGTCCTTAGACGCTTTTCAGAGGCTGGAGTCTGTTTACGTCGTACAAAGTGCGTCTTTCAGGCAAAGGAAGTAATCTACCTTGGTTATTGGGTGGACCGGGAAGGTTTGCACACCGTCGCAGAGAAGGTGCGCGCAATTCCACAGGCCCCCTCTTCGCATGTTCGTGCAGGACATTGCAGGACCGCGTGGAGATAGAGACGCCGAAATGATGGAGGCAGTGGACTCCGATTCAGAGATGGAGACACAGGACGCCTCAGAGGGAGCATCCTCGGGCCCACGGGCCGTGGATGTACAACCGTTAGGCCGTTCATCACGGAAGCACCGTTCTCCGTCTCGTTGCACGTCGTCTGATCCAGCGCCTCGTGCAAATGCTGTCCGGCCAGCGGCAAAACGAGTCCAATGCCCTCCTTCGCCAGGGTCTTCGGTGGATTCCTTGGACTTTGCGGGGGAGGGATGTTATAACCTGTCTGCTTACCACTGGCTGGGGACTAATGGCAATCCCACAATCCAAAGCCAATCTGGAGGCTGTCCTTAGACGCTTTTCAGAGGCTGGAGTCTGTTTACGTCGTACAAAGTGCGTCTTTCAGGCAAAGGAAGTAATCTACCTTGGTTATTGGGTGGACCGGGAAGGTTTGCACACCGTCGCAGAGAAGGTGCGCGCAATTCCACAGGCCCCCTCTTCGCATGTTCGTGCAGGACATTGCAGGACCGCGTGGAGATAGAGACGCCGAAATGATGGAGGCAGTGGACTCCGATTCAGAGATGGAGACACAGGACGCCTCAGAGGGAGCATCCTCGGGCCCACGGGCCGTGGATGTACAACCGTTAGGCCGTTCATCACGGAAGCACCGTTCTCCGTCTCGTTGCACGTCGTCTGATCCAGCGCCTCGTGCAAATGCTGTCCGGCCAGCGGCAAAACGAGTCCAATGCCCTCCTTCGCCAGGGTCTTCGGTGAATTCCTTGGACTTTGCGGGGGAGGGATGTTATAACCTAGCTGCTTACCACTGGCTGGGAACTAATGGCAATCCCACAATCCTTAGGGAGTATAAGCTTCCCCAATGAGGTGGACGAGGAAATCATTAGCCTGGTCCCTGCATAAATCGAGCTGGCCAGTTTGGAACCAGCTAGAGAGGAGTGAGCAGCAAGGGAGTTACTGCTGCTGTTGTGTGCGTGTATATATACGTTATTTTAAATAAATGTTATTTCTTTCTATCATACAACTCGTGCTGGATTCTTCGAGGCCCTCACAAAAACTTCCAACCAAATAAAATTTGTCTTTGGGCTATTAAGGAACCAAAGGCAAGTGCCTCCGTCTTCACCACTGTCTGCAACTCTGGTAAGTCTGAGATCCCAAATATAGCCACTAAAGGGCATGGTTCCAAATCAACCCTACCAATTCTCTGCTGAAGAAGGAGGCCCAGAAGCTCAGGAGCTTAGTGCAGGACCTCAACATGTGTATGTGATGCACAGGGCCCCAAGAGCACCGTTTGCACCTGTCCAATATGTCCGCAAAAAACACACTCATTCGTGTCCAAGTCAAATGTGCAATTTGCACCAACTTGAATTGAATCAGGCTAAGCCTGGCACCTGAGGAAGTAGAGTTGACTCTATATAAAGCCTCATTCCATACCCCTCCTTCAAACTCCAGGCCCAACGCCTCCTCCAATTTCATTTTAACCTCGTCCAACAGGACCTGCTCCATCTTCACCAGCCACCCATAGATCTTTGATCCCTCCCCCTCCTACATCAACCACTGAGAGAGACGGATCTTACTAGGATGGAGGGACTCAAACTCCCGAAGTCGGCGTTGTGGGTTAGCAACATGGCGGGGTTTCTCAGACTTGAGAAAATTAAATTCGCCTTGAGGGGTTCATTGCAGGAGTTTGCTTGGAGACGGCAGCTGTTCATCGACTTCTTTGAGGAAAATTAAGCTGTCAGCAGTGGGGAGGGGGGAAGGGGTGTGAAAGGAAGGCATGGGAGAGATGAGTGAGGGCAAGAGAACCAATGGAGGCGGGCTGGGGAAGGTGGCACTGTTTACATAAGCCATGTTGGCTGGGGTTTGTGCTCGGGGAGTTTGTTGGTTATATTGTTGTGTTTTTGTTCTTGTAGAAATTTGATGTTTTAAAATTGTTAAAATTATAAATGCCTCAATAAAATATTTACTGAAAAAGAAAACACTGAGAGAACTCCGTCCATCAACAAGGATGGTGGGGGGGGGGGGGGGGGGGGGGGGGGGGGGGGCGGCGCAAAGAAAAGGACCTCCTCCTGCACAAGGTCTCACAACTGGTAGTACCTAAATTGTTTAGCTCTTGGAAGCTTATACCACTTCAGCCACTCCTCAAACCTAACGAACTTACCACCAACAAGCTGGCGGTCCTACAGGGTGGGCTAGCTGATGAGGCATCAGCCCTGGAGGGGGCAGTATGCCAGTGTGGGTAGCAAAGGCCATGGTGCATGAGGTCACTGATTGTGGTAGCGCTCTGTACATTTACAGATCACAGCGGGCAGTCGTCAGTGCGCGCAGCAGCTTGCTACCTTGCAGGCTGTGGTAATGGCGCTCCGTGCCCGAACACCCTGGTCCTGGGAGGGGTGACATTCCGGATCCACGGCCCCTCTCCTGGTCGCCCCCTGCTACTCTGCCCTGGCCCTGGCAGAGCCCCCCAGCCAGCGGAACGACTGTCAGCACAGTTGTTATGCCTTTGGAAATTTTTCTTACCTTATCTCTCTCCCTCAGCAGCCAAGGCGCCCAGTCCCCATTTTTAAATATCACAAGTGAACCGTGACAGCATCACTTCTGCCTGGTGGAGGCGGAGCATCGCGCAAGGCCGGGGACTACGGGGTTGGGCCCGTTAATGAATGCTATTGTACATTTTACATGCCCACTCCTGGGTGGTGCGTAGAACCAGAGCATGGCGCTCCTTTGGGTGCCCGGTACTGATCTCAATTTTCGGCTGATGCCCGATTCTCTGCCTGATCGCGATTCGGGCACGCTGGACGGATCATCCACACAAAGCTGCTGTGTCCTTTCCAGTACTAATGAATGTAGCAATGGTGGTCTTTTCAACCCTGGGCCACTGTATATTATGTCAGAATATTTTGGTTTGTAGAGAACAAAACTTAAAGGCATCACAGCCTGAGGATAAGGGTAGACCATTTAGGAGATGAGGGGAAATTTCTTCACCCACAGAGTGATGAACCTGTGGAATTTGTTACGACAAGAAGTTGTTGAGACCAAAGCATTGTATGTTTTCAAGAAGGAGTTAGATATAGCACATAGAGCGAAGGGGATCAAAAGATATGGGGGGAAAGCAGCATCAGGCTATTGAATTGTATGACCAGCCATGATCATAATGAATGGTGGAGCAGGCTCAAAGGGTTGAATGGCCTCGTCCTGCTCCTATTTTCTATTTTTCTTATAAATTTAGAGTATCCAACTATTTTTTTCCAATTAAGGGGCAATTTAGCATAGCCAATCCACCTACCCTGCACATCTTTGGGTTCTGGGGGTGAGATCCACGCAGACACGGGAAGAATGTGCAAACTCCACACGGACAGTGACCCAGGGCCGGGATCAAACCCGGGTCCTCGGCGCCATGAGGCAGCAGTGCTAACCACTGCGCCACTGTGCCGCCCCGAGTTTTCTATTTGAAGGAGTGAATCTTGGTGCTGGACACAGGAAATAACTGGTGGATGGCTGGGCTATAAAAAGTATTCAAAGGTTATTGCAATATGGCACACATTATTGAAAGTGCTTTGAAGCTGAAGCATGCACATTATTTCAGGAGTCAGATAAGCAGAAAATACCATGGCAAAAGTCAAAAAACCTGAGTACAGAGCACCAGCACAAACAGATAGGGTAAGTAACTTTTTGCTGTACTGAAATTTCTTTCATTCTCTGAAAAGGAATCTCAGTAGATTAAGTGTTAAGTATCATGTCTAATAATTCTTTCTCATCTTCGGTGGTTGGAAGGCAAGAACTCCTCATTATCTCGTTACTAAGTCTTGATCTTTCTTTGAAATGACACACTCTCATTTATTGCGGTTAAAACAGCTTGTCTAAAGTCCAACACTATAAGTGGAGAAAGTCCAAATTACTGCTCCAGCAGAGTTTGATTGCAAGATTGCCAAGGTACAGCGATCTTTTATACTGGGACTAAGGTCATCCATGGACACCTTGTACTAATAAGCATATATTTTCAGATTTGTTACCAACAATTATGTTTACAGGTATATTCTCTGCTCCAACTTTCTTTGGTTTGGGCCTGGTGACCTCCCAGGGCAAATACTTGACCAAAGTTTTCCAGTATGATAGTTCAGATAGTAAACTTGTGAATGTCGCAGCATCACATTAAATGTTTGTTTGCTATTGTTCTTTTGATCAATGAAAAGATTTATTTCTGGTTCTGCAAATAAAAATCATTTCTCTTAGCACATTTTCAAAAAAAATATTTTTATTCTCCAGCTTTTTCACATTTTCATCCAAATTTACAGCCACCAACAACAATCAACGGTAACACATACAATGACAATCCCCAGGCCAACAATTCCTCCCTCCCATCAACCACCAAACAACCTTCAACATTTTAAATACAAACATCAAAGAAAAGGAAGCAGGAATCCAACATCCACCCATAAATAGTCAGCAACAACATACACAGTCCAACTGCCACGCCCCCACCCAGCCTGACCCCGCCTTATGTTCGATGTCATCCAATTCTTGAAAGTGCATAATAAATAAAGCCCATGAATTGTAGAATCCTTCCATCCTTCCCCTCAACTCAAACGTCACCTTCTTGGGTGTTAAAAACTTCAACAGATCGCCCCACCATGCCAGGGCACAGGGTGGAGAAACCGACCTTCACCCCAACAGGAGCCGCTTTTGGGCGATCAGCGAGGCGAAGGCTAAAACATCTGCCTCCGCATCGCTTCCAATCCCGGCCGATCCAATGCCCCGAATATGGCCTCCAGACGACCCAGCTCAAGCCTTTGAAATTACCCTGAACACCTCCCTCCAATATCCCTCCAGCTTTGGACAGGACCAAAACATATGTACATGGTTTGCAGGCCCTCCCCCACAACGTTCACAAACATCCTCTGCCCCCTCAAAGAGTTGGTTCCCGACTTAGGTCACTGTGCGGAATCTGCACATTCTCCCTGTGTCTGCATGGGTTTCCTCCGGGCGCTCTGGTTTCCTCCCACAAGTCCTGAAAGACGTGCTTGTTAGGTGAATTGAACATTCTGAATTCCCCTTCTGTGTACCCGAACAGGCGCCGGAGTGTGGCGACTAGGGGATTTTCACAGAAACTTCATTGTAGTGTTAATGTAAGCCTACTTGTGACAATAATAAAAAATATTATTATTAAATAGTAGGAAAAAAAGTACAAAATGCATTAGAGGATCTGAATTGCATGCTGTCAGATGGACCTACCTGACTGCCTTCATTTAGAATTTGCAATCTATTATAATTTTATGATTTATAAATACCATTCTTCCCACGTCTTGTGAGATGATGGTCATTATAATGTGGTTAGGTCAAGTTCTCTCTCTCTCTCTCTGGTTATTGCCCGCTTATAACTGACACTGTACTTGATGAAGGCTGCCTCTTCTTGAAGTAACAGTGCATTGGTTACACATCAATAGAACCAGAGAATGTTTATAAATAAATGAAGTAACTTTAATTGAGTAATGTCCCTATTATCTTAATACTTGAGAGCTGATTTTCCAGCTTGGAGTAGTTTATAGTAACCACACCCACATGTTAAAGTCCTGGAGTTGAAACTGGTGATGATGTCACTTCAGGTGACTGCAGGACTATGACATTTGCACATTCTCCCCGTGTCTGTGTTGGATTTCCCCTGGGTACTCTGATTTCTTCCCACAGTCCAAAGATGTGGCAGGTTGGGTGGTTTGGCTATGATAAATTGCCCGAGTGTCTAGGGATGTGCAGGTTAGGTTATGGGGTTACAGGGATAGGGCGGAGTGGAAGGGTGAGTGGACCTAGGTAGAATGCTCATTCGAAGGAGCGGTGCAGACTCGATGGGCCAAATGGCCTCATTCTGCACTGTAGGGATTCTATGAAAAGGGGGGAGTTTAAGATGGAGGTGAAAGGTCAAAATCTAAGGCTGTTGAACTCAATGTTGAGTCTCGAAGGCTACAACATTCCCAAGCATAAGTTGAGATGCTGCTCCTCCAGCTTGCGCTGGACTTCACTGGAGGATTGCAACAGGCCAAGGACAGACATGTGAGCATGAGAGCAGGGGTGCTAAGTTTAAATGGCATGCAGCAGGAAGGTTGGGGTCATGCTTGCGGACTGAGCGAAGGTATTCCGTGAAGTGGTCACCCAGGATCATCCTCCACAGCTCCAGCATGATGCTACCGCGAAACACAGCTTCCCCTCATCATCCCATCAACATTCTTGAGGGACCGCTCCCACCGTGACACCCCGGTCCCCTCCTCCATCACGCCCAATCCTCTTCCCACCCTTGCAATCACAGAAGGTGCAACACCTGCCCCTTTACCCCTCACTCGTCCCTTCTCACCGTTCAAGGCCCCAAGCACTCCTTTCAGGTTAAGGAACATTTCACTTGCACTTCAATTTAGTTTGTTGTATTCGCTGCTCCCAATGTGGTCTCTTCTACATCACTCTCTCTCAAACTTTCCACACCCTGACAGTGCATAGGTCAGACTTTTGTCTGTTTCTGTGGCTAATTATTCCTGGAACAGGTTGCTTGTCTGTTGTCAAGGGCTTATAGCTTGAGGACATTACGCCACATTAAACATAGCCACACTCACATACGGGGAAGCGGTGGTGTCATGGTATTATCGCTGGACTGGTAATCCAAAGACCCAAAATCATGCTCTGAGGGCCCTGATTCGAATTCCACCATGGCAGAAATTTGAATTCAGTAAAAATCTGGTATTAAAAGCCTAAAAAAGGTGACCATGAAACCATTGTTGATTGTCGTAAAAACCTACCTGGTTCTCTAATGTCGTCTTTACCTGGTCCGGCCTACATGTGACTCCAGATCCACAGCACAGTGCTTGACTTTCAAGTGGCCTTAGGGATGGGCAATAAATGCTGGCACCGCCAGCGACGCCCACATCCCATGAATGACTAAAAAAAACCACACAAATCTAAGGGCAATTTAGCATGGCCAATCCACCTAACCTTGCATGGCTTTGGACTGTGGAAGGAAACCAGAGCACCCGAAGGAAACATGGGGAGAACATTGAAACTGCACACAGGCAGTCCCCAGGCCAGAATTGAACCTGCGTCCCTGGCATTGTGAAGCAGCAATGCTAACCACTGTGCCACCCATCTCCTCCAAATAGGGGAGACTAAACACAGATTTAATAATAATAATCTTTATTGACACAAGCAGGCTTACATTACCACTACAACAAAGTTACTGTGAAAAGCTCCTAGCTGCCACATTCCGGCGCCTGTTCGGGTACACGGGGAGAATTCAGAATGTCCAAATTACCTAATAGCACGCCTTTCAGGACTTGTGGGAAGAACCCGGATCACCTGGAGGAAACACATGCAGACACAGGGAGAATGTGCAGACTCCACACAGATAGGCAACCAAGGCGGGAATCGAGCCTGGACCCCTGGAGCAGTGAAGCAACGGTGCTAACCACTGTGCTACTATGCCAACCACTTTTGCGGAACACCTTCGCTCAGTTGCAAGCATGACTCCAACCTCCCTTTATAATATTCCATACATGTATTGCCTCAATGCAAAACTATCGCTCCCCTTCTCACACCAAGCCACCTCTGTTCTTGAAGTTGATACTTTTTGTTGACTTTTTCTACATTCTCCCTTCTTTCAGTTCTGATGAAGAGTCTATGGACTCAAAATGTTGACTCTGTTTCTCTCCAGATAGATGCTGGCGGACCTGCTGAGATTTTTCAGCATCCTCCTTCTAATTTGGATTACAGCATCCGCAGTATTTAGCCTAATATATAAGGACGCCTTTTTCCTTAGATCCTGAGCTGAACTAGAAACCCTTCTTCCTGACTGCTTAATTTCAACTCTACAAGTCTCTATCTCCATCCATTACAATAGAAATTGCTGCTGTCATCTCCAAAATAAACGTACACATATGGTCTCCATGTTTGCTTCCCATCTGTGGTGATATGCATCACTGTAAATACACAAGGGGTTAATGTAAATACACGTAGACTAGATAGACACTAGAGGGAGCACCAGAGACATGACACACAGACATTCAACCAATAGGTCAGTAAGATAGGACACGGCCAATGGGCATTCACGATACACACAAAGGTGACACCACCACAGGAGGGCATTACACCAACCCATATAAAAGGAAATAGCACACATGATCTTCCTCGTTCCAATGGAGACACTCAGTGTGTACACAGGGTTTATTTGAAACACATCACACCCACCACGTGGATTGTAGCAGACTGGTTCGTCAGTCTGAGTAGCTATAGCAGGATTAACAGGAGAGTCAAATCCAAGAAGGAGAATTGTTAACAGTTTAATAAACGTGTTAAAGCTATCTCCAAGTCTGAACCTTCCTTTGTCAGAGTGCACATCAAGGAAGCAGCTTATGCCACATCAAAAGCATAACAAAACACCATCATCCTCCACCGTAACCACATCTCACTCATCACTTCTTTCTTATTGATCTTTACTGGCCTCAATCTCACAATGCAGCACATTTAAGATTCTTGTCTATACATCACTATTTGTTGGTGCACCACTACATTTTTGCAGTCTTGCCCAGCGTTATATCCATTTGTAAGTGCTCAATTTCTCTCATTGTGGTCTTTTGTGTATGCCCACACCACTCATGCCAACATTTGTAGCAGAGCATTCAGGGTCATGATCCTAGTCTTTGTAATTTCCTCGTTAAGCCTTAGCTCCTTTCCTTTAAAAACAGTCTGTTTCTTTAACTTTTAGTCATCCCTCCTAACCTCTCACTTCCACCTCATTTTATTGTTTCCTCTTAGCTTTTTGTCAAGTGCTTCAGGATATTTCACACATTAAAGATGCTAAATAACTGGAAGTTAATTAACATCATTCTGCCATATCTCAACTGTCAGTTTTTTTAAATATCTTTGAGTATCCAAGTTGGATACAAGTTCAAGACATATGCAGCACAAAAATATGTAGAGAATGAGCCAAAAACGCCCAGCTGCATAAACAAAGTAACATAGATCTGTAGCCTAGTCAAGGACTGCTCCAACCAATTTATTTAATGTATTTTAGAAGCGGTCCTTTTCATGTTGTAACAGATTAAAGACAAATAGATTTGAGATGGATATACAAATATTCCATAACTTTCAACTAAAAATGTGAACTATTATTTCAGGTGGCATGGTTGCACAGTGGTTAGCACTGCTGCCTACAGTACTGAGGACTCGGGTTCAATCTCGGCCCTGGGTCACTATCTGTGTGCAATTTATATGTTCTCCGGTAGAGCTCTGGAGTCGCAGTTTTCAGTGCCTCCCTTGCTGGCATTGCAGTGCCTCCCTCCCTCTGGTAGTGCATTGGAATATTTGTGTCTCCCTCTCTCTGGCAGTGAAGTGGGCTGCAGTGCCTCACCCTTTATCCCTGGCAGTGCATTGGGGTTACCGTTTGCCTCTCTTTCTGGCAATGCAATAGGATTGCAGTGAGCAGTGCCCCGCTGTTCCTGCAGCAGTGCAACTGGGTTGCAATGCATTCCTGTTCATCGGGTATTGCAGTTGATTTACAGTTTGCAGTGCCTCCCTCTGGCGGTCCAGTGGAGTTGCAGTGCCTCCTTACCCGTCTCTCGCAGTGCACTGAAATTGCAATGCCTCCCTCTTTTTGGCAGAGGGCAATGGACCTGGTCGGTAGGGTGGGAGACCAGGCAGTCACAGAGGCGGTGGTCAACATGGGACAACCAAGTGAACCCCAATGCATTGCGATGGCCCTTTGACATGTGAGTCACCCCTCCCCCAATACCATACCTACCCGTGATCGCACCATGTGTCCTGTCTTGTGTTTTACAGGGTCACCGGCAGACAAAGTGGGATCGGAAGATGTCCCTCGCTCTAGCTGTAATACCACCACTCACCTGGCAACGAGATGGGACTGTCCGGGGTCCCTCGCTCCCCTGCACTAGTCCCACAACACTCCGGAGCAGATGTCCAGTGTCATGTGAGAGTGCCTTTAAGAATTGGATGTTTAATAAATGTACCTTTAAGAAATAAAGCTGATCATATTACTGAAGTGATGTCACACGGGGGGGGGGGGGGGGGGAGCTGAGCTCACTTCTGCTTTTTGGGAGTTTTAGTTTCAGATTGAAGAAAGCTTCGGTGTGGCTGTGAGCTGCATTGCTGGTGATCTCTGCCATGAAGGACTATCTCTTAATCCTTTGGTGAAATTGGAATTGTAAAAAGGTCTCAGTATTGAATATATATCTAATGTGCTTCTTTTTTAAGGATTTGTTAAGTCTTTTGGATGTGTAAAGGAACAGTTTGCAGGATTGGGTAGTGTTGTATTATTTTCAGGGTTATCTTTGAAGTAAGGGGTGTTAAGAGATCCAATGTTTATTTAAAACATTAATTTCAGTTCATGGAATAAACATTGTTTTGTTTTAAAACCACGGGCGGTATTCTCCCCAACCTGACGGGGCGGGGGTCCTGGCGTAGCGGAGTGGCGCCAACAACTCCGGCGTCGGGCCTCCCCAAAGGTGCAGAATTCTCCGCACCTTTCGGGGCTAGGCCTGTGCCGGAGTAGCTCCCGCTCCGCCGACTGGCGCCAATGGCCTTTGGCACCATGCCGACCGGCGTCGGGGCTGGCCAAAAGGCCTTTGCCGGTCGGTGTAAGTCCGCGCATGCGCCGGAGCATCAGCGGCCGCTGATGTCACCACCGGCGCATGTGCAGTGGAGGGGGCCTCTTCCGCCTCCGCCATGGTGGAGGCGGTGGCGGTGGCGGAAGAAAAAGAGTGCCCCCATGGCACAGGCCCGCCCACCGATCGCGGGCCAGGCCACCCTGGGGGCACCCCCTGGGGTCTGATCGCCACACGCCCCCCCCCCCCCAGGACCCTGGGGGCCCGCTCCCGCCGCCAGCTCCCACCGGCACCAGAGGTGGTTTAAACCATGTCGGCGAGAGGAGCGGCGGGACTTTGGCCCATCGCGGGCCGGAGAATCACCATGGGGGAGCCCCTCAACTGGCGGGGCGCGATTCCCGCACCCGCCGATTCCCGGGTGACGGAGAATTCCGGCCACGGTGGGGCGGGAATTACGAAGGCCCCGGGCGATTCCCTGACCCTGCGGGGGTTCAGCGAATTCCGCCCCACGTGTCCATAATTGTAATACTACACCTGGGGAACAAGCCGTGTGCTTCAAAAGCATCAATCCATTAAAGGTGGGGGTTGGTTGAACTCCATGATACATTTTGGGGTTCTGAAAACACCTCTCCCATAACACCAGGGACACCATCAACTTTTCATCACTGCTGTCATAGGCACCCACCACCATCCCAGAGACACTCGCCTTGGTTGGGCACTTTAGTTAAGAGGCTCCTGGGGCACTATCTGGTGCACACGACTCACATGCAACAAGTGTCGTCCAAGGTGGAAGCTTTGGCTGCGAGGGTCACAGCCATGGGTCAGGATATCCCAGGCCTGGAGCGCAATGTGTGGGCAGTGGATGAGGCATAGGAGAGAGGAGCCATGGCACAGGCAGCCATATACCAGGGCCAAATGGACTTTGCTGCAGCACTCCAGATCGTGGCCCAGTCACGGCAGTGGGCGTTGAGAGCATTGGCCTGGTGCTGGTTGACCTGAGCCTCTCACAGAGGGATCTAGAACGGTCATTGAGAGACGTGGCACAGTCCCAAGGGACATGGCACAGTTCCTGTGCTCAATGGCCGTGAGCATTAAGACCCTGGTCAAGATGAAAGTGGGTCACCAGGAACGGTAATGCCGAGTGCCGACGGAGCCCCAGAGCTCATCCAGCCGTGCCCCCATCCCAAGGAGTAGCCCAAGGGCCATCAGGCATCCCGAGGTAGGAGGGGGTGATGGGGCCCGTGTCGGTGACTCCCGCAGGGGAGGAGCCGGAATTCCGCTGTGCCTCTAAATTTGCCCAGCCCCCACCTGTCCCTGGCGCATCCATTGGGCAGGAGGCAGAACAGGGTGGCACCAATCCACCTGTGACACCCGGAAGACTGCCAGGCCCATCTAGACCCCCAACTGCTCCATAGGACAGCCGCCAAAGGGGAACCAGGTCGCAGGGTGGGAAATATGGTAGGCCATCTCCATATCTGATGTACCGCATGGGGACCCACCTAGATGGAGCATTAGGACACCTAAGATTAGAAAGGCTAAAAATGTTGAGGTAGGCATGGGTGCAGCACCAAGGAAAGTGTTAGGGGTTAGGACGCAAGTGATTGTACATAGCTCTGTCACCAATAAACACACGTAAACCGCTGTTCCAAGTTGCCTCAGTCGTCTGTCTGCAGGGTGTGAGGGATGGACTGGGTTGCCGTGCCCTTCGCTCTCTCTGGCAATGCAGTGGGGTTGCAGATTGCAGTGCCCCACTGTTCCCGCAGCAGTGCAACTGGGCTGCAATGCCTTCCTGTTCCTCGGGTACTGCAGCGGTGTTGCAGTTTGCATTGCCTCCCTCGCTCCCTGTCAAGCTGTGCGATGACAGTTTGCAGTGCCCCGCTGTTTCTATCGTAGTGCAGCTGGGCTGCTATGCCTTCCTGTTCCTTGGGTATTGCAGGGGTGTTGCAGTTTGATTTCTTCCAACTTCTTATGGCAACAGAGAGGGCCTGCAGTTTGCAGTGCCCAGCTCTCTCTCTGGTATCACAGTAGGGCTGCAGTTTCCAGTGCCTCCATCTCCCTCTGGCAATGCAGTGGGGATGCAGTTTCCCCCTCCGACAATGTGGGAGGGCAGCATCCTGTAATGCCACACTCTCCCTTCGGCAGTGCAATTGATTGCTGTGCCCCTTTCTCTCTCTCGCAGTGTAGTGGGGATGGCGTGCCCACTCCCTCTCTCTCGCACTGCTTTGGAGTTACAATGCCTCTCCAACCAGTGAAGTTGGTTTGCCGTTTCCAGTGCTTTTCCTTCTGGCAGTGGAGTGGGATTGCACGCTAACTCTCTCTGATCGTTCAGTGGGCTTGCACTGCCTCTCTTTCTCTCTGGAAGTGCAGTGGAGTTTCAGTTTGCAGTGCCTTTGTCCCTCTGATGATGCAGTGGGATTGCAGTACCTTTCCCCCTATCTCTGATGATGCAGTGGGATTGCAGTACTTTCTCCCTATCTCTGGCTGTGCAGTGGGATTGCAGTACCTTTCTCCCTATCTCTGATAATGCAGTGGGATTGCAGTACCTTTCTCCCTATCTCTGGCTGTGCAGTGGGTTTGCAGTACCTTTCTCCCTATCTCTGGCTGTGCAGTGGGATTGCAGTACCTTTCTCCCTATCTCAGGCTGTGCAGTGGGATTGCAGTACCTTTCTCCCTATCTCTGATGATGCAGTGGGATTGCAGTACCTTTCTCCCTATCTCTGGCTGTGCAGTGGGATTGCAGTACCTTTCTCCCTATCTCTGATGATGCAGTGGGATTGCAGTACCTTTCTCCCTATCTCTGATGATGCAGTGGGATTGCTGTACCTTTCTCCCTATCTCTGGCTGTGCAGTGTGTTCTTGAAAATACAGAAAAATGTGTCATTTGAAACATGGAAGTCTGGCAATATCTGGTTTGAGAGGATACAGGGAAAGATCCCACAAAAGTTTCATAGCAGCTTCAAAGAGCAGGGTTGTAAAATGCAGATTCTTGCTCACAAGGCTTAGCAAACACACAGGTTTCATGTGGTAAGCTAAAACAATGGCTCACACCTTCATGGAATGTAACTATCTCAGGAAGCATCTGAAAAAGCATGGATGAGAGTTTCAATTGCATTAAGTGACGAATGTTTAAAACAGGCAAGTCTTTCAAGTCATAACCAAGTTAAATTTTAGCATACAGCTAAAAGCAAAGTTTCACACCTTAATTGAAATAAACTCTCTTAGTAAACAGCTGGAAAGGATGGAAGATGCTCAGTCGAATTTGGTGTAAATTCTAAAGTGTAAAATTCTATGAACATCAAGGCAATTAAAAGAAAATTGGAGACGACCTGTCTACGAGAAACATAATTTAAGTCAAAATCAAAGGCAAAGTTATGAGCTGGGGACAATTGGAAAATTAAATGATTCGAAATCACAGAAATAAAAGTTAACTATTGAAACCAAAGCATTTTTTAAATCAGATCTGAGAGGAGACGATATGCCCAAAATGAATAATTAGTTGTAGTAAGATGTTTACATCAAAGATACTTTTAAACTATCAAAGTGAAACAAGCCCATTTACAATAAAGTCGTTAAAACTTAATAACTCTCAGAAAGAGAATATAAACCCAGGGAGCAGCAGCAACGAGCACAGAGAAACAGCAAGAGGAGAGAAGGGGAGGAGAACTCAGAGAGAGAGAGAGCTCGGTCATGGGAAAGACAAGGCAAGCAGCTGAGTTTAAACAGTTATACATCTAAGGAAGACTAGAATTTAAACAGGAGCCAGAGCCAGCTCTCACAGCTCGGTGCATGGGAAGAACAGGACACAGCAACCGAGTTCACCAGCGAATACAACTCAAGAAGACCAGATTTTAAGAAGATCGATTGCCAAGGTGGGCCTGAAGGTTTCTACAACCAACCAGCAGCATCCAGAAGCAAGATCTTTTTACCTTTCTGTAAAGAAAGTGTTTGCAGCTTTTAAAAGAAAAAATTATAATAATAAAATAACTTAACTTAACCTGAAAAAGTGGTTATTAGCTTACTTCACTTCCTTAATAACGCAGGACCCAGGACATCGATGCTATTAAGGGGTAAGTAGGTAGAATTCTTCGGTGAAGGTATGGGTTATACCGGGGGATAACTTGAAAAGATAGTTTGACCTGAATAGCACCCACAGAAGCCTGCATTGGAGTCAGGGAGTGAGAATCCCTGTTCACCATTTAGAATATCGACCTTCTTTTGGTATAGGGGGAATTCTAAGAATAGTGGTGAGTTTTAACTTCAAGTGGGATTGCAGTACCTTTCGCCCTATCCCTGATGATGCAGTGGGATTGCAGTACCTTTCTCCCTATCTCTGATGATGCAGTGGAATTGCAGTACCTTTCTCCCTATCTCTGGCTGTGCAGTGGGATTGCAGTACCTTTCTCCCAAACTCTGGCTGTGCAGTGAGATTGCAGTACCTTTTTCCCTATCTCTGGCTGTGCAGTGGGATTGCAGTAACTTTCTCCCTATCTCTGGCTGTGCAGTGGGATTGCAGTACCTTTCTCACTATCTCTGATGATGCAGTGGAATTGCAGTACCTTTCTCCCTATCTCTGGCTGTGCAGTGGGTTTGCAGTACCTTTCTCCCTATCTCTGATGATGCAGTGGGATTGCAGTACCTTTCTCCCTATCTCTGATGATGCAGTGGAATTGCAGTACCTTTCTCCCTATCTCTGGCTGTGCAGTGGGTTTGCAGTACCTTTCTCCCTATCTCTGATGATGCAGTGGGATTGCAGTACCTTTCTCCCTATCTCTGGCTGTGCAGTGGGATTGCAGTACTTTTCTCCCTATCTCTGGCTATGCAGCGGGATTGCAGTACCTTTCTCCCTATCTCTGATGATGCAGTGGGATTGCCGTACCTTTCTCCCTATCTCTGATGATGCAGTGGGATTGCAGTACCTTTCTCCCTCTCTCTCTGATGATGCAGTGAGATTGCAGTACCTTTCTCCCTATCTCTGGCTGTGCAGTGGGATTGCAGTACTTTTCTCCCTATCTCTGGCTGTGCAGTGGGATTGCAGTACCTTTCTCCCTATCTCTGATGATGCAGTGGGATTGCCGTACCTTTCTCCCTATCTCTGATGATGCAGTGGGATTGCAGTACCTTTCTCCCTCTCTCTCTGATGATGCAGTGAGATTGCAGTACCTTTCTCCCTATCTCTGGCTGTGCAGTGGGATTGCAGTACCTTTCCCCCTATCTCTGGCTGTGCAGTGGGATTGCAGTACCTTTCCCCCTATCTCTGATGATGCAGTGGGATTGCAGTACCTTTCTCCCTATCTCTGGCTGTGCAGTGGGATTGCAGTACTTTTCTCCCTATCTCTGGCTATGCAGCGGGATTGCAGTACCTTTCTCTCTATCTCTGGCTGTGCAGTGGGATTGCAGTACCTTTCTCCCTATCTCTGATGATGCAGTGAGATTGCAGTACCTTTCTCCCTATCTCTGGCTGTGCAGTGGGTTTTGCAGTACCTTTCTCCCTATCTCTGATGATGCAGTGGATTGCAGTACCTTTCTCCCTATCTCTGATGATGCAGTGGGATTGCAGTACCTTTCTCCCTATCTCTGGCTGTGCAGTGGGATTTCAGTACCTTTCTCCCTATCTCTGGTTGTGCAGTGGGATTGCAGTACCTTTCTCCCTATCTCTGATGATGCAGTGGGATTGCAGTACCTTTCTCCCTATCTCTGGCTGTGCAGTGGGATTGCAGTACCTTTCCCCCTATCTCTGGCTGTGCAGTGGGATTGCAGTACCTTTCCCCCTATCTCTGATGATGCAGTGGGATTGCAGTACCTTTCTCCCTATCTCTGGCTGTGCAGTGGGATTGCAGTACTTTTCTCCCTATCTCTGGCTATGCAGTGGGATTGCAGTACTTTTCTCCCTATCTCTGGCTATGCAGCGGGATTGCAGTACCTTTCTCCCTATCTCTGGCTGTGCAGTGGGATTGCAGTACCTTTCTCCCTATCTCTGATGATGCAGTGAGATTGCAGTACCTTTCTCCCTATCTCTGGCTGTGCAGTGGGTTTGCAGTACCTTTCTCCCTATCTCTGATGATGCAGTGGGATTGCAGTACCTTTCTCCCTATCTCTGATGATGCAGTGGGATTGCAGTACCTTTCTCCCTATCTCTGGCTGTGCAGTGGGATTTCAGTACCTTTCTCCCTATCTCTGGTTGTGCAGTGGGATTGCAGTACCTTTCTCCCTATCTCTGATGATGCAGTGGGATTGCAGTAGCTTTCTCCCTATCTCTGGCTGTGCAGTGGGATTGCAGTACCTTTCTCCCTATCTCTGGCTGTGCAGTGGGATTGCAGTACCTTTCTCCCTATCTCTGGCTCTGCAGTGGATTTGCAGTACATTTCTCCCTATCTCTGATGATGCAGTGGGATTGCAGTACCTTTCCCCCTATCTCTGATGATGAAGTGGGATTGCCGTACCTTTCTCCCTATCTCTGGTTGTGCAGTGGGATTGCAGTACCTTTCTCCCTATCTCTGGCTGTGCAGTGGGATTGCAGTACCTTTCCCCCTATCTCTGGCTGTGCAGTGGGATTGCAGTACCTTTCTCCCTATCTCTGGCTGTGCAGTGGGATTGCAGTACCTTTCTCCCTATCTCTGATGATGCAGTGAGATTGCAGTACCTTTCTCCCTATCTCTGGCTGTGCAGCGGGATTGCAGTACCTTTCTCCCTATCTCTGGCTGTGCAGTGGGATTGCAGTACCTTTCTCCCTATCTCTGGTGATGCAGTGGGATTGCAGTACCTTTCTCCCTATCTCTGGCTGTGCAGTGGGTTTGCAGTACCTTTCTCCCTATCTCTGGCTGTGCAGTGGGTTTGCAGTACCTTTCTCCGTATCTCTGGATGTGCAGTGGGATTGCAGTACCTTTCTCCCTATCTCTGATGATGCAGTGGGTTTGCAGTACCTTTCTCCGTATCTCTGGATGTGCAGTGGGATTGCAGTACCTTTCTCCCTATCTCTGGCTGTGCAGTGGGATTGCAGTACCTTTCTCCCTAACTCTGGCTGTGCAGTGAGATTGCAGTACCTTTTTCCCTATCTCTGGCTGTGCAGTGGGATTGCAGTAACTTTCTCCCTATCTCTGGCTGTGCAGTGGGATTGCAGTACCTTTCTCACTATCTCTGATGATGCAGTGGAATTGCAGTACCTTTCTCCCTATCTCTGGCTGTGCAGTGGGTTTGCAGTACCTTTCTCCCTATCTCTGATGATGCAGTGGGATTGCAGTACCTTTCTCCCTATCTCTGATGATGCAGTGGAATTGCAGTACCTTTCTCCCTATCTCTGGCTGTGCAGTGGGTTTGCAGTACCTTTCTCCCTATCTCTGATGATGCAGTGGGATTGCAGTACCTTTCTCCCTATCTCTGGCTGTGCAGTGGGATTGCAGTACTTTTCTCCCTATCTCTGGCTATGCAGCGGGATTGCAGTACCTTTCTCCCTATCTCTGGCTGTGCAGTGGGATTGCAGTACCTTTCTCCCTATCTCTGATGATGCAGTGGGATTGCCGTACCTTTCTCCCTATCTCTGATGATGCAGTGGGATTGCAGTACCTTTCTCCCTCTCTCTGATGATGCAGTGAGATTGCAGTACCTTTCTCCCTATCTCTGGCTGTGCAGTGGGATTGCAGTACCTTTCCCCCTATCTCTGGCTGTGCAGTGGGATTGCAGTACCTTTCCCCCTATCTCTGATGATGCAGTGGGATTGCAGTACCTTTCTCCCTATCTCTGGCTGTGCAGTGGGATTGCAGTACTTTTCTCCCTATCTCTGGCTATGCAGTGGGATTGCAGTACTTTTCTCCCTATCTCTGGCTATGCAGCGGGATTGCAGTACCTTTCTCCCTATCTCTGGCTGTGCAGTGGGATTGCAGTACCTTTCTCCCTATCTCTGATGATGCAGTGAGATTGCAGTACCTTTCTCCCTATCTCTGGCTGTGCAGTGGGTTTGCAGTACCTTTCTCCCTATCTCTGATGATGCAGTGAGATTGCAGTACCTTTCTCCCTATCTCTGGCTGTGCAGCGGGATTGCAGTACCTTTCTCCCTATCTCTGATGATGCAGTGGGATTGCAGTACCTTTCTCCCTATCTCTGATGATGCAGTGGGATTGCAGTACCTTTCTCCCTATCTCTGGCTGTGCAGTGGGATTTCAGTACCTTTCTCCCTATCTCTGGTTGTGCAGTGGGATTGCAGTACCTTTCTCCCTATCTCTGATGATGCAGTGGGATTGCAGTACCTTTCTCCCTATCTCTGGCTGTGCAGTGGGATTGCAGTACCTTTCTCCCTATCTCTGATGATGCAGTGGGATTGCAGTACCTTTCTCCCTATCTCTGGCTGTGCAGTGGGATTGCAGTACCTTTCTCCCTATCTCTGGCTGTGCAGTGGGATTGCAGTAACTTTCTCCCTATCTCTGGCTGTGCAGTGGGATTGCAGTACCTTTCTCCCTATCTCTGATGATGCAGTGGGATTGCAGTACCTTTCTCCCTATCTCTGGCTGTACAGTGGGATTGCAGTACCTTTCTCCGTATCTCTGGTTGTGCAGTGGGATTGCAGTACCTTTCTCCCTATCTCTGATGATGCAGTGGGATTGCAGTACCTTTCTCCCTATCTCTGGCTGTGCAGTGGGATTGCAGTACCTTTCTCCCTATCTCTGGCTGTGCAGTGGGATTGCAGTAGCTTTCTCCCTATCTCTGGCTGTGCAGTGGGATTGCAGTACATTTCTCCCTATCTCTGATGATGCAGTGGGATTGCAGTAGCTTTCTCCCTATCTCTGGCTGTGCAGTGGGATTGCAGTACCTTTCTCCCTATCTCTGATGATGCAGTGGGATTGCAGTACCTTTCTCCCTATCTCTGGCTGTGCAGTGGGTTTGCAGTATCTTTCTCCCTATCTCTGGCTGTGCAGTGGGATTGCAGTATCTTTCTTCCTATCTCTGATGATGCAGTGGGTTTGCAGTACCTTTCTCCCTATCTCTGATGATATAGTGGGATTGCAGTACCTTTCTCCCTATCTCTGGCTGTGCAGTGGGTTTGCAGTATCTTTCTCCCTATCTCTGGCTGTGCAGTGGGATTGCAGTACCTTTCTCCCTATCTCTGGCTGTGCAGTGGGATTGCAGTACCTTTCTCCCTATCTCTGATGATGCAGTGGGATTGCAGTACCTTTCTCCCTATCTCTGGCTGTGCAGTGGGTTTGCAGTACCTTTCTCCCTATCTCTGGCTGCGCAGTGGGGTTGCAGTACCTTTCTCCCTATCTCTGATGATGCAGTGGGATTGCAGTACCTTTCTCCCTATCTCTGGCTGTGCAGTGGGTTTGCAGTATCTTTCTCCCTATCTCTGGCTGTGCAGTGGGATTGCAGTACCTTTCTCCCTCTCACTGCCAGTGCAGTTGGATTGTAATAGTCCTCTACTTTTCCGGTAGAGCTGTGCAGTTGCAGTTTTCAGTGCCTCCCGTGCTGACATTGCAGTGCCTCCCTCCCTCTCTCTGGCAGTGATGTGGGCTGCAGTGCCTCCCTCCCTCTCTCTGGCAGTGAAGTGGGCTGCAGTGCCTCACCTTTTATCTCTGGCAGTGCATTGGGGTTACCATGCTCCTCTCTTTCTGGCAATGCAATGGGATTGCAGTGAGCAGTGCCCCACTGTTCCAGCAGCAGTGCAACTGGGTTGCAATGCCTTCCTGTTTGTCGGGTATTGCAGTTGATTTATAGTTTGCAATGCCTCCTGTTGCCAATCGCCACAAGAGTCACCAATAATGTTGCCAATTAATAATGATGCTCTTCAGAGTCGGCAGGTATCAAATGATGCCGCTACAAGGCTTGAGCGGTGTGGTGAATGTATAAGTACTATTAATTCACCAGTATACTGTCTTGCATTACACCATGCTATTAGCCCTGTGGGCTCCATCTATGTGCCACTGTGTGGCTTCACCCACAGGGGGAGATGTGGGGCATGTACAGGCTCCTCCCATGGCTTGCCCCTTATAGGAAGTATAAGAGCAGCAGACCTGCGGGACCGCCTTCAGTATTGTACCGGTCGCAGGCAGGTAGAGTTGTAAGCTGATTAAAACCAGTTTACTTCGACTCGAGTCTCCGAGTGAATTGATGGTCGCATCAATTTAATCAGCTTGGAGAACTACTATGGAGTCAGCCCTCAAACCTGACAGACTGGAACTCGATCCACAGGCCACGGAGGCGAAATAAATTTTTTCACATTGGTTTCGGTGTTTCAAGGCCTACCTGGCCGCGTCGTCGACATCTTCCGTCACGGACGAACAGAAACTGAGTCTTCTCCACGCACGGGTGTGCCATTGCATTTCTGCCCAACGCGACGAAGCTACCTCCTATACTGAGGCCCTCGCAATACTTGAACGCATCTATGTGCAGCCTGTGAATGAAGTCTACGCGCGACATATCTTCACTACTCACCGCCAGCGCCCCGGGAGTCGCTAGATAACTATCTGCGCGACTGTAACTATCAGGCCGTTACAGTCACTCAGCACATGGAACTCGCCGTCCGAGACGTTTATGTTGCGGGGGGTCCGATCGAACTATGTGAGGCAGCGCCTGCTCGAAAAAGGGTCCCAGGACCTGGAGGACACGGTAAAACTGGCAACCTCGCTGGAAGTCGCTTTTCAGAGTCTCAGTGCGTTCCCAGCCGATCACGCGACTCCCTCGTGGGCCCCCGACCAGAGACTACCCCAGGCCTGCGCCACGCGGCCGCCCGCCCACCACAGGGGGCTATCTTGCCATTTTTGCAGCCAGCCCCAACACCTCCAGCAACAATACCCGGCCCGCAATGTGAACTGCAGCAGCTGCGGGCGAAAAGGACACTTCGCAAAGTTCTGCCTGGCCAAGCCTAAACACTCGAACTCGAACGGACAAACTCGATCCACCGACTCTCTGGCCCCCAGACCCCGTAATGTGGCAGTGTGTCTGCCGACCCCGACTCCGCACAACACGTGCGACTCATGGGGGCCGCCATTTTGGCCATCCTCCCCCACGCGGCCAGCCACGTGTGATCCATGGGGGCTGCCATCTTGGATGCCATCTTCCTCGCTGCCCGCCACATGCGATCCATGGGGGCCGCCATCTTGGGCACCATCTCCCTCGCCGCCCGCCACGTGCGATCAACGGGGGCCGCCATCTTGGCCATCACCCGCTACGCCGCTCGACGCATACGACCTGCACAGGCAGTCATCGTGGGGCCGCCCCAGCACCGCCGACCACGCCGCCGACTACCCCCAACTCAGTGCAGTCACCTTGGACCAGTCAAGATCCAGCACCTCAAGAGCTCCATGATGGCCGTCCGGGTTAACGGATGCGAGACACCTTTCCTGTCCGACTCCGGCAGCACCAAGAGCTTTGTCCACCCAGATCTGGTAAGACGCTGTTCGCTCCCGATATTCTCGACGCAACAAACAATCTCCCTCGCCTCTGGGTCGGACTCAGTACAAATCCAAGGGCGCACTACTGCATCCTTCGCGATACAGGGCGCGAGTATACTAATTTTCAATTGTACGTGCTCCCAGACCTCTGCGCCCCTCTCCTCTTAGGACTCGATTTTCAGTGCAATCTCAGGAGCCTAACTCTTAGTATTGGCGGACCCTTGCCCCCCGCTCACTGTATGCAGCCTCGCAACCCTAAAAATCGACCCCCTCCCCTCTTCGCTAACCTCACTGCAGACTGCAAGCCAGAGGCCACTTGAAGCAGGAGGTATAGTCTGCAGGACAGGCCATTTATTAGGTCCGAGGTCCGGCGTCTCTTGCGGGAGGAAGTCATCGAGGCCAGCAATAGCCCCTGGAGAGCTCAGGTGGTGGTCGTCAAGACCGGGGAAAAGTTCCGGATGGTGGTTGATTACAGCCAGACCATTAACCGGTTTACGCACCTTGATTGCACTTCCCCGGATTGCAGACATGGTGAATCAGATCGCGCACTACCGCGTGTTCTCCACGGTGGATCTGAAGTCTGCATACCACCAGCTCCCAATCCGCCTGGAGGACCGCCACTACACGGCGTTTGAAGCAGACGGCCGACTTTTTAATTTCCTCCGGGTCCCCTTTGGCATCACGAATAGGGTTTCGGTGTTCCAACGAGCGATGGACCGAATGGTGGACCAGTACGGGCTGCGGGCCACGTTTCCGTACTTCAGCGTCACCATCTGCGGCCATGATCAGCAGGACCACGACGCCAACATCCATCGATTTCTCCAAACCGCCCAAAAACGTAACCTCACTTACAACAAGGAAAAATGCGTTTTCCGCACTACCAGGCTAGTCATCCTTGGCTACGTCGTGGAAAACGGGGTACTAGGGCCCGACCCTGACCGTATGCGCCCCCTCCTACAACTCCCTCTCCCTCACTGTCCCAAGGCCCTCAAGAGGTGCATTAGATCTTTTTCCTATTACGTCCAGTGGGTCTCCCAGAATGCGGACAAAGCCCGCCCACTATTTAAAGCCACCCTTTTCCCACTGTCAGCCGAGGCTCGCCAGGCCTTCAACTGCATCAAGGCGGACATCGTCAAAGCCACCATTGAGTGCGGTGGACAAGTCTGTCCCCTTCCAGGTGGAGACCGACGCTTCAGAGGTCGCCCTCGCCGCCACCCTGAACCAAGCAGGTAGGCCGTTAGCGTTTTTTTCACGCACCCTCCCCACCTCTGAACTTCGACACTCCTCGGTCGAAAAGGAAACTCAAGCCATCATGGAAGCCGTGCGGCACTAGAGGCACTACCTCGCTGGTAGGAGGTTTACCCTCATCACCGACCAAAGATTGGTTGCCTTCATGTTTGATAATTCACAGCGGGGCAAGATCAAAAATGATAAGATCTTGAGGTGCAGGTTCGAACTCTCCACCTATAATTACAATATAGTATATCGTCCTGGGAAGCTCAACGAGCCCCCAGATGCTCTGCCCCGTGGCACATTCGCCGGCGCGCAAGACGACTGACTACAGGCTATCCACGACGACCTCTGCCACCCGGGGATCACCGGCTCGCCCATTATATCAAGGCCCGCAACCTGCCCTTCTCCACCGAGGAGGTCAAAGCTGTAACCAGGAATTGCCAAATCTGTGCGGAGTGTAAACCACACTTCTATCGATCAGATAAGGCCCACCTGGTAAAGGCTTCCCGGCCCTTTGAACGCCTCAGTATTGATTTCAAAGGGCCCCTCCCCTTAAATAATCGCAATACCTATTTCCTTAACATTATAGACGAGTTCTCTGGTTTCCCGTTTGCCATCCCATGCCCCGACATGACCACCCCCACCGTCATCAGAGCCCTGCACAGCATCTTCACTCTGTTTGGTTTCCCCAATTATGTCCACAGTGACAGGGGCTAGTCCTTCATGAGCGACAAACTGCGTCAGTACCTGCTCAGTAACGGCATCGTCTCGAACAGGACTACCAGTTACAACCCCAGGGGTAACGGGCAGATGAGGGGGAGAACGTGACAGTCTGGAAGACCGTCTTACTGACCCTACGGTCCAGGAATCTCCCGGTTTCCCACTGGCAGGAGGTCCTCCCCGATGCGCTCCACACTATTAGGTCCCTCCTTTGCACGGCCACAAACCAGTCTCCTCATGTTCGCTTGTTTATCTTCTCTAGGGGAACTACCACAGGAGCCTCGCTTCCATCCTGGCTGAGGACACCAGGCCCTGTCCTCCTTCGGAAACACATTCGGACCCATAAGACCGACCCCCTGGTAGAGAGGGTCCAGCTTCTGCACTCAAACCCACATTATGCATACGGCGAACACCCCAACGGCCGGCAGGATACTGTCTCCCTCCGAGACCTGGCGCCCGCAGGCTCCTCCACCACTACCACTAATGTACCCCCCACACTATTGATGCACGATCAATAACTACTGAAACGAGGATGTAGTCCGAATTGAAGGCTTTAATCAACAAGATGTTTCCCCAGCAGCTCGAGTACAGAAAGAGGCCGGCTGCTGGGGTACACGGGTTCTTATACCCCGCCTCACTGGGCGTAGCTACCTTACGTTCCGACCAATGAAATGTAAACACTTGGGCCAATGAGCAGCGGGCCTTCTCCACCAATGGTAGCTCACACTCCCAGGAACTGTAGTACCTCTAGTCATACTACCACAACTATACCCTGTCCAACCCCCGTGTCCTGCGCCCCCGCACCAATTTGGTTTCCGCACTCCCTTCCACCCGGCACACCAGTCCGCAGGAACAAAGCTCTGGAAGAACCTCCCCCGGAGTCCACCACTGGGCCAGCACCTGACCCACTTCCACAGCCACCCGAAACGGCTGCGACACCAGTGCTTCGTCGGTCGCAACGTACGATCCGGGCGCCGGACTGACTGAATTTGTGAACCGTCACCCCCGCCGGAATTAATGTTTTTCACAGGGGGTGAATGTGGTGAATGTATAAGTACTATTAATTCGCCAGCATACTGTGTTGCATTAAACCATGCTATTAGCCCTGTGGGCTCCATCTATGGGCCACTGTGTGGCTTCACCCACAGGGGGAGGTGTGGAGCATGTACGGGCTCCGCCCATGGCTCCACCCATTTCAGGAAGTATAAGAGCAGCTGACCTGCGGGACCGCCTTCAGTAATGTACCGGTCGCAGGCAGGCAAAGTTGTAAGCTGATTAAAACCACTGTTTACTTCGACTCGAGTCTCCGAGTGAATTGATGGTCACATCAACCGGCTATCGATCAAAGGACCAAACAACCAGTTAGTCAGTTCAAGTTCAAAGGTGGTTTTTTTACACACAAGGATTAGTTCGACATGCAACACAAAACACTACAAGACTCTATGCAGATGGACAAGGCCTTTGTCTGGATCTTGCGTGGCTGGGTGGAAGAAGTGACTCTGTTTCTGCTGGGCTCATCCGTCTGGTAGCGATTGTTGGTCTTGAACTTCTCTGTCTGGTCATTATGCTGCACTTAGGTTGGCATAGGCCGCATCCAAGAGAGACTGAGCACATGGCCGTCTCTTCTTATCCCTCTGGGATGTTGCGCTCTTTGGGGAGGTCCTTAACTTGAATCCAATAATTCGACAGGCTTCGATCACTGCCTTCGATTTTGACCAATAAAGGGGCAGGTGACTTGATGGCTGGGCGTATCCTTAGCGGTCATTGACCTTGGCTGTTTGGACTCCCTGAGTAAAGAGAGTGGCGCCGATTAGTCTGTATCTGTATCGATTCCCTGAGTACAGTTCTTTTGTGCTGGGGAAATGGGCCATTAGAATGCAAACGAGCGGGGGTTTTGATCGCGTCTAGCCATCTGGATTGCAAATATACACACAATCTCAGGGTCTGTCTGAGTCATGGGTTGGCCATAATTCCCATGGTCCTTTGCAGGTGCTGTTTGCATTGCCTCTATCTTTGACAGTGCAATGGGGTGCTGTTTGCAGTGTCTCTATCTTTGACAGTGCAATGGGGTGCTGTTTGCATTGCCTCTATCTTTGACAGTGCAATGGGGTGCTGTTTGCATTGCCTCTATCTTTGACAGTGCAATGGGGTGCTGTTTGCATTGCCTCTATCTTTGACAGTGCAATGGGGTGCTGTTTGCATTGCCTCTATCTTTGACAGTGCAATGGGGTGCTGTTTGCATTGCCTCTATCTTTGACAGTGCAATGGGGTGCTGTTTGCAGTGTCTCTATCTTTGACAGTGCAATGGGGTGCTGTTTGCAGTGTCTCTATCTTTGACAGTGCAATGGGGTGCTGTTTGCAGTGTCTCTATCTTTGACAGTGCAATGGGGTGCTGTTTGCATTGCCTCTATCTCTGCTGGTACCTTAGGGGCTTTTCAAACCAGCTCCTCTCTGCCAGTGCAGTGGGGTTGCAACGTCTCTACCTCTCACCAACAGTGTATTGGGCAAGCCATATACCTCTTTCTCTGGCAGTGCAGTTGCAGTGCCCTTCTCTCTCTCACTGTCAGAGTGCACTGGCACAAGAGAACCCACTTTCCCCTTCGGGCAGTGCAGATGGGTTGCAGAGTCTCTCTCGCTCTTTCTCTGGAAGTGCAGTCGGGTGGCAGTGACCCTCCCTCTGTTTCTGGCAGTGCAGTGGGGTTACAGCCTTATCTCTCTCTCTCTCTCTCTGGCAGTGCAGAGGGCTGTTAGTCTCTCTCTGTCTCTCTGGCAATGCAGCGGGGTTGCAGTCTCTCTCTCTCTGGCAATGCAGCCGGGCTGTAGTCTCTCTCTCTGGCAATGCAGCGGGGTTGCAGTCACTCTCTCTCTCTCTCTCTCTCTGGCAATGCAGCGGGGTTGCAGTCTCTCTCTCTCCCTCTGGCAATGCAGCGGGGTTGCAGTCTCTCTCTCTCTCTCTCTCTCTGGCAATGCAGAGGGGTTGCAGTCTCTCTCTCTCTCTCTCTCTCTCTGGCAATGCAGAGGGGTTGCAGTCTCTCTCTCTCTCTCTCTCTGGCAATGCAGAGGGGTTGCAGTCTCTCTCTCTCTGGCAATGCAGTGGGGTTGCAGTCTCTCTCTCTCCCTGGCAATGCAGTGGGGTTGCAGTCTCTCTCTCTCTCTCTCCCTGGCAATGCAGCAGGGTTGCAGTCTCTCTCTCTCTCTCTGGCAGTGGGGCAGTCTCTCTCTCTGTCTCTGGCAGTGGGGCAGTCTCTCTCTCTCTCTCTGGCAGTGGGGCAGTCCCTCTCTCTCTCTCTCTGGCAGTGGGGCAGTCCCTCTCTCTCTCTCTCTCTCTGGCAGTGGGGCAGTCCCTCTCTCTCTCTCTCTCTCTGGCAATGCAGCGGGGTTGCAGTCTCTCTCTCTCTGGCAGTGCAGTGGGGTTGCAGTCTCTCTCTCTCTCTGGCAATGCAGCGGGGTTGCAGTCTCTCTCTCTCTCTGGCAATGCAGTGGGGTTGCAGTCTCTCTCTCCCTCTCTCTCTTGCAATGCAGCGGGGTTGCAGTCTTTCTCTCTCTCTCTCTGGCAATGCAGTGGGGTTGCAGTCTCTCTCTCTCTGGCAGTGCAGCCGGGCTGTAGTCTCTCTCTCTCTCTCTGGCAATGCAGCGGGGTTGCAGTCTCTCTCTCTCTCTCTCTGGCAATGCAGTGGGGTTGCAGCCTCTCTCTCTCTCTCTGGCAATGCAGCGGGGTTGCAGTCTCTCTCTCTCTCTCTCTCTCTCTGGCAATGCAGCGGGGTTGCAGTCTCTCTCTGTCTCTCTGGCAATGCGGGGGTTGGGTTGCATCTCTCTCTCTCTCTCTGGCAATGCAGTGGGGTTGCAGCCTCTCTCTCTCTCTCTCTCTGGCAATGCAGCAGGGTTGCAGTCTATCTCTCTCTCTCTCTCTGGCAATGCAGTGGGGTTGCAGTCGCTCTCTCTCTCTGGCAATGCAGTGGGGTTGCAGTCTCTCTCTCTCTCTCTCTCTGGCAATGCAGTGGGGTTGCAGTCTCTCTCTCTCTCTCTCTCTGGCAATGCAGTGGGGTTGCAGTCTCTCTCTCTCTCTCTCTCTCTCTCTGGCAATGCAGCGGGGTTGCAGCCTCTCTCTCTCTCTCTCTGGCAATGCAGTGGGGTTGCAGTCTCTCTCTCTGGCAATGCAGTGGGGTTGCAGTCTCTCTCTCTCTCTCTGGCAAAGCAGTGGGGTTGCAGTCTCTCTCTCTCTCTCTCCCTGGCAATGCAGTGGGGTTGCAGTCTCTCTCTCTCTCTCTCCCTGGCAATGCAGTGGGGTTGCAGCCTCTCTCTCTCTGGCAATGCAGTGGGGTTGCAGTCTCTCTCTCTCTGGCAATGCAGCGGGGTTGCAGTCTCTCTTTCTCTCTCTCTCTGGCAATGCAGTGGGGTTGCAGCCTCTCTCTCTCTCTCTCTCTGGCAATGGAGAGGGGTTGCAGTCTCTCTCTCTGGCAATGCAGTGGGGTTGCAGTCTCTCTCTCTCCCTGGCAATGCAGTGGGGTTGCAGTCTCTCTCTCTCTCCCTGGCAATGCAGCAGGGTTGCAGTCTCTCTCTCTCTCTCTGGCAGTGGGGCAGTCTCTCTCTCTCTCTGGCAGTGGGGCAGTCTCTCTCTCTCTCTCTCTCTCTGGCAGTGGGGCAGTCCCTCTCTCTCTCTCTCTGGCAGTGGGGCAGTCCCCCCCCTCTCTCTCTCTGGCAGTGGGGCAGTCCCTCCCTCTCTCCCCTGGCAGTGGGGTAGTCCCGCTCTCTCCCCCTGGCAGTGGCGGGGCAGTCCCCCTCTCTCTCCCCCCTGGCAGTGGGCAGTCCCTCTCTCACTCTCTCCCCCTGGCAGTGGGCAGTCCCTCTCTCTCTCCCCCTGGCAGTGGGGCAGTCCCTCTCTCTCTCTCTCCCCCTGGCAGTGGTGCAGTCCCTCTCTCACTCTCTGCCCCTGGCAGTGGGCAGTCCCTCTCTCTCTCCCCTGGCAGTGGGGCAGTCCCTCTCACTTCTCTCTGGCAGTGGGGCAGTCCCTCTCTCTCTCTGGCAATGGGCAGTCCCTCTCTCTCTCCCCCTGGCAGTGGAGCAGTCCCTCTCTCTCTCCCCCCCTGGCAGTGGGCAGTCCCTCTCTCTCTCTGGCAGTGAGGCAGTCCCTCTCTCTCTCTCTCTCTCTGGCAGTGGGGCAGTCCCTCTCTCTCTGGCAGTGGGGCAGTCTCTCTCTCTCTCTCTCTCTGGCAATGCAGTGGGTTGCAGTCTCTCTCTCTCTCTCTCTCTCTCTCGGCAGTGCAGTGGGGTTGCAGTCTCTCTCTCTCTCTCCCTGGCAATGCAGTGGGGTTGCAGCCTCTCTCTCTCTCTGGCAATGCAGTGCGGTTGCAGTCTCTCTCTCTCTCTCTCTCTCTCTGGCAATGCAGCGGAGTTGCAGTCTCTCTCTCTGGCAATGCAGCGGGGTTGCAGTGTCTCTCTCTCTCTCTCTCTGGCAATGCAGTGGGGTTGCAGTCTCTCTCTCTCTCTCTCTCTGGCAATGCAGCGGGGTTGCAGCCTCTCTCTCTCTCTGGCAATGCAGTGGGGTTGCAGCCTCTCTCTCTCTCTCTGGCAGTGCAGTGGGGTTGCAGTCTCTCTCTCTCCCTGGCAATGCAGTGGGGTTGCAGCCTCTCTCTCTCTCAGGCAATGCAGTGGGGTTGCAGTCTCTCTCTCTCTCTCTCTCTCTGGCAATGCAGCGGGGTTGCAGTCTCTCT
This sequence comes from Scyliorhinus canicula, assembly GCF_902713615.1. Taxonomy (NCBI): domain Eukaryota; kingdom Metazoa; phylum Chordata; class Chondrichthyes; order Carcharhiniformes; family Scyliorhinidae; genus Scyliorhinus; species Scyliorhinus canicula. Next base: position 133,126,503 of record NC_052151.1, on the reverse strand, counting down.
CTCTCTCTCTCTCTGGCAGTGAGGCAGTCCCTCTCTCTCTCTGGCAGTGAGGCAGTCCCTCTCTCTCTCTCTCTGGCAGTGGGGCAGTCCCTCTCTCTCTCTCTCTCTCAGTGGGGCCACAAGGTCCCATACTCCTCTCTCTCCTCTGGCAGTGAGGCAGTCCCCTCTCTCTCTCTCTCCTCTGGCAAGTGGGGCTAGTCCCTCTCTCCTCTTCTCTCCTGGCAGTGAGGCAAGCTCACCTTCTCTCTCTTCCTCTCTCTCTCGGCAGTGCGGCATGTCCCTCTCTCTCTCTCCTCTCCCCCTGCAGGTGAGGCAGTCCCTCTCGCTCTTCTCTTCTGCAGTTGAGGCAGTCCCTCTATATATCCCTCTCCTCTCTCTCTCTC